>NC_140582.1:56735370-57462870 GCF_964204655.1 Triturus cristatus | reverse complement strand
ATCCGAATCTGCATATAGCTGCAGGCCTTGGTCTACAAGGCCAGTCATAAAGGTATGGAACAGACCTGTACTGTGGGGTTCCCTGTGACCACCTACTGACTGTGCATCAATAAAGAACTACTACAGCACCACCAGGAATTAGGCACTGGTCCCACCTTAGAAAACCCGACAGGCCGAGTGGAGTGAGTAAACTTTACCGTCAGGTAGCTGTTCCTACCTAGGGTTCTAGAGTCATAAACAAGGAAGCTCCCCCTACCTACATTGGATAAGATGGCTGGTGTCAAGGGACAGAAGGAGATCCATCAAACTAAACTTGACAAATATGCGCTGAAAAAAGCCTTCAGACATTGAAACTTCAACCGAGGTGGCTGCTTCGGCTATACCGAGTTCAGAAGGCAGAGACCCCACCTTAAAAGATAACATGGAAGCAATACACGGAGTCCATGCCTCACTAGAAAACAGAATGGATTCCATCATAACTTAAATAACACCCATCAGGGCTGATCTGCAGAAAATGGGAGATAAACTCAAAACCATGGAAACTGCCCCGGCAGACTTCCAGCTAGACACAAAAACCATGCAGCTGAAAATTAAAGAACTGCAAGTCTCAAGTCATAACATGGAAATTAAATTGGACGAATATGAGGTCAGATCTTACCTTGATAATAGTAGAATGTTGGGGGTTCCTGAATGAGCTGAGGGGCCCTCAGCTGACCTTTTTGTGGAGGATCTAATCAGAAATCACCTACAATCAAGTGGCCTTTCTAACTTTTTTTCTATCGAGAGAGCTCAAAGGATCCCTGGAGGAAGGCCTAAACCTGGGCCTTCCCATCCCCCCAGACCTCTGTTGGCCAGATTGTTTAATTTCTGGGACCGGGACATTGTGTTACAGACAGCCCAGAATGCACCGCAGGTTACACATGAGAAAAGCACAATAACCTTTTTTCCTGATTTCACAGTCAAGGTGCAGAAACAAAGGCGATCCTTCATGAATATTAAAAAGGTACTGCGAGACAGGGGTATGAAATAATCTTTGTTATTTCCAGCAAAACTACATATTAAGGCAGAAGGGAAGATGTGTTTATTTGACACATCAGAAGCAGCACAGAAATGGCTTGAAGGATGGAGAACAGTTGGGGGAAACAGTCCCTGACCACGATGGGAGAGAACTCACATAAAAAGGACGGATTATGGAGATCAGCGAACAGCCACCACCAAAACAGTGACTTCAGCTGATGAGGGCAGGTAATGCGCCGGCGCAGTCCACTGGCTGTCTAGCTCTTATCGCTGTGGCGCTTGGGGAAGGCCTAACTGAGCATAATACATAATGGCCCAGCTACAGTACTGTGACTATGGGCCAGATGTACGACCATTTTATTTTGCGCCTTGCAATTTCGACTGATTGCGAGGCGCAAATTGCGAGGCGCAAAATAAAATGTACAACAGTGTGTTTAACACTGTTTGTGATTCCCAATGGGGTCGCAAATTGCGAGACTCATTAATTTTAAGTTGGTGAGCCTATTAGGAAAGACAGGCCCTCCCAGGGATGGTGGCCTGCTGGCCTCAGAAGACCACCATGTCTGAGACTGCTTTTAAATATAGCTGTTTTAAAGAAAAATGCAGCCCGTTTTCCTTAAAGGGAACGGGATGCATTAAAAAAAAAAGAAATGTTTTCGTTTCATTTTTTAAGGGTAGGTAGTGGTCCCTGGGACCACTGCCTGCCCTTAGAAAATATTTTTGCATGCATTTCGCCTGTGGACCCCTTTCTATTTGCGAATGCATTACCACCTACTTAAAGTAGGTGGTAATTACGAGTGTTTTGAGACCTCTATTGCGGTCGCAAAACATTAGTACATGGTTTTGAGACTCGCTATTTGGAAGGGAACGCCCCTTCCAAATAGCGAGTGGCAAAACCTATTTTGCGAGTCACAAATAAATTGAGACTTGCTAAATAGGATTTGTACAAGGCCCATGATGTTTTTGCATGCGCAAACAGGTTCGGAAACCCGTTTGAGCATGCAAAAACGGGCCGTACATCTGGCGCTAAATCATTTCATTACACATATAAATATACAGATGCTAATGTAGTAAACGTGGGTTGTGGTGGAGGGTGAAGAGCCACTTGGGTCACTACCCCTCATTTCATACACCAGTTTGGGAAAGGGCGGTAGGCACTCTGCATAGCTGGGGGAGCGGGTAGGTTTAAGCCCAGATTGCAGGGAAAAAGGGTGGGGCATTAAGTTGTATCTCACTATTGTTTATGGTTTAGATGACACAAGGAACAGAAATAGGAAGGTAAAGGGAGAGTGCACATTGTCTCGGGCACAATGTAATCATGGTCTTACAAAGACCTGAGCTATGCCTCCCGGTGGGCTGAGGGCTCCCCTGGAGCAAGGAAATGGAGCCCAGCACTCAAGTCTCGTCACCGTCACTGAATTATGTGTGGGAGACAGAGCAGCGGAGAGATGATCAGTGAGTCAAGATGGGTCCAACAACAGATAAGGGACTGAGGCTCCTTTCCTGGAATGTAAACTGTTTGGGGCACAAGCTCAAGCGTGGGATTACGCTCCAATATATAAAGCGACACTCCCCAGACGTGGTCTTGCTGCAAGAGACACATTTAATGGGGAACACATGCAAAGCACTAAATCGTTGGGGATGGAAGTTATTAGTCCATTTCGGATTCTCCACCGGCTCTAGAGGGGTGGGTATACCTATGTGAACCACTTTCCCCTTGACTATAGCCGGCTCCTGGGTAGATATGCGGCGGTCACCGGAAATTGGGAGGGCAATCCAATCACGATATGGCAATATATGTCCCTCCAGCTCTCCACAATACGGCTTTTCGAGATTTGTGTGATCTATTATTGAGCTTCCCAGTTGGCAGGCTCCTTATAGGAGGGAATTTTAATGCAGCAATATCCAGGAGACTTGACTGCCACCCACCTCGCGACTTGCAGTGCTTGCATTCACACTTCTTTGAGTTTCTTGGGGAAATAGGATTAGTAGACATGTGGAGAGTCCACTATCCAGAAGAGCGACAATTCACGTTCCACTCAGGCGCACATAATAGCCTCTCTAGAATAGTGTACATTCTCACTCCAGCTGGCCAGGCAGTGCGATTTAAAGAGATAAGCCATCTCAGATTATTTCCCTGTATGGGCTTTCTATGCAGAAGAGGTGCGATAACCAGGGAGAATAGCTCCTGTCACACCATGGAGTCTTAGAATCCCACTAATAAGGAAGGTGTAAAGAAAGCAATAGAACTCTATTTCCAAAAAAACCAAGGGTCAGTAGAGTCTGTCCCGACCCTCTGGGAAGCATTCAAGACAGTGGTTAGGGGCAGGCCATTTCCCTGACAGCCAAGGTATGGAAGGAAAAACATGCAGCACTGGACAGACGAGAGAGCGACATCTTGCAATTAGAGGGTGAACTGAGTGGAGACAAGTCTGGAAGTGTTAAACACAGACTGTGCATTAAAAAGAAAGAATATAAGGACTTGGGGACTGATGCTGCAACAAACAGAGCTACACAAAACAAAATGTACGTACGAGGTTGGGGACAAGGCAGGGAAACGACTTGTCTGGCTTGACAAGCAGGAAGAGGCAAACAGACTGGTAACGGAGCTCATGACGGAGGGAGCAGAAACAATACGCGATCCACAACTGATAGCGACAGAGTTAGCAGCATACTATGAACAAATTCACTCGACCACTAATACCCTAACAGAAGCGGAATCAAGTGAACTAGCAGGCATGTCCCTCCCATCCCTATCCACAGAAGACCTAGCGTTACTAGAGGGCGACATAACGAATGAAGAAGTAGTGCAGGCAATTATGGGACTAAAGTCTGGTAAAGCAATGGGGCCTAGTGGTCTTCCAATAGAGCTCTACAAGTTGGCAATGAATACGATAGCCCCATACCTGAGATACATGCATGTTGAGAGTCGAAAATCTGGTATACTTCTCATTGGCCAGCAATTGACCACAATAGTTGTCATTTATAAAGAAGGCAGACCAAGGAATAGTTGCTCCCCATACCGCCCCATATCTTTACTTAACGCAGAAGTTAAAATCCTTGGCAAACTACTTGCCTCACACTTGGTGCAGATCATCCCTAAATTAGCACATACCGATCAGTAAGGCTTCATGCCAGGAAGGAGTACTTCAGTTAATCTGTGCAGACTTCATGGAGTACTGGGAAGAGTAAGCACTTTAGGGGAAGACACTGTGGTAATCTCCCTAGATGCCAAAATGGCATTTGATACCATTGAATGGCCTTACTTATTTGACGTTTTGAAAAAGCTGGGATTCAGTCCTAATTTTGTAGCCTGACTTAGACTCCTCTATAGTGACCCACAAGCCTAGGTAGTAGTCAATGGCACACAATACCCGTCCTTTACCCTACGAAGAGGGACGAGACCGGGCTGCCCCCTGTCTCCGTTACGCTTTGCCCTTATGTTAGCACCCCTTTCCTCGTGGATTCACAGGGACCCTTTGATAAGAGGCTTCATTGAATGGGACACTGGGAGGATCGAATCTCCCTCTATGCGGACAATATACTCCATGTTAGAAATGGGATTTTTGGTCGGCTAGGGCATGTGCCAAAGTCGGGCAGAAACCACCACTCTAGTCAGGATAAGGGAGTTACACACCTAAAATAACCTCTGCTCACCCCCTTGGTAGCTTGGCACAAGCAGTCAGGCTTATCTTAGAGGCAGTGTGTAAAATATTTGCACATAACCAACAGTAATACAGTGTAAGCACTAAAATAGGACACCACACCAGTTTAGAAAAATATCCAATATTTTTATATACTTAAGACAAGACCAAAAACAATAAAAATCCACCATACAGTACTTGAAAATTTTCAATTATCAAAATATGCTTGAAAAATAGTTCCTTGAGGTCAATAGCTCCGTCCGGGGCTATCACGGCGTCGTAAGCAAACAAACCCAAACAGTTCTAGCTGACCGCACCGTCGCAGGCCAGTTACAGTGTCGGGATGACCCGCAAACAGTACATTTTACAAATGCAGGGCGTCCGCGACCTCTCGTTTAGCTTCCGGAAGCACAGCATCCACAAGCGTGGGTTCCGGAGGTCGGTGCAGGAGTTGTCGGGGCCTTTGAAGTCACACGCATTGCAGGTCGAACTTTCCTCTGTTGAAGTCAGGAGCGCTGGCGTCGGGTGTGAAGTGCAGCAGTGCAGCGTGCAGTGTCCTCAGGTCGCAGTGTGAGCAGCGGCTCGGTGGCGGCGTCGGATGGCATCGTCAGTGAGTCCAGGGTCCCGATGTGAGGTGAAGGCAGTGCTCGTCACGGTGCTGGCAGGTCGCGGTGCAAGCAGCGGCGGCATCGTGGCTGAATCGCTGTCGTCAGCTGATGAACTGGAGTCGATGGTGCCGGCGTCGGTAGGCCAAGCCTGCTGTGCGGGGTGAGGGAGGTGAATCATGTAATTTTACGAGTCTTGCCCTCAAACCACGGTGCAAGCAGTGGTGTAGATTTCGGCGTTGAGTTTCATCGTCGGGGATACCAAGGCGTTGTCGTGAAGCAAGGCGGTGCGGAGTGCGGTGCCCACAGGTCGTGGTGCGTGCAGTGGCTCGGTGGCGGCATCAGCAGGCGTCGTCGGTGAAACCAGGGTTGCAGTGCCCTCTGCGGTGCCTTCAGGACACGGATTCAGCAGCGGCATCGTAGACAGAGTCGGGTTGCTTTTTCCTCTGTTGCAAAACACACAGTCCCCAGTGCTGTGGGCAGAAGAGCTTGAAGTCTTTGCTGTTCCTGAGACTTCTTGAACAGGGGGCAAGCTCTACCTCAAGCCCTTGGAGAAACTCACAAAAGTAGATTGCAGAAAGTTCAGTCCAGTCCTTTCACTACCCAAGACATAAGCAGCCACTGCAGGCCAACACAGCAAAGCACACAGCAAAGTGGTAGTTCCTCCTCACAGCTTCTCCAGCTCTTCTTCTTGGCAGTCTTCTTGATCCAAAGAGTTCTAAAGTTCAGGGGTCTGGGCCCCAATATTTATATGCCCAAATCCTTTGATCTCTTACGCAGAGAGTGTCTGTGCCCAGCCAGAACCAGTTCTGCCTTCTCTGGTGTGACTTCCTGGCAGGAGGTGGAGACGGCATTGTCAGAGGCAGACCAGGCCTTTTGAGGTGCAAGGAAATCTCCTCTCCCTTCCCCAATTGCAGCCCAGGTCTTTTCAGCCCTTTCCTGACCCACCTAGACTATCTGGAGAACTCCTGCTCCCCAGCCTTCTGTCAGCCAAAACCCAGACAGACAATCCACATTCCAGCAGAGGCACACAGGATGAATGAGCAAGAAAATACCTACTTTCTAAAAGTGGTATTTTCAAACACAGAATGTAAAAATCACCTTCACTAAAAGATGCGTCTTTAGATTATGAATTCAGGCATACTAAACTTTATTTTCCTACCTAGTTCCCAGGGCCAGTTATGTTTATAAGATGTTATAAACAAACTTCCCATTCTGTCCTATGGGGAACGGGTAGCCTTGCAATAGTAAAAAACGAAATTGGCAGTAATTCTCTATCAGGACATGCCACACACACATACCAGGGCATGTCCTACCTTTCACATACACTGCACCCTGCCCACAGGGGCACCTTGGGCCTACCTTAGGGGTGGCTGACATGTAAGAAAAAGGAAGGTTAGGGCCTGGCAAGTGGGTGCACTTGCCAAGTCGACATGGCAGTACCAGACTGCACATAGGCTCTGCAATGGCAGGCTAGAGTCACATTTACGGGCTGTTTGGGTGGGTGGCACAATCCAGTGCTGCAGCCCACCAACAACATTTGATCTACAGGCCCTGGCACACACAGTGCACTTTACTAGGGACTGACACATAAATCAAATAGGCCAATCATGGAAACACCAATCCATAACACATTGTACCCCAGGAGCACTTGCACTTTACCACTGATCAGCAGTGAGAAATGTGTGCAGAAACACTAAGCCAGCACAAACAGAGTCAAAACCGGGAGGTCAGAAAGCTAAAACTCAGGGGAAACACACCAAAAGATGCCAAGTCTAACACTCCTATATCTGGCTTTGCCTAAATTCTCAATACATAGAGCAATACACATATTCACCATTTTTGGGAGGTATTTGAGCTATACAATCAATTGGACAAAGTCAATAGTCTTCGCACTGAGAGGGGAAACTCCCTATCTTCCCAGGGAATGCGAGGTGACAATGGCCATGGAAGGTTTCCAATACCTGGGAATTTACATCACCACTGACTCCACGCGATTATACAACCAGAATCTTCTATCCCATTACAATGCCTGATAAGCATTCTGCAACACTGGTAAAAAGTCCAATTGACCTTTTTGGGACATATCGCTCTTTTTAAAATGATGGCACTCCCATGCATACCCAGTCCCAACCACCTATTTCAAAGTTATTGAAAGTGAACAGAGAGAACTTCTATGGGTCAGGAAGCCGCCTCGAAAAGCCATGTCGAAACTGATAAGGGGTGGTATGATGGGGGGGGGGATAGGGCTCCCCAACATACGCAAATATTATTGGGTAGTGCAACTAACCGCTATCAATCATTGTACATACCGTTCATTTGACGCACCAGGATATAGAATGGACAAAATAGTTTCCCGGGGGAGCAACGAGAGGACACTTTACACCACACCAGCACGACTACGCCTCACGGGCCCTACCAAACACACGGTTCAGATCTGGCATGCAGTAAATAAGAGCTCAGGCAGGGCAACAAAGATTACACAGGCCACCCCATTATGGGACACAGAACAGCTGGGGACACTGAGGGACATCAAGGGATTCGATAATTGGTATTTAATAGGCATCTCTCGAGTAGGTGATTTGTGGTCCCAAGGTGGGGTAAGTCCCTTTTGCACAACTACAACAAGTGTACGATCTAGCTACCACAGAAATATTCAGATACATGAAGATCAGGCACGCCCTCCAAGTTGCAATTCCTAAGGGGGAGGTTCTCCCCGAATCCCCCCAATGGAAAATAGAATCCAAATTGACTATATGAGACCCGAAAAGTGATCTCCTTGACCTACCAAAAACTGATTAACAATGCCCCTGACCCCCTCTCCCAACTCAGAGAGAGTTGGAAATGGAATATAGAGGAGCTGGATGATGAAGACTGGCGGGAAGTGCTGGCCTCCACAGTGGTGGTGATTTCTTCCAGGTTCAAGTTAGTACAACCTAGAATTCTGCACATGATGTATCTCTCATGTCAAACACTGGCCAGAATTGGCTACAGGAAGGATCCAAAATTTGGAATCCAATTTGGAATTGTGTATACATTCAAAGATACTGGGAGGAGGTCCTAAACTGCATGGGGAGGTGCTGGGCGCTAGACTGGATCCAGAAGCCAAATGGTGCCTTTTAAACATATGGGGTGACACAGACCTAAAGAGTAAAGAAAAGACCTAGGCAACGCTGGGAATTGTAATAGCTAAGCGTAACATCGCTAGATCATGGGGTGCCCCAACAATTAAGGCTTGGATGAAAGCTATGGACTGGTGTATGTTAACTAACAGGATAGTGTACGAAAGACGGGCTGCCCAAGGAAATAGGATCGGGTATGGAGTAAATGGAATCTGTATAGAGGGAACATAGAGAAATAGGTTAGAGCACCTGAGACATGGTAGTTTGCACGATAATGCAGGAAGCGATAAATATGATGCTTACTGAGTCTGTGAACGATCTCTGCACTTCACAAAATATGGCAAATGTATAGATGTTTTCTCTTGTCATCAATAAAAAGAGTTAAAAAAATTATGGGTAAAATTCCTGCTAATTGTAAGGAAATTCCTTTTTTGGCTCGGCCCAAAAATGTATCAAATTGATGTTGTGTTTCCCCTTACTGGACCACAAGACAAGCAAAGAATATTGACTATGTGCCTAGCTCATGGTTCCAGTAATAGGTGACTGCCCCACTTGGGGCACAGTCTTCACTACCGTCTCTACCATCACATATTGTACTCCGTCTAAGTCAGTCTTGCTGGAGATTTTAAAACAAATACAGAATGAACACAGGGCAGCTGCTGCCCTGGATTTGGGGATGAAATGAATGTATAACTTTGCCGTAGTTTCCTCAATGATTCTGTCTACCGTTAAAAGCAAAGCAGCTTCTCTAGCTATATGTCTGAGGCTCACGCAGGGTATGCCCAGATGTGGGTCCCTTGCTCACTTTGCTACTTGATTCAAGCTAGCCTGGCTGATGAGGGGTGTTACCCTGAAACCGGTCCCAGGATGCTTGTTTCTGGTCCAGAGAAGTCCTGGCTTGGCAATTCCGGCTGGTCTGCTCCCATGAGGCACAGGGTCAAGACTGATTTGCATTTAGCTGGGTCTGAACTGGGGTGGCATAATGAGCTAAAGAACAATGATGGATCCAACCCAGATTTGTGACTGGGGGTGAGTGTCTAAAAAGTTTAAGTGCTCCGTCCATCATTTCCTTGTGTTTGCTTTGTCTGCCTAACCAGGAATGTGAGCGATCTATAATTATTACTGGTCACAACAATTTGGGAACCAGACATAGTAAATCACAACTTGGCAAACCTAGTTAGTTAGTTTGTAGATTTATATAGTGAGGGCCATGAGGGCATCCAGGCGCTGTCCATGGGCACGAGGAGATTAAGTGATTTGCCCAGAATCACAGGATGTTACGCTGAGACTCGAACCCAGATCCTTAACCCCAAAGTCTGCAGCTCTGGCCGCTGCGCCACATTCTCTCCCAGTTCTGACAAGAATACTGCCAAGCAGAATCCAGAGTTTGTTGAAAAAATATGGGACAAACCCAAAGCTAAATCTCTAGGAGGTTCTCTACCACCGGGGTCCTTTGACAGACACTATAATTTGCGTGACCGCACACAAATGAAAGCACCTGTTAGGTATTAGCTTTCTGATACTCGTCCTTCTCGTTCCTTTCAGGACTCATCAGAAAAACAATACGAGAAAGGAAGGTGCTCTAACCTCATTTAGGAAGTGTTCATGAAACTGAAGAGCGACTCACAATGTTAATCTGATGTGAAGATAAAGGAGGAGGAGAAACCTTCACAATTTAAGCACCAATTTCAGAAAAAGAAAGTGCAGGCTATACCCGCAAAATATGCCACCAACACTGATAAGTCTCCTCCTGAACAGGAAATGGACGGTGACTCTCCTCGACAGCGTGGCAGAGGTCACTAGTGCACCAGAATCTCCAGGAGTTTCTGGCAGCCCACCAACTGATAAATTTGTTACAGTTGAAACCCCAGACATGTTCTTAGCCTCACCAAATAGATTATATAATTTGGATATCCAAATTCAGGGTGACATACAATGCACCATTAGTGTAATGTTCTGGGAAAATCTAACCTAATCATACCAAATTCTCTTAGTGGAGGTCGATTGGCCCGCGCAGTTTGTCCAAACATCCCCACAGGGAGAGGATGTAATGCTCCGATCTTTTTCTGCGCTTGTCCCTGACGAAGTCAAACAAGCATATGCAGCAGAATGGGCTTTTGCACAAGCCCCAGCTTTATATTGCAATCATCTCAGCTGGGATAAGGACTCCCCTTATCATGTAATACCCATGTGGTCCAACCCACAAGTGCAACCACAATATCCCATAAAACGGGATGCTAAGCCATCTTTTAGTGAAATACTCTCCCAGTTGGAGTACCAGGGAGTAATTGAACCCTGTGTCTCTCAAATGAATAATCCCCCCATTTCCTGTTTTGAAACTGGATCATTCATATTGCATTTAAGCAGTCATACACAGACAATTGCAATTCAAAATACACAAGGTACAACACTTATAAATCATATAGTGCGTAAAAATTGTAAAACAACATTGGATATTTCTGATGGCTGTTTCTGCCAAAATATAGTGCCTGAAAGCAGAGATTGGACTGCTTTCTCGGTGCTAGGAGTTCAGCGTCAGTTTTCCCGCCTCCCTACACTGTAAGAACAGTCCTGAGCCGTTTGCTGCCTGCATGCTACAAGATATTGAGCCAGACGCATTGTACTATATAGATGATATCTACCTAAAAGATGATGAGTTAAACACATATTTGGCCAGAGTGGATAACATAGTAATGGGATTTACTGAATCTGGTCACAAGTTCAACTTCAAGAAATCTCATACAGTGTTTCTGAGTGCCCTATTTTTAGGTTATGAACTTACAAAAGAAGGATAAAGCCTTGCACCACACTTTCTAGCGATGTGTGCCCCGCTGCAGCCTCCAAACACTCTGGAAACTGCAATCGTTGTTAGGATTTTTTACTTTTGACTGAACCTACATACCTGATTATGTACAACACAGTAAATCATTGTAAGAATGAATTCAACCTGATTTTTGCAGTTCTCATTGGACATCAGAGCACACAGACATACTCCGATGACTCCAATCTGACTTGCTTATAACACGTCACTTACATACACATGTCAACACAACCAACCTGATCGTCCGTACATTTGCAGGTGCCATTGGCTTTACCTATGTGACCCTTGATGAAGGTGAAACAGTGCCCATTGCATAAAAATCGCATTTATATTTCAGTGCGGAAATTCGTTTTTCATCCACAGAAAAAATACTGACTGCGGTGCAGATGGCTATTCTTAAAGAGTGTCTGCTTGCACATGGGAAACACATTGATACAGCGTTTTTCTGGGCCCACTTGCTTACCATTGGTCCTCCGATTGGACCTTGTTAACCCGACTGAGAGTTGATGGGGGTTAGCATGTACATTCAATCAAATTCAATTAACAGTGCAACCCATTGAGCTACACAATGAGGACCAGGATTCGGTAGGTAAGAAGATCTATTACAAATAAATAATCAACTTCAAATACTCCACTCTTAAGACCATGCTGTAAAGGTACAGAATAACAACGAGAAGTCCAAACCTCCTAAAGAAATTGAGGCGGACTAGTATTAAATAAACAATCAGTTCAGTCACAGCAATACAAAAGAGCAGCACAAATAATTGATGCTCAGAGAATAGTGTAAGACTCTCTCACCTATACGTTAGTAATCTTAGCTCATGCATCCAGTCCAGGTTAAAGGGATGATTCCGTAAGCTAAAGAGTCCAGAAATCAAGGAATTTCGATTGAAGAAAATCAGGACAAGACATGGAAAATCAAGTAGGAAAGGGTTAGCATCTCAGAAGCTTGGTCAAGAGTCTTCAACAGGTCAGGAATAAGCGTTAGCCTAGCAATACTTAGGAGAGAGTCAGAAAGAAACATCGAGGTCTAAACATCTCAAAGTCCATTCGAGCAGCAGGGTATCAGGAACGGTGTCTGCAAGGAATCTGTCAGATAGAGATCTGGATAGAATCTTCAGAAGGAGTTCAGCCTAGAAATCTGCAAGAAGCCAGGAAAAGTTCTGAAGGGGTCAGAAGTCAGGAAGCGGTCTGAAGTTAGCCAGGCTGAACAGTATATTATATCACACAAAGTCCACTAGGTAACACCCCCTTTGTACATGTAATCAGGTGTCCATTAACCTCGTCTAGTTCTCAGGTTACAGACTGCAACATTTGTAGGCTATCCCACACTGGACATGGGAATGACATCTCTTTCTCACACACACTCCGGTTAACAATATTTGCTCAATAGTCTTTTCAGTTAACACTAGTTCCCCTTGTACTTTCGTCAAGGTCTTCTTCCCAGGCTCTTTCCTCTATTTCTATGTCAGCAATGTATCTATTCTAAACTAACAATGCATTTGAATACCTGCAAGAAATGGTATGTTAGCAGAAAATGGAAAACACTATTTTATTGAATGCAGCATGGTAAAATACAGGCCTAAATTGTCAGGACAAGTTTAAACATTTAAATCAGTGGTTCACATTTAATATTTGTATGCACATCTAAACACAAATGAATACAAGTTTCTAGTACATTGTATTGAATTCATACTGCTTATGGCATATAGTAAATCTTCAAATTAATCAAGTGCAAGTATGGCTAAGTATTGCATTTAAATGCATATACGTGTAGATTTAGTACACACATTACATAAACTTCATAGTTTTAAATGAAATCACATTCTGCATAAATAAGAATGGCTTCTATCTAGTTTTTAAGCCATTAAATGTTATCTAAGTGGTATAGCACACATTTATGAAAGTCGAATTTCATCTTTATATTAAGTACATTATCTCCAAAATGATGATGGTTTTAATCCATTAAGATTTCAATCAATAGGTATATGAGCATGATTAAAACACACACATAAGTATATTTTCTAATTCCTCAGTAAATGCTCTCTCTAATAGTCATGTTGAATGCAACATTTTAATTAATCATTGAATCACGTAAGAAACATGCTTAATGCACATTTATTTAATGCATCTGTTAGCATCATTGTGACATAATTATGACATTTAAAGAGTGGGCAACTTTGCACAGCACCAGCATTATTGTTATTACTCCCTTGAAAGCCTTGAAGGCTGTTACCAATCAAGTGTTCCTAATGCTAAAGCTCTCCATCCTAGATGGATACAATGGGCAACATTGTTAACAGCTGTTGATGCAGAATATGTCTTTGATTTGTCTTTACAGAGACAATAATTTCTTCAATATTAGCATGTTGATCCCATGCCCAGCAATATTGTGCCTCTTGAGCAGTATAAATATATATTGTTTATACTGATGGTTCAGGCCAACTTGCCATAGGTACCAAACACCAATATCCAGCAGCATGCACCACTGTTCTTGGTGTGATGTTGGATAGAAAATTCCAACTTAAAAAAAATTACATTCAGTCCGTAGGAGACTACACTGCACAGTTAGCTGTACCAAAAGCCTTGTTACTTGCACTGTAACATATGGATCCTGACTTACTCACACTTATAGTGTGTGATTCGTATTATTGTTTCCAGTCTTTTAAGGACAATTTGCATCATTGGCGCTAAAATGGATTCAAAGATTCAAAATGCAATATAACAGCAAAAACCTCTTTGGGTGAAGGCGGCAAACCTTACAGATAGGTTGCCGCTAACTCATGTCATTCATACATTGATTAATCAATGTGTGGGACCACATGTGGTAGGGAATTCTTTGGCAGAAGATACAGCCAAATCTGCAGTTGTGATTGCAACAGTTGCTGCGGAAACTCAGCCTCCTACGAGGGTACACAATTATATACTAGCTGCTGGTAATGCTGCACTGGATGGCCAGCCTTTGCCTAGGGGCTTTCCAGCTAAATATACATATACTATAAGTTAAGAAACTGTTCCCTTTGTTACAATTCCAGGGGTTGGTGATTGTCTGATTCCTAACTAAGATCGGAGGCTAGCCTTATGGTAGTTTCGCATGAAGGTGTTGCTTCTGCACATGCAGGTGTGGTGGGCACTATTTTGTTACTACAACAACATTATTGGTGACATGGCTTATACAAACAGGCCAAGAAGTATGTCCTTTGTTTTAACATTTATTAACAACTTAAAAAATTCTACCGTGGCTCATCCACCGCTGACACACCTGTTGATTTCCAACAAACCTTTTAGCTGCCTTTATTTGGACAATTGTGGTCCTCTTTATTCTGATGGGTTGTTTAAATGTATTCTACTTGCAGTTGATTCTTGCTCAAGGTTCCTCTGGATGTGGTCAAAGTTTTTGGCTAACACTCACACTGTTATTAAAGATGTGAATGTCTTTATTGGAACATGAACTACATTCCACTCAGACCAGGGCCCTGCTTTCACATCTAAGGCTTACAGGGATTGTATGACTTCCCTGGGTGTAGGGATACATTACTCTTCTCCATATAGGCCTGAGGGCAAATTTGTTGTGAAAAGGATGAACCATAACTTAAAGCAATCCTTAACAGCTAGAGTATTAGGTACAGGGTGAAGTTGGATCCACCACCATATGTGGTACAAAGTGCACTTAATCATCTCCCTAAAAGATCTCTGGATGGCCAGACTCCATATGAGGGCCTCTTTGGCATCAAAAAGCACGTCCCATACCTTGACGGTCCAGACATTGTAGTGGCAGCCACGCCCTTGATGTAAATGATCATTGTGTTGTCTTACAGGATTTACAAAACTGCTGTGGAAGTGCTGCTCAGATATTAATTTACCTTAAAGAAATAAAATTTACAAGAGCCATTTGACAAAACAGGAACAAGTTGGTTTAATTAAGTGCAGCGGCCGGGAGAGTCTCGACAGAATGCGCCTGAGGAAAGTCTCTTGTTGCACAAAGTTTCGGTTGACATTGTATACATCGCATGAGGCAAAATAAAACAATTTTTGCATTCTTGAAAAAGCATCTAAGTCATAAATTAACAAGTTTGGGCATCTGCTAAGGACACAGATCGCTCTCAACCTCAAGGAGAGCTAGTGCGGATCTGTATCTATGTGTCCAGATGTCTGGTGTGGGGAGCGTGTGATGAGTACGTTTGATGTTCATGTCTTGTCCCGATTGGCTGAGTGTTCCTATCTGCATGCTGCATCTAGCTTTGAGGTATTTTTGAGGAACACAAGACTTTGGCCAAATGTGTTTTATTAGAGCCAACTTGCTCTGACCTGTTTTTAGTGTAACTATCTGTGGGATTGAAAAGGGTTTTCTGTCGGTGCGCATTTGTCTTTCGGCTAAGTGAGGCCCTACCAGTGACCTGTCACACGATAGATGTGGATTGGGGATGAAAGATTTGTCTGACCACTTATCTCTGACTCAGGGTTGCTGAGGAGGTCACCCAGGGTGAATCCAACAGCAATCATACAAGTTTTTTGAACTTCTGAAAATAATATGGCAGTCATTGAAATCTTTTTTATCGACATTCCCAACATTGTGCGTACAATTGTCAAGGCGTACATCTGCATTGTCTTTACAAATATTGACATAGTTATGTGTTCCTAGATCCTAGCATACATCAAAACATGTTCTACTGGTAACAACATTGTTATGTTATGCATGAATGGAGTATGGCATACATTGACATTGTTACTGCAGCTATTGACACTGTTGTGCGGGTGTAGATCATGGCAAACATTGACATTGTATTTATTGGTATTGCCGTTGTCGGGTCTGCGCATATCATGGTATTCCTTGACATTGTATTCACCCATTTAAACAATGGACAATCCAACGAGCAGTTGAAGATGTCTGCCTCTGCAGGAATTAAGGAGCAGCCAGCACCTTCGGGCTGGATTTTACAAGTTGGGGATCTGGTTCGAGAAAGGATTGCTGTAAAGAAGGAATTTGGCCCATAAAACCATGCACCGCGCTAGTCCTTGGCATTCAAGGTACAAGAACCTCAATATTGCCACCACTTGCTGGTTCAAAAGAAAACTTTTGATTCTATTGATCATATCAAGTTATATCATGTGGGCAACTCTAAACAGTAGGCCACGAGGAGTCCTTGGTAGTTCCCTAGCTCCTCTCACTACCATACAGCAAATTTCTCTGCAGCTTGTGAGCACCATCGAAGCTGTTTCTCCCCAGCTGGGAGGGGTAGAGAATAAACTTCAGTTCATTCCCAATACTGCTACAAATTCCAGTCACTCGACTGAATTGAATACTGTACTTACTACTGCTTCTTCTGCAGCTGATGTTGTTTGTACTGATCCACCCCTTGTGGAATCTCCAGCTCTTTAACAGCACCTGTGGCTCCTATTTGTCAACAAACTGCTTCTTGTTATCACTGATAATTTTTCATCTGATTCTATTGACAGTTCTTCTGTTCTAGACACTCCACCTACAAGGGCCTGTGTTTTATTTTCATGACTGAAACACACTTATCTGGTCCCTCCTTGGATATATGTTTGGATGGCACTTTCCTTTGTTTTCTTTTGGATTTGTGACTGTTTTCATCTTGCTGATTAATTGCCATTACCTTCCAGAATGCTCTGCCACAGAACTGATCAATAAGGTGTTAACACTTCACTCATCTTCACTAAAGCTAAACAGAGACCTGCCCCTTGTGAACATTTCAGCTGTCCCAGTAACTGATGGAATTGTTTGGGATAAGGTCTCCTATGATATCTTTGGCCCAACGGATATAGTACAGATTCCTTATGTTTTATGGGTTTCTATAGAGGATGTTATTGTACCTGGGTTACATTCTGATGATTGGGATGTTGAGACTGTTTAAACTCCATGCTCTCAGAGTGGAAATATTACACTGTTTTTGAGAGTGAAGAGTTGAATCTAAATTCTGCTAATTATGGTGAAATGTTCTGTTCCCAACATTATGGACATCATTATTTATATCAAGCTAATGTCCAACACACACTTTTTAATTATACATAATGTGAACATTGTCCTACTTCCCCACAACGGAGGTCCAAACCATAAAGGGACACATTCAGATAGTTTTCGGAACACAATACATTAAACCCAAAATCATTTTATTTTAAACTTGTTCCTACACCAGCAATGAAATGTATGCTCAAACAAACCAAGCTAATATATACAGACTTGTTTGGCACACAATTAGCATAGAAAGGCTATGATTATTGAAAGGATACCATTGACATGAAATCAACTTGGGGTACCAATCCTTGGCAAGTTCAGAGAACAGACACCTTGTTTCAAGCCTGCTTGATTCCAACACAGATGATTTTTCTGAATGATACAGTTCAGCATACTACTTGTACACAACTGTTCAAAACTAAAGACATTAATTCACCAAACACTCCTTCCATTGCCCGATTTGATAAGTGACAACATTTAACGAATCACAGCAAAGAACAGCTCAATAGTATGTGACAGAATTATATATTTAACTCCACTCTCTCAGGTCCAAATGGGTGGTTGTTGTGGCCAGTGGACACAAATGGTCATTATGATTATTTTTTAAATTCTACACGGAGTTTAAGGCAAGCAGACTTGACCCCCGTTAATCGCATTTGCAAAACTCAGGGATAGTCTCACCTATTTGGTAGGGAAATCATGCCAGTAATAGTTGGAACATTGACAGTGTGTGCAATAAAACAACTTCTTTCCCTCCTTTCAGAAGACATAGACCTATCCGATTTCTTATTGGGTCCTAAGCCTCCACTTTAAAAAACAATATATGTATGCCACATAAAATGAAAGTTGCCATTATCACAAGTGGAATCTGCTGCACGTTTAAGACGTATTGATAAAGATAATTTGGATAAATACTTTCTGTTGTTGCTAATAATATTAATACATTGCCTTCTCTTTATAACTTGATAACATTGTGTCGTCTGTTATCAATATTATGCAAAGTGATATGTCTTCATTATACCATGGACAAAGTCAGCTTAGTTCGATCATGCAGTTTAGTTGGACACTTCAGGTTCTCAAAAGTGACCGCGTGCCATGGCGTTACCTACATTCTATGCACCTATTCTTGTCTTTCAACTTGACATGTAAACAATGACTCATGCCCAAGAATGACTCCACTTACACAATGTTACATCTTGAGAAGTTAGAAGAGCTCCCATTCACAATAGCAGAGACACCCTCTGTGGTACGGTTAATACATGGTGAAGCCCTAGGAGGGAGCATTATTCATGAGTTATGGTCTTTACCATTCTCTTACCGATGTGAGCGGGCTGAGAAAACGGTATGGCTTACTGGAAAGGAATGCAACTCTTCTGTTGGTCACTCACTTGTTTGTAAACACGTTACCAATCACCGCACACGCAATGCTTCGGTAGCGAATTTGGTCTGTTGTCTAAAAAGAAAATATAAGCCCCTTCAATTCTCCACCTCATTACTGTTCTTTCAAAAGGAAGCTACTTATTGTTAAGTGGCCAGGACTGCTGCAGAATGAGGGCTAATATTCTATGTATTTTATTGGTCTCCCAGATAGTGACCTGCTGCAATAATGTGCTCTTTCCACCTATGCATACGGTTTCTGATAATTCATTGTGGCCTTCAATCCGATTTTGAAGATAGAATTTAACAAGCTAAGCTGACTCAACACTTATTGTTTCAAAAAGATGTGGCATTAACATCTGCCCGAGAAACCTTTGAACTGCAGGTGGCAAGGAAAAACAGTAAAATACAGTCCTTGTTAAACACAAATCTTCCATTACATTTCAGCAAGCTTGTGCACTGAATTTTTATGCTTCCTAAACCGCCTATATAGCACACTTTTTTTTTAAAGTAATCAGGACTGGCTTAGTCAGTAACTTCCAGAAAATGTTTGGAGGAATACCAGCCTTTATCCATTCCCTGTTTCCAGTGTGTTCAGAGGCATATCTTGGTATTATTCCAAATGTGCACACTTTGGTTCTATTTTTGTTACTACGCAATGGATGTTCTGTTTGGAAGCCCATTGGTAATGGAACTGCCACTGGTACATCTGTGCTGTTAGTGCATAATATGACTCTTTAGAATCCGTTTGCTCTAGAAACTGAACACCGACTGGTCGCTGTCATTCCGACCCGCCTGGTTTACCTGCATAAAACCTGTGTTTCATTGCCTTTTGTGCTCCTTAGAATGGGCACTGGATTTACAATTGCTTGTTCCGGTGGGTGCTTCAGCAACTGGATTACCAAACAATGGCTCTAATAATGTGAATGCAGGACATCAGGTTACTTCCTCAGTTTAGCTGATAACAAGGATCATCTCTGTTCATTGGAACTTTTAAATGGGGCAATTGTGGAATCATCGTCTGCGGAGACAGAATCCATTCTAACTAAACATTGATTTTGTGAAATCAATCTTGGGTGCCTCCAGCTCAATCTAATTAGGCGACTTTTTTGAAATTTTAATGACACATTTTACATTATAAATACAAAATGTAACAATATGCTTGTTAGCATCGCATTAAATTTGCTTAGCTTGCGCTTATGTTTTTTATTATTTTGTTAGTCACTAAGGGCCTGATTACGACTTTGGCAATCTTGGGCCTGCCATCACATTGGCATCGGTTTCACCGCCACCGACTAAGCGGTCCTACCACGGTATTACAATTTTGACGGTCGTCAGCGGTAAGAGAAGAGCAGCTGTCATAGGGCGGTACAGAGAAGTTCACTACCGTCTTAATTACGAGTTGGCTTTCTGACGAGCCGACTGTGGTGGGAAGACCGCAGGAAGACTGCATATGTGTACATTTGACAATTGTGCAGTCAAAATATACACACATGCGTTGACATTCATGAAAAAATATATACCACTGTCAGAAACACTACTGCTGAGCCAGCAGTCACATTGTAATACTGCAGGTGGAAGACCGCAACCGTGGTGGTCTTCAGTGGACCGCCGCTGTGGGGGTAAGATTGTTGAACTCATAATCAGGCTCCTAGTTACTTTCCCAACCATGGAGGGGGTGTAGTGATTTCCCTTTTGGCCCCACTTTGATTCTCACTTGGTTTCACGTATGAGCTATTTAGCCTGTAACTGCTTAGCACCGACACACACAATACATTTATTTTTGTGACATGATGCTTTTTGGAAATACAACATACATGGTATTTGTTATTCAGTGACTCTTCTTGGGATTTAGTCGAACATTTCGTACAAGGTCGAACAAAATTGTGCACTGTTTTCTTGTGCCCAGTAAGAAACATCTTCTAACGTTTTTAGACATAACACTGTAGCACAGCTGCAGCTATCTAACAGAGTAGTTTTTATCATATAAACTGTGTCTCGCCCCCTTGGGGAGCATAGAGGAGGAAGAATTCCAGCAGAGAGATAGTTCCTGGAATGGAGGCAGCAGCCTTGTGTAAACTGAATTTACACCTATGATGCAGACCACCTAACTACACACACCAAGTATGGGGTTTAATGCTAATTCCAGAGATCACTAATATATCATATAGTGAGGGTAGGCCTAGATAGATACATTAGTAGCCATGGTAGAGGTATTTAATGTAAATGGCCTGCTAGTAATGCGGATTACATTGCTCAGTTGTAATTGTTTACTTATCGCAACACACTTGCTTCAAAATAGACTACAATAGTTTCAATAAATATATTGTAAACTTCCTTTGTGTCTTTTATTTACTATGGACATGCATGAGTGAAAAACAAAAGGTGACGATCTGTTTCCACAGTACCCTTGGGGAGTAGAGGTTTGTGTTCTAGGTTTCCAAAATTACCTGATTGTTTTCTGGAGACTGCTCTTGATTTTTAATACGACTGTGCCGCTTGCATCTTCAGATTATTCACATTTAGAAAATCATGATTTGCATTATGATGAAAGTTTAAAATAATTTACTTTTCTCATATCTTTTGCTTTCCAGGGCTGGAAAATGCTCTTTGCAAACGTTTTCTGCCTAGCCAGATAAAATACCAGCAGATCTAATATGCTCCACTGCAGGAACATTGGGCGCTCTCAACATATGGACTTGTATCTTCAGATGTCCCATTGAAACCTATTTCAGTGCTACACACACGTAGAACCACATGGACCTCCGAGGAATGCTTCTACATAGACTGACTAGGACATCTCTGTCCACAGTGGCAAATATAGCACTGTACAGTGTGGTGATGAAAACAATTGCCTTTGTGTTAACTTGGAAAACCTATCAAGGAACTATATTCATTTGTTTTCCTCTGCCTTCTGTTTTTTCAACTAGTCCTGCCTGTTCATATCTGCCAGCCATATTGATTTAAGTAATTATGTTTGTGGATCTCACAAAACTGAATCATTTGTGTTAGATATTAGGATTTGAATTTATAAAGCTTAATGACCATCCAACTAGGGTAGTTTGGCACTGTTAAAACCAAGAGAAATATCAATAGAAAGGCTCAGTTTGCTATGAAAAGAGATGACATATAAAAAGACATAGCTAAATCCTAATTAGAAAGAAACAGGCAATGTTTTAGTAGTGTACAACACCTTGTTAGATTTGGCTCATGATGCTATGTAATGGCGTAGAGTTCCATTTATGAGCTGCAGCAATGGAGAAAACCCTACCACCAATTGTTTTCTCAAGAAATCTGGGAATGGCCCGGAGAAATGATGTTTCTGACCTCAGTGAATGATTGAGACAATACCACGATAACTGCTGATGCAGTGCCGATGACTGAGGGGTGTAGACAGCATTATGCATCAAACATATTTGGGAAAGATCCTCTCAGATAGCCAGTGTTGTACAGTGACAACCCAAAAATTATGATCCCTTGAACAAAGGTTCAGATCCAATTTGGCAGCATTTGGATAGTTGAATCTCTGGATCTGATAATATTTACCGAATTACATTAATCAATACATAAAGTATTGTGTGTAATGTTCTTAAAATTACATGTGGATCCTGGCAATTATGCAGCTTCAGAAGAAACATTGTAGATTATAAAAAAAGCTTGTGTAATGGGAAGGACATTCCATCATCAATATTTATTTTAAGTGGTGGTCAGAATTTAGGACCTAAGGGATACATATGTGCCCCATGTCTTCAGACCTAACATTTCATGCTGACATAGTATGGGTCCAGTGTCTCAGCCCTGCTGGTTTGCTTTGGAGCACATCAGGCAAGATGTGTATTGCCTGCCCTGGCTCGGACATATTCATGTACTGATATATTCTGACAAGATGGATGGTAAACATTTTTCATTCTGGTCAGTCAAGATGTAAAGTTAATGAAGGTTAATTATTTGTGATATAACTATCATTTTTAGGTGGATAATTATTTAATGGAGATAGCTTGTTGAGTTGCTCTAACTGAGGAAAAATATCAACAGTCACTAACAGTGAAGCAATTCCCTTACATCAATCAATCAAAGGCTTTATTTCGATAAAAAGATATCATAAAAGCATTACAATAAAAACAATTTCCTTACATTGAGTCAGTGATTCATGGCAAGAGGAATGTAAGCATCATAAAGTATATTTGCAACGGAGTTGGTATGGCACCATTATAAGACTCATAGTCATGGGAGGCAAAGAAGAAGTGTAAGGGCGGCCTGGCCAAATAAATGGAACAGCCAAAAACTCTTATGATTGTCAGTGTGCACATACATTTGTTTCTGGTCATTTTAACACTGATAACACTCATAAATGTGCACTGAACAAAAGGTAGAAGTAACTATTTTCAGGTCATGGATGAGTAGGGAAAACCTGCAATATTCATGTGACCTAGGTGAAGGAATTTCTCAAGAAAATATAGTATCCATAGGGTGAAAATAGGTTAATTCTGAACATGCATGCTCCTATCTGACCTATTCACAGGAGTAAACATGGGCCATTAGGAGACTACTAATGGAAATTGATAGCTGTTGTTGATTTCCTAGAGTATTCTCGGGAAAGTGTGTGAATCCATGCAGAGATGGAAATCTACTTTAATTGTACAATGGTTTAAGTTATAACATGCAAATACTTGCCCTTTTTGTAGACACACATCGTCTGCATTTCCGAGTTTCATCAATGATGATCCTCACTTGGGGAGAGAGTGGGGACACCGTCCTATAGTCACACTTACTTCAAGGTACGAGTGTTTACAAATTGGCCACTCTGATCCCTCCGATGGTGGCTTCGATGTGTGTCTACAAAAAGGGCAAGTTTTGCTATTAAGAAGTCCCATACTGGTTAGTGATAAAGACTAGGAGGGAACGTTATTAGGATTTTCGTTAGGGATCTGTATCCTGATGAATGCCAATGACCCTGCCGGGCGGCAATCTAGGGCAGAAACATGTTGATACAGCAGACAGGGTAATGGTGACTGTACTTTCCCATATACCCATATTCTTTTTCCTTTTAATTATGCCAAGAGGGATCCATAATAAAAGTCTTGGATACCCACTTAGGCAGTTTGGGATTTTTCTTTGCATTAGGGATCCCTACCTGACAATTTTTTTCTTTCTATGACCTTTATTTTGCCTTCCGCTCCTCCTTGGACGTTGGTCTGCGTTAGGTTGTCGTAGCGGCCCTATGATGAAGCATGCCACTCATTGAGTGGGTGAGGGCAGTATATACAACCGTTTGGGATTCCCAAATTGGTTCTTTACCTTCAGAGGTAACTCTGACACTATAATTTCCAGTCCCCTTCTAGGGTCCGCTTATCATTATTTTTTCTTTCTCTTTTTTCCTTCTAATCATTGTGGGACAAGCGAGCCCACTATTATAGTGGGGGATGTATTCTAGTATTCATTACCCCTAATTAGAAGTCGTCCTCATTTAGTGAGTGTATACTTATTTTTCATCATCAGACTTTGACCTAGAGACTGAAAGAAAATGGCAGTAAAAGGAGAAATAATGAAGAAAAACATACTAAATCAGGAGAAAGTAGAGGTAAAAAAGAACCTGCAGAGTAAAATAAAGAGAAATAAATTGGAGGGTGGTGGAGAAAGGAGGAATGAGGTGGAATGAAGACTAAGCAGCTCTGGTATTGTCCTTACATTAATATTTATTTTTACAAAGTGAACACTAAATGTAACCCTCATTTCCAATGTCTGACCTTCTTTGTAAGTACAATAATGACCACTTTTCTGGCATCACCGCCCACAGTATTCATCTATTTCAATGCACCTCAAAGGAGAAAACCGGTATTATAGCTGTTACAGGCTGAAAGCTAAGAGGCGACATATAGGATCTCTTGTGTGAAAGCACTAAAGCAAAGCAGCATATGTGGGAGGGATATGATGAAATGACCATAACCCTCGAACGTTAAAAAGTTTAAAAGAGGAACATGCCTGTCAGCAAAGAGAGGGAGAGAGGAAATAATAAAACAGATAAAAAAGATTTGATACCAGGACTGCCTAGTACTTGATATATATTTTCCTGCATCATTCTTATTTTTACAGTATCAAACACAATCAGGCAAACAGGTTTTAAATAAAATGGGATATGGGGGTCACCCTGAGAAGTCTTGGAATTACCTGGTATCATATCTATCTCATGCACTAGTGTTGTTGTAGCTAAATGTAATAATTTTTAAGCAAGGGTCTTGAGGTCAAGGGCTGGTTCATTGTGCGCCCACATGAGTACAATGTGTGATCCTTGATGCGTTATGTTCCTTTTCTGTGCCTAATTTCCTTTATTTGAAAAGTGCCAGCATTCAGAGTGCATTAATAAAAATGTAGCTACCTTAATGTATCCATCTGTTTAAAGTGCTATAAAATAAGGGGCAAGCATTTCCGCATCATTTAGCACCAGTTTCGAAATTTGGAATGAGAACAGGAGCTGACTTTAGGTATCGCATTTGCAACTTGATTGAGTATTGTTCCATTAGCTTGAATTGTGTGGGCAGTCTAAAAAACGGTTGTATGACAGACTCACACAGGTCATTCCAACGCATGCCTTAATGACGCAGGCTTTACAATGTACACTACTTTACTATGCATGCCTTTACCACGCAGAATTTTATAATGAATATGCCTTTACCACGAAAATGTAAGTATTTCACAGGTAAGTATAAAGCACATATATATATATATATATCCAAAGTACACCACTCCATTGAAAAGAGGTAGAGGCCACACGGGGGACACGTTGGAAGACCTTTAATACAGCAGCTCGGGCACAATGCATTTCGGCCTTACGGCCTTCTTCAGATGCCACTAAAACAAGGTACTGCTCCATCACGCCCTTTTGAAATACCTTGGCTCACTCCCATTGGCGGTAGTCCGCTTGGCCTTTGATCACATGGTCCAATCTTCCCTGAGGCTTTTGAAAAAAACACAGTTCCCAGAATGCAGTGATATCTGGTGAGTAATACATGGGAAGAGTCCGTTAGTTGTATGCTCTTATTTGTATCCGCTGTTAGGCAAAGGTACGCGGCGTTCAAATTTCAAAGTCCTTGATAAAGAGTCTGGTAAAAGGCTTCCTTACGTCCCCTTTTTAAATTCCAGCCTTTTGGTACACACGCCAGCCGGGCCGTGAGACAAAATACAATAAACTTGCCTCCTCATTAATAACGAGTTGCTCCTGGCAGCAGCCCATGGCCTGACCAGCACGTCAAAGGCGGGCCGGAATTGTTCCAATACCTTGGATGTAGAGAAAAGCTGCAGCAGCAGCGAGAACCAGCATCACTCCGGCCTCTTGTCAGAACTGGGCCTCTTGCACGCCTCTGGTTAGCGCGAAAATATCCAAAGTACACCACTCCATTGAAAAGAGGTAGAGGCCACACGGGGGACATGTTGGAAGACCTTTAATACACAATGATAAACCACGCAGCTCTCCTCTTGGCAGATACAGATATTTATTTGGTCGTAACTCTCCTGATCACGGTAGTTAAACAGAGTTTCTAATATTTATACTCATGCACACTTGTGGCCTATAATGAGGTATTGTGGGTATGGTAGTTTGTGCTTTTACTAACATATTTATTGGTTATTTTGTTTATGTACATTTTTTTTATATATCACGTCTTCAATTAAACTTCAATTGCTCTCTGTTTGCTGTATAGTGCTTCCCCCGGGGTGTTTGCTTCGATGCTCACTCAATCCTCAATCCTGTTTTTGTCTTTGCTTTATATTATTACATTTAGATCATTGTTTGAATATCAACTATATGAGGAAGTTGAGCAGTTAAAATAGCAACTTCAACAGTGTTTGTTTCTTGTCTTTTTCTTGCTGTATTCAAGCCTCATCGCTGGGCTGTGGGCTCTGGTGTCGTATTCAATCCATTAAAGATAGGCACTCAGCCTTATTATGTTTGGACACTCAGTCCTCTATGAGCACAACTGTTTGTCACAACACTGTGACAAGGAATGTCAGGGCACTGGACGAACTACTTTGTGTTACCAAACGCGTATAGTTATACGTGTACCACATGTAATACACAAAACATATTGCTCATTCAAGATAATGGATTGAGTGAGCATCGGAGCAAACATCCCGGGGGAAGCACTATACAACAAACAGAGAGCAATTGAAGTTTAATTGAAGAATTGATATATAATTATTTTTTACATAAACAAAATAACCAAAAAATATGTTAGTAAAAGCACAAACTACCATACCCACAATGCCTCATTATAGGCCACAAGTGTGCATGAGTATAAATAATAGAAACAAACAATGGACTCTGTTTAACTACCGTGATCAGGAACCGAGTGTTCGAAACGCGTAGGAGAGTTACGACCAAATAAATATCTGTATCTGCCAAGAGGAGTGCTGTGTGGTTTATCATTGTGGATAATATTGGAAGCGAGACTTTGCCCCTGTCTCGCCGCATGCACCGACTAAAAAGGAGCTCCTCTCTCTAAGGACTGGTTGCGTTTGAATATATATATATATATATTCACTGAAAAAACCATAGGTTTCAGGGGTGTTATAGTTAGCTGGACATTTCCCTCGTACAAAACCCTAGAAATTCCCCTGCTATAGTTAGTTCAGCTAACTATAACTCGCGCCCCCACAATGCACTGCTGATGACGTCACATATTACATCACTGATGACATGGTCAGTGACATCACTGATGACATCTCAAATGACATCACTGATGACATCACTGATGACGTCACCCATGTGATAAATTAGTGCATCTTCTCACACCCTAATATAACCTTTGATACACCGACTCAAAATTTCAAACGGCCATTTTGACAACCATACATACTCCAATACCAATAACTACACACCAACTCATTGACTTTTAGGTCTACATACATGTCCACTCACTCACCTGTACAGTCACTCATACTTACAGTCACTCTGTGCATTTATACACCTATATAGACACTCACACACCTCCGATCATCCATTGAGGTACTGACACATCTAGTCAGTCATGCAAATAATTAATCACAGTCCAATTTACTCACCTATACAGTTAAACACACTCAAGTTCACTTACTCATAAAAATACTAACAAATTCTGTGTCTTCCTGCAGAAAAACAAACAGCACATGACACAGATATCCTTGCACTATGGCGCATACAGCCACTCCCAAAATCACACACTCTCACATATAGATAGGTATATACTCTTACACACATATACACTGCGTTTCACATATGTAGTTACTGACACATGTACAACTGAGATATACATTCAATCACTAACACACCCATACATACACTCACCCAACCATACAGTCCATCACAGATGCACTCTTAAAACCATGCACCCACTGAATCACCCACTCACACATCTAGTCACAGAGTCATACACACCCTACCCACACAAACACTCAGGCACCCATACAGATACTCAGACAACCAATCAATAACCCATATAGACACTCATATAGCTATTCACAAAACCATGCAGCCACTTATACACCAACACAAAGACACATACAGACATTCACACAGTTTAGTCACTAGTCTGCAGTAAGATACATTTAATGACTCACTTATAGAGTCAGTTACGCACCTAGAAAATCATCCATTCACACACTTGTACACCCACTTATTTTTCAACAGGCCTTTCCCTATATATATTAAACATATTAAAACTGTTCAGAAACACATACTCAATGGATGGTGTCATCAGTGATGTCATTTGAGATGTCATCAGTGATGACATCAGTGATGTCACTGACCATGTCATGAGTGATGTAATATGTGACGTCATCAGCAGTGCATTGCGGGGGAGCGAGTTATAGTTAGCTGAACTAACTATAACAGCGGAATTTCTAGGGTTTTGTACGAGGGAAATGTCCAGCTAACTATAACACCCCTGAAACCTATGGTTTTTTCAGTGAATTTTTAAGGTTTTTTAAATGCCAATTCCTAACTATAACGCCCCTGAAACCTTTGGTTTTTTCAGTGAATTTCAAAGGTTTTTTAAATGCCAATTCCTAACTATAACGTGCATGAAACCTATGGTTTTTTCAGTAAATTTCAAAGGTTTTTTAAATGCTAATTCCTATCTATAACTTATCTCTAAAGATATCATGAAAAGCATTCTTTTTTAAAAGTAGGGTGCACATTAGTTTTGTGGAAAAGCATCTTTGTGATTGGTTAAGAAAAAGCAGTTTCAACGTGGAGTACATATCAAGGATAAAATTTGCTCAGCTCAACCACATCTGCTACTTGCATTTGGAAGGCACTGTTCGAACTTAAAACAATCGTCAACTTTTAACCTGCACGTGTCCTTAAATGTTCAAGAAAATGTTACAAAAAAATATCGTAGTTTTCAAAAATTGATGAACTTTTAACCTGCACGTATTGTAGAATGTTCTAGAAAGTGTGTTGATAGAATACGTTGCACTTCTGACTTCTATGTGTTGTTGAATATTTTAAAAAACGGTTCATATGGAAAATTAAAAAGAAACCAATAGAGAAGTTTTGAAACCTAAAAGAATCAAGGAACTATTCTAATTTATTCTTTACATGTATTTATGTGTGCAGCAACAAAATTATAGACACAACAGCACTAGGAAGAGGAAGAAGCAGGGAGTGGGGGGACGGGGGAGATGGGCAGAATGGCACACATGCAAAATTAAGTACAGCACAAGTATAGACAAACAATGGCCAAAATGAAACACACTAACAAGGAGCACAAGTCACACAACCCGCCAACATCACACCACTGAACGAGCATAGAAGTGAAAACCACGCTGTATTCATACAGGATGTGTACAAAGGCCAGTCATTGGTGTTGTGGGATGTCTGCGACCGTGGTCATCATGGATGAGATGCCCAGCATGCGGCACATGGTATATATTCCTTCACAAGACTTTCCCACATAGCCGTGGCACTTTAAGATGGGTGCATCCATTCGCGAGGCGAGGACTCGCGTGCCTAACAGCAACTCAAAACGCAGATTACGGAGCACTCACAGGGTCTTGAAAGATATTTATCGCAGGTATTTTGGCATTACGCATTTTGGCGTTTTGCCTTCTTCAATGCAGTTAACTGAATTCCACTTGGCACACTGACAATTATTGGCTGAAATACCATGTCAAGCGTCATCATTAGTCGGCCCTTGGACAATGAGATAACCAAATCGCCCAACGTACACAAACTAAATGAATTTAAAACAAGTCCCACATGCTTTGCTTTAAAATCAAGATTGTTAACTTAATTGATTTTTAAGTTTTAAATTGCGTCATTGAATGTAAGTTCTGCCAAGCCTAATGTATTCCCAATAATTCTAGTGCATGTAAGAGGGTGTTAACCCCTTCGGGGCTCATGACGGAATGGTTCCGTCATGAGCACCAGTGCTCCTGTGCTCATGACGGAACCATTCCATCATGAAGACAGGGGCACTATATCCCTCTGCTGCAAACAGCAGAGGGATTGCCATTTTTTTGGGGGGGGCCTCGGGAGGTGGGGAAGAGCTTCCCCAACCTCCTGAGGCCCTTTGCTGATTTTCAAAGTAATGACAATCGCGCACATGGTGTGTGTCGTCATTACAGTGAAAACAAAACTGAAACTTAGTTTCAGTTTCAATGTTTCAGTGCTCGTGGGGCTATCTCTGTCCCCCGAGCACCGAAACACTTGGAAGAGGTATCGTTGGAAATGGGAGAATCCTAGTGGATCCCTGCTTGGGGATCGCACCAGGAGGGCGATCCCCAAGCAGGGATCCACCCACTAGCCACCAGGGAGGGGTGAGCGGCTCCCTGGGCAAGGGCCTTAACTCCCCCATTACATCTTGCCAGACAGCCTTTCGCCCCTTGGGGGGAAGAAGCCCCCAATCTGCCCCCCGGGGGGTAGAAAGCACCCTAGACACCAGGGATTTTTGTTATGGACCAGGGGTGGGGGCTGCCAGAATGGGCATGCCATAGCCCCCACCCCCCAAAAGAAGCCATGAGACTTTCTGCCCACATTTGGCTCACCCCGGAGGCAGATGGGGGCAATAGCCCCTGATATGCCCCCTGGGGAGGGGCAGAAAGCCAACTAGGCCCTAGGGATTTTTTTAAAATATATTTGTAGGGGTGGAGGCTACCCAGAATGGGTTGGCCAATGCCCCCCCCCCCCCCCCAAAAAGATGCCACAATCTTTCTGCCCCTCCAGGAGGCTGATGGGGACAGTAGTCCCTGATCTGCCCCCCAGGGGAGGGGGGCAGAGAGCCCACGAGGCGCCAACTATTATGCTGGCTTTTTTAAACGTAGGGGTGGGAGCTGCCCAGAGTGGGCATTTTAATGTCCCCACCCACCCAAAATAAACAGCAACAGTCTTTCTGCCCCCCTTGGAGGCATATCGGGTCAATAGCCCCTAATTTCCCCCCTCCAGGGTGGCAGAAAGCCCACTAGGTAGAGACTTTTTTTCAGAATATGCCTACCTGTGGATTTTTACTCCTAGCACAGCTGGCATTCAAGGAAACCTAGCAAACCTATATATTTTTGAAAACTAGACACCGATGGGAATCCGGGATGTGGTGACTTGTGTGGCTCTCACTCGGTTCTGTTACCCAGAATCCCTTGCAAACCTCCAACACATTTTCCTCACATTTCTGTGATGGAAAGTCCTGGCATCTGCGTGGATCCACAAAATTCTACCCAAGCCGCATTCCCTAACGTCTTTCGATAAAAACTGATACCTCATTTGTGTGGGTAGGCCTAGTGCCCGCAACAGGAAACGGCTCAAAACGCAACGTGGACACACCACATTTTTACAGTGAAAACTGACCCTTTCTTGCAGTGTGCCTAGCTGTAGATTTTGAACCCTAATTCTGCCGGCACCTAGGGAAACCTAGCAAAGCTATACATTTTTAAAAACTAGACACCCAGGGGAATCCAGAATGAGGTGACTTGTGTGGCTCTCACTCGGTTCTGTTACCCAGAATCCCTTGCAAACCTCAAACTTTGTATGGAAAGTTCTGGCATCTGCGTGGATCCCCAAAATTCCACCCACGCCAAAGCTTGTACAAAGTCTGCAGGGGCCTCAAAGCAGACCTTCAGTGTGTGTTTCACATTGGACAAACTGGCCCTGTCCTTGAGTAATTACAAAAATGCACTAGGAACCAGCACCATGAATGATGTCTACACCAGCACCAATGCAGGACAACAGTGGAGGCTTTGGAGGCAAAGCAAGGGGGCCTGGGTTAGAATGATGACTGAAGCATCAAGCAACTAGCCAAGATAGAGATTTCAGGTAAAGGCTTTGTTGAAGTACTTGTAGACATCTTGGGACCGTACACTGCACAGGATGGAGCCTCATGGGGATGGAAGACTGCCAATAAGTACTGAGTGAACGCTGCTATTTTCAGCGAGGTTAACTCCAGGCACAAGAAAAGTGAGAAGTGGGTCCAGAAGCACTGGGGGGTGAACTGGGTTTGAGTCTCGGCAATGACGCTGAACATCCTGTGATTCTGGGCAAATCACTTAATCTCCCCGTGCCTAACAAAAATGAATGTTCCCTCATGTAACGCAACTGGTGCTATGTAAAGCGCTCTGATACCCAATACCATTGGGTCCAGTTTGCTCTATATATAACTCCATACATTTTTTTTTAAATGTATCCCTTAAAAACACTAAGGAAGCTGGAATGCCTTACCTTCCACAAACACAGAAAATCATCTTGTGGATAAGTGAGAGAGTCAGTATTGGTTATTGGATGTAACGTGTGTGTTAAACTCCATGCCTCCTCTGCAAGTTGATGGACCAGCTGGTGAACACAGCTGGCATGGTTCCCTTCAGCTTTCCCTTTAATCTTCTGGCTAATTGGCTGCTTAAAACTGTTAAGAGGGGCATGGCTTAAAGAGTGGGCACAATTTGTGCCCAAATACTGCAAGCTGCTACAGGAAAGAGGTTTCTGCTGAACAGAGAAACTTTCCACCTATCTTCACTTCAGCATCTTCAGTGCATAAGGGTGAGAGTGTGAACAAGTCAAGAATGGTCTACTATGTTACCCTGGGTCAAACTATACATATAAATCCTGCCCCCCCAACTCCCGTTCTTCTGATCTGATCTCACCTCACACCTGAGAAAGTATAAATGATAATGAATAGTCCAGTAACTGATAACCTTTGAAATGTAGTGCCACTTCTTTCTTCTTTATAAAGCATTCTGACAAGATGTCAGAAGCTGTGACAGGTGCAACCTGCAACTATTGCTACATTCAGATGCTTGAGGTCTCTGAAATAACCTCTTTGGAATTTACAGAGAACAGTTCAGGGTGCGCATTTCACGATCAGTAAAGAGGGATCCTGTGCTCAATTGCATAGACAGTACTACACTGAAGACTACCTTTATCATCTCAGTAGCACTAGCCATAGTAAGGTCTAGACACTAAAAGGTAGACACTCTTGGATGCCATTTCTCACATCTCAGTTCTATAATCCATGCCTCAGGTCTTTGTGCAACCCTGCATATGGTTCAGGAATTGTATGCTGGTCATCTGTGCCTCCAGGCAGAACACCCTTCTCATCTTCTGCCCTTGCTTCAGAGAGCAGGTATGAAAGACCTCAGGAAATGTAGCACGTACCCAGGAATCTTATGAGGCAGTTAGATTAAAAGAGATTTTTTTCACCTTTATGACCAGAGATACGGTGACTCCCAATGGTCCATTTACTGATGAGGAGTAACGAAATGGGTCCCAGAGTACCTGTGCCTAGTTAGGTTTTGTGTCTACCAGGGCATTTATCACAGAAAGGGCGCACTTTCCATGTTTGTGTCACTGCACATATTAAAGCAGGTGCACTGGGTGCAAACATGGAACATGCGGCCTATAAGTGGCAGTCGCGAACTCGCACTGCAACTGGGGCAGCTCACTCAAGAGAAATACGGAGCAGCTATTTAAAAGCTGCTCCGTGTTTCTCTGTGCAGGTGGCAACTAGCCTGCACTTTTCACATGTCTGCAAGGGGATGTCTGGCTAGTACATAGGACCTGCTTTGATCCCTTTAGAGGGCTGCATTTAGAAGGCACACAGATAGTGCACCACCTTTTTGTGGCACACTTTCAGTGCGTCTTCTAAAGGCATGTTTGCCTCTGCGCCCACGTCAGTAACATGCAGCGGGTGCAGAGGCAAAGTGATTCACTCATTTGCATGGGGCCACGCCCCCATGCAAATGAGGGCATGTCCTCTAATGATAGCGCAGGCGCTCTATGTGTGCCATCGTTATCTGTATTACAAAAGGGACTGCACAAGTATCTGCGGATCCTACTGTAATACCAAAGTGCCCTGGGGCACATAAAGCAGTCACAAATGCCCATTGCGCCCTGGCGCGCTTGTGAAATACGGCCCCAGGAGCAATCCGTCATCAGGCTTCAACAATTATGCTGGTGCTTGCATGGGTAGGACTGTCACATTTATGATTATCTGATGAAGCAGCCTGGGTCGCCTAACAATATAGAAGCCAGCCCAAAGCCTAAAAACACTTCACTTAACCTCTTCAAGTGGTGGTGCATTGACAAGTAGATCTGTTCTTAAAAATGTGATGTGATTCTTCAATTTCACCAAAATGGGTCAACTAAAAGTTTGGCAGACTCTAGACAAAGTATTATTTTGTGGAAACAGCCTATCCTCCATTTAACCTTATATACTCATCTTCTCAGGGGTTGATCCTTATGTAGGCCCTCTCTTAGAAATGTGGTTCCATCCTTCAATCCTCCCCTAGCACTCTAGGACACACAGTCTTCCCCTTTTGAAACACTTGAATCTGTTTCCATGGAATGTTCTACCACTGAATGTGTTATTCGTAGTAAAAATGATTTTTAGTAAATGGTAGGGGGATACAGATTCGCTGGTTTGCTCACCCTTTATTTAAAAGTATTTATGAAAAGAGAGGTCCTCTCCTGGGTCAAACTTTCTGGCAAAGTTGCTTCTGCTTCAAGCCAAGATCATAAAATAGTGATCCTACAATAGTGATCCTACTTCTTCCTAAACCCCTTTACTGAGGCTTCTCTTCTATCAAATTATGTTTAGAGCATTTAATGATTATTTGGCTACAATGGCTCAGACATTGCATTTCCCTGTTTCTGAATTTTGGGATGACCTGGAAATGGATTCACATCAGGGGCCACTTCAAGCCGATGGGGGAGGACAGTATTTAATTTGCCTGTGCATTGAGTGGTGAAAAAGTCTGACACCTGATCTTAGCTGTGGATAGCAAGGCAATGTTCTCCATCAAGGCAGAAGCACAGGGGGGTGCCTCCTGGTCTGTTTTCTCCACTTCAACTCTTCATATACTTGCGATAATAGGGGGAGTGGAAGATAGAGTTTCCTACTAAGATAGTACTGTTGGCATGCTATGCTTATTGCATAGGGTCTGTTGCTATACAATAAATTGTATGCACCCTGCTGCATTTTCATATGTCGGTTTGAATTTATTGTTCTACCCGTAATACAGTGGCCCACACGAGCTAGGAATCTGATGAGGAAGTGCTTACCAAGACATACTATTTGGGAATTACTTGCCTATAATCTTTATTAACTTGAGGCCTACAACCTTTTCTGAACACTTAAAAACTACCATGCCTTGCATTGCGGCTGACCAGGACATGTTGGCTTGGTTGGTTACAGGCTGAAGCAATCGACAATAGACCTTGTATAGGTTCTCACAAAAAATAGAAACTACAGGTGGGTAACTGGTCCAAAAAAATTGGGTTTGCATTATATTGCCATCCTACCACGTGAGTTGGATCACCTTGTGTAATGAATAGGATGAGGATGATGGGCACAGGAGCAACTTGACACAACATACATGACACACAATAACAAAACACATAGCAAAAAAAAACTATCCAGATTTTAAGAACAACGAGGAGGATCAGGAAAGCTAAGAGAGAACTTGGAGTATGAAATATTGGTAGTGTTAAAATAGAATAGATAGAACGGAGCAGAGTTCCACTGCTGAGAGGTATCCAAAAACAGGAGGCAAAAGTTAAGGGGGCAGAAGCATGATTCTGAAATCTTATCGGGGGAGGCATTCAAGATAGATTGAACGGGTTCGATAACATAAAAGAAGTGTAGCACGGTGCTCAAGTTGGTAAAATTTCAATGACACTCACACTTAAAGCAAAAGTCAACTAGGTACACATTATAAAATCAAATTATTGAGCGTTGAAACTTGGAGTTGCATAAAAAGTACTTGGAAAAAGGAAATAGTAAGAGTTGAGGAGAAGGTTTGAGATTATTAGTATTATTACTACAAAGTGAAAAATGATAGACAGACATTAGTGGAAAGGATTAAAGTGACTTTTCCATACGTCTTAGAGGTCATGATAGAACTTTATAGAACCTCCAAGGGACAAATGTTAACTACAATCAGTTCATATGTAAATTTAAAACCAATGTATCAAATGTTTAATTGTCTAGAGAAATCTGAATAAGAATTTAATTTGCTGCATGAAAAGTTCCCGCCAGGCTCTCCCATAGACTAGACTAGAGATTTTAAACGTAAACTTGGATTAACAGACCCAACCATATGCAAATCACTCTTGATCCTGCTCCAATAAGACCAGTCCAGGCTCAACCTATACCTCAATGGTGAGATCCAACAAAGCCAAAACATGCCTGGGGTAGTTCCTGCTCAAAGTGATCACAGACTAGAAATTTGTATTAGACTGTCCCTTTTGGTGGCAAGGCCAAGACTGATTTGCATAAGATTTGGCCCTGCCTCCAATGACACAGCGGTGAAAAAGTACAATGGAGTGGAACACAGCCCAGATTAATTGTGGCCAAGACTAATTGAGGCACTTCACCCATCACATCATTGGCTTTCTTATCCTACGTAAATCATAATTTGCAACCAGAAACTTTGGTGATGAAGGTGGCTTATACAAAATAAAGGGGGGGAAGGTAGGAAAAGGCCAAGTGGAGATGTAGGAGCTAACAATACTATTGTTTTCACTGAACCAAAATCAGTGGGTGTATACCGCACTTGTTTAGTGAGATGAAAAAGATAGTAGAAAAGGGAAAGTTATTGGCAGGTAGTGTAGATGCGGTAAAAGATAAGCAGACTTACCCACACTGTATTTCAAACAGCGACAGCAATAGCTTCAAATAATATTAAGGAGGGAGATATCTGAGTTAGGGGAGAAGTTTGGAAGAAGGGCAGAGTGTTATGGAAGAGTGGGGTATAGAGCAATAGTATTCAATATGATGGATGGTCCTATCTGCAAAAATTAGAACAGGGGGCTGGGGTGGGAAGACGGGTGGTAAGGACCCGTATAAATTTAAACTCACTGAATATGATGAATGGAAATACAGTTAGGACATATTTACAGAGCAAGGGTCATAGATTACATCTGCTGTCCAATAACTGGATGAGGAAACATAGAACATATGACGTACTATAATGTAATCATTAAGAACACGATGGGAGTCAACAATACTATTAAAAGACACAGAATTGGGTCTTAAATCAGACACTACAGTGTACAAACAGCCATGCTCCAAGAGAGACACTTTTACAAGGTGAAGCATGAGAAACGGGTGAGAAGGTGGAAGGGTATGGTTTAGCCAGCATACCTCTCCACAAATGCAATGGAACTAGAAATTTAGACAGAAAATGAGATGCCTTTGGAAGACAGAGAAGTGATTAATTGAGGAGAAGAGCAGTATGTAGGCATGCAAGGCAGACATGGGTATATGCCAATATAATGTTTATGCACTTAATGTTGCCAATGATTATTTTTTACTGGTGTGGTGGGAAAAACTGAACACCTGGAGCAGAATAGGTTTGTTGGGAAGTGGACCTCTACTTTACAGGTAATGCCAAGCTTGATAGAACATCTGCCACTGCATGTTTGCAGCCGAACCTTAAAATCAGTAAATTTTAGCTTTTAGACACTTGAATATTGGAAAGGTAAGTCCACTTGCACCAGACAGATTTTGTCGTGAGTAGAAGCAATGCAGCAAACCAGTATAGGTTATTTAATGTCACAAAATTAAATATGGAAGGCAAAATGATGACAGTGATATTTTTGGACTCTGAAAAACCTGTTTGCATTAAATATAATCTAAAGCCTGGGCGGTGCAGAGGGGTATGCAGAAAGAATGTCTTCTGTCACCAGCCCTGTTCATTCTGATGCATGCTTATTGAAGGGCAGGTAAAAAAGTAGGATTTATGGATGGCGGGCGCCAATCAAGTAGTCTCAGTTCATGTGGATGATCAGCTTTTGTGAACCAGTAACCCTAAGGTGAACCTCCCACTAATCAAGGACAAAATAGAAAAATATGGGCTGGTTTCTCAATTTAAAAAAAATGAACTACTTGTTAACCTTGGGGAGACAATACACACGCTGCAATGGGTGCACTTCCTCCTCTACCAACCACAAGTCTTACTTAGAAATAGATTCCGTTACAACATAATAAAACAAGTTCAAACAAGGAAAAGATAACGTTAAATGTTCCCCAAAAAACGCTAAAGGCAGCATTCAGGTTCTCTGATTGACCTAAATGGCGTCTATAAACGCATCATTTGCATTTGCTGTCTTTATGTTGCAGTCAGACAACAGAGGTTTTGTGATGCCAAACATAAAAAAATAAACCATTAGATCAATGAACTTCTTAACTGCAACAGCAGTTATTGTCTCTATATCATAATCTGCTCGAGCTCCAAAATATATGTTGGATCGACAATTTAACCTGTCAAGGAATGATGGAAAGAGCACTTTACAGCCTAAAATGCCCTACTGCTATCCACATACATGATACAGACTGTAAACATGAATTACAACAGTTAAATTTCACTGCAGTTCACGGCATCATGAGAAGGAGAACAGATACTAAGGGAGAAAGAAAGTTTTGGGTCTATAAACTGGGATCATATTCATTCGGTTTCTATTAAGGTGATAAGATGCACACCATTTTGAGTGTTCTAGTATCATTGACTCATAGCTTTCTCTATTTTCTTTAGTGTACACGCATTCAGTATTTACATATTCCCGAGTTGCTAAAAAGATAGTAAACTTTCAGCAAATGATAAAGGCAGAATTTGGAATCAGAACTAGCTACAGTGGTATATTTGTAGGTATGTGGGCGCCACTAAGAAGAAAATCACTAATAATTAGTCAAGATAACTATATCTGGGTGACGGTGCTCGCAGGGTGGGGAGAACCACTAACCTCCTCAGAATTCAATCTTTGTGACCATGGCCAACAAAAACTTTCAAAAATTCCTATGCAAATCCCCAGCACTCGTCCAAACAATAACTTTTCAAGTAAGAAATCAGGGTGCAACAATAAGTACAGAATATCAGGAACGCAGGTAATGTTTCTTGTTCTTTATTTCCTGTGTGTCTCCAGGCTGAAAGATCTCTTAAGACAGTGGCAGCCGACACGTGTTTTGTCGCAAAAGGGGTAGTATCCCTCACAGAGGCACAGACTGGCGTAGATCCTTCGACACTCCAACTTGGAAACACGTGATACGTTAAATGTGATACTGCACGGCATCCTGACCTTTTTACATCGTACGGCCTTATTGAGATGATTTTATCCCCCGTGGGACGGAATTAAAACCACGAGTTATAAGCCTTTTACTCTAAAGACAGAGCCTTGAAAAAGTCGCGGGATACTACCCCTTTTGCGACGAAACATGTGTCGGCTGCCACTGTCTTAAGAGATCTTTCAGCCTGGAAACACACAGGAAATAAAGAACAAGAAACATTACCTGCATTCCTGATATTCTGTACTTATTGTTGCACCCTGATTTCTTACTTGAAAAGTTATTGTTTGGACGAGTGCTGGGGATTTGCATAGAAAGGCAGAATTTGAATGTAATGAATTCCTTTGGATCACTGACATAATATCAATGCATACAATATCGAAACACAAAAATATCGGAAAATAAATATCGCTAACAAAAATATCAACTCCTTATACTTAAATAGTAAAACAACAAATATTGAGAATATCGTTGTTAAAAATTTCATTTTTACTTACACTGGAAATACAAATATCGGAAAAAAATACCATCACATTAAAATAAACATACGTGGCAAAAATATTGATTTACACAATATCAACTACACTAATATCGTCAAATTATTCAATTATCATGAATAAATATTAAAAAACCCTTTTTGTGTAAAACAATTATTAGAAATAAACCCTAGACCAATTTAAATACATGATAAAATACAAATATATTACATAATCAAAATATTTTCAATTCAACCCAATACATTATATAACTAAGATAATAGCAATACACCCCCAAAAAATATTAACATTAACTATAAACACTTAGGGGCTGATTACAATGTTGTTTAGAAACTGTTTCGACCGAAACGGTTTCAAAGGGGCCGATTCTGATCCTGGACTTTTATTTTACTTACAAATCGGATCCGTATTTTTTTCTATACAAATCGTACAAGTCCCTTCCAACCCTTGTAGTACGTTTCGTACGGGAAAAATACATACAGATCGGCCCGATCCTTACAAATCAGATCGGGAAAAGCTGTACGACACGGACTTGTAAAAAAGACCATACAATTTGTAAAAAGGCTGTACAACCCGTCAAGTACGATTCGTATCGGGTTGCCAGCATGCGATATGTATGGAAAATGGCATGTATACGGGGAACGACTCGTACCGGGCTACGAAGCAAACCCCTATACGCCTCGTACCCTGGTATGACTCGTTCTGGGGGTAAGACTCGTACCGGGGTACGGGTCGTATAGTGGTATGAGGCGTACAGGGGTCCCCCCCACATGCGAGGCGTGTGTATGGAGCGTACCCCAACATCGCGCATGTACGCACCGTACATACGCGATTTTGGAGTCCGCACCGTACATACGTACTTTTGGGGTATGGTGCATACACAAGCGATTTTGGGGTACGGTGCTTGTACGGTGCGTACACGACCAGTACCTCTTCAGCGCGTATATACGCACCGTACCCCACTTTCCGTGTCATCGGTACGCGCCGTACATACGCACCGTACCCCTATATTCATGGGGTGTACGACGCGTACATGGGGGGTCCGTCTCGTAATATTTTCGGGGCGTACAATGTTTTCCCGGCACTTTTTGGCTTCTGTAAAAAAAGAGCCGTACGGAGTGCCGTTTGTACGAATCGTACTTGATGGGTTGTAAACTGCTGCCGGGAATACATGTGAACGTCGCGTACAGGGCAATCTGAATCGGAATTGCTTGTATATACGAGTTGTATGGGGAAAACGCTCCATACCACGATTTATACAGCGTTTTTCCAGGATCTGAATCGGCCCCAAAATCGTTTCCGACCGAATTGGGTATTGCGAGTTCCACCAACCGATTACGATGCTTTCCAACATCGTTCGGTCGCACTCGTATTGACTTCAATGGGAGCCTGTGTTCCGAACATGAACACAGGCTCCCATTGAAAAAAGGGGTGGTTGGAAAAAACCTTGCACCCTGTGGTGGGCACCCCATGGTGCCTGCCACACTCAGCATGGGTAACAGAGGGGTCCCTTGGGAACCCCCACAGACCCCAACCACAGACCTCAGGGTGAAGTGGGGCCTGCTACTGGCCCCCAAGGTCAGATTCCAACAGCCATTTTGTGTTGGGCAGATTGAATCAGAACGGCTGTCCGAATCGGTCATCGTAATCGCTTGTTCGGAAACTGTGTCCATAGAGCTGTACGAATCAGCTCTATAAGACTCGGGCTGTCCCAATGCCTTTTGGAACAGATTCGGACTGCCCGAACGGTTTCCGTGCATCATAATCCGTCAGTTGGAAATGTGCACGATTCGGTCGGAAACATAGGTTCCGAATCAGTTTCGGAGATTCCAAATCCCATTCAGAGCCTTTCCAAACGACATCGTAATCGGCCCCTTAGAAAACAACCTAAATATTAATAAATACATTTATATAAATACATTTAAATTCAAAACTATCACACTATATATCATGCATTATAAAAAAAAACTAAATTAGGATTTAACATAGAAGGACGAAACTGATGAAAAAATGCAAACTAAAACTAAACCAACCAATCAAATCAAAGTATTAACAACTTTAACCAACAAAATCTGAAAAACAAATCAACAATATAAAAGGCAAATTAATTTAGATAATTTAGTACATTAAAAACGACAAATGCTGCACGATGAGGAAATTGCCAGATACTCTGACAGGACCATTAAAGAAGAAATATATACATCTCAACAACTTCCTAACTGAGTAAGTAAAACATATTTAAATTAAAATATACTTGTTAATAAACTTATAACTGTAAAACAGCAAATAATTAATAAAATACCCTCCAACTTCTACCTCTTTACAAAGACTTCCTAAAAGAATACACTATAACCTTGAAACGTGATAAACTACCAGAAAAAAATAACTATCACAAACCAGCAAAAAGAGAAAAAAGAAAGTACACATAAATTAATTAAAAACTGTAACCTCACCCAAATAGCAAGTACAAATAAACCTAACCACCTCAACCTCTGCAAACAAATTAACATTTAAAAATTAATCTAATGTTTTTTTTTCCAACCAACAGAAAATAAAGTACCTGCTCCACATTAGAAAACACCAAGAGGAAAAGCTGCAAAACAGTGTGAAACCTCTAAACAGAACATATATGTAAGTATACAAAATAGAGATAGTTGCATAATTTTACATGTAAATAACAAACGTACAAACATTAAAATATTGTATATATTTATACTATTACACTACTTTCAGATACAATGACAGGCAGCAAAATACATAACCTAGCAGAAAGGAAAGCAGTTACTAAATCAAATGGGCTACACCTGACCTGCAGCCAAGTAAGTGCATCAACAGAAAATACAAGTTGGAAATATTATTGTAATGCATGCTATGGGCAGGCAACTATAATAGATGATGTTCCAATTCACTTAAGAGAGCACAACTACCACCAAAATGTGACAGAAATAGAAGTAAGAGTGGTACTGCAGGATATAAGAGAGTGAAACACTAGCTCCCGGGAACTCACAACCAAAATAATTAAATATATACTACCTAAAATCCCCAAATACATCACAGGTCAACTACCACCTATACCCACTTCAAAATGTTTATTTGCACAAACTACAAAAGCCACCAGTGATACTCCTCCTGCCCCTGACAGTTACCAAGACATAGAAATACCTGAACATTTAACAATAACACACAATGATAATGTAAACAATAAGAAACACATCCTGATTTTCTCCACAACAAATAACTTGCTAAACCTAGGCCGAGCCTTATCTTCTGCAGTTTTCATCTACTTATGAGCGTTTTTTATTGTCCAGGTTTCGCCTGGATCTTTTTCACCTCATGCTTGCTATTCCAAGAGGGTGCAGGAAAGGTCAGCTGTTAGCACCCTGTGGCTGCGACGGAGAGTCTCCACAGGATCTGCTACATTTGAAGCTTTTCTGTAAATTTTATGAGGTGCCCCGGAAGTATTTTTTAGTCCCCATTTTAAAAAGGATTAATTTTAACCAGGCTCGTCCTGCTCTCCTGTGCCTCCAACTTCTGATGGATGATTGTATTTTCTTTATTGTTGGCTACCTGAAATCCACGGTGAAGACCAGGGCTTGTCTTGATAAATAGCTACCTAGATTGATGATTTCAGTTCCCACTGATGAGATAAATGTTTGAGGATCAGGATAACATCGCAGGGTTGTGCTGATCAAAGGGGGACACTGCTTGATCCTGAATTTTGCACTTTACTTATGGAAGGTGGTGCTATGTATTTTAATTATGTTTTACTCTGCCTGTTATTTTAGGGATTCATATTTTTTATTGTAATTTGGATGCTTTGCAACTTTTATGATTTATCTATGTGAAACCAAATAAAGTGTAGTTGAGTTGATTTACTAAACCTAAGCCATTGTCAAACTTGGATAATGGATGCGACCTTCAAAATGTGTCCCAAACCATTTACTCAGATATACACCATACATGGTAAATATCAAAACACAAATATCCCTTTTATATATGCCTTACACCAAAATAAACAAAGCAGCACTTACCATGACCTCCTGAACATATTAAAAATAAAACAAACTACTACCCCAAAAAATAATCATAGACTTTGAGCAAGCCATGATTAAAATATTTTAGAAATTTGCCTCCACACATGCATACAAGACGATTACTATAATTTAATTCAAAGCAATGGAGACACCTTCATAAATCTGCACTGAGTGTAGAATATTCTACAATTAGTCAATTTGCCTTTGCAATAATAAAATGATAGCACTAGCCTATGTCCCTCTCACAGAGGTGGCTAACCATTACAATTTACTAATAGAAAGCTCTTTCTACCAACAATGAAGACAGACTAAGCCCTCTAATGGACTATTTTGAAGAGACTTGGTTTGGCAGGCAGCATCATTCCGGACACAGACGCTAAAAGAAATCCCAAATACCATGGTGGAAGGCCTATGACAGCACCTTGGCACAGGAAGCCAAAACAAACAACACAGTGAAAGGATGGCACAATGCCTTTCAATCCACACTAGGCAGAACACAATCTACACTCTATAAATGAATATAAGCCTTTGAAAAAGAGCAAAGCTACTACCAACTACGAAAGAAGAAAACTGTTAGGCAAATTGCCCCTAAACTTAGCAAACAAACCAAAAGAATGTACAACATGCCACAATTTAAAGTCAAACTATTCATAAATAACAAAGGAGTAGATTGCTTAGGAATAATAGCCAAAATCATATTATAAAATAATAGTAACCTACCAAAGTCCAAAGAAGCTATCACAAAATCCAAACCAACATGACAAATCATTTTTTGAAATATTAAATATAATATTTTATTACATCAATCTACAAATTAAATAAAAGCCCAATCCTAATGAAGACTGAGATAATAACATGATATATAAATTATTTAAACAAGAAATGTAACTGTCACCAACTAAAACACAAACTCATGCCATCACATAAGATAGTTACAACACAAACCACACAATTTCAAGTAACAGTCATATAATATTTACACAAACAATAAACTATAACATTTCTCATCGAAAAGAAATGAAATAAAAAAGATTTAGGGCCCAATTATGAGTTTGGCGGTTTGGGATTGGACCGCCATGTCACCGCTCTGCTCCGACGCTGCCAAACAGGGCTGCCGCCTGCCTGCCAGAGTACGAGTATTATCGAGGTTTGGCTAGCAGGCGGTCTGGCAGTCCCACTGCAGTGCAGTAAATAAGGCTCAAATGTTTGCTCCTAATGCCCATTGGACATCCTCTGCGTTTCAACTAGAAAACGTTGTGCTTACCTCCTTGGCCTTCTGGGGTTGGCCTCCTCGCTGTTGCCGATTGTCTCTCCTTCCCGCCGTTGCATTTGGTGAATCCCGCGACCGCTGTGCGGAGGGAGCTGCGAACTCCACATCCCAGGCTCCTCTGCTGCAACCCGGAAGCAGACACATTGCTTTTCGCGCCTGAGAGCGCTTCAAATACAACTCCACCCCCGGCAGAGCGGGTGTTGCCAGAACCTCTGCGTTTCAACTAGAAAAAATTGTGCTTACCTCCTTGGCCTTCTGGGGTTGGCCTCCTCGCTGTTGCCGATTGTCTCTCCTTCCCGCCGTTGCATTTGGTGAATCCCGCGAATCCAACTCCACCCCCCGCGCCGCGGGACCGCGCGCGGGCCTCGCCGGCTAAGCCCGGGCAAAGGGCGGGCCGTCCAAGGCCGATTGAGGCCGGGCTGGGCCACCTCCCTTGATTGCTGGTTGCTGAGAACTTGTAAGACTTTCGTGTTCCTCAGTTAATTGTTAATTGCTGATTGACTGCTTGCATTGTATTGCTTAGAGGGTTGATAGCGCTCAATAGTTTACTGCCATACTATGACTACCTGTTCCAGTAAAACTAGGAAATCCTTAGTGGGGGGCTCAGTCAGGGGAACATTAGACCATTTTATCACCAGGGCCGCCACTGTCTTAGAGCAGGAGATAGCCATAACAGAGCGCTGCCTTTCCTTGGACCCTCTGTTTCACAAACGTTCGTCCTTAGGCCATATTGAGCACGCTCTTTCACCTACGTCTTCTAATACCGACATGGCCCCTGCCTCTGACGTGGGTTCCACTCTGCAGCCTCATGACGTAACATACACACCAGTTGCGCATAAGGCTATCGTTACGAATATCTCAAATACCCAACTCATAACGGATACCTCTTCTGAGGACCAGATTCCAACAAAAATCCCAAGAAAATATAAGAAAAAGGTTACCAGAAGTAAACCCTCCGTACTTAAATCCTCAGTGAAGACCATATCGCAAAAAACAAAAGGGAGGAAAAACCTCCACCCAGAGTCCCTCAAATCCACCCTTTCAACCCACCTGATTCCAACATCTGCGGAATTTCCGCAAGACGGTACTCAGATGCCCATGTCTTACCCTCCTAATTTACTACATGATATAGAGCATCTAGTAAAATCTTTACTTTCTCCCCTGGCGGAGAGGATTAAAAATATTGCTCTACAGTTATCGTCTCTGGAAACATCAATTGCATCACTTACCGTAATTAACAGGGATTTGAACACTTGTCTATCAAATAATCCTATTGTTTCTTCTAATATCGGGCCCCCCCCACTTGATCATAGAGCTAGCCAGCCAACTCTATCAACCAGAAAGCCGAATACACCCGTTGCAACACCTATATTGGAGAAAAGTGCTCCCGGCGGAAAATATAACAGACCAATGCAAACGCATAAACCAGTTGAATCACACCGTGATAATGCAAACATGCAGCCACCTGAGAATAGCAGGGAGGGATCGACTCACCACATCGATCTGCCTCCATATGTAGTGATACTTTCAGGCGTCCTGGAGCTGGCTATGGGTAAAGTAGAGGGCTACCAAGAACTTAAAAATAAGGTAGTTCATTGGTTGAGCAATAATCGGCCACTTCCCAACGATATCAATGGGGAAATACTTCACGTAAGGAGACTGGGTTGGGTGGGTTACAGACCGAAGGATATCCAGGGAGATGTGATCATCATAAACTTCAGAGATCGCAGGGTATTGCATCATATTGCAGACTGGTACACTCCGATTAGTGGCGTAGGCATTAAGACACATACCCTAAGCTATTTTTACCCCCGTTCTCTCTTATTAAATCCACCGAAACTACACTCATTATTTGCGGCTAATACAGATGCTCACTATTTTCCCCTTCCAACCTCAAATAGATATGCTATCCTTTCTGGCCTGGACGTTTTAGATTGACTTTTAAACCCTGTGAACGACACTGGTAATACTGCCATTGTGAGATTTTTTCAAACCACCTTAGATTTTGATCCTTTTAACCATAAGATTAACTCCACGAACTCTGGTAAGGCCGAAATAAAGTCAAAAAAAAATTTGATTCCCACCCTTCAAACTTTGAGCTCAACCCATTAAGTAACAGTTTAATATCCAATTCTCTTCCGACCCACCATTCGATGAGCGATACTTTACGCTCATCAATTGCTTGCGAGGCTCAGGTAATTATTGAGATCCCAAAGGGCACCATGAACGGTAACACTGGCATTAATAACACCACACTGGGTGATGGCCTATTGTCTTGGAACGTGGCAGGTCTCCTCGACAAATTGAGAAATCCCCTATGGGTAAAAATCGTTTCCACCTATAGCATCATTTGCTTGCAGGAAACCTGGAATATCAATGAACTTCATCTTGTGGGATATAAGACCCTACATACCCCAGCTCTTCCTAGCTTATTTGGCAGAAACAAGGGTGGTCTCGTGACTTATATATCCGTAGAATCTGGATTATTACACGCAAATTTTAAACGGGACTGAAAACTACCAGATTATCTCTCTGATAGGGGGTCGCTTCAAAAACATCACCCTGATTAACTTCTATAATAACATCTCCAGCTCCCGTTATGAACTGGTCCTTAATGGCTTAAAGGCCGACTTAATAAAAATTGAGACTCACCTTAAAACCGACATGTTGCTCATCTGGGTCAGGGACTTCAACTGTTCTTTGTGCTCACTGAGTAATGGAGGTACTTGTGGTTTGGACTCCATCAGTAGTGACACCTCTCCCCATTTTTCGCACACCAAACTAGGAGACTTTTTAAATGGCTTAACGTCCTATTGTAACTTATCTTATTTGAATGAGCTGTGCTCCCCACCAAAGTGCTTCAAACCTACTTATAATGGGAGAGGTTGCCACTCTATAATTGATTATACCTTGTTATCCTCCAGGTATTCAGAGATCATTTCAAACTGGGAGACTCTTGATTGCGCCATCAGTGATCACTATCCAATTGCGGTGATATTAAAATTAATCTCACCTTTTGACACTGATGTAAGGGCGAAACGGCTCCATACCCCGCCACTTAACCTGGGAACTACTACGGGGCTCTACCTAAAATGGGATAAAGTAGTCCCCCCAGTTTTTCTTAGCTCCTTGATCAATAGTACATATGAGCACATACAGATATGTCTGTCTACTACTGAAAGTCCTCAAACCATTAGGCACTCTTTTTCCGTTATTTCATCGGAAATTAAAAAATTACTGTCAAGAGCTCCAAGGAAAATCTCACAAGGCAGCACAGGCTGGTTTAACAGGACTTGTTCTAAAGCCCTGAAACATTTAAAAATTACTTTAAAAACTAACCCTAGAAACCAGTCAGAAATACGGCAAGCTAGACAAAAGTATCGTGCAGCCCGGTTAACCAGAAATAATCAGCTGAAAGCAGAGGCCTGGCTAGCTCTACAGGAAGTTTCTAGTAACAGGGATAACACCGCTTTCTGGAAAGCAGTTAACGCACCGTTCCTGCAGTGTACCCAGTCAATAAAAATCGATATGGCTATAACTGCTGAATCCTGGGTTAACCATTTTAGCACTATAGGCTTCATTGATACATGGCCCGAGGCGGTTGTAGTGCCGATTTTTAAAAAAGGCGACAGGAACACCCCTTCTAATTACCGCCCTATTTCTTTGTTGGACTCTCTAATGAAAGTTGCAGGGCGAATTGTCCTAAATAGAATCCACGATTGGCTGGGTGAGCAAGATATAATTTCCAACTTACAATATGGCTTCAGACAGGGTAGAGGTACCATTGAGCAAGGCCTGAACCTGACCCTTATAATTGCCAAGTACACCCAGGCAAAAAAGGGAAACGTCTTTGTGACTTTCGTAGACATTAGCTCCGCATTTGACTGCGTCGACCATGAGCTTCTCTGGGAATCCCTCGCTGAGATTGGTATTGAGCCCCCTATTCTTGCATTTATTAAGGAGCTTTATAGGGGTGCATCAGCACGTGTTAGATATGGTAGACGGGGAGAGTGTTCCAACAGGTTTTATATTAGGAGAGGTGTTAGGCAGGGTTGCATTCTAGCCCCTCTGCTTTTTACCCTTTACATAAACGCTGTCGGCCACTACCTGAACAGAAACTACTATCACTACCCTACCATAAATGGGAAACCCATACCTATACTTAATTATGCGGACGACGCAGCAATAATGTCACAGACCCGTATGGGCCTTCAAAGGGCAGTAAAAGAATTCACCGAGTTTATGTCACAAAGAGATTTAAAAATCAATGCCTCTAAAACCTTCACCATGTCTTGTGGGCTAGGAATTGGAAAGAAACAATGTTTCATTTTCATAAACGGTAGCAAGTTGGAAAATGTTGATAGGTTTCCTTACCTTGGCATCACCTTTGACAAGAAGGGCACTTGGCGGGCTGCCGTCCAAGCTAGAGGAGTTGCATTCTCCAAAGCTTTAGGCGCACTAACTAACTTCTCAAATAAACTGGGGGGACGCCCGATCAATCCCTTATTACAGATCTATAGGGCCAAGTGCGTCTCGACTGGCACATATGGATCTGGGATTTGGAGAATCGAGCAGGCTGATTATATCCAGCGCTCTGAGAACCTATTTCTGCGCTATCTTTTGGCCACCCCACGTGGCACTTCAACATATGCAATGCATAATGAACTTGGCCTGATGTACATTATGGACATTATAAAATCTTCTCCCATCACTTTATGGCATAAAGTCTGGACAACTCATGAAACACACTTCAACAGGGAAATTATTAGCGACTGTCTCAGCCTGAATGAGGCTGACAATATCAAATGGTTGAACTACGTAAGAAACCTGTCACTTGATATAGGGCACCCAGAATTCTTTACTAATCCTTCTACCTTACTCAAAATATCTAGAGTTTCATTAAAACGATTGGTCGCTACCCACCTGGCCAACTGTCGCTGGTCCCTTGAAAAATCTAAGTGTATGGTTGTGGAGTATCAACATTGCACTATTGTTGAAGGGGTGCAACAGTATTTATCTTTAATTTCATCCCCTTTCATCCGCATGCTTGTGACTCGTTTCCGTACTGATACCTTTTTTAGATTGTTAACATTTCCCATTCAGAATTGCTGGTCCAGAAATCTGTAGAAATGTCCATGTGATAGCCGGTCATTACAATCCAACATCCATTGCATCTTATTTTGTAAATTTTATAAATTGCCAAGGGTCACTTACCTGAAACCATTGCTTAAATCATGGGGATTACGTTCCTGCAGGACAGCTTACCATAAATTGAAGACATTAGATAGTCCACTAGCCATAGCTGTGGTCTCTTTTTATCTGAAAGTGATTGTCAGATTAAGGGTTTCTATGCAGCCTTAGATGATAAAAGTTCTTATGTATATTATGTACTTTTCTCCCTGAAATGATTTTGATAAGGGCTGCTAAAATATTGAAATTACGCTTACTGCAATCTTTCATCTTAAAAGTTTTATGCTATTTTATGACATTTTAAATCATGATTTTTATTGTACTTTTTATGATAATGTTTTTACATATCGAATAAAGATAATTTGATTGATTGATTGATAAGAAAACCCACCTGCAAAACACAGTACAATCCAAAAATTACATATTCATCGCACTTATTCATTAAAATATAACTCAATTTAGCATAACAATACATTACTAAAACAGTGTACGAAAACCAAAAACTACAAACTAGTGAATACCACTACTATTAAAACATCCAAATATGCAACAAACCAACAAAAACACTATAACTACCCTTACGACCTCCACCCTAAGTCCCCCATACACTCAAATCACTAAAAATAATGATTAAAAAAGGACTTCCCAGTTCCAAGGAACAGCAGTACCTTACCCCAACCTAGTTATGGGAAAATAGAGTAAAATTAACACAAACAGATTAGAAGGTAGCGGTAAAATAAAATGGCTGCTAAATGAAACAAAACAAATACTATCTCCCTATAGAAATGAATGGGAAATGATGTAAAAAATGTTGAAAAAACATGCATAATATGTCAAAAAACTTTGTACAAAATTAAATAATAGTATAACATATACAATTATTTTTAATATCCTGAAAATGACTTTGGTAATATGTATATAAAACAGTTTAAATAATGTTAATTAAGTGTTAAACAATGGAAAAAGTAGAAAATGTACAACATACAATAGTAGTTAAATATAATTTACATTTTGTGTTTACTATTAAAAAATTATTTAAAAATCTTTGTTTTATTTACCTACGTAAATATTTATTTTTACATTAAAATATATGTTTAAAAATTTAAAAATATACATTAAGGTGCCGATTCCGTTCCTGTAAAACCCGGGTACGAATGGTTGTACGGAGCGTATTCTCCGTACGACTCGTACCCAGGAAATCCTCCTTACAAAGCAGCAAGTACGATTCGTACAGAAATACCATTTCCGTACGATTCGTAAAAAAATACGTGCGGCTAAAAAATACCCACAATTCTGATCCGGGACATCACGTACGTGACGTCCGGACGGGGTCAGGCAGCGTTTTACGGACCAGCAAGTACGATTCGTGGCTACGTCACTCCGCACGGCTCATTTTCTACGGCAGCCAAAAACTCCCAGGAAATTGAGGACGACGCGAAAGAAGGAGCACCGGTACGCGACGGACAGCCATGGACCCCATCCTACGTGTCATCCCAGGCCCTCCTAGCCTACGACCTGGTGCACCGAAACCACCGCGCACGCCGCAGAAGGTCAGAACACCACCCAGAGGCAAAGGGGGGGCGAGGGGCAGGAAACATAACCCATACCCAATGTAAAAAATACTATATTCTGTACATACATTACCTCCAGGGTCTGGTCACTTCGGGGGGCGTGTCCACCAATCCCTGCATACCGCAACAACGAAAGTAGACGTGGACGCGTACCCGTCACCACTGCAATGGTGGGACGGACCGTACCCACGCTCTGAGTCCGTGTGTACGGTCCGTACCACCATTGTAGTGACGATGTAGGGGTACGCGTGGTACGGACCGTACCCACGCCCTCAGAGCGTGGGTACGGTCTGTACCACCATTGTAGTGGTGATGTAGGGGTACACGTAGTACGGACCGTACCCACGCTTTGAGTCCGTGTGTATGGTCCGTACCACCATTGTAGTGGTGATGTAGGAGTACGTGTGGTACAGACCGTACCCACGCCCTCAGAGCGTGGGTACGGTCCGTACCACCATTGTAGTGGTGATGTAGGGGTACGCGTGGTACGGACCGTACCCAACCTATGAATGCGGGGGTACGGACCGCATCACCCGTACCCCTAGGGCACCAGTACATTTATGATACAAGGCGTACACACGCCACAAATGTTGGCTTAGGGCCTGGTGCAGCATATAACCAGTATATTGGGGTGTGTGTATGCCCAGGACAGCAGTGTACTGCACCAAGGGTGTGGGTGGGTGGGTGGGTGGCTGCCTAGGATTCCCAGCAGTGGACAAAGACATGTGAGGTGTGGGTGCAGAGGAATACCAGCAGTGGACAGAGACATGTGAGGGGTGGGTGCCTATCACTCCCAGCAGTGGACAGAGACATGTGAGGGGTGGGTGCCTATCACTCCCAGCAGTGGACAGAGACATGGGGGTGGGTGCCTATCACTCCCAGCAGTGGACAGAGACATGTGAGGGGTGGGTGCAGAGGAATACCAGCAGTGGACAGAGACATGTGAGGGGTGGGTGCCTATCACTCCCAGCAGTGGACAGAGACATGTGAGGGGTGGGTGCCTATCACTCCCAGCAGTGGACAGAGACATGTGAGGGGTGGGTGCCTATCACTCCCAGCAGTGGACAGAGACATGGGGGGGTGCCTATCACTCCCAGCAGTGGACAGAGACATGTGAGGGGTGGGTGCAGAGGAATACCAGCAGTGGACAGAGACATGTGAGGGGTGGGTGCAGAGGAATACCAGCAGTGGACAGAGACATGGGGGTGGGTGCTTATCACTCCCAGCAGTGGACAGAGACATGGGGGTGTGTACATCATTATCAGATGACCACAACTCCATGGGTGTATGTACGCATCCCTAATTTTCAACTATGTTGATAGTGCCATAACAACACATCACTGACAGCAGTGTCCCATTCCCATGAGGATGGATGTCTTTCCCCCACTGCATGACACACCACATGTGGGAGTGAGGACAAATGACACATGCATACCCACCCCTGGCGGATGCAGCACAATACACACACAGAGATCATGCCACAAGACTGTATAGTCATGTCAATGCCTACTAAACTAAGAGAGCCAAAGGGAACACACACTGTCACGCACATCCCAGGACTGATAGGAATGTACAGGTGCTGGGACAGCCACCAAGATGTTGTCTCTCATGGAAGGAATAGGGTGGAGTTCCCACAGATACAATGCCCACAATTGTGAGTCAGGTGCCCAAATACCCTGCAGAACAAGTACCATATGTGTGCTAGGCTGGGATTACACACATGCATAGTGCGGAAAAGGGAGAATTTCTCCATGAAGGCATGGCAACATACTCAATACACAAGTACAGTGACTAGCAAGGATGGCACAGACGATGCAGCCGGAGACATTGCTGAGCAGGCATGGCCATAGTTGAAGGGATCCGTCACCAACAAAGGGAATGTATACACAGGTCAGCACAACAATTGTGCAACTTTCTGCAGGGAAGATGTCAGGTGCCACGGAGGAAGGGGCACTCCTTGGTACAATGTCTCAAAAAACAAATAACACACATGACCAAAGATCCTTTGCAGAGACCTTGTGATGGCACGCAGATCCCATGGGCCATCTCATGACCTTCAGACTCGAACCTTTGCCCGAAACATAACACATTACCACAACCCCAACTCCTGGAGCATCAGCACCAACATCAATATCTGAAATGCAATAGTGTTCAAAGTAAAAAGAAAATGCTTTAATCAGCATAAGATAATATTTTTTTCAAGAACACTATATACAAAGGCCAATGGCCAGTCCAGAATAGAAGTCCTTGGGGGGACACATGGGCAAGTGTCTCCCCTAGCTTGCCTGCACATTTGAACCCTCAGGTTCGTCGACTGGGGGGGGGGCATCATGTGGGGAAGGACCAGGCACCGCAGGGACAGGAGGTGTAAGGGTAGGTGTGGTGGGTGCAGGGACGGATGCCTCCATCACAGGGGGTGGGGCAGCGCCAAAGGTGGAGGTGAGCTCGGCGCTGCACACTTCTGCCAGGGAGTCCAGAGTATCCCCTTCACCGGAAGAAACCACAGGCACAAAGGAGGGGGGGTCGGAGGGATGGGGTGCAGCGCTACTGGGGGAGGGGGTGGACATGGGGGGGACTTAACTCCCCTACCCGGGGAGTGCCTTGCCCGTTTGCGGGCTGGTGACCCAGTGGGGCTGAGGCCCAGCACAGACATGTAGCTCTCCTTGTCTGACTGTGTGGCAGGGGAGCCAAGGGGAGTGCCTTTGGAAGGACTGGGTAGTGAGGCATGCGGACTCAGACTGTGGCTGCATGTATGCCTGTGTGCCCCAGACCCAGTGGGTGTGCCTTTATCCCCTTGAGTGTGCGTGCCAGGAGATGTGTGCTTGCCCTTACGTGTTGGTGTGCTGCCTGTGTCTGGTGGGGTGCGTGCTTGGGAATGTCTGGGTGTGCATGGGACAGGCATGGGAGTGGGAAGTGTGGATGGGGCTGGGGTAGGGGGGGACGAAGCGCTGCAGGAGACTCACTGCTGCCGTCAGTGAAGAGTCCATGGACCTCAGCAACATCCGTTGGTCAGACATCGCTGCTGACATGCCCTCCATGAACGACACCATCTGTGTCAGCAGTGTGGTGTGGCCATGGAGGACATTCAGCATCGATGTCTGGCCAACCTGCAACTGCCACTGAATGTCCACAGACTCTGCAGTGAGGGCAGCAGGGGTGACAGGGGCAGGGGGTGCGGTGCCTGGCACAGTGGAGACATGGTGGTGCCCTGCACGGACAGAAGGGACCAGAGCAACTGGGAGGGCGGTGGTGGGAATGGAGGAAGCGAGGACAGATGTTGTGCTGCTGCCAGGTGTTGTAGCAGCCTCCACCCCCTCGAGGAGTTCAGCCTCGGACCCGTCAGCATCGTAGTCGGTGTCGCCACCAGACAGGTCCTCCGCCTGACTCTCCTCGCCCTCCGTGCTACTTGCTCCCACAGACTCGCCAGCAGTGGTGGCACCGGTGCTGGATCCCTCCTCCAGGTCAGTGCAGGTGTCTCCCTCGGTGTCCTCCGATGATGCTGTGGGCAAGGTGAAGATACAGAAAATAATCAGTCACCTGTATACATCTGACACATGAGTCCAAACAAAATAGGTCACAGTGCATATCAGGCAATGCATCATGAGTAACATCTAGATTACTCCGCACATATGTAAGCCCTGCACTCCCCAGTTGGTTGACCCACCATGCCACTTGGAAACAAGGAAAAATAGGACAAAACAGTAAATAACTATCGAAATATACTGATAAGCTAGTGTCTGGGAACAGTTGAGCACAGCAATACTATGAAGGCATGCCACCTCTTGTTTACTGTAAACGAAACAGTATTGGTGCACCCAAGGCTAAATAACAGATCTCAATGCTGAAGGTGTCCCCACACTCAGAGACCTGTAAGTACTTTGGAAACCCAAACGAAATACATTGTGATCCCTTGGGAATCACACCACTTTATACAATCTACATGTTTAGAATGTGTGAATGTGCCACTTTGTGAACAGAACACACATGTGCCTGTATAAAAGAAGTCACACAAGGAGGTGCACACAAAACTACATTTACACAGTCAATGTATGAGCTGCCAGCCTTATTCAAATAAGCCACTGTTAGAAAGAAATGGGGTTTCAGTAAGTACATATACATGGCACCACGGCGGTCTGGATGACTTGACACTCGTAAGTTGGTATCAGCAACAACCAAGGACTTACCCAAATGCCACCACACTGTGGGAACATGTACATGTATAATCTGAAAAAAAGTCTTATTCGAACTGTGCCTTTCTTTAAAATGTTTCAGCGTGTCCCCTGAAAGTGTAAAGGTGGTTTCTTGTACACTTCCTTGGGAGACATCTGTCATGCAGGCACATTATTGTCTTTCACAACAAAACATCAAAGTCAAGCATTGAAAACATGAAGACATGTTGACAAGTGTAGTGAGTGCCAAGGTACAAGACTTCTTGACTAACAACTTGAATCATGCCACCTGTCACATGGCCATCCGTACCATGATGACACAGTTGGCAACACATCTGACCCGCTGCCTGTCATGTGGAGTGGCACACATGTCCAAACACAGGACAATGCATAAGCTAATGGGCCTGCAATTGTGTCGGAATAAGGCACACCTGCACTGAGGAGACACCCTCATGGCAAGCAAGAATGTCCACACAGATGTCAGCACACAAAGACCAAACTACGTAGCATCTGGACCACACACTGGTGCCAAAAATGGATGAGCAGGAATCATGTATTTAAACTTTTGACACATGCTGCAAAGCACAAACATTAAACCCTGCACAACATGACTGGGTCTCTGCATGTTGAGTGTCTGTCCAGACAATTATCACACACAGGTCAGACCTGGCAAGGAGACATAAGGTTTGGACATGTAGGCCTTGCCCGCACAAACCCCCCATACCTGAGACAATGTGATTGAGACAGATCAAGAAGTTACACCTCTTAATCTGGGTTTACTAAAATGCGCATCAAGAATTCCAAAATGTACTCCACATCACCTCGTGAGGCTGCTAACACATATTTGTGACAAACAACCATCAACAGATAGTTGTAAATAGACACACAGGCACTGCCCAGTGTGAGGATGCACAAGCCAAATGGGGTCACCCTGTCCAGTGGACACATGTAGCACTTTAGATAAATACAAATGAGGCCAGGGAACAATGCCACAGAGGCCAACCTATGCTGAACACACAGAGAATGGGCACAGTGTTGGATGACACACATGATTCCGAGGCAAGGGTGTCTCAGGGGACTGTAGTGGGCACACTGCTCCATGGTCCTGGAATGATCTGACTGTAACATGAGCAACCGTCCCGGCACTATGCATATATTCCACTCATGCACATCATGTCTGAGGCCACAACATCGGTCATGCATGCTGCAAGTCTGTTAATTTGAAACCTCACACTCCTATGTTGAGACTCAGCATCAGTGCCAACAAATATGGACCCCCAAATGACTGAACAGAACAGGGCACAGGCAAGGTACCAACACATGTCACAGACCACCCCCACACATGATGCAGAAAGCAATGTGCACTTGGATTAACTGGCAGCCTAGATGACCATGTTCAATAGTGATTACACACAGACCAGGGAACACATGTGAAGGAGGGGAAGGGAGGAAGAACAGCACAGTTTGACTTGGGGGAACAGGATATGCACCGCACATATAAACTCTGGCAGTGTATCCAGGCGACTGAGCACTTCCAAAAGCTGGTGACACACAACAAACACACATGTACCTACCCCATCCTTGCTGCTGTATCTCCTGTAACCGCCTATCCATGTCAGGGAACACCACCGCCAGGACACGCCTCATCTGGTGGGTCAGGCGTCGGTGCCCGCCGTGGGGGCGTGGAGGTGAGTCCTTCAGCAGGACCTGGGCGATCCTCCGGGTCCAGCACCGGATGTCCTGCCACCGTTTTCTTACTTGGGCTAGGCGCCGACTGCGACCCTCCACCGATCTCACGGCCCTTACGGCCTGCTTCCAGATCTCCCCCTTCGCGTAGGCAGTCACCTGTGAGGATGACAAAGTGAGACAACATCACTACACCTGCTCCATGTCAGAGAGACACACATTTGAACATCTTTGATATGTTGAACAGGGCATAGGATGCTGCAAAGGAATAGCATCTTTGTCATATGAACATTGGCCTCTGTGGAAGCCCCAATGCACTACATGGCATATAAAGTACACAGGTGGCATGAGGGGTGCGACACACTCCATGAACATTGCACACACTGTGCATCACAAGCAACACCAGGCTGATGGACAGCACTTCCAAGCAGTTACATGCCCCAGGCCACTGACGCAACCTTAGCAGAGTACACAGACACACACAGGCACAGATCAATCACATGCCATTGGCAACAGCGGATACAAACCTCACTCTGCACATGTGCCACTTCCCTGTGGGGTGTCACAGGTGTGGGGCTAGCTCAGAAAGTCAGACACACAGCACGGCTTACTTCTCAAATCAGATGGGTAGAGCTGTTGCCTCCTCCATGCAGCTGTGGTGCAACACTTCACATAGACACTCACCCACATGACAAGGAACATTCACACACATCAATGTCCAGGGGGCGTACACATCACTTGGACACTCTCACCACAGCTCCACTCAACTCAGACACATCTGTGGGTACAGTCACCTGTCACACCGGGGGGACCACTGAATCACCTCAGGACTATAGACAAAAAATGCCACAAAGGATAAGCCAGGCTGAATGTGTCATGCACTATGCAGTGAATGTCACAGTAAGCACAATGCAAGTGAGGAGTGCACACATGAACTACATCATGCTCTGCATGGGAGACATAAGCCACCCCTCCCCTGGGACCCACTCTAAACAACATTGCATGTCTGTCACACCTGGACACAATGCCAGAAGTGACAGTCACAAAAAAGGTGCACAGTCAAAGCTAGTGGAGTCAGCACTCACCTGCTCCCCTGGTCTCCCATACAGGCTGGTGAACTGTGGGAGGATGACATCCAGCAATGCCTCATTCTCCTCCTGGGTGAATGGCTGGGCCCTCTCCACAGACCTTGACATGGTGCCAGAGGAAGCACAGACAGCAGCAGTGTTGTCAACACGAAAGTTGTGCAGGCAAGTGCCCTCTCATGGGTTCTGGCTGACTTATATCTGTCTTGTTGAGGGGCATTCTTTTGGAGGAGTACATAGTGATTGGTCAGATTCATTCGCATCTTACGTTTACTCCAATCTCTTTCCACATACACCAGTGACAGCATTTGCATCGTTCAAATTTTGAGCATCATGTCAAGTCAACAACCACTTTGCAACATTGTATTTTGTGGCCAACTGACTTTTCCAGGACACCTGATGGAAAAATTTGAACTGAAAACTCTGTATCCATGACAACCAGCATGCATTTAGTGCCTAATACTTGTCCCTTATGTGTCCCCTATGTAATTTTCAAATCCCCACACAGGTACGGTGCGTTTCACACGTACCCCTACGGCACCAGTTGCACAGTGCGTTTGACACGTACGTGTACACACTGGTAGTACACGCACATGTACGTGTACTACCAGTGCCTACACATACGTGTACTACCAGTGCCTACACATACGTGTATGCACTGGTAGTACACGTACGTGTACTACCAGTGCCTACACGTACGTGTACTACCAGTGCCTACATGTATGTGTAGGCACTGGTAGTTCACGTACGGGTACGTGTACTACCAGTGCCTACACATACGTGTACTTCCAGTGCCTACACGTACGTGTACTACCAGTGCCTACACGTACGTGTAGGCGCTGGTAGTACACGTACAGGTACGTGTACTACCAGTGTCTACACGTACGTGTAGGCACTGGTAGTACACGTATGTGTAGGCACTGGTAGTACACGTACGTGTGTACGGTCCGTGCCACGCGTGCTCCTACAGCACCACTACTATAGTGATACGGACCGTACTTGTACGGTCCGTACCACGCGTGCTCCTACAGCCACACTACTCTAGTGATACGGACCGTACACACACCCTCAGAGCATGTGTACAGTGCGTTTCACACGCTTACACTGTTGATAGGATGCGCACACGAAAGGAATGGAGGTCTCAGACTCGCACAAGGATGTACATCAAGTCATTGTCATTGCTGTCCTACATGTGCAGGGCCTAGGTGTGTCAGGCAGTGATATTGCACATGTTTCCTCATGTATTTGCACAATTGATGTGTGATGACCTGTGTACACATGTCATGTGTGATGGGGCACACTTCCCCTTCACACTTTGCACATGTGTGCATGTAGTACAAACGTGTCAAGCACAGCATCACTGGTATGGCACAGTCACCACCACCCGCAACTGTCCCCTGATGCCAGGGACAGGGACACTAACAACTGACATTTAACGACCAGCATGCACCGATGTGACTATGTCATGTGTGTGTCATGTGTTCCCATGAGCTTGCTGTTGGTGTTCCGTCAACTGCATCTGCTGTTGCTGCATCCAACATGTGTCTGTGTCTAGATGGGCATGGCACACATCTACGCACACCATGCCACATGTGGATTTCCACGTAACGTGTGTCTGTATACATCGAACTTAAAATTTTGACATGAGGACATATCTGCGTCGTCTCAATGTCTGTGTTTTCTGTTTTCACGTGTACCCTTTCATCGCAATGTGTGTTATCTGTACATTTGACATTCTATGTGATCTGTGCATCTAGCTTGCCGTCAGCTGTCTGTATGAGATGGCATCCTTCAAATGCTGATATGTGGATGTATGTCACTCTTGTGATGTCTCTGGCTGTTCAGTGACACTGGCCCACAGCTCGTTTCAGGGCATGTCATGTAGACTTGACAATCAACGGGTGTAGCTGGCTTTTCGTAGGAGTATCACCTGGCTGGCATACGTGTCCTGGATGTTTTGCACAGACCAGACTCTGTATTTAGCAGATGTGTATTAGCAGTTGAGCATTTGCTCAGTTCATTGACATTGATGTTGTTATGTTCTCACTCTTCGTTATTCATTCCAATTTTCTGCAGGGCACCACCTCTCCCCTGACCAATGCCAGACTTGGGTGCCATGAGGGAACGTGACTGCATACGCCGTTACAGATTCACCCAACAGTTGATTGAGGACTTGACCGCCAAGCTGGCACCACACCTCCAACCACGACACAGGTATCCTACTGCGCTGACCCCCAAGATGAAGGTGATGGCAGCCCTACATTTTTTTGCCACAGGTACGTTTCAATTCATCATAGCCGATGTTGGTGGCATGTCCCAGACGATGTTCAGCCGTGTCCTGCATGATGTTTTGGCAGCCATGTTGGAGCACCTGGATGAATTCATCCATTTTCCGACTCCTCAGGAGTTGACAGGTGTCCAGGGTGATTTCTATGCCCTGGGAGGGATGCCCCATGTCATTGGGTCCATTGATGGGACACATGTGGCTTTGGTACCACCAACAGGCACAGGAGGTCGCCTATCGCAACCGTAAACATTACCACTCTATAAATGCCCTTGTGGTGTGTCTTGCTAACATGCTGATTTCCCATGTCTGTGCACGTTTTCCAGGGTCAGCACACGATGCCTACATCATGAGGCGTAGCAGGGTGCCACAAATGATGCTGCGGCTGCACAACGAACGAGCATGTCTTGTTGGTGGGTATACTCTGTTTGTCCTGTGTTTTGTGGTATCTTTGTATCTTACGGCATCTCCTGACCCAATTTTTTATATGATGTTTCCATGTAGGGGACTCTGGCTATCCCAACATGCCATGGCTGATGACGCCTCTCAGCAACCCAAGATCAGCTGCAGATCACCGTTACAACAATGCACACGGGCAGACCAGGCGAGTGATTGAGAGGACGTTTGGCCTCCAGAAGAGCCGATTCCGGTGCCTTTACAAGACAGGCGGGTCCCTCCCATATGCACCGGCAAAGGTCTGCAAAATCTTCCTCGTGTGCTGCATGCTGCACGACATGGCACTGGAGAAGGCAGTGCCACTCATCCTGGAGCAGCAGGAGCAGGAACATCCACCCGTGGAGGATGAAGGGCTTGGTCACGAGGCAAGTGAGGAGGAGGAGGAGGATATCCGGAGTCAGCTCATACGCAACTTCTTCTCATAATGGTGAGTCACTGGGTCTGAGTGTGCACGCTTGGAGCCTTGTGTGGCATGTGTTGCAATGTGTGTGTCCAGCTGACTGTATGCTAAGTGACTTAGATGTGTGTTCTGATGTGTCACTCGAGTGCTGATGTAATTCCACTCATTTTAGCTGAGACCCTAATTTTTCTCATCACATGGTGACAACATTATTCCTTTAGAGTAAATTACCATGTATGCGGACAGCAATCTTTTAGCTGACTTCATGTGTGTCTGTCATCCACAGGTTCTTGCGCATGTTGTCTGGTCGTGTCATCGTTGGCCTCCTGCTATTCCTCATGAGTATTGCAACGTGTGCTGAATCAGCGTTCCATGCACAGACATGGGGAAAAGTCATTTTAGGTGAGGATTGCAGCAAGGCATTTTGGGGGTGTTACGTGTTTGGAATGTGCGGGGACTGCTCCTGTGCATGTTGGGTTACCTTGCATACATGTCGACTCACCATGGGGCACATGACATGTAGCATGACTTCCATGAATTGATAGTCAACCTTCGTGACAGTCATCTCTAATGGTTTGTGGATTCTGATGAAGGCATCAATGTGTGTAAAACTTCCCTCAGAAACATACGGGATGCTACGGGTGGACATGGTGTGGGACATCCCCATAACAGGCTCAATGGGGAATTGCAGCCTCTCCGTGTGCAGGAGGTGTTTGGCTCATCCCCTTAACTTGTGTGTCAGGCCATTTGGATTTACTACATCTGTGTTGTGAGGGGGGTGTCCAGTGTAGGTCCCACATGTTCAGCCAAATGACCTGAGTGTCTGTTCATATTGATGCATTTCCCTTAGTGTGAGCCTGAGTAATAAAGGGGTTCCTCACCCTCCAAGGTGCCTCTTCTCTGTCAATGCAGGTCTCTTGCCACTTTGCATGCGGCATCTCTGGCATAGTTGTCAAAGATTGTGCATATGAGTCTATGTGTAGTTTAGCTACATGCATGCAGTTCTTCATGGGTTAGAATCTCGATTGTGCATGAAGTCCATGGTTGTGTATGTATTTGGGCATGTTGGTCCCCACGACGGGCCGTCAACACCTGCTGAGGGTGTGTCTCCTGTGCGCGGCTCGGCCTTCTGTTTCCTGATCCTGTGTCAGTCATCTTTGGTGATTGTGCATCCATTTTCTCTGGGTGTGCCATGGGTAACCGGACACTCCTTCCTTTACATACGCCTGTTGCAGTTGTCCTGTCTGACATCCTTGACTTTGTGTGCTACTTTTGGCATAGATTCCAGGACATGCCGCCTGCTGCTGCGGCCCCTGCAGCAAGGGCCCACAAAGTGGCGGGATTTGGCAACACACATGCCTCAAAGATGCTCCTCCCTGCCTCCCTCCACCCATTCATTTGGCTGTCATCATCTTGTCTGTGCCCCTGTTGAGGCCACGCGGTGCCAAAGGCAGGACCGTCAGCACATGCAAAGTGAACATTGCACAACCCTCATGTCCTTGCATGACCCACATCCCACTACAGTCTGATGTTGTAGCCACCCTCCAAGCAATGTCTATCCGAAACTCAACCGCCTGCTCTCAGGCATACCCTAAGCGCACACACGACACCTTTGCATGCTGAATGTGCAACTCCAACTGCCTACACAGCGCTGCCCCGCCTTCCAGGCCCTGTCACACCAACCAGATCATGTCCCTCCTGCTCCACACCGGCTCCGTCCACCAGCAAGGCCATGGGAGTGGAACTCAAGCCTTCAGCATGTGGTATAGTGGCGTCATCTGGCACATGGCCCAGGGATCATCTCTCAGCGTGTCAATCTTCAATGTGTCCAGGACCCCCTCTCCACCATCACATGCGCACACAACCTCATCATCATGTCGTATGCCATTGACACCCAGGTGCTCCTCACCCTCACCAAAGACGCAGCCATTGCCAGTTCCAACATTCAAGAAGGCATGAGGTCCGTGGATGAATGGCTGAACATCAGCCACCTGAGGCTGGACTTGGACAGGACTGAGGTAATCATCTGAGGATTGTCCCCTTACAGCTGGCTCAACTCCTTGTGTCCCACCCGCAGGGGCCCTATACAAGAACCCAGTGGCCACGCACACAAGATGGTGTGCATCATGGATTTGTCACTCACATTTGCCATGCAAATCACCATCATCTGTACCTCATGCTGCAACACCCTCTGCATGATGCACATGATCCTCAGATAGATCCACTCCAAGGAAAGACAGACCATCCCCCAGGTCCACGACACCAGCTGTGTCAACTACTGCCCCGCCCTCTACAGAGCAAGTACATCCAAATTCACGGGAAACTTGTCAACATCCAGGGTGCATCTGCACAACTCAGCTTCAACATCCCGCACCCCATCAACATCACCGTCCACCTGAGATAGCTGCAAGGGATCACTGTGTGCTGCAGGATGACCTTCACACTCCTCACACACACTCAGGAGGCAGTCAGCAACCCCAGACCCCAAAATCAACCTTGTACGTCTGTCATCCAAGACCCCGTTGGCCCAATTCTATGCATCCGAACTTGGCCTGGCCACCATTCTTCACATCCACAACACTCCAGCATGAAGGAGATGGTTCTCACACCTGGACAAACATACCTGGGACTCCCTCCCCGGGAACCTCCACATGAGCCATGACCTCTAGGCCTTCATCATCCTCTTCCTGATTGGTGTGTCCGCACAGTATTTCAAGCCCCCCCTCAGCAGCTTGAGGCCATCACGGGTGAGTATTGGGATGCCAGGCTGTATCGGATGATACATTGTGACCCATGTGTGTCCTGTACCGGACTCAGATCCCAGGGTATGGATGGCTGGAGTTAGTTCAACACTCAGGCATAGTTTGACATTTACCCACACGTATGTTGTGGACTAATGCAAAATGACTGCAACATCTCATGACAAAAAAATAGTTTTATTCTCGGTAGGGTGCGTGTTTTGGTAGAAAAAATAAGGTGCTCTACCGGGTGCATAGAATCCAAAGTTCACAGGGGAAGATGGGATCCTTGGCATTTGAAGTCATCAGAGTCCAGACCACAGTGTTGGTCATCATTGGTCAGACTGTGACCAGCAAGTCCATGTGGCAGAGAATGTCAGTGAATGATGTGCTGCTGTTGCGCATGAAGGCCAGGTGCCAGGCCAGGTGACCTGGGAGATGTGGATGGTCCGCTGCCTCTCACGGTATTTTCTGTGGACGACCCACCTTCCTCCCGGGACCCTCAGATGCAGGCCTTGACGATGTTTGGGACGCTCCGTCGGACGAATCCTCCTCCTCCTCCCTCCCTGTGGCTGGTGCTGGTCTGCGCCTGGTGTCACAGGAAGGGTTGCCCATGTTGTCGGCGATCTGACGGAGTGAATGGCTTATGTCCCTTTACACCGCCAGGAGCTCAGCCAGTCTTGCCTCCATCCGTCCTTGGTGTTGTTGTTGACTGGCGTGTTGCTCGGCCTGCTGATTCTTAATGTCTGTGAGGGTCGCCTCTACCTGACTGATGGCCCTGGTGTCACGCCGGTATGCCTCCATGATGTTGCGTACGTGTGACATAACGGTCCCTTCAGCTGTCTGGTCAGGGTCTCGCCTCTGCCTGCCTCCATTCCCACCACCCCTGCCTACACAAGCCTGGCCTGCCGTTGTGGGCACATCGGGTCTACGGGACCCCTGAGGGATGGCAGTGTCTGCCTCCTCCTGGTTGCCCGGCGAACCTTGTCCCTCCAGGTCAGACTGGCTCAGTTGTTCAGTGTGGGCAGGGCTCCTGGGTGTCTCCTGGGATGTGGCAGGAATGGGGGTGGTGGTTGGCACAGATGTACCTGAAGCAGGTGCTGCAGGGGCTTGGACACCAGAGGGGCCAGGTGGGTTGGGGTCATCCGCGGAGTGTTGTGAGGTGTCGCTGCCGGTGGGATCAGGTTCCTCCCGAGCCTGGGACTGTGGTACTTCCCCCCCATTGTTGGGGGAGATCCATGACGTTGCCCTGTGTGTGAGAGAGAGAGACAATGTTAATGCTGTTTAATGCGACATCCATGTTTCATACATATTCTAGTTGCCACAGTTCCTCCAGGTAATTGTATGTGCCTAGCATTCACATCAATGTTCACTTGTGGGTGGGTATGTTGCAGGGGACTGATTGAAATGTTCTCCAGGGTGTTTGACATGTCGAATTTGGGCTTGGATGCCTCTTTGGCTGTGGCTTGATCTTGTTGTGTAACATGTCCATTGTGAGAGTGGGTAACTCCATTGGCTGCCCCGGGGGTGTGTGCTTGTGTAAGGGGTGAGTGATCATCCCTCAGCCCAACGCTGTTCAACATCCACATGGCCCCCCTCACACAAGTGGCCCGCCACCACAACCTCAAAAACATCTCCTACACCGACGACACCCTCTCCCTCACCAAGGACCCTCACACCGCCAAAACAAACATCCACGAGGGTCTGAGGGCCATCGCCGACTGGATGCGGAGCGGACATCTGAAACAGAACTCGGACAACACGGAGGTCCTCATCCTCAGACCCACACCCTCAGCCTGGGACGACTCCTGGTGGCCGATCGCTCTGGGGACAGCACCGACACCCACCCACCACGCACACAACCTAGGATTGATCCTCCCATCCTCCCTCTCCATGTCCAAGCAGGTCAACGCCGTCTCCTCCTCCTGCTACGATACCCTACGCACGCTCCGCCGGATGTACTGGTGAATCCCAACCGAAACAAGTAGAACAGTGACACAGGCCCTCATCAGCAGCTGACTGGACTACGGCAATGCACTCTACGCAGGACTCCCATCGAAAAACCAACGGTGGCTACAACGCTTCCGAAACGCCTCCGCACGACTGATCGTCAATGCCCCCCGCCACAGCCACATCACCCCCCTCCTAAATGACCTGCACTGGCTCCACATCGACAAGAGGATTACCTTCAAGCTCCTCACCCACGCACACAAGGCACTCCACAACGCCGGACTAGCCTGCCTGAACATCAGACTCAGCTTCTACACCCCCACCCGCCAGCTCCGCTCCGGCAGCCTCGCCCTCGCAGCTGTCCCCCGCATCCAACGTACGACAGCCTGCGGGAGATCCTTCTCCTACCTCGCCGCCAAGACCTAGAACACCCTCCCAACCCACCTACGACTGACCCAAGACCTACTTGCCTTCAGAAGACTCCTCAAGACCTGGCTCTTCGAGCAGTAGTGGAACCCCCCCCCCCCCCCCCTCAGCGCCTTGAGACCCTCACAGGTAAGTAGTGTGCCTTACAAGTACCCTGATCGATTGTTGATTGATTGACGGTGCCTGCTGGTGGGTGTAGTGTGATTTGGCAGTGGGTCTCCCAGGTGATGTATCTGTCCCCCCATGGAGCATGCTGCCATGTCAGTGAGTGTGAGTTCCTGTCCTAGATATCTGAGCTTGTTGTGCTTGTGTTAGAGTTTGCAGTTGTCACAGGAGGGCCTTGTGCTGCCTACAGCAGGGCCAAGCGTCAGCTACCTTGTCAGTACTTTGCCAGTCCCTGTACATTGCGCATGGTGCTTGGGTATGTACCAGGGCCATATGGGCTGAGGGCAATGGTGTCTATTTCTGAGTTGTACAATATGTTTAGTGATCCCCACCCTCCCAGCATCCCGGACATCCAGTCTTGGGTTTGTGGTTTGTGTAGGCTGGGACATGGCATGGCCTTGCTTTGTGAATGGGGCATACACATGTTAGTGGCATGAGCGTTGTTTTTGAGTGTGGTTGTGTCCGGTGAGGGCTTGGGGGTAGGTGAGTGCATTTGATGTAGTTGGGGTGTGGATGCCATTACCCCCATGTTACGTAAGTTGTTTGTATACTCTCCAGGCTCGGCAACTCCTTTGACTCTGTGTATTCCCACCGGCAGAAGCAGGGCCATCACCTTCTCCTACCAGGGATGGTAATGTACCGGTCTGCGGGGCAGGCCACCTCCAGTGATGTTACTCTGGACGTAGTCCTCTTTCATTTTGCGCTTGACTGCCCTCTGCAGATCGTACCACCTGGCTTGGCATTCATTCCTGGTCCTTCTGATGGGCGCAACAGCATTCACCCGATCGACGATCCTCTGCCACAGGCGTGATTTTTCCGCTATGCTGGTCTGTCTGACCAATGTTCCAAAGAGCTGTGGCTCGACTCTGATGACTTCGTTGACAAGGATGTCCAGCTCCTCCCTTGTGAACTTTGGATTCTTCTCTGTGGGCAAGGTGTGGGGTGTGGGTGTGGATGGTTGTGGGTGTGAATGTGTAGGTGTGTGTGTGAATGTGTAGAGGGGTATGTGTGAAGGAGGTTGTGTGAAGGTGTGTAAGTTAAGGTGTATGGGTGCAGTTGTTTGTGTGTGGTGTCTGTCAGCAGTGGGTCTGTTACAAAGGCTCATGGTTTGTGAGTGTGGGCCCTTTTTATTGGTCCATTTGTGGGTGTGGCTGGGTTTGAACTTTTGGTGGGTGTGTTATAAGAGGTGGTTGTGAGTTTGGGCCTCTGTTTGCCTGTTTGGATGTGCCAGGTCAGTCTTTTAGATGTTTTTTGTACTGTAGACGTGTTTTGTGGTGTTGTGCGAGTTGAATTGACCCTCCTTGTGCTGTTTTACAGTGTCCTGGTTCTGTACGAGTCGTTTTAGCGTATGTAAGGTGCGTACATATGCGATGTTGTTGTACAGTGCTCATATATGCAATGTTGTTGTACGGTTCGTACATACGCGATGCTGGGGTACGGTGGTGGAGTACGGTGCGTCCAAGTATGGGGCTGGGGTACGGTGTTGGGGTACAGTGCGTACAAGTAGGGTGCTGGGGTACGGTGTGTACATGTACGTGGCTGGGGTACGGTGCTAGGGTATGGTGCGTCCAAGTAGGGGCATGGGGTACGGCACTGGGGTACGGTGCGTCCAAGTACGGGGCTGGGGTACGGTGGTGGGGTACGGTGCATACCAGTATGGGGCTGGGGTACGGTGTTGTGGTACAGTGCGTACATGTACGGGGCTGGGGTACGGCGCTGGGGTACGGTGCATCCAAGTAGGGGCATGTTGTACGGCGCTGGGGTACGGTGCGTCCAAGTACGGGCCTGGGGTACGGTGGTGGGGTACGGTGCGTACAAGTATGGTGCTGGGGTACGGTGTTGGGTACGGGGCTGGGGTAGGGTGCTGGGGTAGGGCGCTGGGGTAGGGCGCTGGGGTACGGTGCGTCCAAGTCTGGGCCTGGGGTACAGCGCTGGGGTAAGGTGCGTCAAAGTACGGGGCTGGGATACAGTGGTGGGGTACGGTGCATACAAGTAAGGGGCTGGGGTATGGCGCTTGCGGTACAGGGCTGGGGTAGGGCGCTGGGGTACGGTGCGCCCAAGTACGGGGGTGGGGTACGTTGCGTACAAGTAAGGGGCTGGGGTATGGTGCGTACAAGTAAGGGGCTGGGGTACGGTGCGTACATGTACGGGGCTGGGGTACGGTGGTGGGGTAAGGTGCGTACACGTACGGGGCTGGGGTAGAGTGCGGACATGGGGGGGTACGGTGCTGACATATGGGGGGGAAGGGGGGGCTGTACGACTCGTATCCCGGGCACAAGTTTACCCGGCTACGAGTGGTACAGCGTTCGCTCCGTACGGGGCCTTTTCCATGCGCTTGTGTTTTTGGACGGGCGGTACGGATCGTACTTACGGGGAACAACCTTTACAACGCAACTTTTACAACGCACTACCATTACAACGAAACTGTTACAACGCAAATGCATTGACAACGCATGCCATTACAACGCAAGTCTTTACATCGACTTGCACTAGATGGCGTGCTAACATTAAAAATAATGTAGTTTACTATCCAAACACCTTCCCTACTGTTACGTGGACTGGAGTTAGAATAGTAAATTACACTTTTTTAATGTTAGCACGCCATCTAGTGCAAGTCGATGTAAAGACTTGCATTGTAAAGACTTGCGTTGTCACTGCATTTGCGTCGTAAAAATTTTGTTGTAACAGCATAAGTTGTAAAAGCATGCGTTGTAACATCATACATCCGTACTTACGCGCTTGAACTTCAGTTTTACGATTTGTATGTAAAACTGTCCGGGGACGTCTCGTAGACTTTTCCCGAAGTGATTCGTATGTATTTTTCACATACGAATCTTACTTCGCCGTTTGTACGGGACTTGTACGATTCGTACGTAAAAAAATACGGATACGAGTCGTACGGTAATTTTTTTTAACGCATCGGAATCGGCACCTAAATAAACTTTGAGAACAAATAAAATGAAAAAAGTGTCACGTCTTTATTCAATAAAAACATGTAGTTAATGATATAAACACTAACAAACATACACCTTTTTGTGTTATATTTCTAAACACCAACAATACTCATAAAATAACAAACTATTTCTATTACATACAAATAAAATTAAAAGAAACAATTTGAGACTACAATTATAAAACTAAAAAAATCACACTCCAACATAAACCATTTTTAAGAAAGTGTTGGACACTAAAGGGGTAATATTTACAAAACCCACTTCAATCTAGAAAAATTTGAAGAGGGTGTGAAAAATACTATTTCCAATTACGATCTAAATCAATTTGGGGGTACTGTTAGACACTAAAGGGGTGGCATTAACTATCATCACTCTAATCTAAACCAATTTGGGGTGTCAAGTGGCTCAGTTATGCCCGGGGAAAAACACTGCCATTTTAACATGTACAGGTTTCTTAAGTTGCCCTCTCTTCCACACAATGACGTTTTACACACAATGGCATGCATGACAGTGCATGATTGTTTTCTCTGAAACTACATTGCTTACAAAGTGCACTTCTATAAACACTATCACAACAGCATAAACATCTCATACAAGGCCTGAACATACATTGTGCAAATGTGGTTGTTTGTTATTTGTCCATGAGTGACACAGCTATCAATAGATCATAAACAATGATGGCCTGGCTAAGGTCTCAAATTGGGAGCAAGGATGCTTTTAGTTATAAATAAACAAGCATTTTCGGGTTTAGGCAGAGGAGCACTTGCTGTCATTCTGAGGTCGCTGCACACTAAAACTTCAGACCAGCCGACTGCTGTTTCCTCTGCGAGGAGGGATGTCCAAACTGTGACCAAGATGGGGACCTACATACTTTCACTTCAGGTAATGGGTGGTTGGATCATCCAATAGGGGATTCTTGGCAGAACACACACTCCCTAGACAACTAGGTTAGGGAAAGCATAGTAGGATAACGCTATGCACCGCTCTTATATACTCACATATATACATTATTTTAGCAAGTTGGTGGAACTATTAAGCAAGTTGGTGAAACTATTAATTCTGTTTACTGTCCTTATACTGCTATTCACTTTTTTTTGCTTCTGTCTGATAATCATTGCATCACATATATTTTATACAAGAATCACAATGGTTCAATAAATATTGAAAATGCCCATCTGTGTATTTCTTGTATACTTCTCTGAGAGAGCACGAGTGACTGAGCGAAAGGCTTCTAGATCTCTTACCACAATTCCTAGGGGGTCAGGGTTGTCACGTTCTGTGGTTGCCCAAACCATAAGTTCCCTGTCTAGATTTAGGAGTGCTTATGGTGGCACTGTGAGCTAGCTGGTCTATAGGATAACATATCCTGAGGGGGTGCTTGGGACCAGTCTGGCCCTATCTCAACGTTTATGTTGCCCAGCAAACGCGCATTTCCTACTAGAAGGTGGAAACTACACAACAGGGGAAAGTGTGGGGAGACTAAATAGGTGTCATTTACTATGCTCCTTCCAACCTATACCAGTATATGGAACGTGATGGACACTCAAAGGGTAGCATTTAATATTCCCACTCTAATCTATAGCAAATTGAAGGTGTTGGAAACTAAAGGGGTGAAATATACTATGACCACTCCAAACTAAACCCATTTGAGTAGTGTTGGACACTAAAACAGTGTCCTTTACCATTCCCACTCCAACCTATAACAATTAGGATAAGATATTGCACAATAAAGGTGTGACATTTACTATTCCCAGTCCAATCTAACCATATTGGGGGATGTTCTTGCACACTAAATGGGTGGCATTTACCATTCTCACTCCAATTTACCTATATTGGGGGATGGTGTTGGACACTAAACGGGTGAAATGTACTCCTCCCACTACAATCGAACCATTTTGGGGGAAGATGTTTGACAGTAAAGAGGTGACATTTACTATTCCCACTCCAATTCAATCATATTGGGGGAAGGTGCTGGACACTAAAAGAGTGACATTTGCAACTCTTACACAAATCTAACTATATTAGGGGAAGGTGTTGAACAGTAAAGGGGATTATATAAAAATAATAATGCCTTGGGATAAATAACCAAAATATACAAAAGGATGAAGAGATAGTTCAATTACCCCTTCCTATGAGTATTATTCTCTTGAAAAATCTATACTGCGTTTCAATCAAAAGTCAAAGGCAATTCAACAAGGTCTAGTGTGCTAAGTTTTAAGGCAAACTTTTCTGTATTTATTATGCAATTTACAAGATCTGTGTAATTATGTATTCATTTTTTTTATATATGTACAAACATTTACATCACAAAAACGTATATATAATATTTACATTTAAACAAACAAACATGTATATTTTCTACTTTCTCGGTGCCCTACTAATCAATAATGATGCTCCTAAAAGTATTTTAAACAAGCATTCCTTTGAAAGGGGTGACATTTATTATTCCTACACCAATCCAAGCCTACTTGAAGAAGTTGTTGGAAGCTGAAGAGGTAAAATGTACATTTTGCATTTTACACTAAACATTTTATACACACAATCAATACTCCATACTCACACACAAATTTGTAACTATAAAATAAACCTAAATTGAATCTAAAAACACACTAATCAAAATTACAAACCTGTGCATTCATATTTAAACATTAACATATAAAATAAAATTACTATAAATAATATATAAATATTCCTAAACTATAAACCATAAAATAAAAAAAATCCAAAATTGAATCATAAAATAAAACTATTTTTGAATGAAAAAATTAAAAATGTGTATTTAAATGTATTTTTCAAAAAACTCTAAAATGTAAAACTTTTATATAATACATTCTAGCTATTTTAGTTTATTAAAATACATTTCTACATATTTTTTAAATATTTGTATAATATTGTTTTTTCCTATTTCAAGTTTTTAAGTTTTGCAATAGGATTATTATATTTGTCATTTAATTGTAAATTAAGAAGTATTACAAAATATTAGTTACGAAAGAAATAAAAAAATTTAAAACAATTTGCATATCAATAAAATAATTAACCTAAAATGTACTTTAAAATATACACATTTTAAAAATACCCCCATCCTTATCCCCTAAAACCCCAATATCCCTCTACTAAAAATGATTATAAACCATTATTTATCAACATTAATGCAACTAAAAATACACATTTTTAACAATTTCATGAGTAATAAATTATCGTACTAAAAACAGAAATAAAATAAATGATAAACATACAGATTCAACTACAATAAAAGACATACTAATTAACAATTGAAAACGAAATTATATACAATAATATTTCCTATATCGATATGTTTACATCTATATTAAAAAACAACACTTAAAACTATATTTTTACCTTTGATATTCCTGTTGATGATACATTTGATATCCCGATATTCTTGACACGATATTTTGGTATCATGATATTTTTTTCCAATATTTTGTCCAAATATCCATTCATTTGTATGTAACTGCTGAAAGGATTTCCAACCTTTGTTAGAGACTTTGTCGCAGAATATTGCCCCCATTGTGAAAACAGGTGCAGCATATACCCTTTTCTAAACCTTCTGAATACATTCTAAATTAAAGTTTCAAACCTCCTATTCTGAAATAATTTATGGGTGCCTCAAACTGGTGCTACCAGTAAGGTATTTTCTTATAGTTCATATTTATTGTGATTTCAAGGATCTGGACTGCATTTTATGAAATAGTTGGGGACTGCCTCCAACCTGCACACTCCCTTTGGAAATATCTAGATATTAATATTCTTGATCCCACGATTTATAATCCCATGAGTCTAATCCCATTAATTTTCAACATGTATAATTTCCATTTAGAAATATTTCTTGATACTGTGAGCCCAACTTTGAAGTTTCCTAATTATAGAAAGATTGTTTCACCATGATTCTTCACATGAACTATGATTCATAGCCCATTTGCTACTTATAACTTTGACTTGACAATTGTCGCCTACCTCCTAAGCGTCCCCTCCATGATCATAATTGCGTCACCAATGTGAGTTATTACAGTGTTAGATCAAATATCCTGCAGCTGCACTCCAAACAGTCACCATGTTTTAGAAGAATCAACCCTAATCATCAATTCTCCAGATTTCACATTACTGACACTATAGTACAGTACATTCAGCTATTATCTACCAAAAGATCAACGCAGGATTTGATTTTCCCTCACCATTTTTAATTTCAATTCATTTACCTTCTATTTTTCTCTATCTGTACTTTCATAATATCGGTACCAGATGAAAAAGTTACTCACCTTCGGTAACAATGTATCTGGTAGAGACATATGTTAGTTGTAGATTCCTTACATTAGAATTTACCCAAGGTGTCAGCACTACCCATGCGTGTCATTAGGTGGATCCGCATCCATTGTCGGCACCAGGATGATGTCACAGGACCTACTTAGACGCCGCCCATGCACAATGACATCAGTTCTTAACTCGACTTTCCATGCCAGAAGTGCAGAGCCATTGAAGGCACGGACCACTGGTGTGTCAAAACTAAGGCCCTTTAGGAGAGTCCCAATCCCAAGAAATCAGTTCGCAGAGTGGGGAGAATGGGTTGGGCGGTAAGGAATCTACAACTAACATCTGTCTACCAAATACATCGTTACCGAAGGTAAGTAACTTGTACATCTAATAGAGACTGTTAGCTGTAGATTCCTTACCTAAGAATAGAAACTCCAGCAACACCATCCCCAGAAGAGGGTCTGCGAGCCAAGATCACACCAGAAAGTCCTGGAGGACCGAACGGGCAAAGTACCCTTCCCTCCGGAATTGGCAGTCCAGGCAGTTTGGTCTGTTACACATGAGCAAGGATGCCCACGTTGCTGCCAGACAGATGTGAAGGACTGGAACTCCACGTGCTAATGCCGTGGTTGCCGTCGTTGATCTGGTAGAATGGGCATGCAATCCCGCAGGAGGGTCTTTTCTGCGCCAAGGTACAGCATATTTTGATGCAAAGCACAACCCATCGGAAGGTGGTCCATTTTTGAACAGCCTGACCTTTCTTGGATATCACATAGCCAATGAAGAGTTGATCATCCACCCGGAAGTCTTTTGTTCGATCAAGTTAAAAAGACAATGCACATTTTGTGTCCAGATGGTAGAGTCTCTCCTCCTCTTTGGAGGGATGGGGGGGGGGGGGGGGGAGTTAAAGGGAGGCAGAGTTATAGATTGTCCTACATGAAAAGGTGTGATGACCGTAAGAAGGAATGTAGGTTTGGTCCGAAGCATCAATTTACCTGAAGAGCCAGATAGAAAAAGGGGCTTAGAAAATAAAGCCTGCAGGTCGCTCACCCTGCGAGCAGAGCTGATGGCAACTAGGAAGGCAGTTTTGAGAGTCAGCAACCTGAGGGGACAGTTATGAAAAGGCTCGAAGGGAGCACACATACGAAAAGTGAGAACCAGATTTAAGTCCCATTGGGGATAGGAGATGGAGGGAACCAAGGAGAAATGCCCTTAAAGAACCTGTTAACAATCGGATATTTGAATAAAAAAGGCAGATCTGGTAGCCGAAGAAAAGCAGAGCTAGCCGCAAGATATCCTTTAAGAGGGTCCAAGGCATATCCCTTCCAGGCCAAAGAAAGAATGTATAAAAGGACCTCGGAAAGAGGAGCAGGAAGGGGATCAACAGCCTTTGCTGTGCTCCATGCCACAAATTTGTTCCATCTACCGTTTTAGTGGAGGGACGCCTTACTGCCAAGATAACATCATAGACTTAGGGAGGAGGGTCGAAAACTGTCAAATGCTGCTCAAACTCCACGCAAGGAGGTGAAGACTGGAAAGGTTTGGGTGGAGGACCCCCTCCTGTTACCACGACAGAAGATCCTTCCGAACGGGCAGTCTGATCGGAGGATCAATGACCATGCTCAGACGGTCATAGTATCAGACTCTTTGTGGCCAATCTGGAGCTACAAGAATGACTTGAGCCCGGTCATGATTGATCTTCTTGAGCGCTCTGGGCAGAAGGGGTACAGGCAGAAAGGCATATAGGAGGCCGAAGCTCCACTCGCAATGAAAAGCATCGCAGAGCAAGTGCCGCCTTAGAAACTCCAACACACAATAATGCTGACGTGCGTTCCCTTCGGAGGTGAATAGCTCTAACCAAGGCTCTTCCCACTGCCGAAAGAGACCTTGCACCACCTCTGGATGGAGACGCCATTCGTGATCGACTAGGCACTGACGGATGAGCTTGTCCGCCCTGGCATTCAGGGAGCCCGCCAGGTGTTGAAACCATCACAGTTATGTCCTGAAGTTCCAGCTATGTCCGGAGGCAGAGAGCCTCCTGACAGAGGGTCCACGACCCCACGCCGCACTGCTGGTTGCAGTATCACATGACGGTGGTGTTGTCGGTGAGCACCTGCACCACTTTCCACTTGAGAGAGGGAAAGAATGCTTTCAGTGGCAGTCTGATTGGCCAGAGCTCCAAAAGGTTGATATGGAGACCGGACTTCGTCGGAGACCAGATGCCTCTGATCTCCACCTCTCCCAAGTGGGCGCCTCATCCCAGAAGTGAAGCATCTGTCACCACTGGTATATCTGGTTGGGAAATCTGCCTCTGACCTAATCTTAGTTTGTTAGCCACCACTGCAGTTGGTGCGCAGTTCCCACCAAGATCTGGACGTAGTCAGAAAGATTCACCTGATGTTGAGCCCACTGGATATTCAGGTACCACTGCAGAGCCTGCATATTCCATCTGCCATGATCCACCAGCAGGATGCAGGAGACCATGAAGTCCAGCAGCCTCAGAGTCATTCTCACCGAAATCTGGGGTAGAGGGTGAAACAGTGGTATCCTACCCCGAATATCCCCGACTGGCTGCTTGGGAGGATATGCCCGAAACTGCACTGTGTCTAGAACTGCCTAGATGAAAGGAAGTGTTTGAGAGCAAGTCAGGTGTGACTTCGGCTCATTGGTGGTCAACCCCAGCGAATGCAAGATGACTGCTGTAGTCTGGAGGTGGGAGATGACAGCCTGGGGTGAGCCCACCTTCAACAGCCAGTCATCAAGAAAGGGGAAGACTGGAACCCCTGATCTGCGCAGATGAGCTGCGACCACCGCCATCACCTTCGTGAACACCCGAAGAGCACTGGTAAGGCCAAAAGGGAGCAAGGTGAACTAAAATTGCTTGTGGCCCACTGTTTACCGCAGGTAACATCTGTGGGCTTACAGGATGGGGATATGAAAGTAAGCATCATGCAAGTCCAACATCACCATCCAGTCTCCTGGGTTGAGTGCAGACAGAACTTGAGCTAATGTGAGCATTTTAATCTTCTCCTTCCAGAGGACGAAGTTGAGGGATCGGAGGATAGGACGCAGGCCTTTGTCCTTCTTGGGTACCAGAAAGTAGCAGGAATAACAACCATAACATACTTCTGGCACAGGGACCATCTCTATAGCTTCCTAGGACAAGAGAGCCGATACTTTGTGGCGGAGAAGTGCCAAATGATCCTCCGACATTTGATCATAAGAAGGTGGGATGGATGGATGGGTAGTCTCGAAAGGGAGGGAGTAGCCTATCGGACTATTTACAGAACCCACCTGTCCGACGTGATGGATTGCCAGTGGAGGAGGTGATGGCGGATCCTGCCTCTGACTGGCTGGTGATGGGCCTGGAACATTGAACTAGGAAGGTTTTGAGGTGATGGCAGGGGGGAAAGGGTGGACTGACCCACCTGCAGGTTCCCTGACCCACGAGGATGCTGGGTTCCACATCAGCGGCCACGCAGAGGCAGGACAGCTTTCATGACTAGGTGACTAGGCTGGACTGGACCTGGTTGGGCACCCCTTCCGTAGCCACGAAAGGCAGACTGAGGAGGACGAGAGGTCCAAGGATCTGGCTGTAGCTCAAGAATCCTTGAAGCACTCAAGCGCTGAGTCTGCCTTGGTGCCAAAAAGGCAAGTGCCATCAGAGGGCATCTCCATCAAAGAAGACTGGCCATCCCCCAAGAAGCCAGAAATCATCAACCAGGTGTAGCATCTAACAGCTACCGGCGTGGCAATCATTCTGCCCTGTGAGTCGGTGGTATCCATACCACATCTTATTGCGAATTTGGCGGTGTCTCTCCAGTCTGCAACAGCTTAAGAGAGAACAGCCCTGTCCTCCTCTGGGCCCTGAGGCAGCACCTGTGCAACCGTATCCCAGATAGTATGGGAGGATTGGCCTAAGAGGCATGCAGTATTCAATGCCATGCTGGAGGAAGAGAACATCTTCTTCCCAGGGTGGTCCAGTTTCTTGGATACCCTATCTGGGGGAGCAGAAGGGAAGGCTCCTTTTCATAATAAGGCTTGGACTACTAAGCTCTCAGGGGAGGGGTGTTGAGTCAGAAACACTGGGTCACCTGGAGCGGGGCGGTGGCAGGGGGCAATCGTCCTATCCACAGGAGCCCCTGTGCTAGGCTTGGACAAAGTGCCCAGAAGGACGTTTGTGACGACTTCATTGAACTGCCAAAGGAACTCAGAAGAGGAAGCCGCAGGATGAAGCACCTGCGTCAGGAGGTTATTCCTGACTGCTACCGTAGGGAGCTCGAGGCCGAGGACCTCGGCTACCCTCCTCACCACCACAGCATAGGAAGCTTCCTCCTTCATAGCCACAATAGGGGGAGAAAGCAAGACAGTGATAGGGGATGTGTCCATGCCACTGGCATCACTCAGGGCCATTCACCAGTTGTTTCCTCAAGCTGGTTAGCCAAAGGGTCATGCGGCCCCTCCTAGTCCTTTTCCTCACCTTCTGGCCCAAAAGGGATGCCAGGAATGACCAGAGGGACGAAAGTCCCTTCCGGCATTGGAACCGATGTCAGTTCATAGGAGGATGGATGAGGATGAGGTTGGCGCCGACCAGGGACACAGTCGACGTGAGGAAGGCTCAGTGAGATCGACCGGCAACAATCCGGATCCACGGGGACCCTCCAGAGCCGCTGGCAAAGTCCCAGGGTCCCGACCGACTCCGCGGGGCCTGTAGGGAAGCAAGCAGAGCCGGGCTGCCCAAAAATGATGTACAGGGCTTTTTATGAATTTGGGCTGGAGATGCTCCAGCTCTCAGAAAGGCAGGGAAGTGCGTAGCCGTCTCAGAAGTAGGCGCCGGGGACGGAGCCTTCGAGAGACGACGCTTGGGATCCCGCATTGCGTCGGCTAACCGATGGGGAAAAGTTGGAGAGGGCCTGTACTTCTTCTTGTGTTTTCCTGACTTACCTGAAGACCTACCCGCCAACTTTGACTGCGAGGAGTGTGGACTCTGCAACCATCCTCGCGCCCTTTCTCTCGAACGAGAGTGATGCGAAGCCGAGCGCTGAGCCTCTAGTAGCTTTCGGGACCGCTTCCGCAAAACCTTCGGGTTCATGGCAATGCACTCTGAGCACGACTTTGGGTCGTGCTCCAGACACCAAAGGCACATGAGGTGTGGATTCGTCACGGACACTGCCCAATGACAGGAGCTGCAAGACTTGAAGCCGGTCTGACGTTGGCATATCCCTCGACGCACCTGGAGTTCGAGAACTTGACTAAAGTAAAAAAAAAACAGCCAAAAAACGGCTAAGAGGTAGCCCTCTACGGATCTGCGCTTAGGCTGGCACGGAAAAAGAAAGAACTGACTTCAGTGAGCATACGCGCCGTCTATTTAGGTCCTGTGACGTCATCCAGGGGCCCACGACGCTGACGACGGATGCAGAGCTGACCAACGCCACCTAATGAAGCTCAGGGGTACGCCTGAGAAAAAATTCTAAGGTAAGGAATCTACCACTGATAGTCTCTATCAGATAGAATAGTATAACAAATGCTAGTTTATTATCATAAAGCTGTAATTTACTCTTATCCTATAATATTGACTAAATAATACCATAAAGTTAACAGCAGTGTAACAAACTGTAGCTTTCTATTGAGTTCATCTTTAATTAGCCTCCACGTGTCTTCGCAAATATGGTTCCCATTGTATTAAGAGAAACAACAGCAAAGTTATAGATCAAATGCTTGAATTAGTCTCAATCACTGGCAATCACTCTAGACTGCATTCCAGTCCATTGTTTTTCATCTACCATGCCTTTCTAGACATAGGACACTTTAAGCAAATGAGTACAGACCCTGCTCCTGATGCGAACAGTCAGTACCAAACTGCAAGATGAGGCTTCCTCCAGAAGGGCCACAAGCAACCCCACATGGATTTCAACCTACTTAGGGCTCATCAGTGATATATAGCATGAATGCTATGGCACAGTGAACATGGAACTGTCACACTTAGGGCATAAATTGCAACAACAAGGTAATGGACTGAATGTTTGCAGCTTATGCCTTAAGTGCAACAAGTATGCCCAGACCTGGCTCCTGTGCTCACCGTGTTATAGAACTCAAGCTATACCTCACTGATGAGATACATTCACCTGTGAGCTATAAATACATTATTTTTGCTATGCGGTAATTGTTGTGAATTTTTTTCTGTTTTGTCAATGTATTTTTTAAAATTTGTTTTTTCAGATGTTGCAAAGCTTTAATTGCATTGTTAAGACGACTTGTTGCTGTTCCAAGAAATTTGGCATGAGCATGTATTTATATTCTGATGCATGAGTTAAATAAAGAATTCAATCATAAATCAACTGAAAGTTTTTATCAATTGTTACTAAAAGATGTTGAAACTTTTGGTGGAGTCTGGCTTCGTATATGGTGCTCACTTATTTAAGTGAAGCACCTCTCACTAATCCAGAAAACACTTATGGTTATTTTAGTGGTCTTAGACAACCATAAAAGCTCTCTAAGTGGTAGCTGTGGAGAGTAGCCTTCATATAGTGTAGGTTAAAAGAAATAGAATTACACAGTGTAGTTATAAAAATAAGTATATTTATTATACACACTAACACATTGGTATATCTCTTATACAGGGATATTAATAGAATGCACACAATACTTTAAATGTAAAACAGGTAAGTAAGCAAAAATACACAGTGGTCTCTAGGGGGAGACCAAACCATATACTACGGAAGTGGAATGCGCACTGCGACCGAAGTCAGGACTTGGACCAGAAGACTAAGAAAAGCTGAAGACACAAAGAACCACCCAAGGTAAGTACCCAGGAACCCCACGGAGGCTGTGTGCAGAGTGGAAACACAACTGCGTACTCAATGCAAGTCCATGAGAAAGTCACAGATGCGGTTTTCAAGAGCAAGGACCATTCCCAGTGTACCCTGAAGAAACCCTATGGAAGATGGAACGTTGGAGAGTCACCCCACCCATGGATACCCCAAGAACCAGGATACTTACACTAAGGTAGCTGGGTGCATAGGTGCAAATTGACAACGGAAACCTCCAGAGACCACAATGGAGAACTTCAGAAAAGATGCCGCTGGCAAAGAAGGTAAAGCAGTACTGTGGAATCCAAGGATGGATTCTTGAAGATAAGTACCTGCAAGCAGAGGGGACAGAATCTATGCCACTCGGAACGGACCAGGAGGCACGGAAGAAAAATGTCCACCGATGATGGAAGATGCAGGAGAGTTAACGTTGACCATATGTGCGCAGCTGTGAGGGCCAGGTGACACTGTGAAAGACCAGGAGTCGTTCACAAGCTGTCCGACGTTGGAAGTTGAGAACCAGTGGATCGTTGTCTGGCGGGAGCGCCAACAAGTCTTGGCAACGGCAAGTCGATGTGGTGCACAGGAGTGCTGTGTTAGCGGTTTCCATGAGGGATACAGGCCTCAAACTTGCTGAGAAGACAATGCAGGCCTCAAGGGAGTTGCAGAACGCCACCTGTGTTGCTGAGCCTTTCGCAGTCCGTGGGACATCAGGAGCAGCAGACCAGTCAGCTAAGTCGCGGTGCCTGTAGATGCAGGGTAGTGACTTCTTCACTCCAAGGGAGATTCCTTCAGAGTCTTTGGTGCTCACAGGCCTGGAGAAGATTCTGGATGAAGCACAGGCACAGACAATGCAGTAGACTGGCAGGACGACAAGACCAGGAGCAGAAGGAGTCTTCCTTGGTGCAGTCTCAGTTCGTCAGTGAAATCCAACGAAGTCTAAAGTGCCAGACGGTAGACGTGGAAGTGGTTTCTGATCTGAATCTTGTCCCACAACAAATCTGAAGAGCCACCCACAGGTAAACCCTTAAGTACCCCGGGGAAAGGGTTGGGACAATTCAGACTTCCCTCCCAAAGGAAGGGCTGGACATACTCCCATGTCCTTTGTTCAGTATCGCACTGGAGCGGGACCCACAGCTCCCTGAACTGGCTCAAACTGGAGTATGCAAGGAGGGCACCAAATGTGCCCTTCAAAGCAGCCTGGCCGGGCTGGCAAGCGCCCCCACCCCAGCCCCTTACACTAAGTCCTTTCTAGGAGGTAGTTACATCTCCCTGTGACAGAAAACCTATTGTTCTACCTTCCCCTGCTGAAGCTCAGTTCAGCAGCAGGACGGCAGAATCGTGTCTGTGGTCGGCAGCAGCACTAGCTTGCTGTTAGACCCTGGAAGGCTGGTATCAGGAAAACAGGGTGGTTTGTAGGAGAGCCCCCCCAATACCTGGGATCCAACATCCAACACTGGAATCAGTGTTGGGGTAGGATTCCAATATGTTTGATACCAAACATGACTGGTTTCGGTGCAGCCACTATATAGTTAGACATCTCGTAAATGATTTGATGTCCACTATAAGTATTAAATGGCTGACCGCACTTACAAAGCCTGGAGAATCTACTTCCGGGTTTGTAGGGGGTGTCTTGCTCTTGCAGGGCACCCTCACACTTATAACTAACCACCATGCCTTCAGGATTGAAAGGCCTGCCTTAGGGGTGACTTATAGGTTTTAAGTGCAGTGGCCTCAGATATAAGGAAACCTATATCTGTGGTAAGTGGTGCTAGCACCAGCTTCCACAGGTTGCAACGGCAAGCCTGTCGTCACAGTTTGAGTGGTCTCTCATGGGTGGCATAATACATGCTGCAGCCCATGAGAGACCCCTGGGGTACCTAGGTCCTGGGTATCTCTGTACCATATACTAGGGACTTACTAGTAGCCAATTGTGGAGGTACCAAAGTACTTACCATAACAAATTTAGGGAAGAAGCACACTGGCTGGGGTCCTGATTAGCAGGAACCCAGTCAAACTAGTCAGAACACAGAATAACACCAGCAAAAAGTGGGGGTCACCATGAAAGCAGATCCTACTTTCCTACAATTGTCTTCCCATATAACACAGAAAGGACAGTGCATGCTTGTGTATCTCTAATGATGTCTGTGTTATGTTACTACTTACGTTAATGGGGAGGATAACAATGAATAAGATGGTCGTGGTAACTCAACAGTTGTATCTTTTCTAGACTATACTTGTGTTCCTAGAGGCAAAATTCTTCAAGACATCAAGGGGTATATATATCAAATTCTCCATTTGCGATTCTCAAATAGCGATTTTTTGAGAATCGCTATTTGGGAATCGCAAACGAGATGTAAGAAAAAATTCTCAAACTGTTAGCGATTCCTTGGCATTCCTTAATTGCGATTAGCAAACTGCGAATCGCAATTAAGGAATACCTTCCCATTCATTCCTATGGGCCAGGAGGCCCATAGGAATGAATGGGAAGACATTCTCAAATAGCGATTCGCAATTAGAGAATCGCAAATTGAGAATAATTTCAAGGGTGCAAGGGTGTCATAAGGACACCCTGATGCACCCCTGAAATTAGCATGTGTGCGCATGTGGCGCACATACATGCACTAAGGGCATGTATGTGCGCCACATGGCACTTTGAAAAATGCCAAAAAGTGCATCTTTCAAAGAAATCGCAAATTACCACCAACTTGAAGTTGGTGGTAATTTGCGATTTCTTAAGGAGAAATCACACAACTTGGGTGCTTGTTACATTGCATTTAAGGAATCGCAATTTGCAATTCCTTAAATGCAATCGCAAAATAGAGATTCGCAAATTTGCGATTCTCTAATTTGCGATACCCTTTTGGCTAGTTCTAGGACACCCCCGCGCCGCACGGCCACCAGCTGCTGCGTGTGCCCCCCTGCCTGACTGCCTCGCTGCCGCCGCGTGACCACGCCCCCTGCCTTCGAGCGGCGTGGTCCGTGCTTGCCTGTCCTGCCCTTGTTGTGTTTTGCTGTTTTTGCTGTTTAAATTGTTTATTCTTAGTCTTCCTGTATTGCCTGTGTAATAGTTTTGTAATTAGTTTTGTCATTTCCTTCCTGTTTGGCCGTTTTCGCTGCCCTTCGTCCTCCCTCCCCGCTTCCCGCCACCGCCGCTAACCCCGCCCCTTTTTTCCTTCTGTTTCCTCCCCGCTCCCGCCTCCCAGCTGCTCCGCCCCCCCCGCGCACTTGGCCATATATGGCGACCGTGCGACGCAGGTGAGTGTGACCTACTTCTAGGACACCCCCGCGCCGCACGGCCACCAGCTGCTGCGTGTGCCCCCCTGCCTGACTGCCTCGCTGCCGCCGCGTGACCACGCCCCCTGCCTTCGAGCGGCGTGGTCCGTGCTTGCCTGTCCTGCCCCTGTTGTGTTTTGCTGTTTTTGCTGTTTAAATTGTTTATTCTTAGTCTTCCTGTATTGCCTGTGTAATAGTTTTGTAATTAGTTTTGTCATTTCCTTCCTGTTTGGCCGTTTTCGCTGCCCTTCGTCCTCCCTCCCCGCTTCCCGCCACCACCGCTAACCCCGCCCCTTTTTTCCTTCTGTTCCCTCCCCGCTCCCGCCTCCCAGCTGCTCCGCCCCCCGCGCACTTGGCCATATATGGCGACCGTGCGACGCAGGTGAGTGTGACCTAGTTCTAGGACACCCCCGCGCTGCACGGCCACCAGCTGCTGCGTGTGCCCCCCTGCCTGACTGCCTCGCTGCCGCCGCATGACCACGCCCCCTGCCTTCGAGCGGCGTGGTCCGTGCTTGCCTGTCCTGCCCCTGTTGTGTTTTGCTGTTTTTGCTGCTTAAATTGTTTATTCTTAGTCTTCCTGTATTGCCTGTGTAATAGTTTTGTAATTAGTTTTGTCATTTCCTTCCTGTTTGGCCGTTTTCGCTGCCCTTCGTCCTCCCTCCCCGCTTCCCGCCGCTAACCCCGCCCCTTTTTTCCTTCTGTTCCCTCCCCGCTCCCGCCTCCCAGCTGCTCCCCACCCCCGCGCACTTCGCCATATATGGCGACCGTGCGAACGCGCAGCGGTCACGCGCAGCGGGCGCGCCGATTGTGCGCCGAAGGCGCGCCAAAGGTAAGCCCGTCTGCGCCCGTCCGCGCCCAGTGCCAGGACCCCTGGCCCTAGAAGAACCCGGCCCACCCGCCTGACGTACACCGCCGCCACCCTCAGCGCACTCAACACCGGTCGACTCCCAGGATGCTACCAAGCCACCCCACGACGCACCCACGGACCCTTCAGCTGCCACGCCTGCAAGTTCACCTGCATCCGGACCTGCCTCGCCAAGCCGAAGCCGAACACCAGCAGCAACCACCTCAAGTGCATCCTGCTCAACACCCGCTCCGTCCACAGACACGCCATCGAACTCTGGAACCTCCTCGACACCACAGCCCCTGACGTTGCCTTCCTCACGGAGACCTGGATGAATGCCTCTTCAGCGCCCGACATCGCCATCGCCATCCCAGAGGGATACAAGATCACCCGGAGGGACCGCACCGCCAACCAGATGGGAGGAGGCATCGCCATCATCCACAGGAACACCATCCGTATCACGACCAACACCGACAACACCCTTACCACCTCCGAACACCTGCATTTCCAGATCCACACAGACCCGAAGACCACCCTCAGAGGCACCCTGATCTACCGACCTCCGGGACCACGCACTCAATTCAGCGAGGACATCGCCGACTTCGTCAGCCCGCAGGCCCTCCCCTCCGCTGACTACATCCTCCTGGGGGACCTCAACTTCCACCTGGAGAACAACAACGACCGCAACACCAGCACCCTGCTCGACAACCTCGCCAATCTTGGACTCAAGCAGCTGGTGTCCACCCCCACCCACCTCGCCGGACACACACTCGACGCAGTCTTCTCATCCAGCACAGACATCGCCTTCAGCCACGCCACAGAGCTTCAATGGACGGACCACAGCTGTGTCCACTTCACCTTCAAAAGAACGACGACCCACCACCACCAGCAACAGGTTGCCCGCAGAAGCTGGAACAAGATCATAGCCGACCAGCTCGCCACCTCCCTGAGCCAGCACCCTCCTGCCAGCTCAGCGAACCCCAGCCAGGCCGCCGACAACCTCACGAAGTGGATCAGCAACTGCGCGGACGAACTCGCCCCGCTGAGGACCCCGCCCAGCAGACCCGGCAGCAAGAAAGCCCCATGGTTCACAGACGAACTCAAGAGCTCCAAGAAGAACTGCCGAGCCCTCGAGAAAGTCTGGAGAAGGGAACCAACACCGGACAACATGACCACCTTCAAGCTTGCCACCCGGAAGCACCACCAGCTGATCCGCGCCGCCAAGAAAACCGCATTCAAGGACCGGCTGGACAACAACGCACACAACTGCAAGGAACTCTTCAACATCGTGAAAGAGCTATCCAACCCCAGCGCAGGAAACAACGACATCACCCCATCGCAAGACCTCTGCAACTCCCTCGCCTCATACTTCCACAACAAGATCGCGGACATACACAACAGCTTCAGCACCCAACCAACGCACACCACGACCGAACCACCGCCCCCCACCACCACCCTCCGCGCCTGGACTCCGATCAGCACCGAAGACACCGTCCGCATGATGAACTCCGTCCACTCCGGATCTCCGACCGACCCCTGCCCTCACCACGTCTTCAACAAGGCCGACACTGTCATCGCACCCCACCTGCGGGACATTATCAACACCTCCTTCGACACCGCCACCTTCCCTGAGAGCTGGAAGCATGCCGAACTCAGCGCTCTACTCAAGAAACCCACAGCGGACCCCACCGAACTCAAGAACTACCGCCCCATCTTGCTCCTCCCGTTTCCAGCCAAAGTCATCGAGAAGACCGTCAACAAGCAGCTGGCCGCCTTCCTTGAGACTAATGGATCCCTCGACCCCTCACAGTCTGGCTTCCAAGCCAACCACAGCACCGAGACCGCCCTCATCGCTGCCACCGACGACATCCGAGCCCTGATGGACAACGGAGACACAGCGGCCCTCATCCTCCTAGACCTCTCCGCGGCATTCGACACTGTCTGCCACCGCACCCTAGTACAGCGCCTCAGCTACGTCGGAATCCAGGAGAAGGCACTGGAATGGATCATCTCCTTCCTCGACGGAAGAACACAGAGAGTCCGCCTACCACCGTACAAGTCAAAAGCCACCGAAGTCATCTGCGGCGTCCCTCAAGGATCCTCCCTGAGCCCCACCCTCTTCAACGTCTACATGAGCCCCCTCGCGGCCATCGCACGCAAACACAACCTCAACATAATCTCCTACGCCGACGACACCCAGCTGATCCTCTCCCTGACCAACGACCCCGCCGCCGCCAGAGCCAATCTGCACGAAGGGATGAAAGATGTAGCCGAGTGGATGACGACCAGCCGCCTGAAACTGAACTCAGACAAGACGGAGGTCCTCATCCTGGGCTCTTCGCCCTCCGCCTGGGACGACTCCTGGTGGCCTCCCGCCCTGGGCTCCGCACCCAAACCGACAGACCACGCGCGCAACCTGGGCTTCATCCTGGACTCCTCCCTCTCCATGACCAGGCAAGTCAACGCCGTCTCCTCGGCGTGCTTCAACATCCTACGCATGCTACGGAAGATCTTCTGGTGGATCCCCACCGAGACCAGGAAGACCGTCACCCAGGCCCTCGTCACCAGTCGACTGGACTACGGCAACACCCTCTACGCCGGTACCACCGCCAAGCTCCAGAAGAGACTCCAGCGGATCCAGAACGCCTCTGCCAGACTCATCCTCGACATCCCACGAACCAGCCACATCTCCGGACATCTGAGAGACCTGCATTGGCTCCCCGTCAACAAAAGGATCAACTTCCGCCTCCTCACCCACGCACACAAAGCCCTACACGACCAAGGCCCGAGCTACCTCAACAACCGAATCAACTTCTACGCTCCCAAACGCCACCTCCGATCAGCCAACCACGCCCTCGCCGCCGTCCCCCGCATCCGAAGAGCAACAGGAGGAAGGTCCTTCTCCTACCTGGCCGCCAAGACCTGGAACTCCCTCCCGACCGACCTGCGCCTGACCCAAGACCACCTCTCCTTCAGGAAGAAGCTGAAGACCTGGCTGTTCGAGCAGTAACGGCACCCCCCTCCCCCCAGCGCCTTGAGACCCTACGGGTAAGTAGTGCGCTCTATAAAGGTCTTTGATTGATTGATTGATTGATTGATACATCCCAAAAGGCCTTTTCCTGTTCGCAAACGGGCCGATTCTGAGAATCGGCCCGTTTGCGACCGTTTGCGAACGGGAAAAAGGCTTGATACATATGCCCCCAAATGTTCTACTGATAACGCTAATTTGGGGATTGGGCAGTCTTCGTCAGAATTGTGTTAAAAACACAGAATGTGCCCTACAAAAAGGGAAGTGTAGAGCAGTCGGATATGGAGTAACACTCACATAAATAATTCTGAGGAAAATGAATGACCAAGGAAGGGGGAAGGTGGAAGAACCAATTAATGTGTAAGATGTAACAAGCTAACATTTAAAACAGCTTACTGGTGACAGCGGCCTAGAGGAAATAAGCTGTGGAAAGTTAATGTAGTGAAGGCAACATAAGATACAACGAATGACATTGACAAAGATCTTAATACTGAATGAGGGACTATTAAAGGTGACAGACTGAAAACTGTTTTAAGAGTCAATGAAGAATAGTGGACAAGCATGGGCAGTTCCTCCTCACAAGTGCATATCATCTGGACCCAAAAAGACATTGGGGTGTAGCCACAAAGCCAAGCGGTGACATGAGTGCTGACAGCATAAACATGGGAGAATCAGGATAGCAGTCTTTTCACCACTATCAAAAAGGTAATAAGAGATGTCTGCACAGTTTACCTAGCTGTTTTAAGAGAGTCTGGGGAAGGAAACCTAGAAACCTAGAAATAGCCCTGACAATTGTGGAATGGGGAGGTCATGTGACCGCACAAGAAAGTTCTCTAGAAACATGAAACTGAAAATGGATACAGTTTAATATCTGCTTAGAGCATTCCTCACCCGAATACCATTACTGAAAACCTCTGTCTTGGAGACCTTCCCACAATGCTAAGGGCAAGAGCTGTTCATTTACACATGATGTAGGAATGCAGCAAAATATTACGTTCTAGGAGGAACACCACAAGGCAATAAAGTAAATCAAAGGATATGTCTCTAAAGGGTTATCACAAATGATTACTATTTAGATGACAGGGAGGTATCCAATTACATTTTCGTCTTGAACAGCCTTACTAAGTAAACAACAGCTAGCAAAAGCCGAAAAGGCAGAATAGCTTACCCCAAGACTGGATCAAATACTTAGTGACATGGACAATATCCAAGTGGTGGTATTTTGAAAAATGAAATACTCTGTCTGGATAAAGATTGCAAGGAGATTTTGGGGTACAGTGTTTGACCAACTTCTACACTACTGGATGAGAAGCTCCCTTGAAGACAAAAACCAATCAGACAATATGGTTCCATAACACACATTGATTTGAGACCTGGTCAGTTAGGTCAGAGACACAATATCGATACAATGTTAAGGAATAGTGGTGATTAAGATAAGATGAGCAGGGAGAATGAACACTAAGGAGGAGGCAGGGATAGTTTGGGAGGCAAAATCTGTAATATTCATGGACTTGCAAAAATATGCAGAACTATTTACGTTTTATCGTCCTATGAGAATGCCAGTGGTAATATCTAATTAAAGGGCTTGTCGAGTTTAGATTACTGAATAACTTAAACAATTCTCTTTAAAATAACAGAAAATTACCTGGTCCAAGTGATAAAAGCTGGCTGAGGGAAAATGTACAAACATTTGCCAAAATAATTATGATAAGAAAGGAATATAGTTGCTTTACATCACATCAAAGTAACTGTACAGGACAAAGGGAAATACTCTAAACACAGTATTTGTTAAAAACAAAGTAAAAACTTTTTATTAAGGCATCATTTCTTTTCAAAGGAGGACCTGAAATAAAATTACTAAAGTGCACACAACACAGAAAATACAAGTCTGAATGATGCTTACAGTGAAAAAAGCAGAACCACCGTCTCCTGTAATAAGAAAATGTCATGATCCATTTAAAGCAGCATAACATATTGCAAATCAAAACTGAGTCACAAAAACCATGCTCAAGTTACAATTGTGTTTCGTAGGCAGAGATGTTCAAAAATATAAATGAGACAGCAACATTTTCTTAAGGAATGCCAAAATGGGAGATAATTGTTCAAAACACTCTTAGTAGGTTCCTTTCTAACAAAACATGCACAAAACAAATGATGCTAGTAGGAGTGAAAGGAGCTTCACTTCCAAATCCTGGTTATCAAAAAACCTTCTTGGCAACCAAAGAAGACCAGTTTCAGTATATTGTGTAAGGATACAACAATTAACTGGTAGGAAACATCTAATCGGCAGGCAGGAATAACAATGCTAAGCCAACAGATGAAGAAGGAAATTTAAAGAAAACATAACAGGATTCAAAGATGGCTACAAAGCAGGATCTGTTTCATCCAGCCCTTGGCAACTTTTAAAACTTTACTACAAGCTACTAGGGTGAAAACACCTTGGTGCCATCCTTCGTACTGAACACTGGCTTCACATTAACAACTTTGGTCTGAATGAAAAAACATTCTCTAGCACTGTAGTGTCTTACACTTGTTTTGGATGTAATCTAGCACACAAAGAGTGCCTCATACTTGTGACAGTTGCCCTTGTGCACACATCGCACCTGATTTCATATCAGAAACTAGGTTTTCATTTGTTTGAAAACCTATGTTTTTAAACACTGGAAGTTTCAAAAGTATGAGCCATTTAATAGTGATGAAGATTCATGACAGCCAAACCTCAGACATGAACTTTAAACCCCACCCACCAGCTTAGTTCACTATACTATCCTTCCAAACAAATCGGGATAGTGGGTAAAGCATTGAGTATGTCAATTGTTTACTGCATTTGAGGGCCCTTGCAGGTAACTTCATACGTCCTGCCATTGAGGGAACACCTGCCTTTTCTTCCTTAAGTGGTTAACTGACATGGCTAACAGAAATCTGTTAACCCTGTTAGCTAACTGGTACCCCACTAATATTCAGAGCTCTGAAACTGTGCACATAGAGGGACCACCTCACTCCAGGTCATTATAGACACTATCTTGAGTCCTGAGTTTTTCACGTACGTATCATTGATTTCAGGTGTGTTACTCCAATTATTTCAACTGAAGTAAAACAAGACTACAACACCCAGAACAATTAGGCTAACATATAAAAGCGCAGGCCAGGAAACAGTGTCCATAATGAGATGACTATCCTACATGCAAGTGTTTGTGCAGCAAAGAAACCAAACAGTGTAAAGGTGAAAGACATTGAATTACATAGGGGTCGCTCTTGCGTAAGTCCAAGGTCTAAACATGGAATTCTCATGAATTGTTACTGTTACGATTACTAATGACAGAAAATAATTTGGTATCTCATTTTGGATCAGTCATGGCTTCATATTTAACTTTCTGCTGTCAAATCTTTATACAAAACAATCAGTCTAATTCAACAGCAACACTGACTACTGACTCAAAGCATGCTTGGCTCATTTGAAAACAACTCCAGTGAAGAAATGCTTGCAAGAGACAGCTTCCTTCTAGTCACCATCACAAGTGCGTATGTTTGTATGTTGATTGTGAGCAGAAGCCATTTTTGTGTTAGTGTGCTTAAGAAATAGAATACTAATAACAATTACCCATGTAAAGCAACAATTATTTCCAAATGAATCCAGATTTAGATTTGATCCAATCGATAAGCACCAAAACTCAACCCATACATATGAACATATCAGTAGTCTTTGCAACATGTACTGATTTCCAAGGGAAAAGAGTTGTCGTGTTCACATTTGAAAAAATCTATTACAATCAGTAAGAAATAGATGTCTGATGAAGCAACAGTACTCAGATATGAACAAGTCAAAAGTACCACACTCCTAGTATTTGACATTAAGAATGCACATCTTACTGAAAATGGATGAAGTACCACACAATTTATGACATTATCAAGTTCTTTTTGGACAGGTATCAGAAAAAAACTTGACTCATCCAGGTTTATTTTTTCTTACCTAACCAAACGGTTTCAAAACCCTACCTGTAAAAAATTTAAAGTGCATATTTGCTTTCCTGAGGCTATCAAACTCTTGTTAACGCCAAAGAAAAATGCTTGTTGTTTGAACCAATTTGCAAATCAAATTAAGGTCAAGTGGGAACTGCATGGGATACCCAATGTATATTCTGGCGTTCAGAAAGATTTCATGGTTTGTATAAGTTCATTTTTCATGGCACAAAAATGTACGAATTGTACGAGAAGAAGACTAGGACACTCAGACAGAGCTATCAACAGATACAGAAGACCAAAAGCTCAGGTACAAGAGCACAGGCATCGTGGAAGCCATACCGAGCAGTCAGTAAAACAAGAGATTAACGGAACCAGTTGAAAGAATGCTAAGCAACTAAAAGCAGTAAACCGATCTCGCATCAAAATAGAGCAAAGGCATGATCGAAAAATAACAGGCAAATAATGTGCTTTAGTGGGGGCCTTAAATGGTCAAACAGTTTAAACCACTATAGTCAAAAGTGGCTTCTGGTCTGAAGACCAACAAGCTTAGCAATGAGTTGCTGCAAATGTTTTCTCAGTCACTAAAGAATACTAATCCACAGCAGCAACATGTGAAAGGGAAAAGAGGTGAAGAATAATGGTAAAAAATTGTCATATTAAAATTAGACTAAAACAGCAATTTCTTTACAAGATAGAAGACAATAAAAATAAACGATTTGATCATGATTATAATGGACGCGGAGGAGAAGATGCTGTTGTATGTAGTTATGATTCTCAGATGGAGAATGAATACAGTCCCTTTAACATGTCTCTAGTGCTAACACTAGTGTTCAACATTCTAAATCCTCCAGAACAGAAATCTAGGAGTTTGGCTTCTCTTCATGTAAGTAAAGCTTGAGAAGGAGAGCATATTTTCAATTACAATTTATGTAATCGAAATTCTTTCACCAATCCCTTGGCAATCTAGGTCATTATTGAGATCTTCCCAAAAAACGTATGTTAACATCGGTGAAATAAATGTGAGCTATTATCAAGGAGAACGAGATTCTTTATCTTGGGCAGAAACCATCCATGGAGAAATCAGAAAAAGACCGGTTTGACCCAAGGGTATTTCATTTGTCTACTATTAACATACTGTTAACTACTGAAATGGATAATTTTAATGTATCTTAAACATTTTCTCCATTAAAATTTCTAACTCATTCTAAACTGGCTGTAGAAAGTACCATCCAAAAAAAAGCCTGCTATGGTGCGTTAGTAGCAAGTACCAATCTATAGCACTCCCTGTCTGGGCGTCTTGGAATAAAGGTTACTAGACCTGTCAAATGTAACACATGGTGAACAAGAGAATTAGGTCTTCCTTTTTCATCCAAATACTGGAGTCATTTTAGGCCACAATATTCGTGGCTGAACTGACATGTATATACATTTAAATTGAGAGCAAAAGCTATTACATAATTTCAGATTTAAGTTTAGGATACTCATGGGCAACTATCGCACCTGAAATCCGTACCCTGGGGCACGTAATATGCAGTTTCTGTTAGTGTAGGCTGCACTGTGCTAAAATATTAATTAAGCGCAACAGTGAAATGGGACTTTTTCTTCCATACAATATATATGTGCCCACCTGAGCAGACCCTGTGCTTAATTCCAAGTTGACTACATCACAACCATTGCTGGCAAGCAAGACTATCATCATAGGTCTCAAGAGTTTCAAATATTTTATAAAACATCAATTTCTAATTGTTAAATGTTTTGTCTTTTGCTTAACGTAAAATATTTCCGTACATACATAATAGTTGGTTAATGTTAAAACAGCTGATTTACTTAAATGCACCGGCTCAATCGTTTCTAAATTGGCCATAGCAGAGGTTGATCGACAACCACTTTTATACTTTGACATTCTTCTCAACCATTTGGGAGGTTTACAAAAACATTCCAGTAAATTATGTTTTAAACTTATAACAGCGTGGTGCCCATTGGTACATCTTGTCATAGTTTTATTGCTTTCAAAACCATAATAATAATTAGAGTGTGATTTTAGTAAATACAACTTCTTATAACTGTCAATGCAAGCACATACATCAATGGGGTCCATATAATCACTCTGACCGCCTGCATCTTACACTTGAAACAGAAGTTTACATATGTATTGACTTTCTTACTGCTTTAAGAGAATATATATCTTATTTATGTAACCTGCAGGTAAACAAACTCCTCATGAAAACAATATAAGCAAAGTTCCCTTCTTACGTCACTTGTTTCATTTTCACATTTAAATATCAATTTATTATTAAAATTATTATTTAAATTTGTCACCTAAATTGCCATGGACAGCTGGACACTCCGAGCTGAACGGCTTCATACAATTGTTAGGGGATTAAAAAACAACATATTACCGTGGCTGGAAAACTTCCTTTGTGTCACATGATTATACCTACACAACATTATGTGACAGTCAAAGTTCAGTTAGTTTAAAACGGTCTTAAAAGTTAGTTTTGTTCCGGTTGTTGATTTGCATCTCTCCATGATTACAATGAATGACGCTTAGCATGCAAAGGGTTAGGTATCGCTGTAGACTCCTAAGTGGTTGACCTTTTTTTCAGTCTGCATAGTTTTGCCTTTACTAAAGATAAGAAATTAGGACGTCCGAATGAGTGGTCCAGCTTCCTCTGGGGTGCCCTGAAATGGAAAAGGATATGGGGACACATATTAGCATTTTAGTAATTATTAAACATATATACAAAACATGAACACTAAATGTAACTAACATACCAGAACATCTTTAAAAAAGGCTGGGTTATTCTCACCTGGAGAATGCAAAAAAGACTCTACTTTCAGTGTCAAAATATATCATGTGCGATAAATATCCTTTAGAAGGCTGCTTGTAAGCAGGGCCCTTGTGTTAGAGAAGATAAGTGTAATCCAAATTTAGCTACCTGTAAGCGATAAGGAGAACTGCTCCAAAGCAAATTTATTTTGGTTTAATATGAAACGTTTATATTGTTTTCCCCATTAAGGTGATATACGGGAAAAATAAATATAAACTATCAGGATGTTCAAACTAGGTTGAATTAAACACCATAGCACCCCAACTGTACATCTGGCCCAGCAATTCCTCTTAAGCTCTAGAGAACATTTTACAATATTATCTTTACTGTCATTAAATAAGAAAGGGGCCCTTGACTCTGAATGGTGGAAAAGACAGGATTTAAATAAACAAGGTAACGTGTAATTCATTCATGCAAAAAAAACAAATCGTTTTATTCATTCACTGTCCCAAGGCTGTGTTGATAAAGACTAGGGGTCTAACTGGGCATTTGGCGGACATGGTATTTCCTAGCAAACACAACGGATGACCATGTCCGCCAAATGCGCCGTCTGCCCGCCTCATGTAAAGTCAAGCACACTGCAAATATACTGTTGATGGAGCGGCTCCGCCAATGGAATTCTTCCTCTGACTGAATAAAGGCTGTCAGAACAAGCATTGGCATAGCCAATAGGTCTCGCCTTCGGGACATTATAAGTGTTTAGCCATGCAACAGTTGATGTTGCACCAAGGATATTGTGCTGAATAATTAAATACTTATAAAGTCCCAAAGGCAAGACCTATTGGCTATGTAAACTGTTACCATATCGCGCCCATAGCCTGGATATCCCCTTCTTCTGGGAAGCGAGAGATTGCTCTAGGGTGCTCAACTATTTAAATTCACTATTCACAAATTAATCTAATGTGGACATCCTAAAAATATTGCACAAAGCAACACGGGACAACCAAGCAGGTAATCTAAAAGTGCACCTATGCATAAACTTGCAAACTCCACACGCCCATCAAGTACACTTACAAAGAGGAGCCAATTCTATCCAATTTGGAATATTACTATCCCCCCCTCGAAATTCCATTCATAAAAAGACTCAAATAGAGTCTGTAAACACTGGCATCACAGAACACATTCAAACAACCACAGTCTTTGCTAAGGCAAACCCCCTTAATACACTTAGAGCTACTTCCACAAATTATTGTTTTGGCTGCTAAGTTGTTTGAGATCTTTGGTGATCAGGCACTAAGGTCTGACATGGCTGTAAGGGGCAAGAAAAATGACTACCAAAGTGTGGGGGTAGTTTTTTCATTTTTTTTCAAAAAAATACTCATAATTTCTGAGCTTTTTTTTTTTTTTTAAAACAAATACCTTTTGAAAGGTTTGATAGCTGACTATTTTGCTGACGGTCCCGTCTCTCACACTTTTCATACATTGATAGGAGCCACCATGACGGTAGTTCCCGTCAATGTACAAAGCTGTCTGCAACGCTTGTAGATAACTCTAAATTTGGTGGGTGGAGGTCCCTTGGGACAGCAGAGGTATTATCCTCCACAATCTTGATGGACTAAAGTCCTCTACCAAACTGTAAATCAGGCCCTAGTCCGACAACCTGACCAGGCTAGGTCTGTAGTGACTGAATGGAATTACTAGTCATTTTACTGCCGATCCAATTCAACAAACACTTCATGAGGAGTATTAAACACAGACGCTGCACCTCACACAGAAAAAAAACATCTCAGACCTATACTGTACTTTCCACAGCTGAGGCTAACACAAATCACTCTTATGTTTTCTCCTTCTTAGCAGAGTGTTATGGAAAAGTAGAAATCAACTGCTAAAACGTTGAATGGAAATGGAGGATAAGTTGTGACAGAAGTAGCTGATAATTAAAACATACAAAATAGGGGGTGTAATGCAGTGATAAAAAGAAAGGCATAAGTAAATGGAGTGCCAGACTGTGAAAATGAGAGAAGTATGGAAAAAACTGTTCCATACATCTAGAAGAAAAATGTGACTGGTACATTTAGAAACCGTTTAAATGTAGACACGTGAAAAATAAACAATGGAAAACCTTTTAAATGGATTCTTAACAAGACATTAGCCCTGACTAAAGAGGAAAACTGTAATCGAGAAATACAAACCTCTTCCCTTCTAGGGTAAAGTCTCTGTGTTTTGCACGAGATCACAATAAAGATAATGCCAAACACAAGTCCCAGCGCCATGATCATGTAGGGGATGTTCACCACCACGCTGCTCTCTCTCAGAATTGACATTAGTTTTCTTGCGGATTCATCGTCAATCTCGACGCTCTGGCAATTACATAATAAAAATGATCAACTTTACAATGTGAATATTCATCCTGACTGTAAAACAGTTAACAATTTAAGACAAGTTACCTTGCTGTTATTTGTACAGAATAGTAATACACATAGTGGTATATACTTATATCAATTATGAAATAAACATTAACAATAGACAACAAACAAGCCTGTAACGATAACCCTTTAAAAATCAAAAAGTGCTTTTAGTCCACAAAAGTTTACACGAGTCAGAATAAAGAAAAAAAAAGGAGTTTCAGGAAACAAAAAGTCTTAGAAGGGGACCAAAAGAATTAAAACGAGTAGGATTGTTTTATACTTAAGGTAGTAGAGAGCACGAGGACAAAAAACAACGGAACCAGAATCATGAGGTGGGGCAATGGCAACTGGAAGGCTGAACTCCACAGAAACACCGACATACACCCCAATAAAGGTCTGAATCAATCAGGTTAACATACCAATGAGTTTTACAACCCTCAAGACATTCTGGGGAGGGGTGTTTGACTTCATTGACAATGTGTTCAAAATCAAAACAATGAGGGATTTCGCTGCCCTAACCACTGCTTTTAAGAGATCGGATCTTCACTCTGAGAATGACAAGGAGCTAATGGACTTACTACTGACCGCGGCTGTCAAACTGGTGCTAACCAACTGGAAAGACTCTAGCAAAACCACCTACCAGTGTAGCGCTACAATACTCCCCATGGAAGGCATCATCCAAGGGACTATGGGAGACTCTGGACAAGTCCCTAGACCCATACAAGCCCCCATGAATGTGAGACACTAAACTGCTACCACGGAGGAAGCTCTGTTAACTCCTCTCAAGAATCCTGAGCTGGGGACATTTGATATGCGGTCTGATCTATCGACCTCTAGGGGTCGTGCCGTGAATGTGAATGTATACCTCTCTTTTGGGCTATTCTATCTCTTTCTCCTTTCCTTTCCTGCTTTGCTATCCTTTTCCGAACTGTATAACTTCCTTCTTTCAAACTACAACCAAGCACATGGGTAAGCACTGCCATAGCATTGTACTAACGTCCAGGGCCGAATTCGGAAAGTATGTTTCAACGGTGGTAACTTATTTCAATTCTCATTGATGAGGTCTTCCCCAACTACAGGACTTTCACAACATATTAACCCACCTCGGGGACACTGCAAGTATTTAAAATAGTGTGTGTTTCTTGTGTGAAAATTCATACTGTAAAACATAAAACAGTGTCTTTACATGTATGTGCAAAGAGTCCACTCATACCATTCAAATACAAGACTTACCCTATTATGGGGTAATTATGGAGATTATGGTCATGATAGAGGGGCACCTCTCTTGTAGTTACACACTCAGTATATGGTAAAAATCACATAAAAAGATAAAGAAGAATAACAAAAGCTTCCATCTTCATTCCTACTTGCTTGAACAGTAACCAAATCAGCGGTTACATAATAGTGTCAAAGTATACGTAATGCATTCATTATTAAGTCTAGGGGCATTGATGCGGTTTACATATAGTCACTATGAGGCCAAAATAGTAAGTGACACAAGTTAATGTCCCATACAGCATAAAACAGTAACAAAAAGGATCATGTTAGATCAACCGCCAACCCAACCAAATGGACAAGGGCAACATAAACTGTTCTCTTTAATCTCACATGTGGATTCACTCGCTAGATTTATTGGGGAGGAATGCCTAATGCAAAGTGGCAATAACAACATACATGGTTATCTTTTATCTCCCGAGTGTGAAATCATTCCTTTCAGTAAACCTGGTGGGAGTAATATATGCCATAATTTGTTGATTATTTATTAGGCCCCTTCTTATTAGGGAAATTGTACTGAGAAATGGGATTATACATACCACACAGGTCTACTGACCAAGAAATTATAGGAGAAGGAATACCCCAAGAGAATAATAAAGAGAGCAACAACAAAGCGCGTAAGGACTTTTCGCAGCACTGGATGTGTGCTGATGGCACCTGGAGGAGCCAACATGAGCAAGAGGGAGGAGGCTGAAACACCCTGTCGTAGGGCTTTAAAGAGCGGCAGGACTTCCCACTGTGTGCGACACTGGTTGCTTGGGAGTCTGTGTCCAGAGGCTGATCGTGCCTGGAAGCGCCAATGCAAGAAATGGGGAGGAGGCTGACACACCCCCTCACAGCAGGACAAAGTGCATCAGGACTTCCTGCTGTGTGAGACACTTTTTGTTTGGGTCTCTGTATCCAAAAGACTGATCGAGCCTGGAGGCACAATTGCGTGCAAGGGGGCAGAGGCTGACATACCCCCTAACAGCGCTACAAAGTGCCTTGGGACTTCCCTCTGTGCGGTATGCACCTGGGTGAAGCCCGGGCCAAGGGCAGGCCCTTCCTATGGCTGAAAGAGACTGGGCTGGGCAACCTCTCTGTGAAGATCAGGTTTCTGCCTGCGATACAGTAAGTTCTTTCTGGCCATCTTGTACTTCTCTTGCTCTTTTCCAACTGTGCCAAATTACTGTTTTTAGTGTACGTCGATATGTGGAAGAGGAAACCCACCACTGTGAGGGGGAACCCACGGGCAGGCACCATAGTATTATATCTAAATAACGCCATGGGAGTACTGGAGGACATTCATCCGCCAGAGACCAGTGATAGTTTCAACACTCATTTGCAGCAGTCAGGCACCAGGGGGAGAAATCTGTGCACAGCAATTATTTCAGATGAGTTAATCACCTTCAATGCTGTGCATGATGATGTATCGGTTGCACCCATCCCACAAGACTCATGTTGTTCGTCAGCCCTGGCCAAAAAGAAGCAATGCAGGAAAGGAAAAATTGCCCAGGTTGCTTGCCCTACATTGGAGGGGCTGTGCCAGCTATGGTAGGGCCTGGAATGTCGGCTCTGGGCATAGTTAGTAAGATCACAAGTCTAGAAAACAAATTAGCAAACCTGATATCTGCCGTAATGAGTAGACTGGACTCCCTTGAGTCGTACATTCTGGGAAAAACTACAGGGGCCATTATCATAGGCCTTTGACTAAGGATGTAAGCACAGACACTAAAATGGACGGGGGTCCTGCCACTGTTCAGAGGGACTTTCCAGCTTCACTTATGCCCTCTGTGCAATCCCAGGTGTTTCAACAACATCTAGCCTGGGAGCCTTACAGTGCAGGGATTAGTCATAAGGCAGCTCATGGTAACATCCCTGAAATCCAGGCCACAAATGAGGACCAGTCACAAGCACTACCTCCACTGGGCCGTCAAACTCTCCAGCTACCTCCACAGGCCACTTCGTTTGTACTAGTCCTTAAAAGTGTTTCTCCAGTGAAGCCAAGTATCCGTGAAATCTACGAACAATTGCTAAATAAGGCTGTGCACTGTCTTAAAAGGATGCCAGACAGACTATGGCAACTACGTAGTGAGATGAATCATGTTCAAAGGGTCTCCTGGGTTGGCAACCACCCAAAATCAGACAGTATTGACTGTATTGTTGTTAACTTTAGGAGCAGAGCAACTATTAAGCAAATCTTGGGCAGACTTAACCTTCAAATACATGATCATTCTGCTATTGATGTCCTACTATTAGGCTGTTTTTATAGACCAGTCAACAATTCTACCTGGCCATCACAAAGCACCATCAATTGTGTCGGTACTATGAATAGATTTCTTCCGCTAACAGAGCTAGATCAACTAGACTGATTCAAACAAGCCAGTTGACTCTAAATCCTGTATGGATTTAGACGTGGGTTACGACACGGCCATCCTTCTAATGAGGGTGAGCAGTCCTCCTATTCCAACTGAGGAAGGATGGGTGCTTTGGAAAAAACTGAGGTGACGGAAAAAGAGTTTTTGGAATGTGGCAAGTTACAAATCCGGACTGGTAGTATTTTATTAAACCCAATACAGTTTTGTACTTTTGAGAAACATGGCTAGTAGAACCTCAGTTTATTGATGGGTTAGTAACATACTACACTTCTGCGATTGCAGGCTCCATGTGCAGGGCCAAAAAATGTGGACTAATCTGGCCTTGCCATACTATCAGATTATAGTAATTAGGTGAAGAAGAGCATGCATACTACTGGTACATTTTTATAATAATGTTTTCGATGTTTACAATTCTGTCATAGCAACAACAAGGTTTGAGTAAATTTGAGGGTAGCTATGTGGTTGTGTGGATGGGGGATTTTAATGCTAAACACTGTCAAGTGTCTCCAGAAATATCTTGTGGTTTGCAGAAAACTGAAGGAGAGCCTACAACACACTTTTCCCACAACCCCTATAGAGACAAACTGAATTTGTTAATAATAAGGTACTATCTACACCTTGTGAGGAGGACGCTGTACTTGTTGGAGAAGGGACTGCAAGTCCCAGGAAGCCCGGAGATTTTGCCCCGCACCCGTGCCTCCTTGCCGCAGCCTTCATCAGCAGCTCGCCGCTCCCGCTTCGCGGGAGCCGCTTCACCTTGTGAGGAGGACGCTGTACTTGTTGGAGAAGGGACTGCAAGTCCCAGGAAGCCCGGAGGTTTTGCCCCGCACCTGTGCCTCCTTGCCGCAGCCTACATCAGCAGCTCGCCGCTCCAGCTTCGCGGGAGCTGCTTCACCTTGTGAGGAGGACGCTGTACTTGTTGGAGAAGGGACTGCAAGTCCCAGGAAGCCCGGAGGTTTTGCCCCGCACCTGTGCCTCCTTGCCGCAGCCTACATCAGCAGCTCGCCGCTCCAGCTTCGCGGGAGCCGCTTCACCTTGTGAGGAGGACGCTGTACTTGTTGGAGAAGGGACTGCAAGTCCCAGGAAGCCCGGAGGTTTTGCCCCACACTTGTGCCTCCTTGCTGCAGCCTACATCAGCAGCTCGCCGCTTCGTGGGAGCCAGTTCGCGGGAGCCGCTTCACCTTTTGAGGAGGACGCTGTACTTGTTGGAGAAGGGACTGCAAGTCCCAGGAAGCCCGGAGGTTTTGCCCCGCACCTGTGCTTCCTTGCCGCAGCCTACATCAGCAGCTCGCCCCTCCCGCTTCACAGAACGCGCGCAGGCGCGTGCCGGGCTAAGCCCGGGCCAAGGGCGGACCCGTCTGAGCCCGACGGAGACCGGACGAGGCCGGCCCCCCCTCTAAAAGCGCATATACCACAAGGTCAGTCCAGATAAATATAGTATTTGCTCCTATTAATTTCTGTTGACTGTCTGGGCCCAAACATTTACGATGAGTAAGCGAGACGGGAAGTTGATGGGTGCATCCAATGGTGGCAGGGTAGCGGGGACGTTGGACCAATTTATTTTAAGGGCAGCTTCTGTGCTTGAGAAAGAGATAGCGATTACTGAGCGAAGATTATCCCTGGACCCGCAACTAACCAAAAGATCGTCCCTGGGTTCAATCGCCTCTGCTCTCTCTCCGGTGCACTCGGCGGTAAACTCTTGTACGCCTACGACTAATAATGAAGCTAGCGGCTCTGCGCTCACCCGAACAGGTTTCTTTTCGGAGAGTACTGTACAACCATCAGTAGCTGCAACCAATACCGATGTCAGCATGCCTTTACAAACTTCAGCCAGATCTACAAAAAAAAACATAACTAAAACCAATAAAACCATTCCAGATCCTGCAGCTAAAAGGAAGAGGGGAGGTGGACCACAAAGGGCGTCAATTGCGAAAGTGCCAAGGATTAACAACAAAGGTGGTTGTGATTTAGCAGATGAATGCAGTACATCAGGCAATCATGCCCCGGCCTTTCCGGACTTCAACTTTTCATCTTTGGGTGGCCCTAGCCAGAATTCCAATGAGGAAATGTGGAGAAGGCTGGAAAATTTACTATCAACCTTACTATCTCCTATTACATATAGACTGGGCCGGATAGAGGACTGATTAACTAATCCCAGGTTAAGACAGGCTTTTCCGTGCTCAAGGACTTACTTGTCCAATCTAAGCCTACTCCTGTGATTATAAACAGTAATACGGGGCTTTTGGTGCCAGACAAGGATTTAGCCAAACATAAGCCCCCAAGTCTGCAGGCAATTAAGGCAACTGCTTCTGGGCCACCCACGAATGTAGCTGTAGTAATACAATAAAAAAACAGTCCCTTTGCACAAGGATGATGCTGACTTAGGGAACATGTCTAGTTAATTTGCACAATCAATTTCGAGCTCTCCGGATGTTGACAGAGTGGAAGTAGTAAACGTCTCAATGCAGGATAATAACTGTAAAAACTGCCCTTTAGCCGGACAAGTCAGTAAATCTATTCGCCGACAAGGATCCAGAGGCTTGGGACAGAATGCTGTGCAAGCTAATCCTCCGTCCCTTCACCCTCCTTCGGCAGCTGCCCCTTTAGTGGTCGTCCTGAGGAACGTTCCACCACTGCGGGAAGCGCAGTCTGAAACTACTGACCAACTGTTGCTAAAATCTTTGCACTGATTTAACAATCGTCTTAAGGATGTTGGGATTTGGGAGGAGGGAGTTGATAAGCACATGATTATGGCCAGATGAACTCCGTGGATTGGCCCTTAGAGGAAGGAAGGAAATGGTGATTGTGTTGTTGTTAATTTTAACAATGTCCATATAATCAGATTTCTCTTGAATAATTTGGGTGGGATGCCAGGATGACACATGGATAAAGTGTCCATTTTACCATTAGGGTTATTTTTATAAATCTGGGCCATACTATTCTAATGTGCTGAATTCCCATGGGAAGGATAGGCAATTTTGGACACCTCTCGGCATAGCACATAGACCATTAGAGGTCCCTTTGACCAATAGATTTGCTCCACTATCCGATTTAGCCATATGTGATTGACTACATCCACCAACCCCGACTCGGGCTGAGCATATGGATAGCTCTCCTACCCCCCCACTAACCCCTATAAAGGGAATCCACAAAGTAGAGGATAAGAGCCAGGTGTGTGCGAAGTCCGTATCATGTCTGGTAAAGTCTGCTGATATAACTCCCTCCCTAATTTCCCTGCTATCCTGGAATATTGCCGGTGTTTACTTTCAAAAACCCTGTCCGCTGATTGGTCATGCTCTATTGAGGGGTATGATATCATTGCCTTTCAAGAGACTTGGTCAGTAGACATGATCTACCGCCCAGGTTATCTAGCTTTTGGTAAAGCGGCTGTTGCAAATAGTAAGGGGAGATCTAGTGGGGGATTGATTATATGGGTTAAGCAACAGATATCGTTCCAAATAGCGGAAGTACCAGTAGATAGCCCAGACATTCTTGCTATTAAGATTCGTGTAAAGGGTGAGTTAGACTTTATCTTATTTAATGTATATGCGAGAGGGATTGCGGGTGGGAAAGCATCACCAACTATTGCCCTCCCGGATACAATTACTGATGAATTAGTTGGCACAAATGTCCTGGTGATTGTACGTGATTTTAATTGTACATTTGAGCCCCTAGGCCTAGACGACTGTAGTCTCAGTATGGAGGAAGACCAGAATTGGGGGATACTGTCTTTATCATTGCCACCAATCATCAAGTGTACTGAGGCGGCGTTACAATTAAAAAGCTTATCCCTCGGGAGGGGGCTAAGGGCTGTTAACGGGAGATCACCCTCAGATATAGAATGTACTAATACGTTCTCTACTGGGACTAGAAGAAGCAGAATAGACTATATTCTCATTAGCTTAGAGCTCTGGCCTAGACTTGTGGATGTGATGGTACACCATAGACCGTAGAGTGACCACAATCCATTAGTACTAACCTTAGCTAGGATGGGGTTGGATCCCACACTGGCGGACATGAAAACTGCAATAGGAGAAGTAACTATGTCACAAGATTGCCGACGGCTGACATGGGCCGTGGTCTTAGAAGATGAAGGCACCCTGACGCAGATTAAGGCAACGGTGGAAGAAACTTTACTAATGCTTGGCTCATTAGATTCTCCTGATAAATACTTTTTAGATTTTAAGAAGGCTCATGAGGATCTATTTGCAAAACTGAAGACCCTGTTCACAAAAAACAAGAAACCAATTAGGCACCATACAAAAAATCAGCCAACTGGTATAATGAGGCTTGCGGAGTTGCATTTAAGCATCTTACAAAAGCAATCAAGAAAGGGGTTCCTCAAGAGGTCAAATTAGCAAGGGTAAATTACAAAAAAGCACAAATAAAGCTTAACTAATGCTAGTAATAGGAAGAATTGGTCAAATTTTTGGCAATTAGTCAAATGGGGCAGTGGTGTGATAGGGCCCACACCAGTGAACAATGTACCTCCCGAACTCTGGGTGGAATACTATCAAGCCCAATTTGCTTCCTCGTCGAGTATTGTTACTGAATACCCTGTGGTTAATACTGATGTTGTTTTAATATTTGACAAAGGGGAGATAGAAAGGGTCCTGGACGGGGTTCCAGCAGGGAGGGCACCTGGCCCGGATTGCATCCCGGCCGATATCTATACAAAAGATAGAAAGAACTGGACCGAATATATATTTATCATCATAAATGCTATTGCTAGAGGCGCGCCGATTCCAGACACTTGGCGCGGGGCCGAAATTATTCCCATATACAAAAAGGGTGACCGTGCCAGACCTGGCAACTATAGGCCGATAAGCCTAATTGACACATTACAGAAAATAGTTGCCAGACTTGTGCTAGGTAGAGTAAACGAATGGATATTAGACCAGAATGTATTATCTACCTATCAAGCGGGTTTTCGACCCCATGTCAGTACCATCGACCAAGTTTTAGATTTATGATGACATACTGGAGCACAGTGATCCTAGCGGGGGGAACCCTATATGCAGCTTTTGTTGACTTAAAATCAGCATTTGACTTAGTCCCCCGCCATAAGTTATGGGACACACTAAAGGAGGCCGGGATGCCCCTAGAAATCTTAAGCTTTATCATTAAACTGCATGAGGCAAATTATGCTCAGGTTAGGTGGGGACAGCAGGGCGAATTAACAGACCATTTCCCAGTTAACAAGGGAGTGCGGCAAGGGTGTGTCCTTGCTCCTACCCTATTCTCCATGTTTATAAACAAGGTTATCTCATATTACACTCATTTTCCAACAGATTCTCCAACTCTTGCCGGCTCAAGGGCTCCGCTTTTAATGTTTGCAGACAATAGTTTAATTTTATCCAAAACTCAATGTGGTCTGCAACGTGCCCTTGATAGATTTATAGAGTTCTGCAACAACCAAGAACTTGTAGTAAACGTTGACAAAACCAAGTTCATGGTGCTGCATAAACATAAACTCATTAAAGGGAGAGTTGAAATGAATAAAGCACTTTTGGAACTAACTGATACCTTCACTTATCTAGGAGTGACTATCGGTAGGAAGATGAACTGGACACCCCAGTTAGATGTTTTAGTTCTCAGGCACAACCAGTTAGCAGGAGCTCTACTCAAAGAACATCGACTCTCAAATACCAAACCGGTGGGGCCCGCTTTATAGATTTATAATGGGAAAATCAGAGCTTCCATAATATATGGTGCTGAACTCTGGGGGTTTGAAAATGTATCACCCCTAGTTCTTGCACAAAATAAGTTTCTGAGATCATTGACCGCCCTCCCCAAATCAACCCCCATCAAGCCCCTAATGTCTGACTTGGGATATACCTCCTTCGATGAGGCTGCGGGATTTAGACCCCTAGCCTACTGGAGGAGGCTTTGGACTTCTCCTGAATTGACGTCTTACGCCAATGCACTAATGCATATTAGAAATGCCGATCTGTCCTCTAAAATCAAATGGCTCCAGAAGATCAAGGGTAATTTGTCTGACATGGGGCTTCGTCATTTGTGGGAAGATCCTATAGGGAACTTATTTCCCAGTAAAAATGAGTACAAAGACCTCTACTGGGTTACGATTACTAAAAAGACACTGTCAGGGGTGAGCAGTAGTTCGCTCACAGGTATCTTCTTGGAGCACAAGCCTGCAATGGAAGCAGAAGCCTACTGGAATCTGATTACAAAACCTGGTGATAGGAAACTATATCACCAATTCAGAGTGGGCACTCTCCCCTTATGATCTTTCAGAATCACTGCAAAATGGAACAAGGCTCCTAATACCAACTGCCCTTCGTGTCCATCCCAGGTTGAGTCGATAACCCATGTATTGTTTGTGTGCCCGGCCTATAATGGCCCCCGTCGAAGGTGGCTCAAGCCATTGTGTTCCAATCTAGGTACCAGATCGTGTATGACAGCTTTGCGTATCTTGGTATCGAACACAAGTCCAGATATTTCTTAGCTGGTTCTGGGCACTGAGAAGGAAAAATTTGGAGGCTGGTCTGATAATTGCACATACTATCGGACTATGTTATTGGTAAGCAGGCATCCCTTTGGTCGAATTGTGTAGGAAATGGTTTTATGGATGTATTAATATATTTACTAATTTAGTCAATGATGTTAGGAAATTCGATATAGCTGATATCATATTTTCTAAGGATGTAAGTTTTTAGGGTGCCATTGTTTTTATGACATTTTATGACACTTTTATGTTTGTATTGTGTCTTTTATGATTGTAAATTATCGAATAAAGACTAAGTAAAAAAAAAAAGTTACTATCTAGTGTTTTCTTTTGACTCAACAAATAGTGGTATAGTTCCTACTCCCACCTTTGTCGAACATGTCTGCCCAAGCTTAATTGAATTTATTTTACAGTCTCACAACTTGAGGCGATTGGAGGGAGACTATGTGGTTCTGGATTCCCCATTGAGTGATCACCTACTTGTTTCTGTCAGGATAAGAAATAATTTTGTTTGTTATTGACTATGCTTGCCTCTTCAATGTCTAAGACATATGATGTCAAAAAATAATCTATGCGAGATGCAGTACCGTAGCGCTTTGAATAATATGTAAACTCATGTATAGCTTTATTTCGTGCCCGCCAGGGATCTATAAAGGCAAATCCTATATTAGAGCCTGCGAAGCCTTTATAGATCTAGGTTTGTATTGCAATCTATTCTGGCGTGATCTGTCTATTTGTAAATTTTGAATTAAGTTAAAATCTCCTCCCATTATAATATAGCCTGTCTCATTTTGTAGAAGAGTATATAATTCCAGTAGGGTTGCCAGGGAATCCTCAATGGCACCATAGTAACTTATCAGATTGTAAATGTCCCTTCCAATTCGTATTTTAACAAGGATCCACCTAGCAAATGAGTCACAAACTACTTTTAACACTTCTGCTTGAACTGAACGCATTATCAGTATTGCCACTCCCCTGATAGAAGCCTGTGCTGAAGCAAAAAATGCATATTGAATCTGTGGACGGAGCCGAGGCTGTATACCCTGATCCTTTAAATGAGTTTCCTGTAACATAATAATATCCAAGTTTAACGATCTGAACCAGGCTAACAATCCTAGGGTCTTTAATCTATTATTTAGTCCATTCACATTACACAAATTCCCAACCTAATACGGGACATTATCTTTCCTCCTTTTTATTAACTGCTGTTTTTCTTCCATTTTTACCCTCAACCTTACCCCATACCCACATGCCGTCAGCCTCCCCAACACCCAGCTCTCCCTCCTCACCCCCCCGAGCCCTACCTGCTTTAGGCTCTTCCCTACCCCATCCCTCCCTCCCAACCTTCCACCCCCCCCTCCCACCCTGATGTGGTGCCTTGACATGGCACCAGAAAAATGACTAGGGCAACTCTAGGCGTCGAGAATATTAAATACATTCTGACACAACAGACATAGTCCTATATTTGTTTTTTATTTTTTTGGTTTAGGGCTGTCCGGTAGCGGCTCTTTGCTGCAACTGAGTGATTGATTGCAAAAAATCTCGAGCCTATTCTACTGAATGAAAAATCTTAACTCGACCCTTAAATAAAACCTTAAGTTTTGATTGTTGTAGAATGCCCGCAGGGGCACCCGCCTGCTGAAAATTGCTGATCAAATTCTTAAACTCCCTTCTGCGAAGGGCAGACCATGCAGATATATCCGAAAAGACTCTAAAAGTAAAGTCTACTGTGATCTGGAATGCTTTATTCTTAATAGCATTTGTGAGTATCTGCTCCTTAACCCGGTAATCGCCGAAATTCACGATCACTGTCCGAGGATACTTGGCCCCTGTAAGCTGAATGGCCCGTACGCGATGGGCTCTTGTGGTGGTAAAGTCTAGATCATGCGGTGTATCTTCTGGGTACACTTATTTTCTTATAAGTTCCGAAACAAATCCGACCAGTTTGACCATTTTCGTGACCCTCTGGAATCCCAGTGAATCTCAGGTTTGATCGATGTGACCGGTTTTCGGCATCATCAATTTTCACTTGCAGATCTTCCAACTCAGTTTGGAGTTTAGAAACTAGACATTCCTGTTCGGGTCTAGTGTCTTCCATATCCGAAACCCGCTGTTCAACTTCAGACAATCTTGCAGTTAGATTCAACATATTCCGATTAATTGAATTTAATTGTAGTTCTGTCTTTCTGCTCGATTCGACCTGGGAAACCTTTATAAGTTTAAGTTCATTTAAAATTTGATGTAGAAGTAGTTTGGTTGTAGAAGGATGCTTCGCCGATGCTCGACAATTGAGAACCTGCAAATGACTGTGGCAAAACATAATCAGACTCTGGGCATGTTTTATTATCTCCCTCCTGCTGTAGTGCTCCTGCTTTGAGGGTTGATAAACATGGGGCGAAACTGGTAGAGGCTAAATTCAAAGCAGCAGGACCAGTAGGCGGCGAGTTCATGACTTCGCCCGATGCCCCAGCTATGTCATTATTTTTGCCTCGCCCCAGCGCCTGTCCAGCTGAGTAGGAGAGTCTCCTCACGAGGTTCTTTTAATCTAGATACTGCAAAAAGAGGATAGGTCTGTGCTTAAATACCCACTTCTATCGAAATACCTGCATCCACGGCCTTAACTGCAGAGTCGAGGATCCAGCTAAACAACTTAGAAGCCGATACTGGGGGTGTCGTACCCTTGTCAGCAGGGATTCCTTGTGGAGTACTTGAGCCCCTTCCCAAGGACTGTTCTGAGCTCATGGACATAAGGGGATCCGTAGTCGAAGAAAATGGTGAGGCAACTGCCATACTCTCTTGATCCTTACGCTGCTTGCGTGTAGTTTTGGCTGACGTTTTGACAAAGCATGGTTTAATTGTTGAGTCCCTAGAAATACGTTTCATTCTCCACACAAAGTGTCGATCTGCCTCATGAATGGTTTCAATGGGCGTAAGCTACACGCTGCACCACAGCTAAGTGGCCGCTTCCGCAACCTCAGCACCACAGTACCACAACACCAACCCTCAAAGCAGCAAGAACAAAACAAACAAATAAAAAGAGAAGGGAGAAGAAAAAATGTGTTCCTTTAAAGAGCCAGAGCTTTCCCTTAATCAATCAAACAGTTCGGCTGGGAAACTAGGGTACACATATACTTGAATAGTAGTTTGCAGTTCACAGATCACAGGTATGAATCCTTAAGCCCCCTGGATGCTGCTCACTCACCGCTACCTGGCATGGGAGAATGACAACCCAAAATAAGATCTTGATGAAGATAGAAAGCCAGCCATCGACCGGTCAGAGCAGCTCAGCTGTTCCTAAAGGCAAGTCTGCGGCATAAATCAGTCCTCCGACCTGGCCATGAATCACCTTGAGACCTCACTGGAGCAGAGGAGAAGGAGCGAGCATCTCAGCTTTTGCAAGTACAGCAGCGAAGAAGGAATGGATACTTCTGTTTATTACATTGGAGTTATAATGCGTTTTTCCTCATTTCTGATTCATGCGGATTCACGGTCTCCCTGGCGAAAAACCCTCCGCAAACATCCAACGTTGCAGACACAAAAAGCTTTCTCCACTCAAACGCCGCTGAGTGCCGCCAGCTGTTTCAGCCACGGAGCATTACGGGAGCTCCTGCAGCCTCCAACATTTACAGAAACTTAATGTTGATTGACCCTTGATCGTCAAACCCAACATAGTATACCATCCTTAATCTATGCAAATGACACTGTTGTATTAGTGCAAACTGCGACTGTACTGCAGCGTTTATGAGATCAGTTTTGTGGCTTTATGAGCAGTTTAGATTTGATGGTAAATCAATCGAAAACACATATGATGATCTTTGAACAACGGAAAATATACTTTTTTTGGTAGATGGTGCCAAAATCAGAAAGGTCCCAACTTATCCATGGCTGGCTTGGGGCACTCTGAAAGCAGGCAGTGCAGCTGAGCTAGCCAGAAGTACAGAAGCAGTTTTGTTTTTTGCAGCCAGACTACATGGAAAGCCAACAAATGAACTGATAAAAAGCCCCAGACATGGGGCAGGTGTCTGGGGCTTTTGCAATCAATCGGGTCTGGAAAAGTAGAGAATGGTTTTATAAAAAGATTGTTAGCTGTCCCCAAGTCCACCACCAACTTAATGGACTAGGGTACATACGTGACTCAGTGAGGCTCCAACTGCTTTTGCTATGGCTGAAAATTTGGTCTAAGGAAGAACCCCACTTTTCTAGATGATTGTTTGCAAATGGAAAAGAGTTTTAAAAAAAATCCTGTGGATTTGATAAATATGTAGGATCTGCAACTAGCTGGATCTAGATGAGCTGATTTTGAATCCCCATGTTTTTACTTCCAGCTTTTCTAGACCATTGAAGAAATTGTTTTTAGGCAGATGTGCCGAAGAAAGAATACCAAAAAGTGTTGACATGCCTACAGTTGCTGCCCATGCTCAAATCTGCACGACATGTGGTATTGAGCCTTATTTGATTGGGGTTGGAAACCTATGTGGTAGATTCTTTCTTATGAGACTACATCTGAATACCATCCATTGCCTTGTAGCGTACCCTAGGCAGGGCATGTTTGCTGACAATTTGCCTGTTAGCCCATGTGATGGACAATTTGGACAATACACTTTATCCTTTTTTTGTCAATGTTATTCTTCACAAAGAAAAGTGCTTAATTTACCCCTCCTGAGGCAAGTGAATTATAGACAGTGCAGGACTTCCATGGAGTTTCTTACAAATGTTACCATCTGTAAAAATATGTTTTGCGACCGCAACTTATACACAGTGATCGATAGGCCTGCCTTCTGCAACCGTTATATGAACTGTCACTTCTGTACGGTATGCTTTTAGCCATTACTGCCATGTTTGTAATTGATCTTATATGACAATGGATTTGAATATGCCTCGTATGTGTATTATGTGAGTTTGTAGTATTTTGTATCTTTTATTGTCACTGAATGACTGAATAAAGAGAGATTGATGATGATGTTGATAATGATTAAAGATAATAATTTGTGTTACTGTGTGCATGGGTTGGTGGCTGATCAAATGTGATCCTTTTTTGATACGGTTTTATGGTATATGGGACATGAGCTTGTGTCACTTACTATTTTGGCCTCATAGGGAATTTATTCAAACTGCATCAATGCCACAAGACTCAATATTGAATGCATTATGTATACTTAGCCACTATTATTTAATTGCTGATTTGGTTACTGTTCACACAAGTGGTGTTCGTAACTTTCCTAGACTTAGCATAACCACACTTACCACCAGCCCCAAAGTGCAGAAATGAAGGATGGAAGTGTTTGTTATTATTATTTATTTTTTTATATGATTTTTATTGTATACTTAGGGGCCTATGACGATGTCGGTCAGAGTTTCCCCCGACTGACACTGTGGCAGAAACGGTACCGACCGACCTCCATTAGGCGGTCCTGACCGCCTGATTACAATGCGACCGAACACTGTTCAGTCGCATATTCCCATTTCTCTATGGGAGCGTGTGCTACGGCCGTAATACAGCCTCCCCCAAAGAAATAGGGTGTGTATAAAACCCTACACCCTGTGGCAGGCACTCCCTGGGGCCTGCCACACAGTGCAGAGATTTACAGGGGGCACCCTAGGTACCCCCTGGGCTACCAACCGTAGGCCGCGGAAGCAAGTGGGCCCTACTAGGGTCCCCCAAAGTTGCTTTCCGACAGCTTTTTCATGCCAGAAAGGCTGGCACGGAAAGGCTGTCCAAGATGGACATCGTAATCCCGAAAGCGGAAACACCGTGCATAGGGGATTACGGTGCGGGTCCGACCAGCTGGAAGACTCCGGGAGCTGGTCGGAATCGCGTCAGAATGACCGGCTGGTTTACGCTCTGACCACTGACATCATAATTTAGCAGTCAGACCGCAAACTGACCGTGCCGGTGGGAAACCCTCCAACTGCAGTCGGAAAGCTTCCACCTAGCAGTTGGAGGCTTTCTGACCGACATCGTAATCGACCCCTTAGTGTGTGACTAAAGGGGCGGTTGTCCCCTATCATGAACATGATGTCTAAAAGTACCCCAGAATAGGGTATCTCTGGTATTTGAAAAGTATGAGTGCACTCTTTGCACTGTGCATATAAAGACACTGTTTTTATTTTTTACAATATGAATTCAGACAAAAGAAACATGCACCATTTTAGAGTCTTGCAGTGCCCACGAGTGGGGTAAGTATGTTGTGAAAGTCATGTAGTTGGGGAAAACATCATCAACAAGAATTGAATAAAGTTACCACGGGTGAAAAGGACTCCTAATGTACATTTTCATCGGCTCACATGTAATCCTCACCTGTAGGTGTCATTGCTGGACTACAGTAGACAGATATGAGAGCCTTATGCCTCATTTATTTGCATGGGCTGTGTGCATCATTTTGGCAGGGAGTTCCTAAACACTAAAAAAGACCGTTGACCTGTACAGGCTTAGACATCGATCGATACGTGCCAGCAGTTATATGCGGTTAGGTGAACAATTGCTTCTCACCATTGAACCACATCCATCTGTTTTTAAGTATATCAAGGTACCTGTGATTAAAAGGAAATCTTTTGGGTATACCCTAAGGTATTTTTATTCATTGCACTTAGACCAGTGTGTCTGCCCTGAAGAAGAATATTTAAGAACTTTCTTTAAGATTGAGTTCACCATATTGGTATTGTCCTACTCTGGTGTGGTTGGGGAGCACCAAGAATGAAGCATGTCATATTGAGTTGTGGGTGAGGCGACATCTCAAATATGTTTTTTGCTCCTTTCTGGTGACTTTGAAGTGATTTTCTCAGTGAATTACACCATTGTTTTTTGGCTATTCTAGCACTATTTGTGATATATATTTCAAGTTAGGAGGACGTGATTGGGTTCTTATCCTCTTTCTCTCTCAGTGTGATTGGATTTTTCGTTTTGCCCTTTCACTATATATACGTCAACTGTACAATGAAATCCAATAACTTTACATAAAAGACAATGCTCCTTCTAATGGCTTGATAGCTTGAGATTTGAGCATGGCTTTAGGGATAATTTTCTTTGACTTAGAAGTATTGAGGATTACTGAAGACAAGGACCACAGCACCTAAAGATCTGCTGCTGCTTGGGACTACGCTTATGGAGAGCCTCCACACCAGGCATTAGTATTAACACAAAACTAAACCTTGTTTGGGGTATTTCAATCAAGTACAGTGACAGCACATCTATAGTGAAGCGTTCACCATGTAATATTTATCATCAAAGAAAAAGTAACCATGTCTTTAAAAGGTATTAATTGTTCGCTGAAGTCAAGCAGTTGTCAAAAAGGCCACTTTGTCTCTCTAACACAATCTCTCTCACCCCAAATTTCCTTTGCAGCCAACCCCAAATAAAGTTGCATTGACGAGTTTGTCCTCTACTCAACAGATTGACTTTGGATTCTCGTCTGTTATTATCTGGCAGTTTAACTGAGAAACATGTTCATCAATGTTTTAATTTACCCTCGTGACAGTTAACAGACGGAATGTACTATACTGTTGAGCCAAAAAATTCAAAACACTATATTAAAGGTCAGATTATTATAGAATTGCAAAATGCTCTCACTAACGACAAATCATGTATCCTCCACTACAACCTTCACAACTTTCTAAAATGTCAAATATTATCAGCAGAAATATGTTTTATAATAAACATCTATCTGTTGCTTCACCTATAGACAACAGCGCTTTCGGTAGCAACTGGTATCAGAGTGTCACACTTTTTATTGCCTTCTGAGTAAACTCTGCTGATACTCTACCAGCGCAACTATACTTTCTTCACATGGAGGGAAATGTAAGTATTCCCCTTAAATGACTCTGATTCTGCTGCGGTATAGGGTTGATATTTACACACGTATATCTGGTGGCACATTCCCAATTGCATGTATGCCATGGAGCCATGTATGGGTCTCCCAAATTACATCAGGGAAGATAAACAACCTGTTGCGACACTAACTAAGTTCCCCTTCTTAGTCATCCCTTTCAGTATTATTTCTCTGTCTATGTCATTGGCTATATCTGCTACCTCTGGGCCTTCTTCAGGATCAGTCCACTTCTGGTAGGAAGCCTAAAGAACTTTCCTGTGGCAACACTTTTCCTGGTGGACACAGTGTCTAACTGCAGATTACTCACTTTAGAGTACGCAGCAGGAGCAAGACTGAATCTGAAAATTTTCCTTCAGCAGTTTTCCTGCACACTGCTAGGTGGGTCTGTGTTTGCTCAGTACCGCCCCGGAAGTGACAGAGCAGAATCATATAAAAGCGCCATCCATATGCGCTGATGCTAATTTCTTAGTTTTCTGTTTTGTGCCCTCAGACGTAGAGAATGAACAAATGCTGGCACAAGTGTACTGAATACTAACTTAGGAACTCTTTAGATGTTAAAAAGAAGCTTTCCACAGAACAGTGAAATGGCAAAGTAATTAGGAATCTGCGGTTAGACAGAGTATCGATGAGAAAGAGCGTACTGAAAGTAAGTAACTTGTTCTTCTGATGAATACGTTTAGCTTCAGATTCTTCACCTTAGAATAGACACCAAAAAAGAGTACCTCCCCAGGTGAAGGGTCGGTGGAGCAGACTTAGACGAAAAAGTCCTGCAGGTCCAAGAAGGCAAAATTCCCTTAATTTCAGATCTGGCTGTCAACGCAGTAGTGCTTTGTGAACGTATGCAATGCTGCCCACACAGAAGCCTGGCAAATGTCAAGGAAAGGCACCTCGCGAGCCAATGCATTGATAGAATGTCTTCCAGACCCTCTGTGGGCTGCTTCTTGGCCAGTACACAGCAAATATAGATGCAGAGGACTATCTACCTTGATAGGGTCCTCTTATGCACAACCTTCCCTATCTTCGTCCACAAGAACACCACAAAAAGCATGTTGCTCTTTGGTATTATTATTGTAAAAACTCAAAGCCCTTTTAGCGTCCTGCTGATGGAGTTTCTCATCTTTCGAGTGGTGAGGGGGGGGGGGGCAAATAACGATGATAGAGTGATGGATTGCCCAACATGGAAGAGTCATGAAGTTTAGAAACAATGATGCCCGAGGGCTCAGCATTAACCTATCTGGGGAAAAGGTGGTGTATGGTGGTTGCACTGAAAGTTTCTGGAATTCAGAAGTGCAATGAACTGACAAAATCGCAATGACAAAAAATATCTTTAAGGATGGAGATGCAGTTAGCAACTATTCATCGGCTTGAAATGTGTGCACATAAGAAATGTCAAGACCCAAGACCAAGTTAAGGTCCCAGCGTGGCATCACAAACGGCTTGAGAGGAAAAGTTTGTCAAACCGTTAACAAATCTCATCACAACAGGTGATTTACACAAGGACAGATGGTCTGCTAAATGTGGAAATGCCTAACAGATTACCTTTAATGGTGCCCACTACAAGGCCTTGCGGGGACAGGAAAAAAACAAACAAAAGGACGTGCAACAGCTTTGCTTCTAAGGGATCAGTCTTACGAGTGATACAGGAAGCCATAAATTAGCCCCAGCAACTGGCATACATGGATTTCACCGAAAGGTGCTTGGAGGCAAGGATGATCTCGACCAATTCAGATGGCAGACCAAACGCAGTCAGTTGCTGCTGTACAATCTTCACTTATGTATGTGGAGATTGAGCGAATTCGGGTGGATGACCCTTACCCTGTTGCTGCGACAGAAGATCCATTCAAAGTGGTAGCCTGAGCATAGGACAGATGCTCATTCCCAGAAGTTTGGGGTACTACACTCTACTGACCTAATCTGGAGCCACTTGTATGACTTTGGTACGAAAGCTCTTTATCTTTTTCAGAACTCAGGACAGGAGAGTAGGGGGGGGGGGGGAGTCATACAGAAGTCCTGTTTTTCATTCTGACCAGAATACATCTCAAGCAGAAACTTTAACGTGCAAAACGTTTCCCACTGCAAATTTACAACAGTGGTATGCAAATCTAGCCAGGGTTCTCCCCACTGTTGGAAGATGCCCTAAGGCACCTCGGAATGTAGATGCCACTCATGATCTGCCAGATGTTGCTTGCTCAGCTCATCTGCTCTGCCAGTTTGGGACTGTGCCAGAAAGTTCGCGATCAGGGAAATGCTCATGCTCACCAACCAACCTCAGAGGTTCAGGACCCAGGACCCCACTCCACCCTGCTTGTTGCAGTGAGAACTTCCACCAGCCTCCCCCTTATGGATGGATGGAAGGAAGGTCTTCAGAGTCTGATGTATAGCCCTTAACTCTAACAGACTGATGTACAGGAGACGTGAGTCTCTTGATCGCCACTTCCCCCAGATGACATGCTCAGTTCAGCATGGATGCATCGGTCACCTCTGTCAGCTCTAGGTCGGGATGGTAGAGGGGTGAATCGCAGAAATAATTTTGGTTGCACCACCACCGCTGTAGATAGTGAGACATCTCCTCTGAGACATGGATGACTTCTGTCAGATTTCTTTGATGCTGGGCCCAGTGGAATTTCAAGTTCCATAGCAGAGCTCACATGTGCCACTTGGTGTGGCTTGCAACGAGGATGCAGAAGGCTAAGAGGTCAAAAAGCCCTAGAGCTGCTCTCACCATGATCCAGGACAGAGGCTGAAACATTGACATCATAACCCAAATGTTCTGGACTTGTTGTGGAGGGTAGACCCGGAACTGCATTGTGTCAAAGACAACTCCAATGAATGGAAGTCTCTGCAAAGTGGTCAGGTGCGACTTCAGCTTGTTGATACCAAAACCCAATGATATCAGGAAGCTCACTAACACCTGGAGATGATCTACAACTGACTGTGGTAAGCCTCCCTTTGGCAGCCAATTTTCGAGGTAAGGGAAGACTGGAATCCCATACCTCTGAAGGTGGCCAACAACCCCTGCCATCACTTTCATGAACACCAGAGGGGAGTTGGTGAGAACGACAGAAAGTACAGCAAACTGAAAATACACCTAGAATACCCTGAACCGTAGATGTCAGTGGGACCACATGATGGGTATAGGAAAGTATGAGTCCTGCAGGCCCAAGAACACCATCTACTAGCCCAGGCCCTGGGCAGATGGGATCTGGGCAAGTGTATTTTGAATGTGTCCTTCCACAGGAAGGCATTCAGAGGTCAGCGGTCCGAAACAGGCCTGAGGTCCCCATCCTTATTCAAGACAAGGAAATAACAAGAGTAGCAAACCTCTCCTCTTTCCAATTTTAGTACCCCCTTGAAATCACAACGCTTGCACCTCTCGAAGTAAAATGGACAAGTGCATGTATGAAATTTGCTCTTATGTTAGGGGAATATTTGGGCAGGCAAAATGAAAAGACAGGGCATAGCCATGCTGAGCGATATTTAAGATCCAACTTTTGGATGTGATGCATAGCCATAATTACAGGAAATGATGGATCCTGCCCTCCAGTCAATGGATATGTAGCACTAAGGGCAAACTAAAGATGTTTGGTGAGATTTACAGCAGAGGAAGAGAAATACAGGAAGTGATTCACCCTGCTGGCTTGTACACTGCCAAAAGGACTGTGACTACTGTACTGGTTGGGGAGACTGTTTCTGACTATATGCCAGCCCTCTTGAATAGCCTATGAACTTTTCAAACTAGCGTCAAAACTGTTTAGTAGGGGTCAACAAACCCAAGGAATGTCCTGTAGTTATACTTTCCTTAAAGTGCTCTAACGACAAGGCGTAATCCATCACAGGGTATCCATCAAGGAGGCATGTACATCATGGGAAAATCTTATAGAAAGCATCAATGTGTGTCAAAGAAGTACAACACTAGTGTTGACTGTTCTTTTCCAGGCAATCATTAATATCTAGAGCAGTAAGTAAGTAAGGATTTTTGAAGCGCACGAATGCCGAGGCATCTTAGCGCTGGAGGACGCAAAAGAGAGCAGTGGGCCAAGTCAGGGAAATGTTTGAAGCTATAGGGAGGGAAAAAGCCAGGTTTTGGCCTGTATCCTGAACTGGGACCTAGATGGAATTAGTTTGATGTTGATGGGAAGTTCGTTTCTGAGTCTGGGTGCCATGAAAGAGATGCATCTGCCTCCCCATCTGGTTTTGTTCACTCTGAGCTTTATTGGCTGGTCTTTAACTTCGACAGGGGAAGGGGTGCCATTGAAATAGCTTTTGGTAATCAGTAGGCCCAACCCCGTATAGGGCTTTGTGGACCAGGCAGAGTGCCTTGAACTCTGTTCTCTGTTTGATGGAGAGCCAGTGTAGTGTTCTAATAGCACCAGATATATGACCAAATTTAGGAATATTTAACAAAGTGCGCGCCGCTGCATTCTGTAAGGATTGAAGTTTCGAGAGCTGGCGTTTGTCAATGCCTAGGTACAGGGCATTACAGTAGTCTATGCGGGAGAGAACAAGGGCCACAACAACTGTTTTCCTCAGGTCCATAGGTAAGAATGGTAGGATTTTACGCAGCACCTTTAAAAGAAAATAGCAAGCAGATGTAAGCTGGTTAATGTGAGCTGAGAAATTAAGCTTTGTGTCATACAGGAAACCAAGGTTTCTCACTCTGGAAGTTGGGATCGGACAGGGTCTCGCTGATGCTGGCCATCAAGATGGGGACCAGATAGGGGGGCCCATCCCAAATTCCATGACCTTGGTGTTGTTGGGTTTTGATTTGAAGTAATGCTTATGCATCCATTTCATGAAGTGGCTTAAACAGCTATGGAATTTGTCTGCTACCAATTTGGTCATCGTTGAAATGGAGATAATAATTTGGGCATCGTCCACGTACGATACAAGTGAGAAGCCATGGTTCTCAATGAGCTTGGCTAAATGAGTTACATATATGTTGAACAGAGTAGGAGAAAGGGCAGACCCTTGTGGGACTCCCCCAGGAAGGTAAACATTTCCTGATTCTAGGGTGTCCCAGCACACCCTCTGTTCTCTAGCTGAGAGGATGGAAGTAAGAAGGGTGAGCGCGGAGTCCCCAATTCCCACTGCCTCCAGCTGACGCGTACGTATGGCATGGTTTACCGTATTGAGGTTGGCTGAGAGATCAAGTAAGATTAGAATGGCTCTGCCCCCCTTCTCGATTTGCTGGCAAATTTCTTCAGTAGTCATAACTAAGGCAAACTTTTTGGAGTGGCCAGAGCGAAAGCCATGTTGTGTTGGATGGAGAAGCTTATTGGTATCTAAGTATTCCATGAGTTCTAAGTTAATGGCTTTTTCCAGACTTTTTGCTGTTAAAGGCAGACATGCAATCGGGCGATAATTTGTAACTTCAAGAGGATCCAGGGAGGGTTTCTTTAAAATAGGTCTGACACATGCTTTCTTCCAAGATGTTGGAAAGACACCCGTGTTGATAACATTGTTCAACAGGGGGGTGAGTATGGTACTGACTTTGTTCAAGACCCCATGGATGATGTTTGGAGGGCAGGGGTCAGTTGGAGACCCTGACTTGATCTCTTGTAATAGGTAATTTACCCCATCAATAGTCAGTAGGGAGAAACAATTAAGGTGACAGGTGGTAGGTGGGGGAATATCCGAAGCAGAGGGCTGAGGTAAAGAATAGCCAGCATTCAGCCTTTCTAGCTCCTGGTATATTATTTGGACCTTAGACTGGAAGAAGTTGGCCATTTTATCAACAAGCCCTTGATCAGGGGAGAACCCATTGCCCTGTTGAAGTTTGGCTAGTGCACTGACAGACTTAAAGAGCTCTCTACCTGAGTTTTTCGACCTCTCAATGTTGCTAGTGAAGAAGTTCTTTTTTGATCTTATAATGGCAGCTTTATAGTCTGTCAATGCTAGATTGTAGTTCTTTTTGGCTGACACACTGTAGTCCTTCCTCCATTCTCATTCTAAACGTTGACACGTAGATTTGAGTGTTTTCAGCTCAAGGCTATACCATGGGGCAGTGAGCTTCTTCCTACGTTGTTTCTTTAATCTTACTGGGGCCAATTTATTAACAGCTGACCTGATCCAGTCATCATAGCTCTCAGCTGCCACGTTGGAAACAGCAGTTAAGATGGGCATATTTTTGTCCAGTAGTGCTGTTACAATCTCAGAGCTAATGTTGCACCAAACCCGCCCCTTCATGGGGGTGGGGGGTGAGAAATTATTGTTAGGATCAGCATTAAAATTGAAGAAGATGGCCCTAAAGTCGGACCAAGTAAGCGGCAGGATTCTATTAATAATGATGGAGAGGTTATTAGTAAAAAATCCCATCTAACATGTGAAGAGCCTTATGTGTAGGTCCTGATACAATCTGCGTGAGGCCAAAGGCTTCAAGAGTGTCAATCAGTACAGCAGTATATGCATCATCCCCGAGTTCTAGATAATTGAAATCCCCCAGTGTCGTGAATGTAGGGGAGTCTAGGCATGATTCCAGCAGGGACTGTAAAGATGGTGCAAAGAGGGATTTAGAGCCTGGCTGTCTATAGAGGAGCTGCCCAGAAAAGGCTGACACATTCTTGACTTTGATGTTAAACGTCTTGGCTTCGGTACCTGGCAGCGAAACAGGTGCAAACAGTACGATGAATTCTGATCTGTAAATATTAGCAATCCCACCGCCCAGTTGTTCCAGTCTGGGTAGGCTACCTAACTAATAACCCCAAGGAACCGCTATCACCCAGTCCGGTTCTGAAGAGGCGGTGGCCCATGTTTCCGCAAGAAACACTACATCGGGATTTGCGGATTGGAGCAAGTATTCCAGTTAATATTTTGCTTGATTGCAGACCTTGCATTAAGTAGTATAGCCGTAAGACCATTCCCCCCAAGTTGTGGAAGATTGTTTGAGGCAGGAGGGTCCTTGGCAAAAGATATGCACAGTAGATTACTGTTGTTAACGCTCCTAGTAACAGTGATTTGCAGACTTAGTTCTTCTAAAAAGCTAAGCGGTGGCTAGGACGCGGGGATGTTTCTGTCTATGAGGACGTGCTTGCAATGAGGACCCAGTAAAGCGTTGTTGTTGATTTGATCATACGAAAACATGACCGTACCACACCTACCATTGTTGAGGGATAGTAACTGTTCTCTTGTGTAAGCTGAGATAGAAAAAAACTAGGGGTCCTGGCGCAGGGCGCAGACGGGCTTGCCTTTGGCGCGCCCGCTGTGCGTGTCTGGCTCTGCATGGGCTAAATGTGATTCCCCCCAGAAGTGGCGAATAAGCTAGAGCGCCAACCCCCTTCTCCTAAGATGGAGAACGTGAGATTACACTACACTCTCTCCGCACAAACGGGAGCCCCCGCAGCGGACCAGAGAGTGAGGAACTGAGGCACAGGTAGGAGGCAGTTGGCAGCGTGAGGCTTGAAAAGCTATTGTTGAAAGCAAAGTTAAAACACAGGTAGGCAGTTGGCAAATAGCAGCAACGTGATGCTTTAAAGGCTATTTTTAAGAACAGAGTTAAAATACAGAATGCAAGACGTTAGGTAAAGCGAAACAGCGCCTTACTCAGCTTGCGACCGCTGCACGTCCGGCTCTGCATGGTCTAAATGTGATTCCCCCCGGAAGTGGCAAATAAGCTAGAGCGCCAACCCCCTTCCCCTAAGATGGTGACCATGAGATTACACTACACTCTCTCCGCACAAACGGGAGCCCCCGTGGCAGACCAGATAGGCTATTTTTCAGAACAGAGTTAAAATACAACATGCAAGGTGTTAGGCAAAGCAAAATGGCACCTTACTCAGCTTGCGACCCAGACCAGTGCGGATACCATATTTGGCTCTTTCTTGTCCACCATGAATAGTCTGAGTCAAAGAGGTCCTAAGGTCCTCTGAAATCACCAGCAAGATCTTGCTGGCCATGTCCGACAGGACATGTGCATAGCTTCCCAGTAACCAGACAGCATTTAGTGATCACAATGCTAGACTGGCAGAGGAAAATATGTCTCAATTCTCTTGGATTCTTATCCGGGGTAGTGGTGAGGCTGATTTGGGAATCTAATTACTGGTTGAGGCCTGAACCATTTTGCTCTCTGGAGTAGGATATTTGGAAAGAAAATCAGGGGCACAAAGAGCCAGTCTGTGATGCCTGGCCATTTGCCTATTTACAAGTGGAGAGGAACAGGACTTTAACAAAGTCGCCATCAAGGTATCAATGAGTGCCTTGTTAAATGGGAGCAAGGGCTCAGACGTATTTGTGCCAGGCTGCAAATTTTCTGTCAGGTCGTGTTTGGTTTCAACTGAAGGTAGCTGTAAATCCAGGACCTCAGCTGCCCTCTTGACCAATATGGGAATGGAGGCACATTTTTCTGTTGGATGCCCAAGTGCCAATTCAAGCCCTACCTCAGATGTGTCAAACCCACTGGCCTATGTAAATCCATGTAGAAGACATAATCTTTGTACTGGGGGTGTCCCTTTCTCTAGTCAGATTAACAAATAAAATTGAGCCTCTGCTGGTATGTACAGCCTGGTAGAGTCAAGATGCATGAGGACTGGTTGCCCTTATGTCATTTTGTAGAGCGGCATTGGTTGTGACTGTGCTGAGGTTGGTTCGGTGTCCGACATCCGTATCATTACAGGATCCTCTCCAGGGGCCAGTGCAGTTGGTAACAGCATTGATGTGGAAGAGACCAGTGCAGGTCACGTAGCCGTAATGTAAGTCTGCACCATTGTCGGTGCAGGGCCTGTAGCAGGTCCGAAGATTTTCAGACCGTGCGGAGATGAATATGCTGGTGGTAACCTTACTAGGGTCCATTGTGGTTCCTTGGGGACCAAAGGTACACCAGAGATTTTGAAAAACTGCCAAAAATATGCAGCCCACCTTTGTTAAAGTCTTCAATCTGCTGCGGTGTCACCGATGATTTGGGGAGCTCATGATGCACTGAGATCAGTTGAAGAATCAGCTCTATAAACAGAGACCTCAAAGGTGAAAGACTGACATTGTAGCAGCCTTGCACGTTTTCTTCAGGGTCAGAGTGGTAGAAGGGGGTCAAGTTCTACTTCGCTTTGTTGTGTTTGGATTTCCACTTTACTTACAGGAGGACTTTTACAATGAAGTTGACTGTTTGTGGGAATAGTCTTGCGTGCGGAGTCAGGCCTGTGCCTTTAAGCAGGAGGTGGATTTGCACAAAAGCTACAACTTCTTCTTGTGTCTAGCGACATGCAGGTTAACATCCCAGTCTCAGACTGCCTTTGGGGGCATGGTCATATTCATCTCAAAACTTCAAGTCGTGGCCTGAGCCCAGACACACCTGTTGCAGGTTTGTGCCTGTTTTCTGCAGTCATTGCATGGTTTGAAACCTGCCATTTTGGGTGGGGACATCATTCCATAGAACATTCATATTCATTTTAGAAGTCACTGAAAGGCTGGTAAGATTTGAAAGAGAGGTCCAAATCTGCACCAGAAGACACAGAAAGAAAGGAACTGATGTATGCATGAAGGAATGGAGCTTACACGCAGCTCTGCTATGGTACGTCACTTCGAGGCAGAATAGAGGCAACATGGAGCCACAGTGCCATTTGCATTGCGCGAGAGCACTGCTGAAGAAAAGATTCTGGATCCAGTCTGGGGAGTATTCTGAGGTGAGGAATCTGCGATTAGACGTATCCATCAGAAAGCCTTAGTCAGTCTTGTCCCAAGCATTTTGGAGCTGAAAAGATCTCTTCTTTTAGGAGTCACTGGACTTGTTCTCTCAAATCATCACCATTTGATATCTAGGAGAATCCTAGTATTCTAAGGTATGCTAAACTCAGGGTTTCCCACTCTTGCTTTCTTTGATTCTACCTGGATGATAACCCCCAAAACACAGCTTTGATCTCCAGAAAAGTGTGTGATGTACAGTGCAACAGGTTTCTCTCCATTTTTGTTAGAGTTTGCATCAAAGGCCCCACTCAGCTATAAACCGCTTCACATTCTTTTTGACACGGTCTCACATGTCATCCTTTTAGACCAACTCGCATCATCTGGCATATCTGGCAGTGTCCTAGAGTGGATTAAGAATTTTCTGCAAGATCGCCGCCAAGTGATCACGCTAGGACAATACATATCACAAGAAAAAGCACTCACATCAGGGGTACCTCAGGGATCGAGCCTTAGCCCGACCCTTTTTAATGCATATATGTCCCCTTTGATTAAGCTAATATCGTCCTTCAATATTAACACTATCTCATATGCGGACGATACGCGGCTTATCCTGGTCCTGGACAATGATACGACCAAGGCGGAAGAAAATCTCAGAAAATGCCTCACAGCAACCTTTAAATGGATGAATAACAACCACTTGAGGTGCAATTTGGAAAAAAATGAAATCCTACCATTTGGCCAACAAAACCTTTTTGTGCCTAAACTTTGGTGGCCAGAAAATGCCCCCCCCCCCCCTAATATAATAAACGCAGCTAGGAATTTAGGAATAAAACTGGATACCGCCCAATCCTTCAAACAGCAATCCCTGGCAGTTGCTGGTACATGCTTCCACATTATGAAAAGTCTAAAGATACTCTTTGACTTGCTTCCCTACTCAGCCAGGCAAACTGTTGCTGTTGCCCTTATTACATCAAGGCTGGACTGTTGTCACAGCCTATATGCAGGAGCCAACAAAGCAGTTATGCACAAGCTTCAGATGGTCCAGCATGCGGCTGTACGGCTGGTACTGAGGTGGCCAAGGAGATCATCTGCCTCTGCGGCATTAGATATTTTGCACTGGCTGCCAATTTACAAACGTGTTTTGTTTAAGGTCCTTATCATTACTTTCAGGGCTTTTCACTCATTAGGCCCCCAATACCTTCGAACGGGCTTTAAGCGCTACGTCCCCTCTCGTAGCTTAAGATCATCTAACGCCAATCTGTTGATCATTCCAACTTTCAGATTGGTGTCGAAAGGAGGAAAATCACTCGCAGTCATAGGCTCAAAGGTTTGGAATAAACTTCCACCTTAACTTCGCCAGATTGCATCTGAGTCTGTGTTTAGGAAGGCACTTAAAACCTGGATTTTTAGTGCATCAGAGATACTTTGCAAAACTCTGATCTGAACGTCCATTTTCTGGCAGTAGCAGCAAACAAGCTCCATTTCCATCTCTGGTTTTCCGTATCAGTGCCAAGATGCTCCTTGGAGTGAGAGTTGCGCTATATAAAAACGCTTTTACATTACATTACAAGAGCTATTCTCACCAACATGTACTTAAGTTTTATTTCCGTGGCTCTCACCATCGTCTCAAGGTTATAAGAGACCTACTTGAGGATCTTCATGGCAGCCTTGAGCAAGATTTCTCCATGAGACCTCTCAGTGTGTTTCAGGTAAACAAGAGTTGAGAGCTGGTTGTGAGATGTACGCAAGTAGTCTCTGGCAGAAGAGGTAGACATGAAAGCAAGCAGAAAAGATGAAAAGTTGGAAGAGGACATCAGCAGCTTGAGAGAACTATGTAAAGAGTCACTCAATCCAGAGGTGAATGCTACTGTGCTAAGTGAATCAAATACTAGTGACAGCGAGATAAATAGTGAGGGCTGCGTCGAATTCTAATACTGCTGAGTGTGTGCCTCCTTGATATCCAATTGTTCTGAAAGTGTATGGTCATATATGTTGTCATTTACAGAGGTTTGTAATTAATGTGTCACTGGTATATTCAGCCTGACGGAAATCTGGCTGATTCAATGCTGTTTTTCAGGCGTGTTCACCCACTTAGTTGTTATAAATTGAAAACAAAAGTTAAAAAAAAAAAAAAGAGTTGAGTAGTTCCTATTTACTTTTGTTATCACTTACCAAGGGTTTGTGCTTTAGGAAACACTGCCCCACCCACCCACACAGCATGCCCTATTTCATACTCCTTGAGTGACACAAGGCATAATACTCCCTCTCCCAGAATGTCTAAATTAACAAGTCTCCTTGTTGCTTGTGGTGCTGATAACAGAGAGGTGCTTTGCCTCCTATACTGCTGCTCCTTCCACTGCTGGGTGATGCCTGTCAAGCAGCTGATCATCAAGGGGCTCTTGAACTCCATAGGAACTGCATCGCATTACCACCGATGACAGCTTAATGTAACGTACCTGTTTCCCATGCTAGTTACCCCTAACTCTTTTCCATACTACGACCAACACTACATAGTGAATGTGCTGCAGCTACGGTAAAGCTGCAGCTTTCCACCAAAGGCTCCCTGGCTTCCTTCCTTTCTTTCTAATTAGTTTCTAAGCATGGCCATCATTATCAACCATTATCCATATGCTCCACACAGCTTTCCAACTGAGGAGCATCAGCACTGTCTTGTCCTCTATCAATACCATGACCGTACGAGACACACTAGGATCCTCAGGCTAGCTCATCTTTGTTCCAATGTTTGGTAGGTTGCTGCAGAACCACCTTGTGTGCAAACCCTAGAAATACCTGAAAAAGTCTTCAGGAGACCCAAGTCTGGCTAGAAAATGGACCCCTCACTACAGCCCCAAAGAAGTGCTGTCATCACAGAACCCAGCTACCTTTGATACCCCCGCACCTAAAAAAACAATTATAAAGAAAACTCCCTACCTGAAGAAAATATTCTTCTGGTTCATTTTCAATATGTTCTATTAAAATCAAGGAGCAAAATGGCTCTGTCAACTTGAATGATCACAAAGACCATTAGTAGTTTTTTTTTGTGATTTTTTTATTACATGCAACTGGTGAGGCAATTAAATCTGTTGTGGGGCCAAACCTTAAAAAACAGGCACCAAAATATGACTTGTATGTGCAGGGGAAACAATGCATATATTTTGTGTGTGCAGCAAGCAGAGGAAGGTAGACATCTCTGAGAAACCTGATAACATCTGTGAAAAGTAGGGGTGGGCGGAATTTGCGAGCACTCAAAAGTTCTGCGAACACGGCGGAATTGCCTGTTCTGCCCGTTCGCGATGCTTTTTTCCTGTTTGCGAACGATGTTTGCGTGCTCGGGGAGAAATATCTCGCAAACACGCATTTTGAAAGCGCGAACAAGCAAAAAATTCCGCGAAGCTGCAGTACGCGGAATTTTTGGCAATCCCACGTTCTCCGCGGAAAGCGAAATTACCCAAATTCCGCGAGCGGAACGGAATTTACCGCCCAGGCCTACTGAAGACCCGACAGTAACATTTTGTTAAACCTCTGGTCTTGGGAGTGTGCAAACACCCTTGGTTGAATAAAGCTCAAAAAGTCTCGAAAAGTTATATCTTTTGACTGGCTAAATATCATGATATTTTTCAATCTCACAGTTTAATGGGGTCTAGACATCTTGAACACACATCACGTCCTGTTACATGGTATTTTATTATTACATGCAAAAACAACAATTGATGGACAGAATGCAGAACAATGTCATACATTCACCCCAGTCCAGAGATCTGGGCCTAAATCCATCGTTTTTTTGCTCACCATGCCGTTCCAGTTTGAACCCAGCCATATGCAAATCAGTCTTGACCCTGTGCCTCATGGGAACAGTCCAGCCCGAATTGCCAAGCCAGGTCCTCCCTGGACTGTAAACAAGCATCTTAGGACCGGTTTCGGGGTTTCACCCCTTTTCAGCCAGGATAGCTTGATTCCAGTGGCATGGAGAGCAAGGGACCCACGTCTGGGCATACCCTTCCCTCTCGGGGTGACAAATGCAAAAACAACAATTGATGGACAGAATGCAGAACAATGTCATGCATTCACCCCAGTACAGAGATCTGGGCCTAAATCCATCGTTTTTTTGCTCACCATGCCGTTCCAGTTTGAAGCTTGTTTCCGGTCCAGGGAAGACATTGCTTGGCAGTTCGGGCTGGACTGTTCCCATGAGGCACAGGGTCAGATTGATTTGCATATGGCCATGTCTGAACTGGGGTGGCAGAGTGGGCTAAAGAACGGTGATGGATTAAACCCAGATCAGTTGACTGGGGGTGAGTGCTTGCAATGTTCAACACTCTGTCCATCATTTCTTTTGGTTTTTATTTTATTATTACACACAACCTTTGCAGTGCGGGGAAACAGATACCAGTACACAAACGATTGGTGACATCTACTGTTGTCCAGTCACTTTAAAAAAGTTAATTTAAGCAAGGGCTGCTATGCTGTCTCACGTGGTCTTACTTATACTGTTCACATCAAAGACAGAAGGTCCAAGTGTTTGTCATGTTGAATATTACTAAGAATGAATCGACTGAAAGGTAAAAAAGTCTGACTACAGCTGCAAAGAAAGGTTATATTGAGACACTAACAGTAAAAAAAAAAAAACAGAAACGATAACACAATAACTAGCTATTCCTGGGGAACCATTGTTCTGCTGACAAAGACAAACCATTTGATCTTTTTCACTCAATACAAAAAAAGATATGTGTCCCTTATCAGCTGTGATGCCATGCACCGCCTAGAAATGTACAGCTAAAGAATGCATATGTACATGTATAATAAATATGCCTTACCTCATTCAGATACATCACAGGGAACACCATACTCTGTATTTTTCCAGGCATACTAAGAAAAATAGAGTAAGGCACTGTCATTTTGAGATTTTAAAGTCACTGGCTAGACTACCTACATTAAACAAGCACTGGCAAAACCAATACTGCAGGAGCTGTTTGCCAATACTTGTTTTCTATCATCATTGCTTTAGCAAAACTTGAAGGTTTATCTATTTTATTTGTATTTATCATGCTTAGTTAATAAAAACCATTACATGTCTAAAAACACATTACAACAATTCCAGATAACATGCACTCAATTTAAACTGAATCGGATTTAACGATTAAAGCAATTCAATATCAAGATCAGTCAGGATGAGCTCAACACAGCAGTGAAATTAATCAAAATATTTTAAATCCGCTGGAGCCAGCTTTATTATTAGTCCCTTTCAGCTCTAGCTCCTGAAGGGTGTGAGTCTTAGTACCTGCTTATCGCGCTTTCAAACATCATGCATAGAGGTACCTACCATGCTGCTGTTATAATACCTAAAAGTGATCCTACACTTTTTATACCGATACTCAGCTGAAGTTGAGGTACTAACATTCATAACATTTATATTCAAAAAAGTATTTAGCAATTGATTCTAAAATCTGGGCAACCTTTGGAAGATAAAATACATAAATAAATAACATTTTCTTTAGTTCTAGTGGTATAAAAAATGCTAGGCACTGAATATCGGGTCTTGTACTACTTAATATTATTTAAAGTGCAAAAAATGTCAATAGGATCATCTAAGTTACTTGGCCATTAAAATGCCATTGAGCTGCTAAAATTGACCAGAGCCTCCATAATGTACACAGTTCCAGAGATTAATTTTCCATGTAGTACCAGGTTCAATAGTTTACAATTAATCTGGGGTTTAGATGGATGAGTCTTTATGATAACAATCCGACAAGTTTGGATCCCCCGTTCATTAAAACTGGACCTCAGCAGTGACATGTGTTGTTTCTTTAGGGCTGGACATATGCAAACCAGGTGAATAATATCTTCCTTCTGGGCACTGCATAATCTGCATGACTTAGTACCTTTGTATTTCCATGCTGGTTGGTCAGCCAAGGATGGCAAGACCCCTAGCCTGATGGCCAACAATTTCCTCACTAGGCACACTGGGTATGTGATGCTAAGAAGTGCTGCAGTTTTTAATAAGTTATAGGATTGTTTTGCAATCCAGGCATAGGGTATAGCAGTGAATTTGTGCTCGTCATCAATGAGAGAGTGCAGTCTAGCGGTTTTCAAAACGTAAGTATCAGAGGAGCTGCTGGGCTGTAGATGAAATTAAAAAAAACCTACGTGCAAAATTGTTTTTTTAACCTTAAAAAGGATATAGTAGCATTATGGGTACTACTTAATGTGCGATGTGCCACTTGTGAAATAGAAGAATGCCGTCACTCACAGTGGAGTTAGTCAGTGATTGAAGTAGATTAACAAACTGCCCCACCATACCAGTGCTTTAAGTGGGCAGGTAATGTTCGGTGCGGACAGGGGCATAGCTTGGTCAGTAAGACAAGGGGTGGGGGGGTGGGGGGGGGGGAGACAGACGAACTTCAGATTTCCCTACAATCAGGGTAGCTTATCCTGTGAAAAAAACATTATATGAGAAGAAGGGCATGAGAGGGGCTTAAGGGGCAGTACGTTAGGAGTACTTAAAACACTATGGCACCAATTATGACGTTGGTCGGAGATGCCTTCAACTGACATCGCTGTGGATTGTGAACCGACCAACCTCAGGTAGGTGATTCCGACACCGCAATTAGGATGCAACCAAACTTCCATTGACCAATGGGAGCTTGAGCGATGGGCTGAAACCACCCGCAGCACAAGTTCCCATTGAAAAATGGAAGTTTTTAAACATCCCTGTACCATGTGGCCACACGGTGCAGGGATGTCATGGGGGCACCACATGTGCCCCCTGGGGCCACATGTGGAGGGCTGGGGGGAAAGGAGCCCTGCTAGGGGCCCCCAAAGTCACTTTCCGACAGCAGTTCCATGTTGGCCTTTCTGACATGGAACTGCTGTGGAAAAGTGCCATCATAATCCCAACGGCGGAAACACCATCCTTAAGGGATTATGAGGACTTTAAGACTGGCTGACAGGCTCTCGAGTCCACAGCCAGTTTAAACTCCGACTGGTGTCATTGTAATATGGCGGTTTAACTACAACGTCGATTGGAAAGCCTCGGACCAGAGGTCAGAGGCTTTCCAACCAACATTATAATTAGGCCCATAATGTTTCAAACCGCCATTTTTAAGACCTTCAAAACTTAGTCAAGAGTGAGTGTGTGTGTGTTTTTTCTGTGTGTATGTGAAAATCACAGATGAAATCTGACAGACACCTCATCATACCCGAATGAAAGGACTTGCACCCAACTATTTACTACAAAATACTTTTTTTAGAGGGAGGGTTTAATACCCCAAACACCCCTCTGAAGCTAAGCACCTGGGTAAAGAGTGCCTGCACTTGTTTAATTTTAAAGGGCGAGTACCTGCACTACTCCACACTGCTGCAAAACATTTAATGGGAGCGCACCAGCACTTCTCAGGAGCAAACATGTACTCTAAAGTATCAGGTAAGCACATGTCTATTTCCAATACTGTACGCTGTAATGGTTGGGAGTAATATATAATGACACAACAACAAACCAATGGACGAAGAGGGCAGGCTAAAAGTCCATATAAATAGGGGCTAAAAATCACCAAACTGCCTCTTGCTTTTAGAGACTTTCTTCCAGAAGACATTGGACTGAAAACAGAACACCCAGTAAAGGCCTCTGTACAAGGTCCCGTGTAATCCCAATCTAACTAATAATAACAAGAGCTACTGGGTGAATCGAGATTACAAGATTTGCGCAAACTGCTGATATGTGTCGTTTCACCTTTAGGTTTCCTTTTTCTGAAGGTAGACGGAGTCTCTGAATGAAATACCGGGAAAAGGAGGAATCAACATGGGAATCAAGCAACGGAATTACCAATTCTGCTGGATATTCTTCATTTCTTACAGCACCCTCAAGTTCCCACTTGTAAATCTATCATAACTCTTCCCCTGCCCGACGAGTTACGGATGTCCCCAGTCTGGGTAACTCCAAGGGGTGTGATCACCTGGGGAGCCAACGGAGAGATGGTAATGCGGCCATTGGTAACTTGAGGAGTTACCACAGGCGCAGCCACTAGACCCGTTCTGAACAGCGGGTGATGTTTGAATCTCCATTTTCCATGCTAAGATGTGCCTAGAGCCTGCTCTTGCTCGCAGAATTACCATGTTAGAGCATGCACCAGAGACAGCACTATGTCTTTAAAAAAAAAAAAAACACACATCTCCATTCTGAACACGTGCGTAGGTGCAGAACTGGTTCATGATACCACCCATAGGTTACAATGTCGCTGGTCAACAAATACGTGCAAAAAAAATGACTTGCTTTAATCTAAGAACCCAAGCATAATGCACTTAAAGGACGCTGGGACTTGCAGTTTTCATTGTCAAATGCACTGAAAAAATTGCAAATCGCTATGAGAAATAGGAGAAATCCTGAGACACTTTACTACAATTCCTGTAGCCAAAATGACTGGTACGGCCACCCGTAGGTAGGGCACCCCCTACCTCTTGACTTTTTAGACAATATAGTTACGCAGAGGTCCTTCCTATTTAGTGAAATATGTTAATTTAAATCCATAGATCGTCCCCGGATGAAGGCCAAAATGGCCGAAATGCATTAGGACAAATGAATGTAAACCGATAATAATGCATTCTGGGAAGTGCAGTTCAAACGTCTGATAAAGAAGATACAGTGTTGTGACATAACAATACAATGAACTTCAATTAAATAAAAGTGGAGTACTTTGATTTATTTAAAAATTGAGAAAACTACATATAACTTTTTGAAACCGAGTGGGAACTTGCAAGCCAGTGCCCGGGGGACATACCCCACACACATGGGGATGCAGCCAAGTTAAATGCTTCAGTTCCGACATGATGATACTATGAAAGAACTAGAACGAGTCTCTTTGAAGTACCATCAAAGGCAGTGAAAGGTAGTACAGCTGCAGAGTTAAGATTTTTGTTTCCGAGTTTTGCGCTGTAAACTCACCTTGGAATAAATCCTCCTGTATGCATCCTGGCTGTGTCAGACCCTTCTTTTCTTCAGAAGTGGGGATTTGGACTCTATGTTTCGCCGGTATCGCAGGCACTGGCTTTCTGACATGCCCTCTCGGTCTGGATGCACCGCGTTAGCCAGCAACTTGAATGGACTTGTGTTTGGTAAAGCACAACGCGGCGCCCCCTCGCGCAGGCTGAAGCACCACGGGGTGAAGGTAACACTGCGTGGGGAGAGAGGAGCAGCATTGACTGCAGGGAGCAACAAGGGGTTTCCAGTGAGGATTTTCAACTTAGCAGGAAGCTGTGTGTTGGGTGCAGTCCGGAGGCCACATTGTTGGGACGCCACTGGGTGTTTAGATTTTCCACTTACTTAAGGGAGATCTACACAGAGACTGCAATTACCAGCATGCAGCGGTCTGGATTTACAGCACGAAATGCAGTATCTCTTTAAAGACAGAGGAGGAGCCTCGAGCAAAATTTCAGGAGTGGCCAAGAGAACACCTAAATGGCCACCAGGTGCGAGGCTCCAAACATCGTAACAGGCACTGATGAAAGCTGACTGCTGAAACGCGTCTGCCGTTTGTTACCGAGTTTTGCGCTGTAAACTCACCTTGGAATAAATCCTCCTGTATGCATCCTGGCTGTGTCAGACCCTTCTTTTCTTCAGAAGTGGGGATTTGGAATGAATATATATATGTATATATATATATATATATATGTATATATATATATATATATATATATGCACTACTTATGACCTCACATATTACATCACTCATAACATGGTCAGTGACATCTCAAAACCTGACAGTCCTGTCAATAGTGCTTTGTGAGCGTATGGACGGGCGTCCATATAGTCACTTGGCAAATGTCTAGGACAGGGACTCCACGTGCCAATGCAGTGGCCCTGGTTGAATGAGCATGCAGCCCTACCGGAAGCTGCTTTTTAGCCAAAGTGTAGCATACTCTAATGCAAAGCATTATCCAATGGGAGATGGTTCTCTTCTGTACTGCCTTGTCGTTTTTCGATCCAGAGGACCCCAAAACAGCTAAGCGTCCATCCGGTGGTCTCTGGTATGAGCTATGTAGAAGCTTAGCAATCTCTTGGACCGGCGTCATAACTTGCAGCAGGAAATGATGCCCGAGTCTACAGAACAAGTTTGTTTGGGAAGAAGAAAGTGTATGGTGGGGTGACACAATCAGCAAAAGCTCACTCACACGCCATGCAAAGATGATGTTGATGACAAACACAGTCTTGATAGTAAGAAGTCTTAAAGGAAATCTGTGAAGCAGCTCGAATGGAGTGCACATCAGGTAAGTCAGGACAAGATGCAGGTCCCACTGGGGCATAAAAAAGTGAGAAGGGGGGAAATTTGTTGCGGCCCTTTAAAAAAAAATCACATCACAACTGGTGACTTGAACAACAAGGACTGATCTGGAAAACATAAGAAGGTGCAAAGGGCTGAAAGATAACCCTTAAGTGTGCCCAAAGTAAAGCTTTGCCAGGCAAGGGACAAAACAAATAAAAGACCATCATATATGATAGCCTGGAGGGGGTCAATCTGGTATGTGCCAAACCAAACCACAAATTAGTCCAAACGGCAGTTATGCACAGTTATCTTTGAGGGACATCTGGCTGCCAAGATGACGTCAACCACCTTGGAAGGAAGGTCACAGGTAATCAGTTGTCGCTGCTGAACCTCCATGCATGAAGGTGGAGATTTGAAGGCCTGTGTGCAGACACTACCGAATTGCTGTGACAGCAGGTCCTCCCGGACGTGCAGTCAGACGACATCATTGATACCATACTCTAGGTGATCAATCTGGAGCCACTAGGATGGCTTGACCCGCTCGATCCTAATCTTATTGAGAAAGTGAGGCAGAAGTTTTATTGGCAGAAAGGCATACAGGAGTCCTGAGTGCTGCTTGAGGAGGAAAGTGAGTCAGATGTGAGTCAGATTACGAGACTCCTTGGAAACTCCAACATGGAGAAATGTTGACATTGCGCTTTCTCGGCGGTGGCAAACCCGACTGAGCCTAGGTTCTCCCTATTCGTGGAGGAGACCTTGCACCATCACCAGGTGTAACTGCTATTCGTGATCTGCTAAGCGTCAACAGCTTAACTTGTCCGCTCTAGCATTCAATGATACTGTCAGGTAGTTCACGACCAGGAAAATTCCCCAGTGGTGAAGGCATTGCCAGAGACGCAAGGCCTCCTGGCACAGGGTATGCGATCCCACCCCACCCTGTTTGTTGCTGTACCACATGGCGGTGGTGTTGTCCATGAGTACCTGTACCAGCCTCCCCTTGATGGAAGAAGGCTTTCAATGCCAAAGGGATGGCCCACAGCTCCAGAAGGTTGATATGGAGCTGTAACTCTGCCATAAACCAGAAGCCTTTGATCTCCGCCTCTCCTATGGTGGCAACCCAAAATAAAAAGCAATGCATCGGTCAACACTGTCAGTTCAAGGTGGGGAAGGCAGAAGAGCCTGCTGCTGAGCCAATCATGGTCCAGTAACCACTACTGCATATCTTTTGCAGTTTCCTCTGAGATTTGGATGTGGTCGGAGAGGTTTCCTTGATGTTGGGCCCATTGGGACTTCAGAGCCCACTGCAGAGCCTGCATATACCACCTGTCATGCTTGACTAGCAGGTTGCAGGAGGCTGTGTCCCAGCAAACTCAGAGCAGACCTCACTGAAATCCGGGACCATGGTTGAAAGATCGGGTTCAAAGCTTGCATGTATTGGAGACCCTTTACCGGGGTAAAGGCACGAAAGCTGACTGTTTCCAGAATGGCTCTGATGAAGGAGAGCAAAGTAATCCGTCTCCAAGAACAGCAGACTGACCAACAAGCACACGCGGAAGACTTCGAAAACAGGTCCTGTTTCACCTGATTCTGGGCTCCTCATCAGAAGAAGAAATCTTACTCGACAGATGCTATTAAGTAGGGCCACCGAGAGCGGCAAAGCAACCTCCAAATGACATCCTGGTCTGTGTCCATGATTTCAAGTCTAAAGAATCTGTCCTACGTAAAGCACGTGATGTCCAGCCATTGCAGGTTCGGGCTACACTCCCCAGCTATATCCAGAATTGGCAGCAATTACTCTACAAAAAAGAAGGGACTTCTGCCCAGTCATTATTAACTTGCGGAACACAGGCATTCTCTACTCCTGGGGCCATCCCTTCCGCCTCATATTCCGCTTGGAAGGTAGATCTTACCAATCACGCTCACTGGCAGAGGCTTGCAAAGCCCAGGACACTGATCTCACACAGCAGGGGTCGCAGGTCGCCCCTGCTTGGGACAACGCAGCCGGACGGAGCTGGCGCACACCACTTCACAAGTCAATCCCGGACGGCCATCACCCTGATTCGGACACCATTACACTGGACCGTTCTGCTGTGCTTCGCTCCCTGTCTGGGGAAGGGGTGGACAAATCTGGATCCTCACTGTAGGGAGAAAACAGGATGGTCTGAATGTGGTGGATTGACTACAGAGGGCGGGGGTGGGCGACAGGATCCATGTAGGATTCCTTGATGATCACGTTTAATGGTTCCACCCCCACTTCTACGTTTCCACATTTGATGGGCTATTTACCTACACACTATGATTGTTTTTTACTGTTGGGGATTTGGGGTTTAGTTAGGTCTTTTCCTTCCTATACGCATTTACACACATATGGGGGGGGGGGGGGGGGGGTGCCAAGGGTGAGGTTAACGAGCCGGCACATTGATTCCCGACCAATGGCTAGGCTAAGGGAGCGGCCTGATGATAGCGAATATCCTCCACACACTTTTTATAGAGCTTATTCTGCGAAGTCTCAACGTTCAAGGCTTAAACAACCCCACAATGAGATCAGCCATCCTTTCCCTGCTTGAAAATGCACAAGGGGACATTTGCCTCCTACAGGAGACCCACTTGCTGCCTAAGGATGTCCACAGGATGCAAATTATGCACTTCCCATAGCAATACTGGTCTTCAGGTACCACTAAGAAAGGCAGAGTAGCCATTCTCTTCACTAAACACTTCCCTGGGTCGGTGCTGAGCACGGTCGCGGAAATTAAGGGTCACCTCTTGGCCCTTTGACTGCGGGTGGGCACCTTCCACTTCACACTTGCCACCGTCTATGCAACCAAAGAGAGCCAAGAGCCCATCATGTTTAATTCTCTGGCCAAGGTCCTCCAGTCCCCGGATGCAGCTGTGGTGTTGGGGAGAGATCTTAATTTGGTGATGGACTCTGGAATAGATCACTCTGGGCAGAGATCTGACCAGACCAGAGATTTTTTTCAGCTGAGGGTCTCCTCTGACTTGCTGATTGTGGTTTGTGTGACTTATGATGTTGGCGTCACCTGGGGGATAGGGACTATACCTTCTTTTCCGTGGCTCACAAGACATATGCCCAAACTGAGCACTTCCTGGCCTCACCTGCTTTGTTAGACCGGGTGGTTAATACTACTATTTAACCCTGTTCCCTCTCCGATCACGCATCTATCACTATGACGCCCCGCATGGCTTCTTACGCTTCTCAGTCTCCGGGATGGCGCCTTCAGGACGCCATGCTCCAGTCTTCCGCTATGGTGAATGCAGTCTGCGTGGTGCTTAAGAATTATATAGCCCTTAATGACAACGGGGCAACTTCACTAGCTTTGGTGTGGGAGGCCCTTAAGCTGATCACCTGAGGAGAGCTTTTTGCTCTAGAGAGGCTGAGACCCACAGACAGCACGATGAACGGTTGACTCTGAAAAGGAGGGTCTTTGAGCTAGAGGCCATCCATAAGAAGTCGGATGCCCCCAGGGTGTGGAGAGATTCGAAGAGGGAGTGCTCACAGCTATGGCGACTAGACCTAGACTGAGCTGAATATGCTATGTTGAGCCTTAAGCATAGATTCTATCTGGGTAACAACCCAGGGGTGGTCGTATGCTAGCACACCGACTTTGCAGTAAACAATATGCATGCTCGGTGTGGACAATCAATACAGACTTCTGGGTGTGAGGTCAGGGACTCTGAGAGCATCGCTACAGCTTTTCAGGCATTTTATGCCTCATTGTACTCTTCAGCGGAAGGCTCGACCGCTGATTGCCGGGATTATCTCAATAGTGCTGCTGTTACTCCACTTCCTCCTACCAAAGGGGAAGCGTTTGAAAGGCCCTTCTGCCTGGAGGAGGTGATCGTGGCTATTGCCAGACCGAAACCCCTGAAATCCCCTGGCCCGGATGGTTTTAGCACTGTGTTCTACAAAACTTTCTGCTCCGACCTGGTGCCCCTGCTTACGCGACTTTTAAATTCCTTCTCTGACTCGGGCACTCTGTCGGAGTCCAAGCTTGAGGCCTCCTTTTCGGTGATCCCCAGGCCCGGTAAGGATCCAACTCAATGCAGGCTCTGCAGACCCATCTCGCTGCTGACCAAAGATGCGAATGGTCACGCAAAGAGGCGCGTCTGCTTTGAAGCGGAGAAAGCGTTTGATTGGGCTTATTGGCCTTATCTTTTTGAGACCTTGAAGCGATTCAGCATTGGTGAGAGGTCTGTAAGGTTGGTTCAGTGTATCTATAGCGCTCCTCGAGCGGTGTTCAGGGTTAACGGTATCTAGTCCTGAAGGTTTCCCATCCACTGGGACACACGTCAGGGTTGCCCACTCTCCCCGCTACTTTTTGCGCTCCACATGGAACCGCTGGAGCAAAGGATCCCATTCGGCCCCGGGCGTCATTTGGTTAGGCTATATGCCGATGAAGTTATCTTCTCGGTCACACAGCCCTTAATTTCTCTTTCGGTGGTCACACAGCCCTTAATTTCTCTTCCAGCCATTACAGCAGAGCTCCAAACATTTGGCTCTATTTCGGGCTTTCGGGTCAATAGGCAAAAATCTCAGATTCTGAATCTCATGTTTACCCAGGAGACCGGACGCGCTCTGAAAGCACAGTTCACTTTCCAATGGGTGACTGTTTGCCTTCCTTAGCTCGGTCTCTCCCTACGCAAACGCTACCTAGGACACTGGCGGCAAACTATGCGTCACTAACCACCCAGGCTCGCAAGGACTTAGCGATATGGCACTGGTTGCCTTCCTCATGGCTGGGCCGGATTGCAGTGGTTAAGATGATCATTCTCCTCCACATCCTCTATATTTTTCAAACTCTTCCACTGGCCCCGCCTGCTGGCACAATTCACTCCAACTTGACATTAACAACTTCATATGGGGAGGCAAGAAACCTAGACTCCAGAAACACTTATTGTACTGAGCAAAGCAGTAGGGGGGACTGGCAGTGCCCTTGTAGTTGCGCTACTACCAACTTGCGCAGCTCCGCTACCTCACTGAGGGTGAGCAGTCTAAATATCGAGTTTTAAATGTCGACCTACAAGTATATCGAGTTGTAAATATCGTAGGTAAAGAATATCGAAGTTAAGAATATCGATGGACAGAATATCGACCCCAAGGTAAGTATTATCGAAGTTAATAATATCGAAGTCATTAATATAGATGTAAGTAATATCGTAATCAAAAATTTCGATGTCAAGAATATCGATATTTTATTAGTGTAATGTATTTTAATATGTATTTTATTTGTATGTGAAAGATTATTGTAATGTATTTTAATACATTTAAAAATAAATGTTTGGAGATTAATAATTATTTAAAATATAATTTAGCGTTTTAGTATCAGAGCGGGTTGTGGGTTTATAGGGGAATAGGGTGGGAAGTAATTTAATTATAATTAATTAAATAATATGTATTGTTTAATTGGTATTTATGATTAATTAATTGTTAATTACTAATTGTTAATTAAATATATTAATTGATTAATTAATTGTTAATTAATTATTCATTGTATTAATTGTTTAATTATATAAGTTATAATTAGTTTAATATTAATATTTCTTTATTGGTATTGTTAATTAATTAATTGTTAATTACTAATTAATTGGTGATTTAATTTTATTAAGTGATTAATTGATGCTTAAATTAATTATGTGAATTTGTATGTGTAGTGGGTTGTGGGTTTATAGGGGAATAGGGTGGGATGTAATTAAATTCAAAAAATTACTGATAATTTTTAATTATTTGTAATTAATAATAATTATTTGTTAATTAATTATTAATTGGTAATTAATTGTTATTAGTACGTTAAATATAGTAAATATAAATAATTTATTATTTCATGTTCTTTGTTGTTATTGCTAATTAATGTATTGTTAAATAATAATTAATTTGTGAATAATTGTAATTTGGTAGTTAATATGTATAAATTTGTAAATAATAAGTATATTAATTATAAAGAATGTATTATTAATTGTAAATAATAGATAAACTGATATTTAAATGTATTGTGTATTTTGTATGTGTAGTGTGTTGTGTGTTAAAGGGGGAATAGTGTGGGATGTAATTTAAAGTTATTTATATAAATATTTATTTTAAATAATTGGTATTTAATAATACATATTTTGTAAATTAATTATTAATATGCTATTTTTTTATAACTAATTATTTAATTGGTTATTATGTTTATAGAATCCCTATGCTATCCAGTGCTTTCCCAACTGTTTTACTATCTGGAGTTGGAATAGTAATTTTTAACCCTACGCTATCCAGCGCTTTCCCTAGTGTTTCACTTACTGGAGTGGGAATAGTAATTTGTACCCCTACGCTATCCAGCGTTTTCACTACTGTTGCACTCTCCAGAGTGGGAATAGTAATTTTTACTCCTACGCTATCCAATGCTTTCCCTTCTGTTGGACTCACTGGAGTGGGAATAGTAATTTTTACCCTTACGCTATCCAACGCTTTCCCTACTATTGCACTCTCTGGAGTTGGAATAGTAATTTTTACCCCTACGCTATCCAACGCTTTCCCTACTGTTGCACTCTTTGGAGTTGGAATAGTAATTTTTACCCCTACGCTATCCAGCGCTTTCCCTACTGTTTCACTTACTGGAGTGGGAATAGTAATTTGTACCCCTACGCTATCCAGCGCTTTCCCTACTGTTTCACTTACTGGAGTGGGAATAGTAATTTGTACCCCTATGCTATCCAACGCTTTCCCTACTGTAGCACTCTCTGGAGTTGGAATAGTAATTTTTACCCCTACGCTATCCAGCGCTTTTCCTACTGTTGCACTCTCTGGAGTTGGAATAGTAAATTTTACCCCTACGCTATCCAATGCTTTCCCTACTGTTGGATTCACTGGAGTGGTAATAGTAATTTTTACTCCTACGCTATCCAACGTTTTCTCTACTATTGCACTCTCTGGAGTTGGAATAGTAATTCTTTTCCCTACGCTATCCAACACTTTCCCTAATGTTGCACTCTCTGGAGTGGGAATAGTAATTTTTACCCTTACGCTATCCAACGCTTTCCCTACTATTGCACTCTCTGGAGTTGGAATAGTAATTTTTATCCCTACGCTATCCAACGCTTTCCCTACTGTTGCACTCTTTGGAGTTGGAATAGTAATTTTTACCCCTACGCTATCCAGCGCTTTCCCTTCTGTTTCACTTACTGGAGTGGGAATAGTAATTTGTACCCCTACGCTATCCAACGCTTTCCCTACTGTTGCACTCTCTGGAGTTGGAGTAGTAATTTTTACCCCTACGCTATCCAACGTTTTCCCTACTGTTGCACTCTCTGGAGTGGGAATAGTAATTTTAACCCTACGCTATCCAACGCTTTCCCTACTGTTGCACTCTTTGGAGTTGGAATAGTAATTTTTACCCCTACGCTATCCAGCGCTTTCCCTACTGTTTCACTTACTGGAGTGGGAATAGTAATTTGTACCCCTACGCTATCCAACGCTTTCCCTACTGTTGCACTCTCTGGAGTTGGAATAGTAATTTTTACCCCTACGCTATCCAGCGCTTTCCCTACTGTTTCACTTACTGGAGTGGGAATAGTAATTTGTACCCCTACGCTATCCAACGCTTTCCCTACTGTTGCACTCTCTGGAGTTGGAATAGTAATTTTTACCCCTACGCTATCCAGCGCTTTCCCTACTGTTGCACTCTTTGGAGTTGGAGTAGTAATTTTTACCCCTACGCTATCCAGCGCTTTCCCTACTGTTGCACTCTTTGGAGTAGTAATTTTTACCCCTACGCTATCCAACGTTTTCCCTACTGTTGCACTCTCTGGAGTGGGAATAGTAATTTTTACCTTTACGCTATCCAACGCTTTCCCTACTATTGCACTCTCTGGAGTTGGAATAGTAATTTTAACCCTACGCTATCCAACGCTTTCCCTACTGTTGCACTCTTTGGAGTTGGAATAGTAATTTTTACCCCTACGCTATCCAGCGCTTTTCCTACTGTTTCACTTACTGGAGTGGGAATAGTAATTTGTACCCCTACGCTATCCAACGCTTTCCCTACTGTTGCACTCTCTGGAGATGGAATAGTAATTTTTACCCCTACGCTATCCAGCGCTTTCCCTACTGTTGCACTCTTTGGAGTTGGAGTAGTTATTTTTACCCCTACGCTATCCAACGTTTTGCCTACTGTTGCACTCTCTGGAGTGGGAATAGTAATTTTTACCTTTACGCTATCCAACGCTTTCCCTACTATTGCACTCTCTGGAGTTGGAATAGTAATTTTAACCCTACGCTATCCAACGCTTTCCCTACTGTTGCACTCTTTGGAGTTGGAATAGTAATTTTTACCCCTACGGTATCCAACATTTTCCTTATTGTTGTTTTTGTTGGAGTTGGACTCGTAGTTTTATTGTGTCTGATATTTCATATGTTTTGTATTTTTTTTGCTATTGTAATATATCATTAATAATAAAAATTAATCACATTAAAAATATTGATTATTTGCTATATGTAATTATTAAATATTTATTAATGTTATTATTTTATGTGTATAGATGTATTGGTAATTTTTAAAAACATTTAATAATTTATACGTTACAGAAATTATTAGTAAAATTTATTATTCAGTAAGTATATATATTATATATTATATGTACATGTTTAATTAAAGTTTTATTAAATTATATATATTAATTATACATTTTAAATATTATACAATATATTTAATTATGTTTATTTAATTTCTAAGTATAATTTGGTTTATTTTACATATATTTTTAAAGTAAAAGAAAAACGATATTTTTGACATCGATATTTAATTTTCGATATTTTTGTACTTACCATGTTGTAGATAGGATGTCGATATTCTTGACATTGATATTTTTGTTGCGATATATTTGTAGGTCGATATTCTGTCTGTCGAAATTATGTCACACAACCCTCACTGAGTGGACTAGGCCCATCTCTGAGAAGCATTGGGTGTTAATGGACCGGGCGGTGGCTGGCACCCACATTTGGAAAGAGATATGGCTGCATCACCGGCATAGGGCTTGGGGACTCTACTCGTCCCCCAGGACGAGTGCGAGCCTGAAAGAATGGGACAGAGTGGCAGTTAAAGCTGGCCTAACCACTTTCCCTTCACCCATGAAACCTCTTTGTGCTAACCCAGACTATTCTCCGGGATGGAGCAAGGTAGCTTTCAAAGATGGGTGGATGGGGGCTGTAAGCACCTTGGCTGCCTATTTGACCTGGACGGTCTTATTTCATTCAACCAACTTAAACTTGACTACTCCTTATCGGAAGAAGGCTGATTCTCGTTTTTACAACTCCGCCACAGGGTGTTAGGTCCTAACACGCACCCAGGTGCAGGTGATCGATGAAAAGTGGTTGGTTCTTAAAGCTGACAATAAGTGGCTGGTCTCAGAGATCTATGCTTATCTGGGCAGGACAGGGCCCCATCTGCAGACTCTGGGTCAGAAGCGGTGGGAGGCTGAAATAGGTAGATCATTCTTGGACAAGGAGTTGGGGAACCTATTTTATAGAGTACATCACACAGCACATACAATGATAAACACCAAAATGACATATAAGACACAGAGCCGCATCCGGAGGTGGAATATGGACCAATCGGGAGACTGGGGGAGGGGCTGCAAGGGTGCCAGAACCCTACTTCATCTCCTATGGCACTGTCCAAAACTCACTAGATACTGGGAACGCATCCTAGATGACATTGACATTGCTTTCAACACTACCATTCCACAATTCCCATCTTACGCTATTCTGGGCATCCCAAATGCAGGAACATTTCCCCTGCATTCCCTCCAGGGAAGCAGATGGCCCTAGCACTGAATGCAGCTCATAGGGTAATACTCTTATTCTGGGCCACTGACAAAAAACCGGACCACACTGCGTGGTTGCAGCGATTGTAGCTTCTCTTGGGGATAGGGAAGTTATCCTTGGCGTTCTCTCCTGAAGGTTCCTCCTACTCAGAACTCTGGGCTTCCTTTATTTCAATTCTTTCCAAGGAATTTAGGGAGTTGACCTGCCCAACCTCTCAGCATTCTACGCCTGATTCCAGAGATCTCCCCCACTGAGTGTTGAAGGGTGCTGTTCACGATGGCCTTGATAGGGTCTCAAGTTGGGGCAATAGACCTCTGTTCGTCTCCCCCTTTAATAGCAGCTTGGAAGGAAGGAGGGTGGGGTGGGGTAGTTTGAGTTTCTTTTTGTTTTGTTTAGTTACAGTATTCAAATTATAGTCTCACCTTGCAATATGCATTTATACTACCAACAGCGATCTAAAACAATGAATAGATGCGACCAGCCCTGTTGGGTTGTAGGCGACTTGTTGTGTTGTACAACTATCAATGATTCAAACAACTGAATGAGCGTGGCCTGCCATGTTGGGTTGTAGGCAGCATGCTGTGTTCTTTTCTTTTAGTGTGGACTGTTTAACAGAATTGATCCAAAAGCCAGTTGTCGAGATAGAGGAAGACTGTCACCCAACCTCCAAAGGTGTGCTGCCACCACGCCATCACTTTGTGAACATCTAAGGGGGGGCTGGTGAGACCAAAGGAAAGCCCAATAAACTGAAAATGCTCCTATCCCACAACAAACCACAGGTAGTGCTGACGGGCCGGCAGGACAAGGATTTTAAAATAGGCTTCCTGGCGGTCCAATGCCACCATCCAGTCTCCAGGGAATAGTGCAGACAAGACCTGGGCCAGGGTGAGCATCTTGAATTTCTCCTTTCAGACATGCATTGAGAAGGATTAGGTCTAGAATAGGCCAAAGACCTCAGTCTTTATTGGGCATCAGAAAGTAGCAGGAATAATGATATACTTCTGGTGCAAAAAGGCCGGCACTTTCTTCCACAAAATGAAGAGATGGTCCTCCGGAAATTGCTGGTGGGACGGTGCAACAGGGACGAAAGGAAGGGTACTGCGTATCCAATAATCTGAAGGACCCACTAGTCGGATGTGATTACTTGCCAGCCTTGTAAGAATCGCTGTCTTCTGCCTCCCACTGGGAGGCTGTGTCCCTGCAAGCACATGGTAAAGAGGCTTGGCAAGTGGGGCTGTGGGGTGGTGGTTGTTAGGTTGGGCAGCACAATGACCTTGGCCTCTACCACAAAACCGGTGGGTTCCCTGTGGGGGCTGAACAGTATGGCGGTACGGGGCGCTTTGGCCGAGGCTGCAAAAAGAGAGAAGGAACTGTTGCAGTTGGTGAGGTCGGACACAAAGGCCAGAGAGTGAGCAGTAGTGCCGCTCTACTTAAAATGCTCAAGAGCAGAATCAGCTTAGTCCTCAAACTTTCAAGTCCCAACAAAGGGCTTGACATCAAAGAGAACTGGATATCGCTGGAGAACCCAGTCTATCGCAGCTACACATGGCGGCGAATGGCAATGCTGGTGCTTATGGCCTGCCATATGGAATCAGTGTTATCCAAGCCATAATGAATCGTGATCTTGGCTGCACCACAACCATCCTGAATCACCAGAGAGACAAAAGAGCAAAGGTCTTCAGGCACACCTGGGAGGACTTGTGCCACTGAATCTCAAAGGGTGTGGAAGTAGTGTCCAAACAAACAGCCGGCATTAACAGAGCAGAGGGCCAAGCAGGTAGAAGAAAAGACACATTTGTTGAATGTTTCCACCTGCTTAGATTCCTTATCAGGGAGAGTGGAGGGAACTATGTGGGGATTAGAGCGGCTGGTCAAAGCCTGCACCACTAGGCTCTGTAGTGAGAGGTGCTGACAAAGAAAAGCTGGGTCACCTGAAGCAGGGCGATGGCGTCTAGCAATTTGTCGATTGATGGGTGGCTAGCAGGGTTTAGCCAAAGAGCACAAAAAAGTATCTATCAAGGCTTTGCTGAAAGGAAAAGGGCTCCAAATACGTTTGCCCTGGTTGAAGGCCCTCAGTCACAACATTTATTTTAATCTACGAGGTGAGAAGCTGAAGGTCAAGAACTTATAAGCCCCTTGCATCACCATGGTGCAGGAAGCAGATACATCTGCAGCCGGACCAAAGGGAGAAAAAAAGCCCTGTCTTGGAGGAGGTATTGTGGCCACAAGCTTCCTGTAAGCTCTCATACCCACTTTCATCCTGGAAAGGCTGAGCCAACTTATCGCCCAGGTCAAAGTCACTATCAGAATCAGTCACAAGAAGTGAATACAGACAGTGTTGTCGACTTTGTGGTAATTCAAGTGGGGAAACCGGTGCCTCGGGGGCATTTGGGCGTAACATCAGTCGAGGTCTGACGGGAGTCATCTCGGCATTGGAGAGAACAATTGGGGTCACTTAGTTAGGCACTGAAGTAGGCATCGGCATAGGCATCGGCGCAGGTCATGGTGCTGGAAACATTGGGCTTAACAGTTCTATTAATGTTTTGCATGTATTATTTGTCTTGAAATGTCACAGCACATTGCAATTGCATAGCTACGGCAAACTGTGTAGCCTTTAGTAAAAACAAAAACAATTGTACAAGGCCCTATTATATGAACACAAGCAAATGTTTTGAATCATGACAACCTTAAGTCGGTATGTAGAGTGTTAAATATTACTTAGATATTACAGCAAATAATATGTAAGCAAATTGTTACTTAAAACAATTTACAATAAAAATGTCTAGCTTCCTATACAGAAGAGGTAAAAAGATTTTTCCGAAACATATTAGCATATGATGGTAGCAAGAACAAATACATGATTTCAGTCTACAGTACACAGAGTTTGAAAATGTCAATGTTGAGCCAATCTGTTTAGTGTTATTGCCTTTCAAACTAGATTGTACAGCTTCTATAATGTTTCTAATGCCTAGTATTCAAAATATGGGCATCAAGTACAATCTATTAGCTGAGGGTATAAACAGATGATGAGCTCAATTGTTTTTTTCTGTTAAACCACATAAACGGCATAGTTTGTTGTTGCGGTCTCTTCCACCCTATACACTTTCAAATTGTAAAAGTGGTATGTATAGTAATCTGAATCTAAGGAAAGAGATTTTCATTTGTGGTTCAAGAGTGGAGTTCAGGTAGGCCTGCTGTTTCATTGCATCCGTATCAATAAACTATTGAGAGTTTTGTATAGTTTTAGCCAGGAAATATTCTCTTCAAAATGATATTGTCAAACTCTTTTTTCAATTAGCACTTTCCTTTCCAAGTTGTTTTTGGTAGAGAAGGCCAGCAATGAAAGTAGTTGATACTTGGTTAGCAGGGATGTTAGCTCCATGTTCTTTGGATATAACGAAGTTCCTGAAGTTTGCATTACTTCTCATTCAATCAAGTTTTTTAGTGTTTCTTCCTTCAAGTCCAAACAGTCACAAATCTATTTTATTTTGCTTGTATCATTCAAAGATACCAGTGAGGTAACTCCAAGGTCAAGTTTTACACGGAAGTGAGAAGCAGCAGATCTTCATTTGATCACTAACCATACATTTTTCATGGGTTATTTCTCCAGTTTCTTTATTTTTTATTGATGAAAAGCCAAACCACTGTATAAACGTATTGGGGTGGTTTTTGTTGGTATGGCCATGATGGTTGTACCAATTGCTTCACCTCCATATTTCCTAGAAAATCATTTGAATGCATTGACAGCTTCTAAAGCTTTATTTATAGCTTGATTTATGTGCTGGTTTCATATGAACTCAGTGAGACTGTTCTGTACAATATTTACACAAACGTTCCAATCGGCAGGTGTATACAGACTTAGTGGAGGGACACCTGGCTGCCAGAATAACTTTGCATACTTCGGAAGGAAGGTCAAATGCTGTCAACTGTCTCCACGGAAGGAGGCTGAGAGTTGATAGGTTTGGGTGGAGGACCCTCCCCTGCTGCTGTAACACAAGATCTTACCGATGGGCCAGCCTGATCGGAGGATTGATGCTCATTTATAGAAGCTCGGGATACTAAACTCTCCGTGCCCGGCCTGGAGCCACAAGAATGACTTGTGCCCGGTCACTACTCATCTTCTTGAGCACTCTGGACAGGAGTGGTAATGGGGGAGAAAGGTGTAAAGGAGGCCTGAGGTCCACTCGAGACGAAAAGTGTCGCTGAGCGACAGCTGCCTTGGAAACATTTTGTGTTCTTGATGGAGGCGAACAGATCTAATCAAGGGACTCTCCTCTGATGGAAGAGTCCTAGGACCACCTCTGATGAAGATACCACTTGTGAACCACTAGGTTTGTCCGCCCTGGCATTCAGTCAACTGGTCAGTTGTTGAACTACCAGGGATATGCTCTGTTGTTCCAGCCAAGTCCAGAGGCGCGAGGCCTCCTGACAGTGTGTCCACAACAACCCTCCGCCCTGTTTATTACAGTTCCACACGGCGGTAGAGTTGTCTGTGAATACTTGAACAAGCGTTCCCTTGATAGATGGTAAGAACGCTTTCAGTGCCAGTCAAATCATACAAAGCTCCGACAGGTTGATGTGGCTTCTGCCGGAGACCAAAATCCTCTGATCTCCACCTCTCCTATATGGCCGCCCCATCCCAGACGCATCTGTCACTACTGTGAGATCTGGTTGGGGAAGGGAGAGGGGTGTGCCCACAGCCCATTCGGGGTTTGTCAACCACCACTGCAAATCTCGTGCAGTTCTCTCTGAAATCTGGACCAGGTGGGTGAGATTTCCCTGATGCTGCTCTCACTGGAACTTCACGTCCCACTCCAGACCACTATGTGCTATCTATTATGAGTCACTAGCAGGATGCAGGTGGTGATTAGGCCCAGCAGCCTCAGAGTCAGCCGCACTGAAATCCAAGAGAGGCTGAAACATCGGTATCATAGCCTGAATGTCCTGGACTTGTTGTTCGGGAGGATATGCCTGAAACTACACTCCGTCCAGCAGCAGCGGCTCCTCCGCTAAGGCGGAGGAGCGTAGCCACACCCGCCAGCACCCTTAATAACATGAAAAATAAAACGATAATAAAAGGGGCTTAAAACCCGTTTTACTATAGTTTTATTTTTCTTGTGCTGAGTCTTGGGGTGGGGCCAGGGTGATGACGGGCTGGAGGGGGAGTGTTGCATTGCTGGGGTTGGAGAGAGCAGGCAGAGGCTCACAGTCTGTCCTGGAGCACAAATTATCAGCGCTCATGCATGAGAGCAGCTTCAGGATTGGCCCCAAGGCAGTCCGGGAGCCTGTGCCGGCCTGCAGTAAAGAGGAAAGGAGCAGAAGAGTGCGACGCGATGCTGGAGGGCGTGAGGTAAGTTCTTTTTTTATTTTTTGTGTTCGTCTCCCTCGTCCCCCATCTACCACCTTACCCCTCCTGCCTCTTTTCCCTGACATGAGCGGCTCCTGGTGTCCAGAACAGCTCAGATGAAAGAGAGCACCTGGGAAGGGGACAGGCGTGACTTCAGCACGTTTACAGTGAACCTCAGTGAATGACGGAGGTTCGCTGGAGGTGGGAGATGACCTTCTGGGGCGAGCCCGCCTTCAACAGCCAGCTGTCGAGATAGGGGAAGACTTGAACCCCTGACCTCCGCAGATGAGCTGCGACCACTGTCATCAACTTGTTGAACACCAGAGGTGCCCTGGTGAGGCCGAAGAGACAGCAAATTGAAAAGTTTTGTAGTCCACTGTAAACCACAGGTAGTGACAATGGAACGGCAGGGAAGGGATACAGAAGTAAGTGTTCTGCAAGTCCAGCCGTACCATCCAGTCTCCTGGGTCTAGGGCTGACAAAATCTGAGCCAGAGTGAGCGTCTTGAACGTCTCTTTTTTGAGGAAGTAGTTGAGAGCTCTAGGATAGGATGAAGGCCTCAGTCCTTTTTGGTGACCAGAGAGTAGCCTATTTCTGGCACTGGAATCTTCTCTATGGCTCCCTTGGCCAAGAGAGACGCGACTTCCTCTCAAAGTAAAGTAAGGTGATCCTCATTCAGCCGACTGTATGTAGGAGGCTTGGAGGGAGTGGTAGTCTTGAAGGGGAGGGAGTAGTCCCTCCGGGCTATCTGGAGAACCCACCTGTCTGAGGTAATGCCCCGCTAGTGGAGGGGGTAATGCCCGCTAGTGGTGGGGTGATGACGTATCCTGTCACCAAATGAACATCCATGATCCTGGAGGATTGGACTAAGAGGCTTTGGAGGCGTTGGAGTGAGGGGGGTTGTGGCCTGACTTCTCGCAGCCCAATCCACAGGGTCAGGTTGGCTTGGACATCCCCAGAGAAGCCAGACATGCTCAGCCAGGCATGGTGCCTAATGGCCACTATCGAGGAAATTGCTCTGCCTAGCGAGTCTGTCGTGTCGAGGCCATAGAGAATAGTCAACTTTTCTGCGTCTCTCCCGTCACTCCCATAGGCATGCGGTGTTTACTGACTGCAGTGGTAGGCTGATGGAAGAACCATTTTTTTCTGAAGCTATCCAGCCTCTTGGATTCCCTATCCAGGGGGTGCAGAAGGGAATGCACCATGGGAGTTGGATGTGACGAGAGGAAGGCTAGGCCACCCAGAGCAGGGCGGTGCCAGTAGGCGATCGGTCTATTCACAGGAGCACCTGTGCTGGGTTTTGGACAAGTCCCCAAAAGAACGTTTGTTAAGGCCTCATTGAAAGGCAGCAAGGGTTCAGAGGTGGAGATGCCAGGCTGCAAGACCTCCATCAAGATATTATTCTTGAATGCCACCATAGGAAGCTGCAGGTTCAAGACCTCCGCAGCCCCACGCATCACCATGGCAAAGGAACCGCCCGCCTCCATAACCAGGTTAGAAGGGGAAAGCATGCCTAGCTCTGTAGAGGTATCCAAGCCACTAGCATCACCCAGTTTCTCATACCAGTCCATTTCCTCATTGCAAAACACAATTTCTAAGGGATCTTGTATCCCCTCCCAATCTTCCTCCAATCCTAGCTCTTCAGAAAAAGGCTGAGGAAACAGAGCCCAAAGACTCCGTCAGCTTTGCTGTTGGTGGACACCCGAACAGCTTCATGTCTTCAGGGATAAGAGTGAGGCTTGCGCCGTCGGGAGTCCAGGCGCCTGACATGGCATCAGGGAAGGATGAGGAGGTATAACCGGCACCAGTCCGGCTCCAGGAACGGATCCAAGAGGAGCCATGGGCGGCGGTGCCCCCTGCACGTAACCCAACTGTTCTCCTTCTGCTAAGCCAAAAACAATGAAGCATTTGGCGTCATATAACTCCTTCATTTGGGCGAGGTCACTTCCAGCCCTGGAAAGGGAGGGAAACATGGAACCGACCCCGGCACTCATTCCGCGAATGAGGCCTTGCACACCAAGATGCCTCCGTCACATCGGGTGACAGACGGGGTGAAGTCAAAACACTTCTACTTCTTATGCTTCTTATAGTGCTTCTTACCTGACCCCTTTGGAGTGGGAGGACGAAGGCTTGGAGCCCCTGGAGTGGTGCTCGGACCTTCCTCTCGACCGGGAGTGGGAGCAAGACCTTCGAGGCACCCAATGCGGGGCCGCAAGCACCTTTAGGGAGCACTCACTCAAAGCTTTCGGTGCCATGGCCCGGCAGTCAAAGCACGACTTTGGGTCATGGTCGTGGCCCTGACACCAAAGACACATGAGGTTGGGATCTGTGACCGACATGACGATGATAGGCACCACACGGTTTGAAACCAGAGGTCCTCTTAGACATAGGGAAAACCTACACACCACAAAAAAAGTTTGACAAAAAGTCGGAAAAGGTCAGTCAAATAATGACATGGGGTAGCTCGCTTCGACCGATCTGTGCTGGCTGGCACAGAAAGAAAAGAACAGATACCAGCCTGCCGAGGTGGCACCTATATAGACGACACAGACATCATAACGACAAACACAATGTCACGCAGAGTGGACCGACGCCGGCACGCAGAGGTACAGCTCAAGAAAAATCTTCTGGATCCAGTCTGACGAAAAGGTAGTTAAAAGGTAAGGAATCAGCGACTAGATGTCTCTATCTGATAGTGGACATTTCTCTGCTCCTACTGCTCTGTGTGCCTTGCAGCCTGTCTCCAATACACATCTTGGCTGGGTGACAGCTGCACTTTGTGCATTCCCTCTCAACAGCCACAACACAGGAGGGGCTGGGTGTGATATGAGATTCATCTGCATACTGATAGCCTTCCTGGGCAGGAAGGGGGAGAGGTGGCATGCATTTATATCTGAATAGGTTGTGTCCTGCCCTCACGCAAAGAGCTGATTTACCCCCTACTGGTTGCCCGGAGCCAGGGCTGGGCTGAAAGGGATCCTTGTCGCTTTAGAGAGTTCCTTTGAAGTCACCCCCCTACATCAAAGGCATTTTGGGGTATAAATACTAGTGCTCTGGTCCTACAAAATCAGTACACTGCTGGATCTGGGAAGAACTCTGCTAGAGTAAAGGCTGCTGTGATGTAAGGATTGCTAGTCTACTGTGACTAACTGTTCTAAGGAACTGTTTCTCTGCTTTGCTGAGCTGCCCTACTTCCAGCTGATCTCTGCCCTGCTGAAGACAAGGACTAGACCCATTCCACTGGAACCTAGAGTGATTTCAACGGGTTGCCTCCCGTTTTTTGAAGTCTCAGGGACACAAAAGATTTCCTGCAATCCTGCTGGTGCTGCTGGACTCTGCCATCTGAGAGTCCTACCCTTGCCTGAGGTGCCTCCTTCAGTCCTGGGCCTCAGAAGGGGGTTTTGCAGCTGATTACTGCAAAACCCGACGCATTGTCGCCACTGCCCTGCTCATAACTGATGCATTGCCCTTTGGTGCCGACGCAGCGCCTCCCCGACGCAGCCGATCCACAAGCTGCGTGGCTCGATTACGATGCTCTGGGCAGCTCCAAGACGATGCATTGCCTTCACTTCAGTGGAGCCTGACGATGATGCAGTGACCCAACTGCGTGGAAAGATCGCTGCATCCATCGCGTCCACACTTTGCTCCATCCAAAGTACTTTTTCAGCAGACTCTGCGTGGGTTCTGTAGCCTGCCTGGCCGAACTTGAACTTTGCATATGTCCCTCATGACCTCAAGTACATTTTTGACTGCTAGTTACTTCTAAGCACTGTTTTCACATTTAATCTTTAAAAATACATATCTCGACTTCTACTGATTGGATTTTTGTTGTTGTGGTCTTGGTTATAATCAGATTAATATTCTCTATTTTTCTAAACGCTGTGGAGTCTTTTTGCGGTGTTCTTATTGAGTTACGCAAACACTTTACACATTGCCTCTTAAGTTAAGCCTGACTGCTCTGTGCCAAGCTCAAAGAGGTTGAGCACAGGTTAATTTAGGGTGTTTATCTGGCTTACTATGACTAGGGTGGTGGTCCTTACTTGGACAGGATGCAAACCACTGCCAACTAGAGATCCCATTTCTAACATGTACCCAGCCACCAAACTGTAAATCAGGTTCTTTATTATCCACCCCACCTGATATGTCACCTTCTGACAGCATTGCTCATAACTGTTTGACTTTCTTGTCAATCTTATTAGCTTGTTTCTTATTCTATGGATTTCCTCCCTCTACTTGTGTTGTCCCTCCCCTTGAGTTCAACTTCTGGTGATGCGGTCACTATTTCAAATTGTTTGTCTGAAAGCACTTTAATGCATTTTAAGCATTTTAATGCACATCACAAGCTCAATTCGGGTATAGTGAATTCACTAAAAAACCAAAGGTTACAGGGACGTTATAGTAAGATTCCGTTTTTACAGACCCAAAACCATAGAAATTCAGCAGTTAAAGTTATAGTTATCTCATGTAACTGTAACTCGTGATCAGAGATAACTATAACTGGCGCCCCCGCCATGCAGTTTTCCCATCAATAATTTCACTGCAAATGTTGCAGTGATATTATCAATGATGTCATAGAAAAAGTCATGGGTGAAGAAATATGTGGCGTAATTAGCGGTGTATGGCAATGGAGTGACTTATAGTTACTTTCGGGCACAAGTTATAGTTACTTGAGATAACTATAACTGCTGAATTTCTATGGTTTTCTGTGTGCAAAATTTGAACCTAACCATAACAGTCCCGGGTACTTTTGATCTTTTAATACATTTTTAAGGCTTTTTTAATTCTATTTCCTAACCATAAAATCGCTGTAACCTTCTTTTTTTCAGTGAATTTCTAAGGTGTTTCAATGCTATTTCCTAACTATGTCTCCGTAACTTTTGGTTTTTCCAGAGAATTTCTGCTTTTCTTTAAATGCAATTTCCCTAATGTCACATCCCTGTAACCTGGGTGTGTGAGTGGATGAGGTGAGTGTGACTGGCTGTGTGGGTCTGTGAGTAGGTGTCAGAGTGGCTGTCTGGGTGCGTATGTGGGTGTGCGAGTGCCTCCGCTGGACTGTGAGTGGTTCTCTGAGTGGGTGTATGAGTGTGTAAGTGGTTTTCTGGGTCTCTGAGTGGGTTTATGAGTGGTCTTATGGGTGTGTGAGTGCGTGTGGCTGGCTGGGTAGGTCTGTGAGTGGGTGGGTGAATGGTTTATTGGATCTCTGAGTGGGTGTGTGAGAGGCTGTACAGGTGTGTGAGTGGTTGCATGGGTGGGTGCGTGCGTGGGTGGGTGGGTGTGTGAGTGGGTGTATACATGGGTGAGTGAAAGTATGTGTGAGTGCCTGTGTGGGTCTGTGAGTGGGTGTGTAAATGGTTCTCTGGATGTCTGAGTGGCTGTATGGGTGTCAGTGGGTGTGTGAGTGGTTTTCGGGGTCTGTTGGTAGGTGGGTGAGTAGTTGTATGGATGTGTGCATGGTTGGCTGAGAGAGTATGTGAGCGGGTGTATAAGTGGGTGTATTTTTTCTTTTAATTGGGATCTGGATCCGAGGATCTGTTTCAGATTCACATGAGGGCGTTGTATGCATGGGTGTGTGAGTGATTCTCTGGGTCTGTGAGTGGATGATCAGTGACTGTATGGGTTTTTGAAGGATGTGAGAGGGAGTGTCTGGGTGTATAGGGGTGTGAGAGTCTGTGAGTGGGTGGGTGTATTTTTTTTAGGGGATCTGGATCCATCGGGAGTCACACTGGGTGTGCTCAGCTCCGCGATGTATCCGTGGATCCTCGCAAGCCCCCAAAAAGAGGTTTTTGGACAATTTTCCCCCCGTGAAGGGTTCCTCACAGACCCCTCCATCAGTTTGAGGTGGTCACGATACTTCTATCTTTACACCTTATATCCTGTTTCTACTATATTTCCCCCTTCCGGGAACCGTGTCCTGATTCATAAATTGGCAGTCACAACTTTTCTCTCAGGTTGCAGCTGGTATTGCTGTTGGTGCGTGGATCCATAGATCCACCACCCACGTCTCTAGAAATATATAAATCTATTTTATTAATAACTCCAAAACTGCTGAACAGATTTACACCAAGTTACAAGAATCACTCTTTCTGTACAAAGATTTAGTTTTCTGACAAATTTGGTATAATTCTGTTCAGCGGTTTGGGCTGTAGTTGTGTCTAAAATCACTATGGGAAACTGCATGGGGAAAACTTATTTGGGATCCCCTTTCTCAGCCCCCCCTTGACTAATCATCCTGACACTTTCCGGACATCAGCTGCAATGTGCGGCAAAATAGTTTTGAACGTTTCGTTAAGATTCGTCAAATGGCATCAAAGTTATTAGCAAAACAAAAAAGGCTTTTCCTAAGGAAACTAGGTCCTAACTACTTACTGGCGACTGCCAGTAGGAAAGAAAATATATATATATATACATACACACTGTTGTATGGTGCTCTACATAGGAGCTGCTCTTCACCTAAACTTGAGACCTACCCAGAGTTTTCTTTTTTTTGCATAGCATGATGTATGCGGCACTCTGTGCCTGGATGGGATTTGTTTTGACTCTGAGATATATATAATATATATATAATTCTTGAGGAACAATAAAAAGAACAGTGCCATATATTTCCTGGGGTTTGTGTTTCTCTGTTCGCCTCAACAGAAGTGCGGAGAATTCATGGTGTGTGTATATATATATATATATATATATATATATATACACACACACACACACACACACACACATATGTCTTCCCACGTGTTTTCTATTTGCCACAATAAACTAAGTAACTAGTAAGTGCCTTTTAACTCACCTTTTCTGTTTTTTTAATTGACCACTCCCACATGGGCGTCTGCCATCTTGGAATAATAAATAAAAAAATCCACAAAGCCAATTGCAGCATCATGACGTATGTAGTTCTAAGCATGGCCCTCCATCCGTGCACCTACACCATCACACTGTAACAAGCATTGAGACTTTTTAAACTGCCTCTGAGAATATATGCAACAAGTACTTCTTTGTATCTTTTTGCAGATGCTCATCTATCAATGCTGTTTAACATTGGCAAAAAGCAGTGATAAGGCCATATGGTCATCTAACACCTATAAAAACCGAGACCTATTGGCTTTGTCAATGCATTTTCATTTCTATGGAACTTTTTTAAGTCTAGAAATGAAAGTCACACAAAAGCTTACCCAAGTGTGTTCCTTTCCATAGGAAACGTAGTATTAATCACAAAAAGTTCATAGCATGGTAGCCGCCATTGTTGAAACATTCTTACAAAGTAATTAGAAGCAGTTCCAATTGGTTAGCCTCACTGCTTTCCCTGCTATTCAAGCCAAACATCTAATTTTGTATTTTCCATTTCTGCCACCTCTCGAGTATCACTTTTTGTCATCTTGATTACTACTAACCCATCATAAAAACTTATAATTGTCAAGTCATCAACCACATTACTGTTCCAAACTTTATAAGTAAAAATAAACCCTCCTTCTGCAGTGAAATTTCATGCTTGATACTTACATGAAACCATGAAGCTGGCGGACATAAACATTAACCTGAAGTCGCTTGGCCATTCGTACAGGAATTCCAGTCAGCTATGAAACAAAAGGAATATCATGAAACAAACTGTAATCCCAAAAGGTTTGGCATTAATATTTTACACAAAATCAGAATTTATGAACTAAATAATTTTGTTTAAGGTACAATAGTTCACTATTACATTTCTGTTTAGTTTTTCCTTTACATGCTCTACTGTTCCAACAACATACACACAGATCACTTTAATTAAAAAACAAAGTGACACACTACCAATTAAAAGAGTAACTCATTTTTGTTAACAATATTTCTGGTGGATAATATACCTTCTATCAGATTCTTAATCTTATGAATGAGTTCCAAAGCAATACCCTATGGGACCTCGGGCTGAGTATTGCCAATTAACCAAGAAAGCCATGCAAATAATAATTTACGCATGCTTGTGTTGAGAAGCAGTAGTGTTTGGAATAGTATGTAAAGATCCCCATGTGGATATCAACCATGGAGATGCCGCTAATGAGAACCACAGAAGCATCTATGGAACTAAGGGAGGGACCCCCAAATTCCAGCTGGAGAATCTTTAATTGCAGAGGAATAGCAGATCTTAATACAAAAAGTTAACCTAATGTGAAATGGTGTGTTTAGTTAGCACTTTGCACTAGTAAAGTCTATGAAGAGCTCTTCATCAACTCTGTCTTGTCCAGTGAGGTCTAAATAGGAGGGTAGCACGTGGTCTAGACCAGTTCCTGCAGTTGCTCCTCCTCCTTCGGGTAATAAGTAGAAAAAGTGAAGAAAGAGAAGGGTGATGGCAGGTCCATGTACAAAAAACAGCTACTGCTTTTGGTAAAAAAAAAAAAAAGAAAGGCAGATGCAAAGAACAAAACTGAGGGGGCTGAAGTTTGTAAAACCTACGAGCTAAAGTCATTTTCCTCCAAAAAGGCAGTTTTCAGATGTATAAGTCGAACTGGAACACGGTCCATTAGCATAAGAAAGTGGAATCTTTTGCATGGTCACCCCCCCCCCCCCCCCTTTTTGCCTAACTGTTGATGTATTGTGACTGAGTGTGCCCTGGGTTCCTGACAACTAGGTACCCAGTGTAGGAGAGTAGGATCTGCTTCTTATAGTTACCCCCACTTTTTGCTGATCTTTCACTGTTTTTCGACTTAGTCTGGCTGGGATCCTGCTAACCAGGACCCCATCCTATCTGCTTTCTCCTCTAAATTGATTCCATGTACTTTAGGTACACTCCAGGTTGGATTCTGGGGTACCCTTATACGTCCCTAGTATATGGTATACTATGTACCTAGGGCATAGGTACCTCAGAGGCCTACCAGGGGCTGCAGCATGTATTATGCCACCCCTGGAAAGCCATCCAAAATGACACCACAGGTGTGCTACTGCAGCCTGGGTAAGGTGGTGCATGCACCCCTTACTGAGATATAGGTTACCTATATCTCTTCTGATCACTTACTGAGATATAGGTTACCTATGTCTCTTCTGATCACTGCACATATAAACCTATCAGTCACCCCTATGGCAGGCCTTAACAATCCTGAAGGCAGGGTGCTGGGTTTTATGTGAGAGGGTGCCCATGCATGAGCAGAGCCCCTCTGCAGCCTTCGGAACCTGTTCTCCGGGGTTGTCTGTGATGCAGCCATACCACCTTGGAATCTTACCTCCCCGCTAGTAGATGGCGTGGGAGGTATGATTTCACCCTACTAGAGGGAGAAACATGGCAACACCGGTATACCCGGTACCAGCTTACAAAACCCTGGCATCACAAAATGGATGCTGCCAGCCACAGACACAAGTCTGCCCTCCTGCTGTTGGACGAAACTCCGGCAGGGGAAGGCTTGACAATAGGTTTCCTGTCACAGGGAGGTGTGACCACCTCCCAGACAGTCTTTAGTGTATTGGGGCTGGGTGGCTGCACTCTGAGAGTGCTTTGATGTCTGCACTGGGGGCACATTTGGTGTCCCTGTGCATAGTCCAGCTCAAACAGGTTGCAAGGGCTACCAGCCCCTGCTCTGGCGCAAAACTGGACAAAGGACATGGGTGTAGCCATCCCTCTGTCCTAACCCTCCCATAGGCGGGTCCCCAGAGTTTGTCCCACCCCTTCCTTGGGTATAAAGTAGGCACCCCTGACCACAGGACTTTAGATTTTACCTGGACTAAACTCTGCTACAGAAACCAAGTACTTTGACGATCTACACTATGCTGAATGACTGAAGAATCTCCTTTGGAGTAAAGGAGTTACTCCCCTGCAAGGCAGGCACCTTTAACGCATCTGACCGGTTTGCATCTCCGAAGCTCCTGAGGACTCTGAAGAATATTGCAACACAGGAGGTGGGTTCCCGAGATCTTAGAGGTCGATATGTGCCCACAGCAAGTCTGAGGCCCGTATCCCTCGTGATGACCGTGCAACCCAAACCCCTGGACACAGCGTCGATTTGCAGAAGCATCAGCTTTCCGGCGACCCCTGAGGCTGAGCTTTGGGTTACTTGTAGCCCTGACCCCAAGCAGTAATTCCACCGAAGACTCCTGGCCTACACTCCAGGAGTGTTCATGGGCCGGCATTTGGTGATTCCTCTCGAGGTCCCTTCAGGATCCCTGGTTCGTTGACCTGTGGGACCCTGAGAAGGCATCTTTAACTTTCAGTGGGATTCCCTGGTTGCTCCAGACGCTACCTGACTCTCAATCGCTTGGGGAGTCCCCAGGACCTTGCTGGTCCTCACCGAAGCATCTTTCCTCTTACCGCATGGGTTGCAGTTGCCAAGGCTTGTTGGTGTTCAATCCGAGCACTCACCCCCCCCAGCACTCGACATCCTTCGTGGGACAGCTCGTACCCAGATCCTGGTCGTCGTCGACGTCTCGTGGTCCCCGTGGCTGCAGAGTCAAGCTTCACCTCTTCGCACCTGAAGCACCCGACATTGGTGGGCATTTGTATTTCATGCCCCTGGTCACTGGCAAGTGACCCAGACTCTGTCCCCTCTGCTTTCAGGTTCTTCTCATCTCCAATCCAGGCTTGGACCACACCGGACACTTTTTCTCTTCACTGCAGCAGCACTTTCTTGCAAGACGCCATTGAAAACCACAAAGATTTCCGACATCACTTGACCCCTATGCACCCGGCTCCTCTGGGTTAGGTAACACAGGTACCTCGGTACTCTCAAGGGTGCTGGCCTTAGAACCTTCTATGTTTAGCTGGGTTTGCTCGAAGTCCTCTTCTAAGTGTCTTTAATCTTTAAAATTCCAACCGCGACTTTCTCATAGAGTTATACAGAGCTCCCGCCTCTGTTCACACACTGCACACGTCCTCCGTGGGTCCCCTGTGTCACTACCTTGGGTGGTTCCTTGGGGTCCCAGTGATTCTACGTGCTCTAGGCACTGTGTCTAGTCAAGTTGGGGTTGTTATAGCGCTTTCTTAATATATGGTCTGGTCTCCCCACGGAGCCCAATGTGTATTGTGCTATTTACTGTTGATCTAGTGATTGTATATTTTGTGCTTTGTTCTCTAATCTCATAAAGAGGTTAGTAGAGAGTATTTAGTAATAAATACATATATGTTATACATACCTGGTGTGGTTCTCCTTTCATTTGGTAATTCAGGAGGTTATATACTGGTAAAGCAGGCTGCTTTACATTCCTTCGAGACTTAGCCTGAAGGCTGCTCTCCATAGCTACCACTAGGATAGCTTTCAATAAAGGTTGTCTTTAACCTAATCATCAATAAGGGATGTTTGGACTGGTGCAAGGTGTTCACTATAACTAGTGGACAGCATATACCAGGCCAACTTCTCACACCCAGTGCCTATGTTCTTTCCCTAAACTGCATTAAAACAAAACCCAATTTGCACTCTTTGGCCACATGTCAGTCCCTTGTAAATGGTGCCACAGGTACCAAGGGCACTGTGGCCGTGGAAGGATTCTAAGGGCTGCAGCACTTATTGTGCCACCCTTAGAGGCCCTGTATACACACACACACACACACACGCACACACACAAACACACGCGCGCACACACACACACACACACACACACACACACACACACACGCACACACACACACACACACACACACACACACACACACACACACACACACTCAGCCCCCACCCCCCTCTTGCAGGCTGCGTATTGTGGTGCAGAACAGAGTGAAGAGTAAAAATGGCACATGTCCCTGTGTGCCATGCCTCAAATCCACTGCCCTGGCTTAGGTCAGCTACCCCTCTAGCTGGGTGCACTATACTAGTGGTGAGGGTACAGGTGCATGAGCCCTGTACCCCTACAGTGTCTAAGCTAATTCTTCGACATTGTAAGTGCAGTAATGCCATTAAGAATATATGGGGCCTGGAGTTTGTCATTACAAACTCCACAGCACCATAATGGCTTTACTGAAAACTGGGAAGTTTGGTACCAAACTTCTCAGCACATAAAACCCACACTGATGCCAGTCTGGGTTTAACGGAAAATGCACTCAGAGGGCATCTTACGGATGCCCTGGAAAAACAACCTAACTCTAGTGTCCTGGCTGAGTGGCTGCTCGCCAGCTGCCACCACCAGACATGTTTATGGACACCTGGGTCGAAAGCCTGCTGCTCTCAGGGGTCTGGAACAATGCACATCCTGGGACGAGGTGCCGGGCCTCGTTCCCTAGGTTGGGCAGGGTCCACGAAGGGGAAGCTTCATAATCTTGCCACCTTTGTGAGCTACCCCAGCCATTTGCTGCTTCCATCAACAGCCCCCGCCGGTCCTGACTCCCACTTTGGGTGGGAGAATCGTTGGGACAACCAAGTTAGGAAGGGAGGTGTGCCCACCTTTGCCAACCCCACCCCTCAGGTGGAGGAGGCGAGGTGAAGCACAGCTTTAAGTCCCAGCCAACCAGAGAGAGGCATATGCCCCCCACCAACTGTAGGGTGGCATAATAGGGGATGTACCAACCCCAAGGAAGGGATCCATTGGTGCAGACTTTTACCTACCTGTAACACCCCTAAATGTAGTATTTAGGGGCAACCTCGAACCTTGCCTCCTCAGACAAGAACTGACCAAGAAGAAGAAGGACCGGAGAAGACATGCTCAACTAAGAAGAGGAGGACGCCTACTGACTTGGCCCAAGACCTACCGGCCTGTACACACCTCAAACCTGCTCCAGCAAAATCCTGGTGTGTCCTGCAGCCAGCAGCCCTCAAGAACCCAAAGGACCTGCCCTGCCTTCCAGAACCAAGACTTTGTCTCCCGTGAGCACCGTGTTGGCTTAACAACAGACTCTGGTTCTAGCCAAATCCGTGAGTCTGCACCACTCAGCACCCGATGCCCACGGCCTGAGTGGCCCAACAACACGAGGAGGTCTCCCTGGCGATCCTGACCCGAGATTTGGTGGACTCTGACCTGCCTCGAATTTCCAATCGACGCCTGCAGCCCCTTTCTGGAGAATCCCCCTCACTGCGACCAGAGCTGGTAAGAAAACCCGACGCCTAAAGACACCCCTGCAGCCGACGTCCCACGGCCTTGGGTGGCCCAACCAACTGTGTCCTGGCATCCCCAGTTATCCCAACTTACCTCTCCAGCCAGTGGTCACCTCCAGAAGATCTTCGTCCCAGAGCCTGCAGTCTTTGTTGCAACCAGAGAATCCCCACTGAAAACAACAGGGCACCTGAGGCCAAAACAGCATCCTGCACCCAGCCGCCCCTACGCCGCTGCGGGGTGTACTTTGGGTGCTAACTCGGATCCCCCTTTACTCTGAGCCTAATACCAGGAGCTTTGCTCCCACAACATTGTGGCCTGCTTGTGAGCAGCCACCAACCGGATGCCCCCTATCCCCCATTGGAGAACAGTGGGCCTCAGCCCTCTGCACCCGGCCACCCTAGTGCCACTGAGGGTGCTTTGAGACTGCCTCCTTGACCCAGGGGGTACCCTGGTTTCTACCACAGAATACCAACTCCCACAAACAAGTACTTACCTATAAACCGATAACTTCATTTCCTCCCAGAGTACTGCACTGACTGCTTTCTTCTGAAAATTGTGGAGTTGGTTTTGTATGAGAACTTGAAAAACCGCAAATATCTAAAAATTGCTTTACTTACCTTTTCCCTAGGAAAGGTCCCAGTCCCAGTGTGATATCACATATCATATCACACTGAGTAGAAAAGGTAATCTATAAAGTAATCTGAAAAGTAATCTGAAAAGTAATCACACTTTTATTGTTCAACCTGCCCTGAAAAGTACCATTTACACTTACCTGTACCAGGCTTCCTTGATTCTAGAAAATAAATATAACTAAATATGTTCATACAAATCAAATTGGTATGAGTTCAATCTTCGAGTGTGAGACATCATTTGCTGCCTGAATGTGTACAACAAATGCTTAACACTACCCTATGATAAAGCCTTACTGCTCGCCCACACTAACACGAATAGAGAGTAAGGTGCTATCTACTTTTACCTCTGCCTATCTTTGGGGTTCCAATGGACTGTGTGCACACTATACCTCATTTTGGTATAGCATATACAGAGCCAGCTTCCTACAATTAGCTTCAAGGGGGTTGTCATAAGGTCAGTAGAAGAGGATAAATATATGGAATTTTAATGCAGGTTTCCTGGAAGGCAAGATGATGTCTGTGATTTCAGATGGTAACTAAAGGGATATGGTTGGCACCATTCCATCACCACACGTGCAGCCAGTGTTTGGAGAATGGGGTCGAGGATCTGACCAGCCTGTTGCAACAGTAGGTACCTCCAGTGGGGAAGAGAAAGAGGGGGTATATTGCTGAGTGCCAAGAGATCTGCATATTAAACCACCTTTTGCATTGTACAAAACCGAAGACACTACCCATTCTGGGTCGTGGTGAAGAATTCCACGCATGGACATCTGGACTTAATTCTCCTCACTTTGGGGTGAAGTTCACACTCTTGGTCCTCTAAGGTAAGGCAACTGTAGAGGTTTCATTCATTGAAAGAGCCTATGAGTGGTGTCCTGCTGGGAAAGTGCTTTGTTGCTGAGCTAACTCTACAGTGGAATTGCCTTCCAACACAGGTTCCACACCCCTACACTGCTATAGCTGTTGATGTAATGGATGATGGAGCTGTTGCCCAACAGAACTTGAATGATAGTCCTTGAAATGCAAGGAAGGAAGACCTGCATGGCAAAACATACCCCATGCTTCTCCAGCACATTTATGTTCATACGTTACATCGACATTGACCAAAAGTTCCATGACAGATGTGTGGCCCAGCCCAGTGAGCAGAGGTGACATTCACAACCATGCTAGTCTGCACCTGCAGAAGGGTAAAGGGATGGGAGGTTAGGGGGTGCAGGACATCCAACAATGCAAACCTGGGAGGACTTATGGAAAGATCTGCACCCGAGCTAATATTCTCCCAGGGTGTGCTGGAGTTACTATATTCCTAGACGCCACTGAAGGGCTATCATCCGCTATGTGACATGCAGCACTAACACGATCAACATTAAATCCAGCGAGGGTAAGGTGAGCAGAAATGGAGCCAGAAACATGGGAATAACATCCTGTCTATGTGCAATCCACTGAGGAGAAAGTAAAGCAGTCATTTGGTCGTGTCTCTGTGTAGGGTTGCAAGGAGTCTTCAGGCAACCTGGTAAAACCAAGGAGAAGGGTCATAAGAGCTTAATATGTTCCTGGCCCAGAGATGGAGGCCCTGTCTTCACTGGCCAGTTGGTCAAGTACAGAAATATATGAACTCTTGACTGCTGCATTAAAACTGGCACAACTGCCCTACCTTCGTGAAAACATGTTGCAATTATGCAATGATGAATACTGTGCTGTAAAATGCACTATTTGATCCAATTTTTAAAAACATTTGTAGAGCCAGAGGAAGACGCCACAGGCCCAACTTGAGGAAGGCACACTTGCTTGCTGCAATTTAGGTAAAGCATTACACCTGGCTTTGGCGTAGGTAAGCATGACTTTCCCCACAGTAACTCATCATAACACAAATATGAGGTACTTGTTTTATATTATCTGCTTCCAAAATGTGCACTAGTGAAATTAAAATGTCAGAACCAGCCAAGCAGCACATTTTACCAGTTTATTTCATAGTAAAAAGTTCAAGTTGATTGTTGAATCGAGGTGGGTAATACGTTTTAAGCCTATATTTTGCATATGTTTTGAGATTACCATCTGCTACAATTTTCCGAAAATCTGGAACAGAAGACATAGGTTCCGGTAGCTCCGTGAACACGTGGACCCACTTCTGGGCATACCAAGGGTAATTTACATTTGGCTGGGTCTAAACTGAGGTGGTATGGTGGACAAAAACGATGGACTGGGATGCAGTCCCAAGCGATCACAGGTGGCTGAGATTAAATCAAGCACCCCAGCCATCACATTGTTTTTTATTCCCTTTATGCGACAGGTATGCCCAAGCGTGGGTCTCATGCTCACTATGCCACTGGAATCAAGCTATGTGTTGTGCTCTTTACATGAAGACACTGGTAACCATGTTGTAAGTTTCTAAGTCTTCTTTATTGTTTCCAGTTCCAAACAGTATCAGTCTTAGTTCAGCCATGTACCAGCTCCTACACCAGCCCCACCAGGAGCAGCCTGCCTAGCTGCTCAGCCCATCTCCAACTGTCACCACTCATCCACACAGGCACCCAGGCATTCCATTCATCACAGTCACACCAACATTCCGTTACCTTCTCTCACTCTGGCTGAGCAGCTAGGAAGACCTAGGCTAATTACAATTAAATGTAATACTCAGGATTTAACATTATCCCTTTCCTTTTAAAATGAAAACAAAGATTACAATACTGAAGCAGATAACTACACACAAGATAAGCAGTGATGTTCATAACTCAAGGATGCAACTAAAAATAAAACATCACAAAAGAGAGAACAATGCAAATAAAGAAAAGATGGGCAAAATACGACATATATAAAAAAACATGCATCAAAATTCCCCATCCTCCCTCAAGAAGATTATTAATTCAAATAGTTATTAAATCACAAACCAAGTTAACGCAGAGAAACAGACTAACACTGCATCGCAGAGCAACAGACTAACACTGCGTACCTTTGGGAAGGAGTATAAATTGTAAAACAACTAAAATTACATACTAACAGTAACCCCATCCTTCCCTCTGAACATTTGAAAACCATGTAGTGAAAGGTGAACACACCCCACGACAAACACCCGAGACCAGAAACAGACCACAAGGGTGAACCGACACTACAAATACACGTGTACCACAATATGGACCACATAGAGGGTACACACAGTGAGGCGCAGGGCGACTTACACACGACCACATCTGAAGCGCGGGGCGACTTACACAGGACAACACGTGATGCACAGGGCGACTTACACACAACTGAAGTGCAGGGCGACTTACACAGGACAACACATGAGGCTCAGGGCGACTTACACACAACATCTGAAGCGCAGGGCGACTTACACAGGACAACATGTGAAGCGGAGGATGACTTACACACATACAACATCTGAAGCTCAGGACGACTTACACAGAAGAACACGTGCAGCGCAAAGCGACTTACATACATTGATAACAACACAAAACCGCAAATGTAATGTCACCACAATACATAGAGGCGGGAAACCACCCACCAAGACCAGAACAACAATCATGTAAGGCAAAAAACTGTTACATACAAACACAATGTACCCTTGTACATAAATCGGGAATCACACCCACTGGTATAAGAGAGATAATCCATATACCTACCCCCATGTAGAGGTCACTAACTGGGACTAAGACCCAACCTCACTCCTCACCTAAGGGATAAACTGTGATGACCACCCACTAGGAGACTAGAACGTTCCAACAAATAACAGCATAAAACTGTGGCATCACGACATAAATTGAACACTGTAGAAAACCAAAAGACTGTGCCCTACGCCGGTGAGCGACCTCTCACCCGAGTACTAATCAAGACACACATTAATAATGTTCTCATTCCACAGCTATGAGATTTCCACATATGCTATTTTGACTCTCATAAACTAAGACTGACCGCACTAATATTAAAGATGCACAACACATCATCAGACCCTTGTCAAACCGGCCAGTGTAACACAATAGCTGCTGGGCTCCTTATGATATCACGTTTCCACTCCGTCAAAGTTATATGCCACTGAAATGTGTCTCCTGCTTTGGAAGCTTACCGGCAAAGACAAAGTTCCGTGAGACTGTCAGACCTCCTTACAAAGTCGACACGAGTCCGACACTCCTCCTTCAGACATCGATGCATACATCAAGTATATCTCGCGTTGTCCCCAGAGATCATGTCGTTATGCTAAAACTTTATTTGAAGATGAAAGAGCAACAACGGGGTTGGCAGCACATAGCATGTATGGCAATGACGAAGGCAAACAGGGTAGATCGCCTTCAAACACAAGATGGCGGCACGTTTTATTACGTGCGCCGGGTGGCTCACGACACACGGAAACTCCCAAAGCGTCTAACGACAGAGCTCAGCAGTGGAATCCACCTCACAGAAGTTCGAAGAGAGAACACACGCAACTCCAAGTGTAAAGTGAGTGGCACGCGCATATTTGAAATTTGAAATTAGAGAAAACGGTTGTTTTAAGCAAAAGTTGAGGGCAGATTGTTGATGTTAGTAAGATAAAGTAAATAAACTCACCAAACTTTCACAGAGCGCTTAATAGAAGCCCCCCTTCTGCCCCCTTCTGGTGCCTACTGCCACCGGCGATTAAAGCTCACCGACAACGTGTTGCCACAAGTCCCCATTACACGCATGACTCGCTTCACAGACAAACGTCGCATTTCCAATGTTTCCAGAAAAAGTCAGATGTGACGTTCCCTTTATATCCATTACCTTCTGCGGATTATCTTCAGAAACTAAGTAGACAAGAACAAAATGTGAGACATGTCCCACGCTGTCCACGATCAATGTATGTTGCAAACTCCAATTTGTGGAAATGTAGAGGATCAAATCAAAACCACTTTGTTAAAATGTGCTTAGAAGTGCACATCATGAGACAAAGGACTAGACTTAGCAAGCTTCCAGTCATCCATTCCGTGTGCACTTGACTCCAGATCATGAAGATTTTTTAGAAGAAAGCGTAAGCAGATGTGTGTGTTGCTTTTTAAAATAACTTCCAGGGACATACACCCTTATGCATCAAGCCAAAATCCAGTCGGTAAAATACCGATTCCTTATTAGCTCCCGGTATTAAGTAAAAAATACCCAATCCCAATGCATCAACCCAAAAGCAGAAATCGGTATTTAAGGAATCCTTAAATAGCGATTCTTTAAATAGGGATTCCTTAAATACCGATTCCTTAAATAGCGATTGCATTTAAGGAATCCCAAAGTGAGATTCCTTAAATGCAATGCATCAAAGTTAAAAAATTAGCGATTTCGCTAATAAGGGGAGCAAATTACCATGAAGATGAACTGCATGGTAATTTGCAAAAACTTTGAAAAATGCACTTTTGTGCATTTTTCAAAGTTTCATGTTGCGCACACACATGCCCTTAGAGCATGTGTGTGTGCAACATATGTGCACATATCATTTTCAGGGGTGCAACAGGGTGTCCTTTTGACACCCTGGCACCCTTGAAAGTGCTCCCGCTATTAGCGAATCGGTAATACCGAATCGCTAATACAGAATGGCTTTACATTCATTCCTATGGGCCTCCAAGCCCATAGGAATGAATGGGTAGGTATTCCTTATTACCGATTCGGTATTACCGATTCGGTAATAAGGAATGTTAAGGAATCGCTATTTGAATAGCGATTCCTACATGCATAGCCTTTTGCTATTCCTTATTAGCGATTCCTTATTTTTCGCTAATAAGGAATCACAAATGCTAATGTTGATGCATATGCCCCATCCACATTGTACAATGACCGTACTTACACTTTCAATTTGGCATAAAAGTACCAATCTTAGCATAACCACACCGCTCTTGTGAAGCACCTGTGAATTTACTTCACTGAGTTGGACCACAACTCACAACTTGAACAGCCACAATTCCTTTGCGCAGTGGATACATCCATACAGCAGATTAAAAAGGAAGTGGTAGGGTAATAGACAGTCAATTCATACCCTAACATACAGACCATACCTGTGGTCAAGTTCACGGAGCAAGATCAGGCAGGACACAAGTTGGGGCCGTCCGATGACAGGACACTGGTGGGGCTGGCTTGCCTTTTACTCCATTCTGCTTCCTGTATTTTTCTTTCTTTTTTTTCCCTTTAGTTGCGCTGGTTACAATGGTTTCTTTGTAGTCTCTGGGTTACTGTTCAGTCCTTAAGTACACTTGGGTCCAGGTCCGCTCGTCGCCAAAATTATGTTGTGCTCTTTACATGAAGACACTGGTAGCCATGTTGTAAGTTTCTAAGTCTTCTTTATTGTTTCCAGTTCCAAACAGTATCAGTCTTAGTTCAGCCATGTACCAGCTCCTACACCAGCCCCACCAGGAGCAGCCTGCCTAGCTGCTCAGCCCATCTCCAACTGTCACCACTCATCCACACAGGCACCCAGGCATTCCATTCATCACAGTCACACCAACATTCCGTTACCATCTCTCACTCTGGCTGAGCAGCTAGGAAGACCTAGGCTAATTACAATTAAATGTAATACTCAGGATATAACACTATGCCTGGCTGATGAGCCCATAATAAGGGCGTAAACAGTCCTGGATTGCTTGTGTTCCAGTTCAGGGAGGACCTGGCCTTGCAGTGCGGCTGGACTGTTCCCATTGGAGCAGGGTTAAGACTGATTTGCATATGGCTGGGTCCAAACTGAGGTAGCATGGTGGGTGAAAAATGATGGATTGGGATGCAGCCCTGAGAGATCACCAGTGGCTGAGATTAATTCAAGCATCCCAGCCATCACCGGATGCCCTGGATGCACAGTTATGGCATTTTCTGGTGTTGCGAAGAGATCTACCTTTGGCTTCCCCCACTGCTGGAAAAGTGTGTCTACTACAGATTGCTTTACTTCCCTGTTGTGTGTGCAACTTGTATGTCTGCTTAGTTTGCCAGTTTGTATGTTCTCCACTCCTGGGACACAATTTCCTATTAGTAGAATTTCCTTTAGAATATCCCATTTCCAAATGTCTTGAGCCAATTGATACTGCCCCTGAGATACTGAAAACAAGGGCAATTGGTTACCTTGAGGACCTGACTGTTCCATGCCATGCCTCGGTCTTATCCAGTAAGCTATGCATCCAACAGCTTCAAGTAGTAATCACATGTGCTCTGCGATATTACATTCCATCCTTTCTGAAACAAAAAATATGGAGGAGCCATGCTGCTGCATTATTCAAAAATTAATATCACGGAATAACCAGTGGTTTTGCTGTATTTCAAAAGAGGGATCAGTGATCATACGCTATGCTATTAAAAATTTATAAAGCGCACGTACGCCCGAGGGCTTCTTGGCGCTGGAAAGCTCCGCAGCTACCCCGCCCTCTTATTTATTGAGTGACTGAGGCAGAGTTCTCCTCATACCCCATGCAGTACATGTAGGCGCCTTGGAGGACCTCAAAATAGATTCTTGTTCTGATCTAGTCTAGTGGGTATGATGCTGCCCCTCTTGTTTGTTGAAGTGAAGCACTGCTGTTGTGGTGTCCATTAGCATTTGCACAGTTTTCCCCTGCACCTGGCTTTGGAAGACCTTTAGTGTTAGAAAGATTGTCTTAAATTCTAGGAAGTTGATGTGTCTGCTCGTGCCTTGTGCTGACCATAATCCCCTTATCCTGAGTGTCTCCATGTGCGCCCACCACAACCTACAAGTAAGGCGTCTGTGGTGATTATGGCACTGTGGTGATTATGGCTTGTGGTAACCTTGTCCTCAAGAGTCTCCCTTTCAGAATATTCACTATGTTCCACCACCTCAGTTCCCTGCTGACTGTATCTTTTTCAACCACTAGATCCTCAAAAGTTACAGTTCCATTAACCCATTGATTATTGTATTAGTCTCATGTGTATTAGTGTTTGGAATGAGGTGGATGCATGAAGCCATCATCCCTAAGAGTTTCATTACTGTCCTCACAGCTAGAGATCGTGGTGTCTGGTAGAGGTGAACCTGGGATAGCATGGCTTGGACCCACCATGTAGTCGGGTACGCCATTACTAACTGTGCATCAAGTTTCTCCCCTGGAAAAGCTTTCTTTGTTTCTGTGATGAGAGAGCAGTTTACTGTGAACTCTAGAGTGTGTGTTGTCATGTTCTCTTGACACTGTTGGAATGTGTTTGCCTTCATGAGCCAGTTATACAGGTATGAGTAAACATGTATGGGCTGTCTTTTGAGGTGTGATGCTCCCACTGCCAGCAACTTGGTAAAGACACTTTGGCACAGACTTTGGTCTGAACGGTAGTACTATGTATTGAGGCTCATTCTAAGTGATTTTCGGGCACGCATACCGACAGTACTGAACTCTGATTACTGACTGGGGTGGGACTACAGCAGTGAGGCGGGGCCAGTGATGGGAACATCGTGCTCTTAAGCGCATTCAGGATCCTGCAGCGCGGGCTCATTGTCAGCAGTTTACCGGCCCAATACCAGCAGCACTGAACTTTGTTTACTGACTGGGGTGAGTATACATCCCCCAGTCTTCCCGGAGGTAAGGTGGGGTCAGTCAGGGGAACATTGCACTCTTAAGAGCTTTCAGGATCCCGCAGCGCAGGCTTATTCTCAATGGTTTCCTGGCCAGCATACAGCAACACTGAACTTTGTTTACTGACTGGGGTGAGACTGCGTCCACCAGTCTTCAAAGCGGCGAGGAGGGCCAGTGAAGGGAACATTGCGCTCCTAAGCGCATTCAGGATCCTGCAGTGTGGGCAAATTCTCAGCGGTTTCCCGGTCAGGACCTTTGCAATAGTCTTACTGAAGTCGTGGTGAGCAAATTGAAACCTATATACAATCGCCTGGCGTCCATTGATGCTGAGTTATGTAAGATCAACGCTCCTCCCTCTAAGCAGTATTCAAAGATGCCAAACTCGGTTCCTGGGCCAACACCCCCTTTTCAAAAACATCCGCCACCGCCATTAAGGTAAAAGCTTGAGCCAGCCCCTCCAGTCCCCACTGCTAATACGTGCCTGGCTAGCGCAGTTGATACAAGGTGGTGTGTTGACTTCCCACATTCTAATTTTTGCCGCCACCACGGACAAAAGATTTTTTGCATGGGGGCCGACCTAAGCATTTACATCTCGCCCGTGACTGTACACCATATGTCATCATCCAGGTGGGTGCCCCCCAATGGATGAAGATGCCACATAAGATTGGGATAGCTTATGGTTCAAGGCAGCTCAAGGGTGCAAGAAGAACTCAAATTGGTCAACAAACATAGTGGATGACATCATAATGGCCCTCAGAGTTTACTGGTTAGGTCCTTCCCTTAAAACCCACACAAGGACTCTGCATTGGTATTAACTTTAATGTCCAAGGCCTGCTGTTCCTACAGCGGATTAACTTTGTACCACGTAACAACAGCAGAATCCATGCTCTTCCACTAGGGTTTTTCTACCGTCCTTACCTTCCCTTGGCGGCAAGTTCATCTAGTCTTGGGGATGGCCTCCCTGTCTCACTGCCCCTTCTGAGCCCTCTGCCCGTCTTAATCGTTTTGCTCCACTTCCAGGCTTGTGAAATATGACTGATTGTTCTCTAACGCTATTAATGACCCTGGAAATCAGGAGGCACAAATGACAAAGGTGGCTCCTAATTCCATTTGAATTACTATGGCATCTAATGAGCTACTGGTTGAAAATCATGAATTCCACCTGACACTTGATAAACAGGAAGACTTCTGAATGTTTTTTTGGAATTTATCTGGGATTATTCCCAAACGTATTGATTCTGAATGGTCCTCTTATATAGGGAAGCATGATGTCAGTTTATTCCAAGAAACGTGGGCGGTGGAAAAAGTGTTTGTGAATGGCTTTGTTTCATATTGTGTGGAGGCACAACCCCCAATGAAATCCGGGAGGGCGACTGGCGGTTTTGGTAAAGCATAATATTGCATGTTTACATACAATACTGGGAATAGATTCTGCTGATCTAATGGGGCTCTTGCTTACATTTCCCTCTGGATTGACTATGGCACTATTTATTGTTTATGCTAGATCAATACCTGTTTGCAATAAATCACCTGTCCTGACCATTGTAGATGAATATACTGATAGTTGTATCTTTTGAGCTCTCCCCATCTATCAGGGTGTTAACTGAGCAAGAAGATGAGGAATGGGATATACCTTTTCTATCTGGTAAGCCCCAACACTTCTTTGCCAATGCAGCCCTTCAACTTGCATCCATAGTGGTGGGCCGAGGCTCGGAGCTTGCAAAGTGACATGTAGAAATCTGAACCACAGATATGGGCTAGCTATGTTAATCTCTTATCAAATGAAATAGCGGCTGGGGGAGAAGTCCCAGACACCTGGAGAGGGGGCAGAAATAATTCCAGTTTTTTAGAAGGGTGACGCCTGCAGTTCCTCCAATTACAGGCCCATAAGCCTAATAGACAACCTGCAAAAAGTTTTTTCAAGACATTGTTGATAAACTTCAAAACTGGATATATAATGAACACGTCTTGTCGGAACTCCAAGCGGGCTTTTGAGCTCAAATAAGTACCTATGACTAAGTCTTTAGGTTTGCACTCATATATTGAAAATAAGCACTGTTTAGCAACCAAAGATTATAAGTGGCCTTCATAGGCTTGAGGCCACATATGATCTAGTACAACATGAGAATCTCTGGAGAGTGCTTGTAGAAATGGGGGCCCCCAGTAGCCTGATCAGTCTCATTGATAGATTACATGAAAAAAACTATGCTCAGGTCCATTGGGGTAGCAGGGGTGAACTGACTACCCATATTCCCATTCTTTGTGGGGTTCGTCAGGGGTGTACCCTCGCCTCTACCCATTCTACCCTGTATATAAATGATGTGGTGAAGGAACTGACAGCATGCAAGAATGATTGTTGTGTTTTAAATGGGAAAAATATCTGTATACTCCTTTTTGCAGATGATTCGCTTCTCATCTCAGAAACCCTATGGGTCTCCAAAACCTGATTAATACGTTTCTGGAATTCTGCATGGCAAGTGGTCTAGAACTAAATGTGACAAAAAAATATATATGGTAAAGGCACAGCTAGAAGTAGCAATGTAAAGGTTGCCAGCAAACCCCTTGAAAGGGTTTTCTGTTTTGATTACTTGAGAGTCAAAATGTCTGACAAGTTTAAATGGGAATGTCAAATTAACAAAAGTTCTCTTTTAACTGTCCATAGAGCTAATTCCAAACTCCGACTGCATAAGAGGACTTATTCCTGCTCAATCTCACCGGCCCTCAAAGCACATCGCTCCAAAGCCCAAAGTGCAGCACTTTTTGGAGCCAAAGTTTGGGGTTATACTGACACCAGAAACTGTCCGTAGCTGAGAATAGTTTTATACCATCACTTATCTAAGTCCCAACCAGCACCCCTCTTATCCTACTTTGCCTTGACTTGGGTATAAAACGTATTTTGTATGTGGTACAATTGAAACCATTAACATGCTGGATTCGCATTTGGTAAACCCCCGAGCTACTAGAATATAGGGACTCTCTAGGGGATCTGATGAAAATGGGCGGTGCAATGAAGGTTTCTTTGCTATGGTTTGTTTTTAGCTGGTGTAAGAAACTAGGCTTACTTAAATTATGGGAGGATCCTGAAAACATTTGCAAGGCCGAGATTGCTCTTTTGAAATCAACAAACTGGGCCTACGTGCATGGCCACCAAGCTACAAGGGGTTCTAGGACTAGTTGACAGAACAGGTTCTCGATTTTAAACCAATTACACATTTTGAGATAGAAGCTTCTACGTGAGGTTCGTCTAGTCAGCCTGCCCATGGAAGTATTTAGCAGTAAGTGGAAAAAAGACCAGGCCTCAGACATGTGTCCTGTCGGCAATTTGGCCTCTGAAACAGAGGAACACATTTTGTTATTCTCTTCTGGTATCATGGCTCACGTCTAGAGTGGATATGCCCAGTGTACTTGAACCTGAGGATCGTCTGCTATTCAGTTGCCCAGCGAATCTTAAAAACTGATACTTCTGGCCCAATTGTATTCTCTGTTAGTCATTTCCTATTAAACTTTTGGTTTAAACAAGGGAAGTTCTTGACCTAACCACATTATCAATTAGTGGTTTATTAAAGATCAAACCATCCTATTTAATCGTGAATCTTTTAGCCATATTTGTTGATAGTAGCTTGTCCCAAATACATGTCGTAGTGGTGCTAAACTTTCTTTTTCCGACCCAGCTGGCTCATTTGAACAGTTACTTTGCACTGGGTATAAATCTTGGTTTTAATAAATTCTGTAGATATTTGCACTTTATCAATTTTCGCACTGTGCGTGTCATATACTCCACTTAGTTCGGACCCTCTGTGACCTTCTTATCTACTGATTTTGCATTTTACTTGGTTTTGTCATGACACACTTTTAACCAGCTGTTTAATCTGATTTTATATTTTCTGAGGATTATTCTTTAAATATGCACCGTATGTAGTATCTTACTCTTCTGTGCTATTTTGTGACTATTTTCTTCGAATCCCTATGTGATGAATAGTGAAATGAGAATCAAACTTTTTAGACTGTCTGCATTATAAATATACTAACTGATTCTTAATTTGCGGATATTGATGTTTTATTGTATACTTTGATGGTTATGGCAACATAATAAAGTATTTTGATGATGAATTGGTAATGCTCCCCTTCTATTACAAATCTTAAAGATACCACTTATGTGCGGTGTCTATGGTAATGTGGAAGTAAGCGTCCTTGAAAATCTACTGCTGCTAAATAGTCCCTCTTGTCTGGAAAATTAATAACATCTTTCAAGGCTGTCATTTGAACCTTTTGTGTCTTTATGTATCTGGTTACAAAGCATAGATCTAGAATATGTTGCATACTTAGGCCTTACTTTGGTAAAAGCAAGTAAACAGAGTACACATCTGTGTTTTATTCCTCTTGTAGCATCTTTTCGATTTCATTCCTTAACAACAGTTTCTGCAGCTCTTTTTTGTAGGACTTGTAACTGGTCCTTTTTGTAGTGTTGATGCTTTGGTGGTCTTATTGGTGGTTTCTATATAAAGTGTATGGAGTAACCATGACAAATAATATTTACAACCCACTTGCCTGTGTAAAGGGCTTCCCACTTTCCTAGGAATTTCTATATTCTCCCCCCACTGATGTGTTGTGTGTGAAAGAGATATATGTTTGAGTTACTTGGAGGAGTTAGAGGTAGATCCCCTAGAGTTTTTTGCCTCTTGATCTACCTAGGCCTCGAAAAAAGTATTTGTGATTCTGTTGTTGTCATTGAGCAGAATCCGCAAACTGGGTGGACTCATGTCTTTGTGCCTGTGAACCAAAACTATGCCTCTCCTGACCTCTCCTCCCTAAATGTGGGACTGTAAACTTGGAAGGGCTCCCATTGCTGTTGCTGTTTCCTTAGCCTTTTTTATTTCTTCTAGAGTTTGGTCCACTTTTGGTCCGAAGAGGTGATTCCCAGTCAGGGGCATGTCAATAATATTGAATTGTACCTAGGGTTTTAATCTTGAGATGTGCAAACATGAATGCCTTCTCAATATCGTACACATTGCCATCTGTCTGCTTATAGTATCCGCAGCATCAAGAGCAGACTTGATGCAGGAGTTGGCAATGTTTTTATATTCCTTCAATTAAACGTTTTGCCTTTTGGTGGTATTCCTGTAGAAGATGCAACATAAGATCCTCCACGTCCTCCTAAAACTGATGGGCATGTCTGTTTAATAGGGCATTAAAGTGTGCAATCTATGATTGTGTGGCTGCTGCTCTCTCCATTTCCCTCCCAACAGCTTTCAACCTTTTGCTTTCTATGTCCAGCAGAGGCTCCATTGCTGCCGGGGACATGCATGGACAGCTTCCTTGCTGCTGTAGACATCAGAGTTGAGATTGAATTGGCCCTGATGTACTCTGGGTCCTGATTGGAAGCTCTTTATTTTTTCTCAATATGAGGAGTGACTGCATTCACCATCACCAGCTTCTAAAAGACCGCCTTACTGCGCTCAACAATGTTGAGAAGCAATGGGAAGAACTTGTTTATTTCATGAACTAAACTGTGTGTTTCCAAGAGAAAAACATTACCTTTCTCCACCACTGTCTCCACCCTGAAGGCCTCTGCTGCCTTTTTCATGACTCTGTGGTATATCGAGATATCATCGGGAGAGGATGGCCTCAAGGGATATGCCTCAATTTCCTCTTGAGATGAGTCTGCCTGCAGGTCTTCCAACAACTTTCCTCCTGTGGGTTGTCGAACCCCAACTCTTCAGGGTCAGCGCTAAACGTATACTCCTCTTCCTCCATGTTTGCATTTTGACCTACTGCAAGTGTTTCTTCCTGTTTTGGCAACAGAAGCTCTTGTGTTGGCTTCATAATCCCAAATGGTCTTGTTTCCTGCAGAGGCTACATGGATTCCTCAAAAGCTTTTATTCTTCTTAATCAAGTACTCTATGTCTGCCTCCTATGCCCACTTCTTCCTCTCAACCTTGATGACGTCGGAGGTTTAGGCTGACTATGGACCTTTTTTCTTGAGAGATTCCATCTCTCTTTCCCTTTCTGTGCATGATCCTCATAGTAAGCCGAGGCGATGACTTTCAGAATATCCTTACCAGTGAGTTTTGCTTTCCAGTAGGATGGAAAGTTTCTTGCCCTCCTTCAGCTGTATGTTTTTTGGCAATGAGGGATTAACCTTCTGTTGAATTGTGCTTTTGCTCGAAGACCTGTGCTTCAGTGCCTTGGACATATGCTTGGACGTATTTTCCTTCAGCACATCCGGTGGCTTTCGGGCATGGGGCATTGCGGGTTTAGTGCCCCAACTACATAATCATTTTCTGACCTTGAATGTAGCCATGAGTTCGAAGTCTTGGTGTCCCCCTGAGCTTTCTCTGACTCTACCTCATTGTCTGAGAAACCCATCTCCCCCACTGACGGAGCACCACTTTCATGCTTTTCCATCTCTGATAGGCTTGCTATGTCTGTATTCGGCCCATGAGCCCGAAGGATTTTATTTCTGTGGACCACAGTTTTTGGATTAACGTACAAGCATGGGAGGCAGTCCTCAGACCTATATTCTTGTGGGTGACAAAACATACATATGGGGTGTTCGTCCTTCAGAGTGAACTTTCCTTGGCCGTTCAGGCAAAATTTGAAGAGAGTGCTTATAATCTACGGAAAACCTCTCTCCACCGATAACCTCCAATCTCGGCTACTCCTTCGACTGCTTTCCAGTATTCTTAGAGAACTTTTTGACAAAAAATGTCAGGTCTCTTAAATGCATCTTTGTACCCAAAGCGGTAAAAAAGAATCTAATATGGTGGGCAAGCACATGGACATTGTGGGATTACGGTTCACATCATAGAGGTACTCCGCCTATGCCGACTTTCACCCACAATCTAAAAAAAACACAAAATTTTTTAGGAAAACAAAGACTTCCAGACCCAAACACTAGATGGCGGGATTCTGTAAGGCATGTGGATCTAGAAGAGATTTCATGCTGCAAAATGTTGCTTACAACTTATACTCAAACTTATCTCTGGCATTCTACAATAGACTTTATAGACTAGGCACCAATAATGAGAGCAAGGACAATTGGTTATCTTGAGGACCTGACTGTCCCATGCCATGCCTCTGTCTTATCCAATAGGCTATGCATCCAACAGCTTCAAGTAGTAATTGCATGCGCTCTGCAACATTAAATTCAGTCCTTTTCTGAATCTAAAACAATGGAGCAGTTGCATATAAATTTAGATTCTGCTGCTGCATCATTCAAAAATTAATATCACAGAATAACCAATAGTTCTGTTGTATTTCAAAAGAGGGATCACTGACCATACTGCTCCGCAGCTACCCCATTTGGGCCTCTAAATGTGTTGAGTGACTAAGTCAGACTTCCCCGCATACGCCATACAGTATATTTCGGTGCCTTTGAGGACACCAAAATGCGTTCTTGCTCTGCTCCAGTCCAGTCTAACTAAATGTGATCACAGTATAATCTCTGGTTACCTGAGACTTCAACATTGGGGAGACGCTGAGCCAGAGACAATGTATCGATCAGCCTTCGAAAATAAATATAAGGCTGCAAGTAGTAAAATAATAAAAAATGGCGCACGTTCTATTAAAGCTTATTGGCCAGCAACCTAGAGTCAAACTGCTCATCTAGTGAATTATCAACTACACAACTGAAAACACCTGACCATCTCATGAAACAAGTGCTCCAACGGCACGGTCCTAACATGAAGGAAGACTGCTTCTTCATCGACAGTAGGAGCAACTTAATGTACGGTTCATTTTTTTAAAAATTCCAGTGTATTGATTGTTAAACACATACTGTGTGCAGACAAGAAAAGGAACCATGTTATCTATTCATATCAGAACCCTTTAGTAATTATAAAGAAGAATATCTACCACCCCTCTACCATATTACACTCTCCTTTATAGGCAGTGAGGCTTGCAGAATGTGCACCTTCCTTGTATGCACATAAGATCTAATTCTACATATATTTAAAGCCTCATTGCCACAGCCTACCTTCACTTGACTGGGCTTCCCACAAACCACATGAAAACACTTCTTGTTGCATCCGCTGATCCCCAACAACATATCTGTGCTGCTGCCACCTTATCCCTGTCTGTGCATCTCTCCCACCATTTCCTAGTGTCTGTTGAACTTTCTGAGCTGTAGACTCTTTACCATCAACAACCTGTACTAAGAACCAAAAGACATACATACCACTTTATGTAGCATCATTTACTCACTGTTATTTCAACACTTGAGATGCCAGGACGGGGTGAAGTGGGTCTGTTTCGTTGCATCACTGCTACCTTCAGACCTCATCAACTCACAAATGTGCTGCTGTTTCCATAGAAAACTAATTGCACGCTGAAAATATTAGACTGGTTTGCCCATCCAGACTCCATCATAAGAGAAAGGCCATGTTCACTATTTCTTGCTTCCTCGCCCTTTTTTACTGATAACTAAGTGTTCTCGGAATCATCGCAGAATAATAATTTTCCTAAATCACAAATGCACAAGCTGGCAGATGATATTAGGGCATGAGAAGAATTCTTCTAAGGTGGCTCCTTCTTCATCCGATCAAATGTGTTGTGTTTTAGTTTTTCAATACTGAAATTGTGGCATAAAGAGTCTGTGCTTGCATTGCACAAGGTCCCTGTGTTTCTCAGGTGTATCTCTGTAGATAATGTGTAATTGTTAGTGGCAATGTGGCTGGTGACTTAAGTTGGGGTGGGGTCTGGTGTACATGGCTACCACAGATCATTTCAAGTCTCTGAATTCTAGGAAAATTCTAGGCAGGAGCACTTCCAGAGGCATCTGCATATCTCCAGGAAGTGAATTTACTTACCCAGGAACTCCCTTCCAAATCAGTCGGCTTGCCAGTATGATACCTCATTCCCCCACTGATAACTTGCTTGTTACCCTGAATCAATTTACTGGAGTGAAGGGAGGGGTGCATCTGCAGGGGCACAGGTCAGTCAAATACTGTCATGAACTATGTTATCTGGTCACTCTGGAACAGAAATTATCTTTAACTGTACAGCTATTTGCTTTTGCCATTCACAACCTGTTCCCGCAAAGGATACTTATCGATAATCAACCCACTGAATCCAGGCAGACAGGTCTTAAGTATATTTGACTATATACATTCTAACCCAGGATCACTGGGGCAGCAGGACTTATAGGGGAGAATGTTTGGTTCAAGGTGTTGCTTCATTCATTTATCTTAGAACTACAAGAGAAACAGCGGCAGAGAATTCCAACCAGACCGAGCACTGAGTCAAGTTCCTCCACTTCTCCAACAGGCCCCAAGAAGCGACTCACTTCAAGCTTCTCCCAACCCTCACAAATCTATCTCCATTGAAGATTTTACATTTTTATTTTATTTTTATAATTCTCTCCTTCCTCCCTCCCTAACTAGTGTTGCATACAAAACACTTGTCCTATGTAGGGCAATCACATGTATACCGCTATTTCTTACAGGAGATGCCATATGGTGTCTATAAATTTGTGTGCCTAGTTGGAATGCAGTCCCTTGTGAATTTTGAAAACGCATTGTGAGACCAAGTAGCCTCAACAACAGCCCCTGTTCCCTTTACCAAGGCCACTCAGCTGGCTCCATACCCTGTCTTGCCCTTTGTCCGCTGCAGGGGTGTTGAAGCCCCCATCCGTCAGATCCACGCAAAAGGATGTAGCCCTGAGGACAACTGGAAACACTGATTCCACCATCCAGCATCGCAATTAAGGAGCTCAGTCAATTCCAAGTTCACTGTGCTGAAAGCTGCGGGTTGGAAGAAGCCCCCAAGCTAGGCTCGCCGTTAATTTATTCTACAGACATAGATAGCGGCATTTGGTTTGTGGCGTTCAAAAAAACTCACGTCACACTCCGATGAGGCGTAAAACAGGCCCCGGCAGCCTCTCTTCGGGGGCACTTGGTAAGTCCAAGGCCTATGAGTATCTCTGAGATATGGGATACTCAAGGAGGGGCCACCCCAATCTGCATGTTCCCCATCAATTCGTGTTATACCACTGGACCCAGAAGTGGGGGGGTCTGATATCAGACCAATTTGCAAAAAGTAATGTTCAATTTCAATCACTTACAAACAGGAAGATTTCAGTTTCCATTCTACAATGTTTCGCTGTTGCTTGTTAATTTATACTAAAACAACAAAAACTACAGAGAACCAAAGGTAAATAGACACAAGCCAGATGCTTCCAACTCTGCTATACATATACTTACAGAATTGATGTCCAAAAATGTTTCGTGATCTTCCTTGTTGGGACGCATGCCGTCTATGTCATCCACAAACTTCTGATCGGCTTGGTAAAAATGCGGAGATGATAAAATAATTGGCGCACCTAGAGTTGAAAAAAGAAGGAAAATACACACGTTTAATAAAAAAAATATATATTTTTCCAGCAACCATTTTTTCTTGCACATTTAATTTTGTCGAGCGTGAAAACGTGTCACGTACTTCCACCCCTTTACTCTTGATTTTTTTATTTAACAAATGCAGGTCTAATATTGATAACAAATGTCTAAAAAGCCAAAAGAAACAAGATAAATAGCGCAATTTGACATCCTTGAAGTGACGAGCAAAGTGTACTCCTAAAAAAGAAAAATATCCGATTGATTGATTGATTGAGTCAGAGTAGGAGTGATGTGACTGCCGGCAGTAGATGTAGGCAAGGATTAGTGGTTAGCAGGCAGGGAGGGAGGGGTGTGATCTCCGTCTCAGGGTTCATTCACTCAGTTTAAAGTAAGAGGCAGAAGGGGAAGTCCAGCGGGGCGAGGCAGTTGCACTGTAACGATCTGTAGAGGGGGTGACGACTGATGCCAGGGAAGGCACAGGGACTCAGAGCAGCTCCCATGCCACCAACAGAGAGAGTGAGTGAGAGGAGCGTATAGGTCATTTATTGGACGAGAGGACCCGCCGTCCAATATTATGTTTTATCAATGCGGTCCAAAAGAGTATTTTGAATATATAGGACTACAAAGTATGAGACTCTATTAGTAAAGGATGGCCACAGAGACGCAGCACCGGATGTCAGGGATGGGCACGCCGAAAAGACCCCAGGGGCAAAGGATCAGCACTTAACATGGACACTGGAACAAAAGCGAGAAGCACTGGGTGCTACTGGTGGGCTCAAAGGAGAGGGGTGTAAATGATGAAGTGGGAAGCGCTGAGCACTGCGCTGTACCACTTTAAAAAAGGAGTTTGGCGGACTGCGAGTCAGAGAGCAGATACTTGTGGTCTGTGGCAGCTGGTGGTCTCAGAAGAGGGGGTGGCCTGTAGAGAGCCACCCGGGCTCTCTCATATAATGTATCCACGCACACGCATACATGCATACACCCCTCGGGGCGGGCTCGACCCGAGGGGATAAATAAACTGTTGGAGACCGCTCGGGGTCTTCCGGCCAAGAGTGTATATCCAAGTGTGGCGTACCTTACTTTAGGCGCTGTTCGCGGCCCACTGTCCACGTGGCCCCGCCGCGCTACATTGGCGACGAGGCCGGTCGCACCTCACATGTGCATCGCTGACTGATCGGTGCCCAGCTGGGAGCTTGCGGTGCCCACCCGCGTCGCTCCGTCCCCGCCGTCCTTTGCCTGTGAGTACCGGCACAAAGCCCTCTGCTGCTGTGCACTGCGCCCGACACGCGTCTCCCTGTCAAGCGGGAGCGTGTTCAGCTGGCGGCGCTCGCTACGGCCGGAGCCATCTGCGGTGAGTGGCTGCCGCATGGGTATCGTCCCGCTGTGTGCCTCGCGTGATGTGGCCTCTTTCTCCTGCTCCCCGCTTGCTCGCACCAGCGGAAGGCATCGCGCTCCTGCCGTCAGCCACTGCCACCCTCTCCCGGCGTCTGGGCCTGTTGCTAGGCCCCAACTCCTGAGACCACCTGCTGCAAGGCCCCCAAGTGGAAGCTGCCCAGCCTGCTGCCTGCACCCACCAGTAGGGCAAGGAGGAGGGGGAGTGAGAACAGAAAACCCCCAGACATCATGGTGCAATAAAAGAAAAAAAAAGAGTGAGGAAGACACACTTGAATTCCTGCAAGGCCCACCAGCACAAACAGGGGTTTGGTGCCTGGTTTTGTTACCCTGCATGTGCGCCAAGGAGCAAAGTCGCCTCTTCTGCGTCATCAAGGCCAAAGAACAGTCTATCATGCGTCGCCACGCACTAGCGCACACACACCCACAGATTCCCAGCGCCAAAGTCACGCCTTCAAACCTGCGCGCAGACGCACGGTTGCCATGAGCACCCCATCTACGACTGGCACTGCCAGCCCACAGGCCGGGGGAAGCAATCAAGACAGGGGTGCCAATGCATCGCCCCAGGGCACAGCCATACGGCCATCGCACCTCTACCACCATTCAGTGAAGCCTCAGACCCTGCCACGGCGGCGCCACGATGGAAAGCGTGGGTTGGACGGCTCAACCATTATTTCCAAGGTACCAGGGAAACCGATGGTACTGTGAAACAGTCGCTTCTCATCTACTACGGAGACTCAGAAATTTATGACCTCTTTGTAAAGCTCCCTAACACGGGCAACGACGACGACTGACGCAGCAGTTGCCGCGCTTAACAGGCATTTTGAACCCCAACTGAACCCCGACTTGGAGAAGTTCAAGTTCAGAAGAACGTCGCAGCAAGACACAGAGTCCGTCGACATGTTCTACGCGCGGCTGCGCCGGCTGGCCAGCACGTGCACCTTTGCGGATCACAGGGAGGAAATACGAGACCAAATCATCCTGGGGTGCCGCTCCAAACTCCTGCGGAAGCTGATCCTTCGTGAACCCAGGATCTCGCTGGACGAGATCCTTGTCTTGGCCCGCTCCCACGAGCTATCGGACATCCGAGCTGAGGAAATGGAGGCTGCCTTACACAGGCCAGTCGCCTCCTCACATGCATCTAGGCACCCGCCGATCAAAGAAGAAAGGGTCGAAGCAATCCAAAGACGCCCCAACATAGCTCGTCAAGCACCAAAACCGCAACCGGGAGGGCAGTGTGGATACTGTGGAGAGGATCACTCAGCGACAGCTGTCGGTGGGGCGAAAGGGCAGACATGCTCCCGCTGTGGCAAGCTCAATCACTACGCCAAAGTGTGCCACGGAGGACGGTTCATACAGACTCCTTTGAAGCCAAGAGGCATGACACAATGTGTTCACCAGATCTCTCTCGAAGATTCGCCATCGACAAAGGAGGTTCAGCAACAAGAACGGTATCTTGAAGATGATGACGATGAGGTGTTTGTGGTGTCGTATGTCAGCAGGACAGACCGAACACCGAAGGCCACCTCCGATGTGCTCCGTCTCAGTAGAAGGCACGGATGTTCAAGCCCTCATCGACACCGGCGCCTCTGTCAACGTGATGGACTCAGAGCAATACGACCGCCTGTCACCACAACCCCCGCTTGCGCCCTCCAGGGCCCGAATTTATACTTACGGAGGGACCTATCCACTTCCTCTCCGAGGAGTCATCCATGCCAAAGTCGCCAGTGGAAAGTACACCACGGAAACCAGGTTCCACATCACAGAGGGAAGAAAGGGGACGCTGCTCAGCTGCCACACAGCAGAAGACTTAGGGCTCGTCTTCTTTGCCAACCAGATCCATGACTCCCACGCCGAAGCCATTCTGAAGGAGTTTCCGGCTCTATTCACAGAACTAGGGAAACTCAAGGAGAAGAAATGTAAACTCCACATTGACCCCACAGTGAGACCAGTCACCCTCAGGCACCGGAGAGTGCCGTTCAATCATCACCCGCAGGTGGAGGAAGAGCTGAAAAAACTTGAAGATCTCGACGTGATTGAGAAGGTCTCTGGCCCCACTCCATGGGTCTCCCCGCTGGTCGTGGCTCCCAAACCCAAGCAGCCCAGAGCCATCCGGCTCTGCGTGGACATGCGGCTACCGAACACGGCTGTCAAGAGAGAACACCACATCACTCCCACCATGGACGATATAGTGGCAGACCTGAATGGAGCCAAGTGGTTCTCGAAGCTGGATTTAAAGGCAGGATACCATCAGTTGGAACTTGAACCAAAGAGTAGGTATATCACCACCTTCTCTACGCACGTTGGCCTCCGGAGGTATAAGAGACTCAGCTTTGGGGTGTCGTCGGCAGCTGAAGTCTTTCAAAACGCCACAGGGAAGCACTGTCGGGGCTGCAGGGCGTGATTAACCTCAGTGATGATATCCTGGTGTTCTCTGATATGTTAGAAGACCATCACACTCATCTCCGAGCCACCTTGAAGAGACTAGAAGACTGCGGGTTAACCCTTCACAAGCCCAAGTGCTCTTTCTACCAAGAGTCTGTCGATTTCTTTGGGTACACTTTCACCTGAGAGGGACTCCGAGTAGACCCCAAGAAGGTCGTGGCCATTCGAGCAGCCAGCACGCCGAAGAACCCCACAGAAGCTTTCTTGGCATGGCCACCTACTGTGGAGGTTTCATTCCAAATCTCGCTGCCATGTCGGAGCCGCTACGGGCGCTCACACGCAATGATCATAAGTGGGAGTGGACTGGAGCTGCCAACAAAGCATTCAATGACATCAAGGCAGGACTGCTGGACAAAACGGTAATGGCCTACTTCAATCCGGGGCGGCGCACTGAACTAATCGTTGACGCCAGCCCAGTGGGCCTGGGAGCGGTTCTTCTTCAGGAGCACAGCCCTGAAGTCTGGAGGCCAGTGGCTTACGCAAGCAAGGCCCTCACTGACACGGAGATAAGATATGCCCAAATTGAGAGGGAGGCCCTAGCCATTAAATGGGCGTGTCAACATTTTCACCTCTACTTGTGCGGCCAAGAATTCCACGTGGTGACCGACCACAAGCCTTTACTCCCGCTCTTCGCAGGTTCGTCCAGACTGGTGCCCCCGAGAATTGAGCGATGGGTGGCGCAGCTGCAGTCAAACAATTTCAAGGTCGTGTTTCGTCCCGGGGCCAACCACCCGGCCGACTACCTATCACGCCACCCTGAATCCATATTGTCTCCAGGACCTTCAACGGATGCGTGCAAAGCTGAAGCATTCGTGAAGATGGTGTCGCAAAGAGCATGCCCCTGAGCCCTGACGCTTGAGGAGATCGGCCGTGCCACCAATGATGATGAGACGTTGACCCGGGTGAAAACAGCACTGGGGAACAATGGATGGGTGCACTTCACGGATGGAACCCGCCCTCTCCGGACGGAGGTCAGCCTCGCTCGACAACAGCTTTGGCAAGTGCGCCACAAACTCAGCGTGGGGGAGCAAGGGGTTGTTCTGAGAGGACATCTGACCGTAATTCCAGAAAGGCTGCAGAAGCGGATTCTCACACTGGCACACGTCGGCCACCAGGGGATGGCCAAGATGAAGGCCAGACTGAGGAACAAGGTCTGGTTCCCAGCAATGGACTCCATGGTGGAAGAGATGGTGAGACAATGCCATGCCGTCACCATCACAGGGAGAGATCCAGCACCGGCGCCAGTGATTACCGAAGAACCTAGTGAGACCCCCTAGGCAAAAGTCAGCCTTGACTTCAAGAGTTTCCCTGACGGACGTCACATGCCGATCATGGTAGACTCGTTTTCGAAGTTTCCCGTTGTGGAGGTGGTGGCGTCAGCTGCGTTCACCCACGTAAAGAGTGTTCTGGACAAGACATTTGCACTGATGGGGCTGCCCAAGGAAATTAAGTCAGACAACGGACCTCCATTCCAGGGCCGGAAATTCCAAGAATACCTTGAGTGCAAAGCGATTCATCACCGGAAGATCACCCCGCTGTGGCCTCAAGCCAACGGGGAGGTGGAACGTCTGATGTGAACACTTAATCGAGCACTGCACATTGCCGTAGACCAAGGGGAAGATGCAGAGTCAGTTCTGGACCAATTCCTTGGCGCATATAGACAGACGCCCCACAGCACAACCAAGTGCACGCCGTCTCACCTACTGTTCAAGTGGCCTCCGCGGGACAGTATCCCGGCGGACCCGATGTGGTAGCCGTTAGAACGAGTCAATGAAGCGGTTCAGGCAAGAAGGAAGAAGACGAACTGCAAGGCCAGTGAGGCCCGCCGGACACAAGAGCCTCAGTTAAGAGTGGGAGACCGTGTAGTGATCAAGGACAGGCATCCTGGCTGGAAATTCCAGACACCCTTCGAGCAGGAGGAATGGACCATCGTGGGCATCCAAGGGACCATGGTCACGGCCCAGCGGGGACAGCAGTCCGTCACGAGAAACGTGTCCAGTTTCAAGAGGATCTGCGAGAATGACCCTGGTCCCGACATCTCGGAGTATTCGGAGGCCACCCCGGTTCTCTCCCCCCAGTCTCGCCAGGAACGCTGAGTCCGTCGCCGAGGGGCTCACGAAGGGTGAGCGAAGAGGCTCTCCCCGTGGCTGGGTCAGCCCGGCCTGATGAAGCATCCGAGTTACCCCTGAACACACATCCGAGGCAGTATGATCTCTGGTCGAACCCTGCGCCAAGTCAAAGACTAAAAGACTTTGTATGCATCTCTCCATGACTCAGAAGGACCTGATGGTCGGGTACCGAAAGAAAAGAGGGATGTAGAGAGCCACCGGGGCTCTCTCATACAATTTATCCACGCACACGCATGCATACACCCCTCGGGCGGGCTCGACCAGAGGGGATAAATAAACGGCTGGAGACGGCTCGGGGTCTTCCGGATAAGAGAGTATATCCAAGTGTGGCGTACCTTACTTTAGGCGCTGTTCGCGGCCCACTGTCCACGTGGCCCCGCCGCGCTACAGGACCAACACTTGCCCTGCTTTGAGCGAGCACAGCAAGTGAGCCCGACTTCCCTGAAACAAACAGATGGAGCAGCTATCGTAGAGGGAGCAACAGTACAGACTTCACTGGTGATGCAACAACTGAGCATGCCAGAGGCGCAACTAGAGCCATATTTCGGGGTGGGTGGGGGGGCTACTATAAATTTCAGGGGGGCTGATTCTTCCAGCAGTATGCAGAGTGGAGATGCAGGGGCTCTAAGAAAGGGTGAAAACACAACAAAGCCTTGTTAGCAAGTTAATGGTCTTTTAAAGACCTGTGAAGTACTCGGGTGCGAAGCTGTCTCAGCCCGGGCTGACACACATGGGGGGGGGGGGGGGGGGGTATGGCTGAAGTCCTTTCAGCCCAATGGGCGTTGCGCGCCTGGAGCATACCATTATTGTCAAATTCAGTGCAGACTCCTCTATAAATGCACACAAGTGAACAGGCCTCGAGTCTGTCAGTCAGCATTGATGGGTGCTGCCACAAGTATCTTAATAGTTGATAAAACACAAATTCAGTAGCACTGACTATACCACCGATGTTTACAGTGCACAGACTCACTCAACTCTTGATACTGTCCGGACTCACTCTTCTCATGATCATAGTTGTACTTCCGGTGATATTGATATGAAACAAATTCTTCTGCCCTTGTTATTTGCAGATTGAAACTACTTTTAGATAAAATCCAGACTGCCGTTTGTCCTGACTCGCATTGTTCCTAATCATATCTGTGCTCACCCTACTGTTGATGCCCCCTAGACTCCATAGGCTCTTGTTATTATGCAGACTAGAACTGCTGTCAGTCATAACGTCCCAGACTCATTACTGCACCCCTTCCTAACGGCATTCCACGTGTAGCTGGAGGACTTATCAAGGGCCTGAAGTGATATGATCCTATCACCCTAACCACAATGGAACTCCACTGACTACAATTCACTCTACATTTACTAATACCATTGACGTGCTCTCGTGTATATATAACAAATAGATGAAAAGAGACAGAAGGCAAAGAATGACTATTAGTCTTGCTTAGTTTGCCATTTTTTTGCAAGCGGAAGTTCCACCCCTCACTTACAGTGCCACACTAAAAGTGGCAGTAAGACACAGACGCAGTACGCAACAATAACACACAGTGCAAAAAATGACATTGCATTTATTCACATTTATCAGCACTTGGCTGGTAGCAAACATTTATGGCATTTCCAAGATGTGATGATGCATCTCTAAACATCAGAGTAAATGTAGTTGTAAGCAATAATACCGATCCTGTACATGTTTAACGTTACCAATCCACCTTAAATGTTGGCTGTATACTCTAGGTGTCTTCGCTCTTACACTATTACTTGTACCATATGAGACATGCATATTTCAGTTAATTAGAGATCTTCAGGCTCAAATTACCATTCCACGTGCCTGTGACAGTAGAACAAGTTACTTACCATTGGTAACGATCTATCTGGTAGAGACATATTAGCTGTAGATTCCTTACCTTGGAATTTCCCCCAGGCGTCAGTCTGAATCAGGAGATTTTGCCTTCAGCAGTACCACTGCGTGTGATTAGGTGACGTCGGTCAGCTCTACGTCGTCGTGGGAGCGGGAATTATATTGCCGGACCTACATGGATGCCGCCCATGCGTGTTGACGTTAGTTCTTAACACAACTCTCCATGCCTGAAGCGCAGAGCCATGAAAGGCACTGACCACTGGTGCGTCAAAACTAGGACCCTATAGGGGACTCCCTATTTCTAGAAATAATTTCGCATAGGAGGGAGGGCGGGTGGGGCGGTAAGAAATCTACAAATAATATATGTATCTACTAGATACATCGTGACCAAAGGTAAGTAACTTGTTCATCTGATAGACACTATTAGTTGTAGATTCCTTACCTTAGCATAGATACCCCAGCAATACCATCCCCGGAAGAGGGTCTGCGAACCAAGATCCATCCAGAAAGTCCTGGAGGACTGAACAGGCAAAGTACCTGCCCCTCCAGACTTGGCTGTCCAGGCACAAGTGTCTGGTAAATGTGTGCAAGGATGCCCAGGTTGCTGCCTGACAGGTGTAAAGGACTGGGACTCCACGTGCTAATGCCTTGGTTGTTGCCGTTGCTCTGGTGGAATGAGCAAGGAACCCCACAGGAGGGTCCTTCTTCGCCAAAGCATAGCATATTTTGGTGCAAAGGAAAACCCCTCGGAGATGGTCTATTTGTGAACAGCCCGACCTTTCTTGGCACCCACATAGCTGATGAAGAGTTGATCATCCACCCGGAAGTCTTTAGTGCGATCAAGATAACAAGACAATGCATGTTTTGGGTCCAGACGGTGCTGTCTCTCCTCCTCCTTGGAGCGATGCAGGGGTGGGTAAAAGATGAGAAGAGTGATAGATTGTCCCACATGAAAAGGCGTGCCGACCTTCGGAAGGAATGAAGGTTTTGTCCGAAGCACCACTTTATCTGGATAGACAGATATACAAGCATTTTTAATGTAATAGGTCTCGCATTACTGGAAGTTTGGGCTATTGGCGTTGCAAATAATAATGTTTATTAGACCTTTTTTGTTAACAAATATCCCAGCAGTAGCACAAGTAAGGGTGCAGTACCTTATGCGGCTAATATAGGTCCCTTTACAACTCCACAGGGACACCTAGTAGCAGCCTGTGGTACTGAACTCTTTTTTTGCTTCATAGATTTTTATTATATTACTTATGCTACAGCTAGGATTTAAAAAAATAAAAAGAAAACTAACAAACATTAACATTTGTAGCGTCAATAGCTCAACTTACACTAATGTAAGACCTTTGCATTGCAAATGCTTGTTACACATTTTAACACTGTATGAGCAAATGTTTTTATACCATTAGTAGTAGTTTAGGACAGAAATACAGCAATAAGCAATAGAAAGGTGACCAGTCATCCTTTGCACACGGCCTTTCACTGTGCTGCAATATGCGTTGCTGAGTTTTCAGTAACTTTTGATCTGTTTGAGGTAAAAACAATTTTGGTAAAAAGTTCAGATTATGAAGCACATGATGGGATCATGTGGCAAATTCATAAATATGCGGAAAATTAAGTAGCTGCAACACTCTTATAATTCCAGTGGCCTTCCCTAAAATAGGCAAGACGAGAAGCAGAGGGGATGCCACCTATAAGGAAAGCATGGATTATAAAACAGGAAGATGGTATAATGTACACCTAGACAGGAAGCAGGCATCATGAACACCGCTAAAACAGGCTGCAGATGGTATATATGCCAGACAGGAATTATCTGACAGGGGATTTCTCCTTGATAGGATGCAGATGGGAAGTAGCCCAAGAGGAAACATATCCAACACAGGATGTAGATGAGACATCTCCAAGGCAGGATCCTAAAGGAACACATACATTTTGAAATATTCTTGTGAAAAAATTGATGATTACTGTTCCACACATGCTATACTATTGTGGATAGGCCAATAAAAATCAATTCAGCAGGTTCGGTGCAGACTCCATTATTTAGTATCAGATGTTTGCTATTCCATGGTCCTTTAGTTAACAATGACACTTCATCTTACTCAGAAAACATTCTGCCTAATTCCGCAGCCTTCTAAGCAGTAGCAAATGGCTCACCACTGCTGGCTTAGCTAATAAGTACATCTTATTCACTTAGCGCTATGATGTGTGCTTGGAGAAACACAATCCACACTGAATGGTAAAGAACAAAAAACATCGTTTTTGGGTCTCGCCTACGCAGCGCGCATGCGCTGCATAGGAAAAAGACCTTTAGCCATCGGCACAGCTTTGCGGGCAAAAACGTGCACGCGTTGCATTGCTTCCAATGGCAACGTGTGCACGTCTGGCGATTCCCTTGCGGAAGCGACCTTTCAAACCTTATGTTTGTATTTAACTCGCTCGCTCCCGCAAGGGAAACTGGCGCAGGCCCCTTCCTCTCTCCCCTTCCCCTGCTGCCTCCTTTCAGCGCAAGGCGCCGTGCTTGTTCGCAATCGTAGTAGTTTAAATCTCCTTTTGTGGGTGGTCCCAAAAAAAAGATGGTGTATGTAGCTCTTCCGTAAGCTGTCCAAATCATCTTAATAAATGCTCTCGTAGTTTAAACCATAGGTATGCTACCATCCAAAGCCCATCATGACAAGGGTGATCTATTAATAGCATCACCAGCAGTCACGGGGAGAGTGTACCGGCGTGTGCTTTAATTAATTACAGTTTCCGAAACGTCCAAGGTTTCCTAGTAGAGCATCGTAAGTCTTTGCACCTTCACACACCAAAGAGAAACCATGGCCCCAGAAGGTATTATGACGAGTGACGTATCCGTAGATGCTGAAAGAATGAAGAACAGATTAAAGGGGGAGGGGGTTGCGGAGTTGGCAGGGTGCCCTACATGTTCATATGTTTTGTCAGCTGGAGCCTCCAGCGCGAGGTGTAAGTCAGCAAAAGCGGTCAGTCAAACCCCGAGGCCTGGAGGCTTGCAGGAGATGGCCTGAACAGAAAGGGCGAGAGTGGAAAACATGACTCCGCTCCTGTTACCGAGAATAATCCACTGGGTGTTATTCTTGGCGAGGCCTCTGATTTCTCCGTCAGAGTGGTCCCCGGCCCTAGCCTGTCCGGTGCTCTGAGAACTGGTGAGGTGTTTCCCACGTGTGTGGCATGCATTGCCAAGGAGAAAAAAAATCCAACACCTGGCCATTTAAATGTTCTTTTTTTATTATAGCCAAAAACCGCAGACGAGTCTGAGACAATGGGATCTTTCCTATCAGACAAAGGACGATTGAAAAGTGCCGCCCTGCATGCTCCGCGCCCCGAGGCTTATCAGCGGACTTCCCAGAGCCTGTTCAGCCTCACTTGTCTGAAAGCCTTGCTTGCGTTTCCTTCTCGGTAACACTCCTGGACAATATAATCTTGACCGCGTCTATCATGAGTCACGAGATAGGCCTCAGCGGCTGGCCATGCAGCGCGGAAACGAGGCGAAACACAAGCGCGGCCTTCTTGGCGGCCGATGCGTGCTCGGTTGCCACATGCGTTGCGGTGCTCGTTAAGAGTTCATGGAACCAGTCATCACGGGCGCGAGCTAGCTGGAGGGGGACGTTATGGCAACCAGGTCTGGGTACTACAGTGCCTGGTGAAACCAGTCATTGAGGCTTCAGGAGTTGCAATCATTCCCTTAGTGATTTGTCATTGTCTCAGCACTTTTAATGGAAATAAGCAGGGGGATATGCTATATTCATGGAATATCTTAGGATAGCAGCTGTACTTGTGGAATAATGACCATGCCTCCCTACGTTAATCAGTCAATTAACATTTCAACTATTCAAATATTCTCTGTGAATGTTATCTGATGATGTGACAGAATGTTCTTTTGTTAAGCATGCCATCTTCAGCATTCGTATAATGTCTCGGACACACTCCACAGAGGAATATATTATATGTAGCCCTCATGGAGCCCAAGAGACATAAAAGCTCATATTCTATTCAACCATGGTGAAGTGAGCAAATAAATGTGCACAGGATCATAGCTGCAGTCACATGGCAGCAGGACAGAGCAGATCTGCTGGAGCGGCAGACTAGAGCTTCATACAAAGGCCCACCAAAGAGAAACATCCAGCCAGTGTTTCAAAATAGGCACGAAAAATGTTCATGAGGCAGATTTACATATGATGGATTTCAGTGAAGACCATTTACACCTATGTTAGTTATTCTGAAAACCCCGCAGGATTTCACTACTCGGCGGTGGACAATTAGGTGTAGCCGCGAGTAGCAGCTGCAGTCCCTGGCGTGTGTTCAGTCGTGGCCCATGCAGGTAAGCGCGTTGGGGCGGGAGGGTGGAAGTGACAAACGACGGAATAGGGAAAATAAAAGAAATTAATTAACCCACTAACCTTGCGCTACGCGCGCCGCATCGCCGATGTGGAGAGCGCAAGGTAAGTGGTTTTATTTATTTATTTTATTTCCCCTATTCTGTCGTTTGTCACTTCCACCCCCCCCCACGCTTACCTGCACGGGTCACCACTGCCTGTGTTTGTTAACAAGGGCACTCACCTTGATATGTCTCAAGGGACAGGAATGCATCAGGATCTTCAGAAAGAAACTGGACCTAGGAGCCCTATGTACTCTTTGTAGTTTCCAATCCTTGCTGGTCTCCCACCCCCTCAGAACCTGTAGGAGGCTACTGAATCCCTGTGAGTGGGGCAAGTGGTCAACCCTATGTGTCATCAGGGATCACAGGGTGCTTGATTTCACTTCTACGGAAAGTGCCATCCATTTCAACAAGCACTGCCATGCTGCTGAGGGAATTGCCTTGGGCCCTTGGAGAACAAGTGCGAAGTTCCAATTCTAGATGAGAAGCATAACCAAGAACAAAACCACCGACAAGCGCTGAGTAAAGTCTCAGAAAAGGCCTGCAGCCCTCCCTATGTTCACATAAGATGATGTGGTGCCTTTATTTGCTAGGAAGCAGAAGAATGCCGAGGCTGATACTACTTCAGATGGTCATGGATTGTAAATAGGGGCTACAAAAAACACCATTATAATTACCAGATACCATGCCTCCCATTGTAACAAGCATTGGCATAGCCAATAGGTCTCGCTTTTGGGACCTTATAAGTATTTAGTTATGCAGCACAATATCCTTGGTGCAACAACATTAACTGTTGCATGGTTAAACACTTATAAGGCCCCAAAGGCGAGACCTATTGGCTATGCCAATGCTTGTTTATTTTCATTCAATTGATTTGCATTCAATACACTTTTGATTTGTTACCATGCAGATTGCCAAATGCCAAACTATTATAAAGTTCAAACCAATGCAGAGAGTAGTAAGTGAATGACAGTGTACAAATTGGGCTATATAAAAAAGTAATACGGCTATGGTAGGGGAAGGGAGAGGTGGAGGATAACAACAGTTTTAAATCAATAAACCAGCAATGGACAGTAATTGCACAGCACTAATGTGGCTATATTCAAGGGTAATTTTGTTAGATAAGGCTAACCTACTACTTCCAGTTCAAATGATTAGTAAGTGAACAAGGATGCAGAAGTTGGGTTATTGAAAGGTGAAATAGGACTATGTGGGGAATACGAAGAGAAAGAGGGTTAAGCCAGTTTTAAAATAATAATCCTTCAAGGGGCATTACGAGCTTAATAGCAGTGAGAAGAGTAAAGTCAATGATAACTTTGTTAAGTAAGGCTCACTTCCTAATTCCATTTGGAGGCATACTTAATGGCATCTACCTGCGCTACTGGATGAGGTTACTAGTAGCACAAGAGCATTAAAGGGGGCATGGCAAACAATATCGCACATGTGAGTATTTCTTGCGTGACAATTGTGGCTTGATCCATGTTAAAATGGATATGCTGCATTTTGGAAAGGGCTGCGAAATGGACATGCTGCATTTTGGAAAAGGGCTGCGACATGCTGCATTTTGGAAAGGGCTGTGACATGGACATACTGCATTTTGGAAAGAGCTGAGACATGCTTTAGCGAAGAACTGAAAGCGGCTGAAAATCACAATCAAAAAAGGGGCGACAGCAGAAAAAGAATGAGAGCAGTTTTGAGGAACCCATTAGAGTGGCAATGCATCTGATACTACATACACAAAGTTTGTCTGGCAAAATCAGAACTGTGCCCCTAGAAGGATACTCACTTAAACAAAACAGCTCTACAAATGTCTCAGAAAGACACACAGTACAAACAAGGCAGTATTTTATTAAAACAAATTTCCAGCTTCTTTGTCATGTCATTAACGGGGGAAGGCGTAGGATGGAGAGACAGATGCAGCTCATGAGAGGGGGTGACGGGCAGCTGTTTAGGATACAAACAAGGTGCATGGGGTGGGCGGTGTTGTTCCGGGAAGGCAGGGTGATTATATGAACTGGGAGCAGCAGCGAGGACAGAGCAAAAGCCAAAGTAGTGCACTGAAGGAAAACATATGGCCCACAGTGAAAGGATTCGTGTAGCAGGGCCAGTCTCCAGGGTGAAACAAAAGGAGGAACTACTAAGTATATTTACCAATGGTAAGCCAGCATTTCTAAAGAGCAGGAAGACGAACCAATTAAAAAGAGGGCGTTTTTTGAAGCCCATATCCTAGATACTACATGTCTCTTCTAGACAGCGCATGCAGCGCATGCACTGCCTAGGCGAGACCTAAAAAGGGGGATTAGAAGATAAAGCCTGCAGCTCGCTTACCCTAAGAGCAGAGGTGATGGCAACAATGAAGGCAGTTTTGAGAGTCAGCAACCTGAGAGGACAGTTATGAAGATACTTGAAGGGAGCACACATAATAAAAATGAGAAGTAGATTTAAGTCCCATTGGGGCATTACGAAAGGAGATGGACGGAACAGATGAGTAAGGCCCTTAGAGAATCTGTTAACAATAGGAGGTTTGAATAAGGAAGGCTGATCTCATGGCCGAAGAAAAGCAAGAGATAGCCACAAGATATCCTCTAAGAGTGCCCAAGGCAGATCTCTGGCGGGCCAAAGAAAGAATGTAAAAATGGACCTAGGAAAGAGGTACAGAAAGGGGGTCAATTGTCTTTGCTGTGCACCATGCCACAAATTTGCTCCATCTACAGGTGTATACAGTTTTAGTGGAGGGACGCCTGGCTGCCAAGATAACATCACAGACTTTGAGCGGAAGGTCGAAAGCTGTCAACTGCTGCAGCTCAATCTTCATGCACGGAGGTGGGGACTGGACAGGTTCAAGTGAAGAATCCTCCCCTGCTGCTGCGACAGAAGGTCCTCCCAAAGGGGAAGTCTGATCGGAGGATCGATGGCGATGCTCAGAAGGTCGGGGTACCAGACTCTTCATGCCCAATCCGGAGCTACAAGAATGACTTGAGCCCGGTCGAGCTTGATCTTTTTGTGCACTCTGGGCAAAAGTGGTACAGCTGGAAAGGAGTACAGGAGGCCGAAGCTCCACTTGCGACGAAACTCCAACGTGCAATACTGCTGACATTGCGTGTTCACTACGGAGGCAAACAGATCTAACCAAGGCTTTCCCCACCACTAAAAGCGACCTGGTGCCACCTCCAGATGGAGACGCCCTTTGTGATTAACTAGGCACCGACGGCTGAGTTCGTCCTACTGGCGTTCAGGGAACCCGCCAGGTGATGAACCACCAGGGTTATGTTCTGATGTTCCAGTCATGTCCAGAGGCGAAGAGCCTCTTGAAAAAAAGGGTTCACGGCCGCACCTCGCCCTGTTTTTTGCAGTACCGCATTGCGGTGGTGTTGTCGGTGAACACCTGCACCACTTTCCCCTTGAAAGAGAGAAGGAATGCTTTCAGTTCCAATTCCTTGTCTTGGGGGACCTGGGACCCCACTCTGGGTCCCCTGATGTGCCAGAGAGGTGGGGGAGCACCGTCATGCTCCCCTGAGAGATAACAATAGGCGGGCCTGGGATCCCCAACTCAGGGCCCCCAGCAGAGAGGAGAAGGTCGGGAGAGTGCCGCTGCACTCCCCCCATCATTGGTGGACCTGCCCCTCTTCCCCTGCCAGTTGAGCGGCCACCACCAATAGGAAGCATCCTGCCGCAAGAGCAGGCAGGGAAAAAGAACAGCAGGCTTCCGTGGCAGCAAAAAGGAGTGCTGCATGTGTGGGGTGTTGGCTGAGGGAGCCAGGGGTGGGCTTCCTGTGCTGCCCCTAATATCTAGAGGCTGACAAGGCAGCCAAGTGGGACCGGGCACCCCAAATATAAAAGAAAAAGCATTGCAGCAAAAGAAATAAACAGACAGGAAGTGGCTCTCCCCAGTTCATCAGGAGAGCCTTTCATTAGGTATTCACGAGCCAGGAGGCGAGCCCCAGAATGCACTGCGGGGATTGATATTGATGAAGCCACTTCTCCTGCTTGTGGTGGAACCAGGACGGCAAAGCCCCCAACAACAAAGTAAAAAGAGCACAAAGGAGTTGCAGAAATATCGGAGCTCCAACCCTCTAATGGCCCAAGGATCTTTTCAGCAGCACTGGCCTTAAGTCTGTGGGGTCCACAGAAACACGACCACCCAGAGCGTTTTCAAGCGCACCCAAGGCTAGAGCATGTGCTCTTCACCTGGGAGTGCAGCGCCTTCTAGGGGCTAAGGTTATGGCTACAGTTATTGTGATGCTCAAGGTGTCCAAGGAAGGAACATGTTGTACACTGCCTTCTAGGGGCAAAGTCTATGGTTAAAGTTCGACCTAGGTGACCTTTATAGGCCAAATGAATGATTTTGCCATGCAAATCCTCAGGGGAACCAATATCTCACCCCTGAAATGTTCATCTTTGACAATTCTCAATTCTCTTACATTACAGAATGCTTTTGCTCCTTCAGGTACATTGGTTAGGTTAGGCTAACGGCCGACCACAAAATCCAAAACTTGTTTCCTTGTCGTGTCACTGGACACTCCAGCTTCCCATTCTTGTTTGTTAAGAGCCAGTTTTTCTGACTCAAAGTATAGGTGCCTCAGGTATATAAACTAGTTCTTTATCCAATGGCATTCTGGATAAATAATAAGCTGGTATGTTCCTCTTCCTCTGTAGGTATTACATCACAAAATTATACTCCATCAAACCCTCTACCCACCTTTTGATCCTTAGAGTGGAGTTTTCTACTTGTCTACATGCAAACATTTGAACTAAAGGCCTGTGATCTGTCTTTACCGTGAACGGTAAACCCCACACAAAAAATCTGAAATGGTTGACAGCACACATGCAAGCTAATGCCTCATGCTGTACAATGGAGTAGAGTTCCTCAGCTCCCTTGAGGGAATCTGAGGCAAAAGCTATCACTCTCTCTTCGCTATCCACCACCTGAGAGAGTACGGTGCCCAATCCCTTCAAACCGTCCATGGTCAAAATTGCTTTCCTGGTGACATCAAAATGTCCCAAGGTTGGCATTCAGGCTATTAGCTCCTTTACCTTGTTGACAACCTCAGTACATTCAGAAGACCAAATTAATTCAGCACCCTTCTTAAGCAAGATCATCAATGACTGCACCACACTGACAAAATTGCAAATGAATTTAGTTTAATACTTAGATAAACCCAAGAATGATCTAACTTGGTCTTTGTCGCATGGCTCCGGTGCTTTAGATATGGCTTCTGTCAATTCCCATTTAGGGCTAATGGCATCAACCGAAGAGACCATACCAACACTAAATCTGCACCTCTCTCATTTAAGAATAAGCCCCCTAACCCAGGGTCGGATTCTCCATTAGGGCTCTGGGACTGCGCCCCTCTGACATTCCTCAACATTCCTGTACAAATATTAAAAAGATCGATTTATTTAGAGAGAAAATTGTATCTCTAAACAATTAGATTTATTTCAGTCTGGGCTGTGTGTTCCAGGCTACATGCCCCGCCATGCTCTGAAGCAGGAGACGGAAGTAAGGGAGTCAATCAACTTTCTGAACAGTGACGCACAATGCAGGGTTTACTGATCTAAAGCCCTTCATAATGAATCATTGCCATTGTATTCTATGGAAGTATCCACTGGAGGCCAGTGACGCTTTCAGCATCATGGTTTCGGGCGTTGAAGTCTCCATCCTTGCATGAGAGCAGCTGTTCCTCATTCACAGGCATAGATCCCACCCTTTCTCATTCGTCACACGTAGGAGTGGAATCAAGCAGGTGTGATCTGGTGCCCTATTCTCAGTAATGGTAAGTGCAATAATGCTAATCTTCTGTTATGTATATTGTTCTGAGATCCCTTGCCACCCTAACATCCCCCACTGTGACACCCCATGCCCTGGCTGAACACCACTGGCCCCGTTAGAAGTAGAGCTGCTGCATGCGTTTCCCCGCAAAATGGATCCAAAAGACGAGCAGGCCAATGTTCTTGTTCCCTTGTGAAGTTGATGCAAATATCCGAGTCAAGGGCAAAGCGAGAGAATGTGCTTACAGTACACAGTTATCTTCAGTATGACATTAAAACTGGCCCTGAGTACCGAGTCCTGCAGAGAGGTGTAGGCTGTGCGACTTAAAGTCTCTCCAGTCCAGCTGAGCTATGGTGGCTCATTTTAAAAAAATGCACTGCAGTTTTAATGCGGTCTGAAGGCAGAGCGTCTTTAAATCAGCTGCATGCCTCACTGCAAGTACTACATCCCAGCAGGTGCATGCCCATGCTGCTTAGTTTCCAGACCGAGAGCATGCAATGCAGACTTTAACAATAACATGGTATTAATGGCCCAGTTTTATGTTTCCAAGGTTTGATGAAATAATACTCTGAAAAGAAAAGCATGGTGTATAGTTATTTTATTTTGATTTACAAGATAAAGGTGGACATTAGCGATCATAGTAGTCCGAACATGGCCCTCCAGCCCACAGTACCACAGTCTCACACACCAGTGACATGCCCTTAACAACATTAATGCCAAAAACATGCATTGATTTTCGAACAATGAGTGCTAAAAATGTTAAGGTAATGCATGTCAACTATTTAGTTCTTCTCCCATTTCAAGTTTTATTTAATCGTGCCTCCCTCGAGAGTTAGCCATTTAATCATGTGTTTCATTCAGTATTTTTTTTTGTGCCAAGTTTGAGCTGGGCAGGTGTTTATGAGGGGCTTTGATTGCAAGCGCTGACGCTGAAGTCAAAGCAAAGTGCCTATCAGGGGGTTGGCCTCTCTGCAGAGCACACAGAACAAGGGTCATCATGTATTCCAGTTGTAATTGCAAATGTGTGAAAGGGGTGCACAAATGGCAAAATATTTACAGGGTAAAAGTAAATAAATTAATTAAATGTGAGTGAGTGCTGTGTATGTTTGGAAGTGCATTCGGAGAAAAGTGAAAATAGGTTGCTGAAGAAGAAAGAGAGGTGGTTGAAGATGTGCAGATGGATGAGGTGTGCAGAGAAAAAGGACATATATATCTAACATAGAGCATACATAACTGAAGGACAAAACACCTTCCGTAGGCCTCAATACTATTGAAATATCCAAATTCAAACATTCTGAAGGTTATTTATTTATAACAATTCCTTGTTGCTACTCATTTATGTTAAACAGCTAACAACCATTGACAAAGGCAATAGTACTGACAGGTTTTAGGTGTAAGTCAGTTGTTGCGTTATATATCTTAATGCAATTACATCTCTAAGAGAAACCAAAATACCGGACAGGTAGTACAATATGGGAATCACAGATATTTATTTTACGTGTTCTTTTTTAGAGAGTCAACACGTTTTTCATCCCACTTAAAGACCTGTCTTCACATATTTCTAAATGGGTCCCTCCCGAAATCTGGTTAGAGCATTTTCTTCCAAAGTTTATGTTGCAATCAGTTCAAGACACTGGGCAAGCACATACTTAAAAAGGCTGATGTTGTCGTGTTGTACAATTCGCACATTACAGTTACCGTTGAACATAATAATGCAGTAAGATATAGGGTAGCTCTTTTATGTGTTTAATATTTCAAAACAATATGTTTCCACTGCCTTATAGCCCTTGTTTTCTCACTAAATTAACTTGCTTTAAAATGCACCGTTTGGCTATCTTTTTTTTCAATGTTTTTCTCTGGAGGAGGATCCAGTCTGGACCCCACGTTTGTCCATCAAGCTTGCCCACGTCACTCACTACATAAAAGTAATTCCAAATGTTTGCGCCCCATCACTTTAAAATGTCACCAGCAGCCACTGCCTTCTCCATCAATCTGGTAAGAACTTTCTTTTGTACCATGCATTGACTTGTCTTGTCTTTGGCAAACACTAAAATATTGTCCTGTAAGTACATTACAGATTTGATGCTGGACAACACCTCCTTCATCAACCTCTGGAAGCATGTAGCAGCCGAAGCCAAACCAAACTACGTTCCAAGGAGCCTGAATGCCTCCCAAGGAGTGACGAAAGAGGTTAGGGCCTTAGAGTCCTCGTGTAGCATCATCTGATGGTAGGTGGCCGAAGATCCATTATACTGAATACCTTTGCTCCACTCAACATCACTACAGCTTTGCCAATATTAGATAGGGCTGGCAGTCAACTCAAATTAACCATATGAGGTCCCTTAGGTCAACTCACAGACTAATCTTGTTCCCGCCGTCCTTAAGGGTCAAAACAACTGGGGCCAACCATTCAGAAGATTCTATTTCTTCAATTACTATGTCATTATCACACAATACTGTCAGTTACATGCATAATTGAATGCTGATGCAACTCCGGGTAACAGACAATACTGCTCACTTTTGGATTTTGCAAACACGTCTATAGTGTCTCTATTTTCCCACAATTCCTGCAGGTGGCATTCCTGGCATAACACTTTGGATAGTTGAATGAATGGTTGGGACTGCCACATTTTAAACACTTAAACTTCAAGTCTTTACTTCGTCCTGGACTCTCTTTACTCCCTCCTGGGATAGGCTTATGTTTCTCAATCTTTGCATTAACCTTCTGTACCATTCCTTTGTAAGTATCACCCTCATGATCACATTCAATAAGTTCTGAAACACTGGGAGATGTTGCATTTGTGGCACTTGGAGTGTTGCACACCTCCATAACCCAACAAGTTCCATGCTTTCAACAATGTTAATTGCTTCCTTCAAAGACGGATTTTGGCTAGCAACTTTTTCTGCACTTAGGGATCGTTTGGGCACTGCACAATTTGGTCACGAATGAGGGTGTCTGTTTAGTCAGCAAAATCACAAAAGTTTAAGCAAGGGTCTTCATTGCCCCAACGTAATTGCTAAGTGTTATAATGAAGAAAAGACCACACACGAGGTGAGTGTGACTCTGTTTATTCCAGTCATCCGCTCTCCACAATGAATCAGAACCTTCGTTTGTCAACATTCTATAGTGAGCTCCCACTGCCCAGCCGTACCAACAGGGCCAGCAGGGAGGGGGCATGGGCTATACCATTATACAAAATGATGGAGATTACAACACATCTCCGTATGTGGGGAAACGAAGGAAACAGCTTTAAGGTTGGGGTGAGACCACCACTCTGTCTTTGCTCCAAGTCTGTCCATTCTCCAGGCGAACTACATTGCGACCAAACTTTTCCACACATTGATATGTATGGTACTTGCTACAACCTGGCTGAACATGAGTGGGCTTCTTAACCTGCACTGTGGTGCCAACCTTGTACTCCTGAGCTTTGACACCATGCATCTGGTCGTACCACCCCTTGTTCTTCCGTTGGTGTTGGGAAATCTTCACTCTGCTCTTCACCTGATCAGGGACTACCCTTTTTCCACCTTCCAGCCAACCCGGGTTCATTTTTGTACAGGGTTCCCTCCCTCTCAAACACACAAAGGGAGACACCCCTGTGATAAGATTGGGCGTGGTATGGTAAGACCAGATGCACTCTCTTAAAGAATCTTCAACATCAAACCCACTGGTGATGGCCAATTGGATGTGTTCTTTAATTAACCGATTAGCCCTTTCTACCAACCCATTTGCTCTGGGGCAATAGAGAGCAGTTTGTTCATGCTTTATGTTGAGATTCCCTAAGAATGACTTCATTGTCTCTGAGGTAAACTGCACCCCATTGTCTGTCACCAATATGGCTGGGATACCCTCATACACAAAAACACTCTTTAAAAATGAGATGAGGTTGCTCGTTGTGGTAGATGACGTAAATTTAAAATTCACCCAATGAGAGGTATAATCTACAAGAACGAACATGAACCTCCTTTGTGTACCTAGGACATCCATAGGACCAATAATGTCTACAGCTAATTTTGTCCAAGGAACCTCCGGAACCTCAACAGGGGATAAGGGAGCATTGCGTGTGATTTTGCTTTTGTCACTATTTGTACAGCTAATGCATTCCTTTACTTTGAGTTCAATCATGGAGTCCATTCTTGGGAACCAGAAGCAGCTCCTAACTTTGTTCTTCGTGAGGCTCCTGCCCAAGTGACCCTCATGGGCCAGGTCGATAATTTTGTTCCTCATACTCTTGGGGGGAACAGCTCTGTTCCCTCGATGTATCACATCCGACTGTATAGACAATTCGTACCTCACCTCCCGTCTTCCTTCACGCTAGCATCCCATTCTTCTTTTGTTAAAGAAGGGAGATGCATGGCTAAAATGGGGACATCCAACTGCTCCTCGCTAGAATAATCCACAAGTGGAGACCTGGATAAATAGTAAATAGTCAGCAATTACATTCTCCGGACCTGGGAGGTATTCCACTTTAAAGCAGTAGTTTTCTAGGCCCAGGACCCATTTTGAAATTCTCGGAGAATTGTTATGTACACTTTTTTTTTTTTTTTTTTTTAAACTTTGTTTATTGAGATTTTATGGTTCAATTTCACATTCATACAGAAAAAACATATTCAAATTCAAGTGACAATGCAAGTCAGCAGTCATATGGGCATCTCGTCCACCATTTTTCCAGGGGGCAAGCGAGCAATTTTACACAGTAGTGGGTATGTCCAGTGACTGGTACAGGTAATAAAGACATCAGGTAGAGGAACAGTGTACATTATAGTCATCCGGCGGTGACATGAGAACCCCCGGGCAGAACTCCCCAATGCTTCACACCCCATCCAAGGCAGGGCCACCTCCTACAAATCGGGAACTTACATCACATAAAAACAAACCACGTGGTACAAAATATCAGAATTCCGTCGCACACAAGGCAACACATAGGGGAAAAGGATAAGCACCTCAGACGCGCCTATAGTGCTGTAACAGTTCACCTCCCATCTTGTGCAGGATGTAAACCATGGATGCTGGGATTCGGGTCTTCAGTGACCAAAGGGGGAGCGGCTTCTGCCAGAACCTCTGGGCACCGTAACAGGTAACTTTGTAATGGGCCCCATATATTGGCAGGGCGGGACCGGGTGGGAAGTAGCTCGGAGTATGTCAGTATTTGCTCTTGGCAATAGACAAGATCCTTGAGCCACTCCTTGAATTTCGGGGCACGTCCCCGTCCCCACCGGCAAGCAATACGCCGTTTCTCTAATAAAAGCGCCATTGTGACAAATTTACGACTTGGACGTGGAATTTGTTTAGTATAGCCTAGTAATGCCTGTACCGGCTCAGGCGCAAGAGGAAGCTCTATCATTTGCGCAATGGCAGAATACACCAGAGCCCAGTAGCCCTGAATAGTGGGGCATGCCCAGGATAAGTGAAGGAAGTCCGCCTGAGGGGCGTGACATCTCTCGCAATCATCAGAATCCTGCAGTTGAAATTTGTGCTTGGTCACCGGAGTGCAATAGAGGCGGTTCAGAAATTTAAAGTGAATGATCCGGTGCCTGCTACTCGCCGAGATCTGCTCCGTCTGCGTACAACAATAGGCCCACCTGTCATCTCCGAGCTCCACCCCCAGCTCCCGCTCCCATTCCCCACGAGCCCTCGAACTCTCAATTGCAGTGTCAGAGCGAACTGCGTGGTACAGTATCGAGACTAAATGGGAGGGTGAGGGTGCCTGTAGGAGCCTATGTAAGGGAGCGAGAATCTCAGGTTCAGCCGGGAACGTCCGCAGTATGGCCTTCATTCCATGTCTCAGTCTAACGTAAGTGAAAAGCTCCAGAGGGGTGGGCGTACAACCAACAAAGAATTGGTCCCTGTCACGAAACTGCCCACCAGTGAACAGATCACCCCATGTCCGGATTCCCAATTTGCGAATCAAGTCTTGAAACAGCCTCTCCTGTAAAAGGGGAAGCTGAGGGTGGTAGGCAATGGGGAGGAGAGGCGAGTACAGAAACGAACCCCCCACTCGCTTTGATATCTCCATCCACGCTCTCACCGTACCCTGCAGGGCGTTGTAATTTGCGTTGGTATGTGGGAGCACACTATGCAGTAGGCCAGGCAGGGGCAAGGGTGCCGCCAGCCAGTCCTCAGCAGCGAGCTGGGGCATGAATGCGATTGGGTGGAACCAGTAATACGCATAATGCGCTTGGGCGCAGTAATAGTGTAGTTCCAGATCCGGAATATCAAAGCCCCCGCGTGAGTAAGGGGAGGTCATCACAGCCCACTTCAATCCAGGTCTCTTCCCTCCCCACACCAGTCGTATCAATTCTGAACTTAACTGGGAGAAGAAGTGTCTTCCCGGAGGAAAGGGAATGTTCGTGAACAAATACAGGAGCTTGGGAAGCACTACCATCTTGATCAGGGCGGCACGCCCTGCCATCGATAGTGGGAGCGTAAGCCAGCGGTCAACGCAAGAGGAGACATGCATCAACGTCGTACCGTAGTTTAAGCGCATTAGCTCCTCCCTATCTCGAGAAACCTTTAATGCCGAGATACTTGACTTCGGACTCACTCCATTCTATGGGATAGTCAAGTGAGAATTTCCGGGAACCATCTGTCAGATGGAAAATCTGGGACTTAGACCAGTTGATCCGTACGCCCGACATCTCCCCGTAGATCAGAAATTCCCGGAGTAGGGGATTCAGATTATTTTGAGGGTCCCGAACATACAAGGTAATGTCATCTGCATACAGTGACAGCAAAATTTGTCTCTGCTCGCAGAACAGCGCCCTGTTCTGATGGTGTTGTCGCAACCTCGAGGCAAGTGGCTCAATCGCCAGTGCAAATAATAGTGGGGAGAGAGGGCATCCCTGCCTGGTCCCTCGAGCAATGCCGAAGGACTCCGATGTTCTGCCATTGATTAAGACCTTGGCGCGCGGACTACCATAAAGGAGAGCCATCCATCCCAGGAATACCAGAGGAAAGCCCATTTGGGTCAACACTGCCACCAAATAGTCCCATTCTAGGGAGTCGAACGCTTTCGTGGCGTCCAGAAAGACTGCCACCATCTGTAAATCGGGGTCCACGTTCTGTAATATTGCGAATAACGTGCGCAAATTGTGCGACGTCGCCCTACCGGGTATAAATTCCGATTGATCCGGGAGCACCAGTCCCTCCATGAGGAGCGTCAAGCGATTAGCCAGAGTTTTAGAAAGGATCTTCGCATCGCAATTAAGGAGGGACAATGGGCGGTATGAATCCGGGGAGGTTGCCGGTTTACCTGGCTTTAAAAGGGAAGTGATTAGTGCCTCTCTCATAGAAGGAGGAAGCACCCCCAGCGTATGGGCCTCTTCGAATACCACTTTTAAGATCGGCGCAAGGATATCGACATAAGTTTTATAGAATTCTATCGGGAAGCCATCGAGGCCAAGGGCTTTACCCGAGGCCATTTGCATTATGGCCTCACGAATTTCGTCAATTCCCAAAGGAGCCATCAGGAACTTTCTGTGCGCATCAGAGAGCCACCCAAGTGTGATCTCTCCCAGATAGCGGCCAAGCTCCGTCGGATGGGTATTAGCGGAAGAGTATAGTTCAGTGTAGTGAGTAACAAACACATGCATTATGGACCGGGTATCTCTGTGGAGTTCCCCCGAGCCTCCCTGTATTTCGAGGATATGATTATTAAAGCGAGGCGGCCGTGTCGCCCAGGTTAAGAATTTACCCGGCCTTTCACCCTCCCCGTACCTTCGGGCCTGAAAGTATTTCCCCCTAAAGCGGACCTCCCTATCTGCAGTTGCCTTGTAGTCAGATAGCAGATCTCGAAACTTGGCCTGCGCTCCAGCATCACTGGTAAACGTGGGGGTGGATTCCAGATCCTTAAGGTCAGACTCTAATTTACAAAGGGTGTTACGCAGGTCCTTGAGTACTCCCACCCCCTTTGAAATGCACAGCCCCCTGATTGTAACTTTAAAGGCCTCCCAAACCACTGCTACACTATCCACCGTCCCACCATTTCGTTGAAAGAAGCTCTCAATCTCCTGTGCTATTTCGGACCGGAAGACCTCATCCAGTAGGACGTTAGGCTGCAATCTCCACGACATTGGAGATCCAACTAGGTCTATTAAGTCCATGCCCATCGAGACAGGGGCGTGATCAGAGTACGTGCGAGCCAGGTGTTTTACCCTACATATCATAGGAGCGAGTCCCGGAGAGACTAATATGTAATCCAATCGTGCCCACGTGGAGTGTGCAGCTGACCAATGCGGGCCCTCGAGGGTCGCAGGGTGTCTATAGCGCCATGCGTCTAACAGGTGACGATCGGTGAGGAGACCGTGGACATATGCCTGCGAGCGGGAGTAATGTTGAGGGCCAGGGTTCTCTCTGTCTCTTAGGGGATCAACAACTATATTAAGGTCTCCCCCCCACACTAGATAAGTGGAGCCAATACTTAGAATCTCATTCCAGATCGTCTGGAGGCAATTCGGATCATCCGAGTTGGGACCATAATAACATGCAAGAGTAAGTGTGTCCATACCCAGGCGCCCCCAAATGACACAGTACCTGCCCTCCCTGTCGGTTCGTTCTCCCCGTTGTACGCAAAGGGGGTGTGTTTCCGAATAAGGATTGCAACTCCTCGCGAATAGGTGGAATAGGAGGAAAAGGTACGGTGAATAGCCCAACGCGATGCAAACAGCGAAGGCCTGGAGGGGTCGAGGTGTGTCTCCTGAAGGAACGCCACCCCAATGTGATGTCTATCTAGGTACGCCAGAATTTGTCTACGCTTTCTAGGGTCTCCTAAACCCCTCACATTCCAAGTTAGGAAGTTAAGCTGGATAGCGCAGTCCCTACCCTTTTGCGGATCACTCATAGTTAACAATAATATTCAAATAATGCAATACAATGTGCCCACTACCCCCTGGTTGATGCAAGGATAACGATGCAAATGCCACCCCATGCCAGTCAAAGACATCAGTCACCATAAATCCCCAACTCCCCCCTCCTCCCCCCACCCACAGCAGCATCCCAATCATGCCATCTGGATCAACCCCCTTCCCCCCCCCCTCAACAAAACCCCCCCATAACCAGTGCCATAAGGGAGCAACATTTAACCTTGAAAACAGTGGGGTAATACCCTCGGGGGTGCAGTCCAGGTGGAGACACTATATCCCCTTGAGCCTTAAGAGCATACCCAGTCAATAACCGAGTCTTCTCTATGGACAAAGGGTGCCCAGCGAAGTGAAATGTCCTGAGAGTCTGGCGCGCGGTCAAGAGGAGCAGGACTCAGGTTACAGTCTCCTATCACAGTTCAGTCAGGCCCGTGAGCCATCAAACCAAGTCTCGCATCCGCAGTCACGCACACCATCTTACCAACCGCTGGGCATCTGGTCCCGACGCTGCACGATGATGACTCGGCGCCGTCACTCCGAGGCTGGCGTGGAGGGGCGCTCTATTTCACGCTTCTTGACACGCTTCAGGAATTCCTCTGCCTTTTGGGGATTCGTGCAGAAGATCTGTTTCCCCTGATGCGTGATGCGCAAACGGGCGGGGTAGAGGAGCGCATAGTAGATTTGTGCAGCCCGCAGTTTTTGCTTGACGAGAATGAACTTCTTACGCTCTTCTTGGACCACGGGGGTGAAGTCTGGGAATATAGTGAAGGTGTTGCCATCGTAGGATAGGTTCTTTTTCCCCTCGCCGTCCGAAGCGCTGCATCGCGGTCCCGGAAGTTCAGCAAGCGAGCGATGATGGGGCGGGGGGGAGCCCCTGGCGGCGGTTTCGGAGCCAGTGATCTGTGCGCCCTCTCGATAATGAACTGAGGAGATAGAGAGTCCGTGCCCACCACCGCTCTCAGTAGACCCTCCACATAGTCCTCCATCTTACCCGTGTGGGTCGATTCTGGTATGCCAATTATGCGAATATTATTTCTCCGGCTACGCGCCTCCAACTCCTCATTCTTGGCCGCTATTACCCGGAGGACTTTATCCATGCGCGTCACGGTGGCTGACAACTGTGTTGTTTGGTCTTCTGAATCTGAAATACGCCGCTCCGTCTCTGTGAGGCGTTCGCCATGGCTATCTACCTTGTGTACTATGGAGTCCATACGTGACTGCATAGAGTCCATTTTATCCACGATGGTCGCCAGACTCTGCCGCATATCAAGCAGTATAGATTTGACATCATCTACCGGCTGGGCGTCTGGTTGGGTCGACCCTCTCGCCCCGTCCTCCGGCTGGGATCTGGTGGTCTTTTTGGCCTCAAAAGTGAGGCGAGGCTGACGGCTGTCCGGCTTCCCCATGACAGTACCTACAGGAAGACCACCACAGGTGTGAGGGCGGAAAAGTACAGCCCGGAGCTTCAACTACGTCGTGGGCAAAAAGATATGGGGCAACCCTTCAGTTCCACAGTGATCTCCACAGCAACGCAATCGGATCGTCTCCGCAGGCAACGAAGGGCGACGCCCGTAACAGGCCCCTCCACCGGGAATCAGCCGCAGTCACCTGGGGAGACTACACACCTCTTCAGCGGTCAGTCCGCTACCAGGATAGCAGGAGCGACCCGTCCCCGGGCCTCCAGTCGCCAGTAGCCAGCTAGGGGGAGGGGGGGTTGGGGCGGCAAGCGCCAGGCCCCCCCGGATCACACAGCAGACCCCCAACAACAGCGGTTCTTCTATCAGGATCCAGTCAGGGGAGGGGCACAGTCCGCCGTCTAGCGACCTCAGGCAAGTGGCGTCTGCCGCAGACCATCCAAACCCCCAGCACGATCACCGGCGCGGGCCCCTCGGGTCAATCACCAGCGTCATTCAGGCAGGGGCAGTCCAGCGTCGGCTGCTCCTGCGAGGCACTATCTCTCGACCACGATTCGTGCAGGCAAGCCTTCAGGCCCAGCAGGGGCCAGCCGGTCACCGCGGAGCGGGGCAGACGGGGCCGCGTCACGCCACACACAGTCCCAGAGCAGGAAGTTCGCACCCTCACCTCCGACACCCGTAGTGTTCTCTCGGGATGTCCAGCAGCGCGATTGTTGTCCGATCACCGGGTGTAGGCTTCAGACGGGGCACCCCAAATCCACTGTGCCCCCGATGCGGAGCAGACCCCCCGCGTCTCAGAGGTCGGAGCTGGGGCCTCTCACGTGTACAGCACCGGCCTCGCGTAGCGGTCTCAGCCCAGTCCCGGCTCTAGCAAGGTCCGCGCGCCCGCCGGCAGCAGCAGCCTCCCACTCCGAGGACACCGGGTCGCCCGGGGTGATAAAGATCCCAAGCGGCGGCGGAGGTGGCAGACTACCCACGGAGATCTGTTGTCTCAGGATTTGCGATGTTCAGGGAGGATTTCTGCAGGACTTCGTCGCTGGGCTGCGGGAGCTTCACCCAGAGGCAGCCATTCCGCTGTGTGCCACCTAGCGCCCCCTGTTATGTACACTTTTTGACGAGAACATAAATGTCAGAGGCTTGTGGTCAGTGTGTATAACAAATTGTATCCCCCATAGGAAAAATTTAAAATGGTTGACAGCCCAGAAGCACACCAACGCCTCCCTTTCGATGACAGAATAGTTTTTTTCCGCTGAATTGAGGGTCCGTGATGCAAATGCTATAATGGTATCTTGGCCTTGGTCCTTTTGAGAAAGCATCGCACCCAAACCTTTGTTGGATGCATCCGTAGTGAGGATGGTTTTTTTCCGTGGGTCAAACGACCCTAGTGCAGGTGATCCTAGGATACGATCTTTTATGGACTTCACCATCATGCTGTGTCTCTCCTCCCACACGAATTCTCTGTCTTTCTTTAAGAGCTCACGTTGACCATCACCAAGATCTGCAAAATTTTTTACGTACTTAGACATGTACTCAACTAGGCCTAGAAAAGATTTAAGCTCCTCTTTGCTTGAAGGGTTTGCTGCATCCCTGACTACTTGAATCAGGCTGTGCTTTGGTTTGAACCCCTCCTTCGATATGGTGTGACCCAAATAATCCACCGAGGTCACTTTGATCTTGCACTTATCAAGTTTGACAGTTAATCCTGCAATAGACAATCTTTGGCACACTGTGTTGAGGATAACATCATGTTCTTCCTCCGTCGACCCATACATTAGTATGTCATCCTGAAAACAAAGAGTGTTCTTTATGCCCTCCAGAACTTTTTGCATGACTTTTTGAAAAACAGACGCCGCCGAAGCCAAGCCGAAAGGCATCCTGATGAACATGTAGGCCCCAAACGGCGATGAAAATGCCGTCAGGGGTCTGGAATCAGGATGTAACTCGACTTGATGGTAAGCCATCGATAAATCTATGACAGAGAAGTAACACCCTTTTCCCATAGTGCTCAGCATCTCGTTTATGTTGGGCAGGGGGAACCTCTCCACCCAGATGTTGTCGTTGAGGCTGCGCAGGTCCACACAGACGCGGATACCATTACCATTAGCTTTAGAAGCAAGAACTAGAGGGGCCAACCATTCAAATGCCTCTATCGGATGAATGACGCCCATGTCACACAATTTATCCAACTCACTTTTGAGGATTTCCCTCAGACAGAAAGGAACAGGACGCGCTCTGTGGACCACAGGTTTAGCGCCCTTCTTCACTTTAATTTTGTGTTGGAAATCTTTTAACTTTCCCAATTTTTCAGTAAAAAGATCAGGAAACGCATCTTGTATGAGCTTATTGCCATTGGGAATGTCTACTAAGATGACTTGGTTCTCATCGTTAGGGTCAAGGATAATACCCAGATCTTTCTGGTGTTTCCACCCTAACAGGTTCGCACCCCTCTCAACTACATACACTTTGCCTACAATGGTTCTACCCTTGAAGTCTATGTGACTACTAACCATCCCCACCAAAGGGATGGGGTCCCTGGTGTACACTTCAGGCGATATATCAGGGGGAACCAGCATACCCTTGTCGCACCCCAGGAAATTCTCAAAATCTGCTAGGTTAACTAACGTAAACGGTGAACACGAGTCCGCATACACCTCAAGGGGTTTGTTATCAATGAGAATGACACATTTGGGATAATTTGGCCTGTCCGCTTCATGACTATCTTTCACTTGAAAAATGAATCTCGCTTGCGATTCCCCGCTGATGTTGACAGCCCTAGCAGAGTTACTTGACCCATCCCTGCATACCCTGGCTAAATGGCCTCTTCTATTGCATTTTTTACACAAAACCCCCCGTGCTGAACAAAAGGGGCTGTTGGCCAGGTGGTTATTGCTGCCACACCTAAAACATTTCAACCCTTGGCTCTCCCTAATGGGATTACTAATGGGTGTGCTTTTAATACTTTCTCTATTGTTAACCTTAAAAACTTCTCCCTCAGAACCTTCACACTGAATGGCTGCCACAACTTCCTCTTTAATTTTCATTTCTCCGACACACTTGGCGGTATGCTCCACAGATTGTGCAATTGAAATGGCATCCTTTAGGGATGGGTTTTTTGCCAACAATTTCTCTTGTACCTTCCCACTATTTGTACACCTCACAAGTTGATCTCTTATAAGGGAATCGTTTAAGTCACCCAAATCACACAATTGTGTAAGACCTCTAAGGGCAGCTATGTAATTATTAATCGATTCCCCCATTCCTTGGGTACGACTAAAAAACTTATGGCGTTCAAGCACCACATTGACCTTGTCACGAAAATGTAACTCCAACTTCATCAGAGTAATGTCATACACATCAACATTATCCTCCTCTTCCAACTCAGGCTCAGGTAAAATTTCATAGACTTTCAGTCCATGAACGCCCAAATTGTGTAACAGGATATGTTGTTTGCGCAGCGGAGAGAACCTTTCACCCCCCATAGCGATTAAATAGGATTCGAATAGCTTTGTCCAGTCCTTCCAATGAATCTTTGGATCACCACAGTCATTGAGGAAAGACGGAGGTTGACTCATGCCAGGAGTGCCCATTTCGTATCTGTGAAGCTCACAAGGTTATATGGCTATGTACCTGGATATCCCGACCTAAACAGAGGAAGTGCAGACTTTGAGGCCCCACTCAACTCATGCGAAGAACATTGCAAGATTTGACGCAGGATTAAACACCAAAACCCATGCCAGATGTGACACAGACAACATAGCACACCCAATGTGAGCGTGTCACAGTAGATTTAGGCACCCAGAAAATGTAGGGTATGCACGCAATGTGTGCACATCACAGTGTAATTTTCAAACAAAACACGAAAAGTAGAACGTCTAAAATGTGTGCGAGCCACAATGCAGAACTACACGCAAAAGCGTAAGGCAATTGAGATACACACCTCCTGTGTCTATGTCACAGTGAAGCAATGTGCACACGATGAATATGGCCTTGGGAGGATTTTAACAACACGGACTTTGTGTGCGCATCACAGAAGAAACAGACGAAAAACTGAAAGTGAACTGGTTGGATCTTACTTGCTGATCTGGAGACTGCTGACCGGCCCAAGGAGGACTGGTGCGCCGGCAGACGATACCTCAGGGCGGAGCCAAGAGCCTCCGCAGGAAGACAGCTCCACAGGAAACCGCCGTTGACAGGCGGGAGCGAGCGCCGGAGCTGACAAGAATCAGGCTGCTGTTCCGATGCGGCTCTCGGTGGGCACCTATACTCCGCCGGGTAGAGAGAGCACTACGGGACCACCAAACCGGTGCTCACACAGGAGCTTGCACGAAGAACAGCTGGGCACCGTGGATACCGGCAGACGGGGCTGACCTGCGCAGCCCTCACAGGAACGCTGAGGCAACTGATGTCAACCCTCCGCAGGGTAGCAGTAACGACAACTCCAGAATTCGCCTCCCACACCGAAGCACTACACACAGGTTGGCAGCCGTCCCAGAGTCACTTCCACGCCGGACAGGCTCCGTGAGGGACACGCAGTACACCTGGAGCGGAACAACGCCACAGCTGGGAGAAGCAGAACAGCACCTTTGACCCAAGTCTGACTCGTACTTGAGCCCGTAGCAGGAGAGAACAACACAAAAAGGGGAGATGACCAGCTGCCCCCTCCGCAGACGTCGCCAGTGTTATAATGAAGAAAAGACCACACACGAGGTGAGTGTGACTCTGTTTATTCCAGTCATCCGCTCTCCACAATGAATCAGAACCTTCGTTTGTCAACATTCTATAGTGAGCTCCCACTGCCCAGCCGTACCAACAGGGCCAGCAGGGAGGGGGCATGGGCTATACCATTATACAAAATGATGGAGATTACAACACTAAGCCTTTCACTTTTGGTCTGCACCCTCATGAAAAATGTATGATGTTCCATAACAACGTAAATGCGTGCACCAAAGTGTATTTTTTACAGGAGTGCTGACATTTGATAGAGGTCTCCAGGTTCACTTTTGTGGTTACTCACTGCTATAAGATCTAAGATTTCGTAGATAATATGACCCTCCACATTCAGGTTATGAAGTAGAACGCCCTGTTTCCTGGCAGTAGAGAACCTTTCAGCCTGATAGCTACCAGATATGAATCAAACAAGTGTTTCCATTTTTCCAGGGCAACAATGGTTTACCCCTCTCCAACAGGAACTGTGGAGGTTGGCTCATGCTAGCCACCATCCCTGCAACTAAAATGAAAGTAACAAACTAACTCACCAATTTAAAATATTGAGTCAACACAAAAAGCCAACACAATTAATTGAAATAACGAAATGGCTTAAAAAACGAGGATATGTGTGCAACGTGGCTGTGTGATCGTTAAAATAGTGTGATCCCATTGTGGTGAACACGTGTACTACTTGCTTCTGGCACACAGCACTGGTTGAAATCATGGCAAAATAAAGCATTCTATCCAACTCAAGTAATATAAGCTAAAAAACCATTCTCTTGGGCAGAGTATCTCACCGTTTGAAACTGTTTCTTCCTCCTTCTAAAATGTGACCGTTATCAATGTCAGCAAGAATATGCATCAGTGTTGCCTAGCACTCCTTACATGCCGACACAGCATGTCCACTGTACACAGTTCAAGCGTGCCGTGACAGCGCATATATCGCACACGCATTGCGTGTCATCGACTACTCTTCTGCCTCCTACAGTACAAAGACGCACACACTAGCTTCCTACTAAGATGTAGGACGCCATGCATATTATCCAAGAATGCGTCTGGCTTCCACAACAAACACAGGCTTCTCTGACTAAGTTGACCGCTCACCACAGTCACAGTTCAATTACATCCACTCTCCTGCCACAAATCCATGCACAGACCTCAAGGCTCACCACACATCGTTTAACATTTTCTGCGTGGAGCAACTCATGGCTAACAGCCAGCCAAAGGGTTGAGAATTACCTCACCCAAAAAATGTCAGCCACGTACCGAAAGTTAAGAGTGAGAGTAGAAATTATTCACCGCTACAGTTTACGGGTCACTCTCAAAATCCTCTAGGTTTCCTTAGCACACATCCAAAATTCAAGTTCCCTATCTTCAAGCCTGCACAAGGAGTTGTCTGGTGGATGCACTCTGTAACTCGTCGCAAGTATTAAGGGAGTGCACACTACACTTTATACGGTTAACTCTCTTTATTGCATCCATCAAAGGTACACAGCCTCCTCTGAGTCAGCCTCAGTCCAACTGCCTAGTGGTTGCCTAACACATCTCGAAGTTCCATGTGATGTCTTCAGGGCTAAGTAATGTTAATACATGCAAATTCAGGCATGTATGCACAACCCGCGGGGGTAGCCACTCGGCCTCAGAATGCAGGCGCAAAATGGGCCATGGTGACAAAAAAGAAAAGTAAAATAAGGAGGGGCAGGAGTGGTGGGGGGGCACAGAGAATGGGGGGATTTCCAGCTAGCCAAGTCACCCATTAACACACACCAGCTCCGAAGGTTAGATCAAAGTTCCAACAACAGAAAAGATACTGCTCTACTAGTGAAAGGATCTGAGGAAGGTTTTAAAATCCTGTTTGAAGATTTCGTCACCACAAGCACAGTGAGGAACCTGAAGTCTGACCAAAAGCACCCATAGATAGTTCAATAAAAGATTAAGAAGGAGAAGGGCCTGGGTCAAATAGAGGTCCCCCTATCCCCATCATTCCCCAGAGGATTGGTGAGATCACTTCTGGGGTGGTACCCAAAAAAGAGGCGGGCCAGTTCAGACTCATACAGCATCTAACCTTCCCTGAAGGAGCTTTCATGAACGATGGGATCAGCCCTAAGGCATGCTCGGTGGGATACTCAACAGTGGAGAAAGTTAATGATTTAGTAAGGACAACAGGCAAGGGTCCCTCATGGCACAAGCAGACATTGAAACTGTGTTTCGGGCCAGGTGCACCTTGACCAAGCGATGCCAATGGGGTGGTCTGTGTCTTGCACGTATTTCGAGCGTTTCAGAGAACATTTTTAGAATGAGCCCTGCAAAAGGACACACATGGTGGGCAAGCTACACTACCTTGATGACTTCCTGTTCATGGGGCAGGCAGGTACAGGTGAGTGCATGACCACATCGAGGCCATTCCAGGAACTAGCTGCAGACATAGGCGTTCCGCTAGCAGTGGACAAAACGGTTTGCCCGGCAACAAAATTATTTGGATTGAGTTAGACTCCATCGCGGGCACATCTAGGATACCAGAGGACAAGGCCCATGAGTTGAGAAAGTAGTTAAGGGATATGTGCAGCAAAAAAAAAGCTATGCTCCGGGAACTGCTAAGGTTATTAGGAAAGTTAAACTTTGCAGCTAGGGTTATAAAAGCAAGGCGAGTTTTCGCACGATGCCTGACCCGGCTGATCGCTGGATTGCAGAAGAAGCATCATCATATTAGGCTTGGGCAGGGGTAAAAAGTGACCTGGCCATTTGGCACTAGGTTCCTGGAGGAGTTCAATGAGCTTTTAATATGGAGAGAAGGATGGGTGACGGCCAGACAAATAACCCTTTTCACAGACGCAGCAGGTCGCAAAGGCTTTAGAGTAACATTAGGAAAGGCATGGTGTGCGTGGAAATGGCCCAAGAAGTGGGAAGAGTTGGACATCACAAAGGATATCACCGTTCCTGAGTTATTCCTGTTAGTTGTGGCACTGACAGTCTGGCGGGAAAAGTTGAGAAGCCTGAAACTCATCCTCTGGTCTAACAATCAAGGGGTGGTGTAATAAATAAACAATGGGGCAGCCAGATTCCCTACTATACTGACGCTTATGAGGTACATGGTGAAGTGACAACTGGAGGGCAACCTCGACAGAAAGGCAAGGCATGTCCCTGGGATTGAGAAATCACTGGCAGATTTGCTCTTTCATTTCCAGATGCGCAAGTTCATGAACCTAGCACCAAGCGCCTGGGAGGGAAGAGACAGGGTACAAGATGATCCATAAAATTCAAAAAGTTGACCCAGATTATGGATGCATTTGAGTGGGTGGATCTAGACGCATCTGAGGTCTCCTTGTTCAAGGTGGAAATTCACCACAGCGTTTTCTGGGGCAATCAGGGGGAGTGAGCATGTGGCCCCAGCGCAAAGGGAGGTGGACATCAGCATGCCTGCAAGCGATGGATGTCACGCTAGACTTGTCACAGGTAGAACTACTATTGAGGAAATCAAAAATGGACCAGCAAGGAAAAGGGTCCAGGGTACAGCTGCATTGCATATAGGACCCCAGGTACTGACCAGTGCGCTGCTTGTATTCCAACATGGCGCCGTGGCCCATTGGGGGGGTGGGGAAATCACTCTTCAGGCACGAGGACCTTCTGAGCAAGTTTCAATTCATGGCAGTTATAAACAAAGCTCTCGGCTGGGCGGGTCTACAGTCCTCCTTCTTTGGGTCCCACTCCTGCCGAATAGGGGCGGCAACAAGGGCCACACGAAAAGGATGCCAGAGGCAGAGATCAAAACAGAGGGAAGATGGCACTCCACGCTTTCAAATCTTAATTGAGGTTCCAACTTTCGTGACCAAGCATGGACCGCGCTACGTGCAAACGGACAGCTGTTATTGTTGACCTGGCAGGGGTCTGGCCCAGGACAGCTTGGGTGGAGTACAGTGTATGGGGACTGTCTGGAAACTGATGATTACTATTGAAAGAATTTTTATTTTTCTCCAAATTTTTGATTTTGTCTAACTTTGCACACCTAAAGTCACAAATGCACAGCCCCCAAATAACTGCCAACGGATAAAAATATAACCTGACCTATATGCCAACTTAAAAATAAAACTCATGTTCCCATCGCCAGGCTAATAAATGCTTTTGGATTCTGCAGAAGCATTGTAACTCTAGTTAAATAGGAAAAAAGCAAGATGTTAGAGCCGACAAAATAATGATTATTCTGTAACTTATTACCTTGTTTACAGCTGCTGACATTCAGAACACCGGAACCGAGGCAATTACCCGCCGGTACACAGAATCCTGCATTGTCCGGATTTTCTGTTGCATTGGCAAAAACCTTTGCTGGTGGAACGAACCGGAAAGCTGAGACTCCCTTGACATTCACATTGCTCTCATATAACGCATACAGAGATCTGTAAAGGACAATAAAGATAAGAAGGCCCTGAATTACTTTGACAGACCAAGAGAAGAAAAGATCACACAACCATAAAGTAGTAAACGGACTACATGTTGGCAGCCATTCAAACAGCTTGCATGCTATCCCAAGGTTCAGGGACAAGAATAACCAAAAATAATCAAACTAACAATAGGCAAAACCAACTGTAAAATGAATCATACACAATTGCCCTTTTTCACCCTCCTAGGACAAAATCATTTCAGGTGCAAACTTGAATTTGCCCCCAAATTGGTATGTCAACTCTTAGATATTACCACATGGGCATCCACACAAATTTTTCCAAGGGCTGAGGGGGGTGGTAATTTTAACATCATCCATCCTCTGGCATGATGTGCATCAGCTGGGCTACAAGAAACTCTGGGGCGCAGGAGGAGCCATGGGTCGCAGGAAGCATATGTTCCCTTACACCATAAGATTGTTTTGCCACAGCCATCTCTTTCTTTTGTGGCCTCTGGTTGATATCACACCTTCTAGCAGTTTGTAAAGAAAAAAACAGTTCTGCAGGCAGGAGCGGCTACTGGCCAAAGGTGAAAAGGCTCAGATTTGCAAAGGGTTGAGAAACCTGATGCAAAAGCTTAATAGAAGGATCAAGCTCCCATTGTCTGATATGTTTTTATATCACCACTATTGAATGCACCACATTATTCATACACACATGATCAAGGCACTATCAATGAATAATAAAAAAAAACATGTAGAATTTGCATTTGGTGTACGCAGAAACAAATGACAATTACAATATATGACAAAAGTATTTATTTTGGAAATGTTTTAACTTAAATATATTCAAATAATACAATCAAATGTATTACCTTGAATAAAATACCAACTGTTTTCATCCAAATTGGAAAATAAAACATATAAACTTAACCTGGACAATTGTTGCAGGTTAGGAGCTGCAAGCTGCAAGCATCAACAATCTTGCTGAAATTGAACAATCACATTTTTCAATGAGTAGTTTTATACAGTTTTTGTTCACTGGTAAGTGATCCCAAAAAAGGAACTGTAAACGTCTGTGCAAATGTATCAATTTCTTTTCTAAATCAGCTTTTTTCATCAATTTTTGCTTGATGTATACTCATCATGCACAAACCCGATAATCTGCCATTGTCGACCTCAACCAGGTTTTCACCGTTCTCATTGTGCTGAAAGACCGTTTTCCTGTTCAAGTCGTCACTGGTAACGTGAGAGCGATGAGAATTGCTTGCTAGACTGATGGAAATAAATCTGTGTGGTTTAGCATATCCAGATATCTATTGTCAAACTGCTCGTCCTTCGTTGACCAGATCTCAAACCATGTGACTGCTTCGGCTTTCAGGTTTTTAATGTCGTAAATTTCTCCGATGTTTGCAATATGCCATTTCTATTTTTAAACTGCCATTTTTGGCATGTGTTTTGGGTTAAGTGAAAACAGACCCACACTTTTCTTGTTTTCATTACCAAACCGGCTTTCCAATGATGCGATTATAGAGTCCATGTATGGCCCATATATAGACTGTCGATAACATTCTTCCACAGAAGAGGAACCAAAGTTAGAATAAAATATTTGCCGCCCACACTGTCTGAGAACACAAAGTTCAATGTTCAATTTTTCAGCCACTGTTTGAACATTTGAAAAAAGTTCCTGAAATTGCTCTTCTGCTTTTTGTCTGTGATCACACAGTAAGATGGTTTTACAACATGAATACACACCTTGAGGATATCAAGCTGAACAGCTTGGAGAGCCTGGCTTACAGATTCCAATCTTGTTAAGTATTCTGAAATTATGCTCAAGTAAGAGAGAAAGCTCACTGTGCTTGAGGAACATTGCAATTGATACGCATTTTGATGTGTTCTTTCTGATGATATAGTAACCAGTAAGCTTAATTGCTTAAAAACCTTTTCAAAGATTGAGCTAAATATTCTAATGCTCTTGTATTTTGCTGTCCATCGTGTTTCACTCAGCAATGGCACATTGGGAATAAGAGATCATACTTTCAGACTCTCACGGAAAAACGTGTTGATGGCTTTCACTGTGCCATTAGAATTCCATATATCAGGAACAGAATTCAGGTCAATAACAACCAAATTAAGTTTATGTGCAGCAGAGTGAGCAAAAGCAGCTTTAGGATATGTTCTCATTATTATGGTTTGAACACCACCTTCCTTTCCTGCCATTGTAGAGCATCCATCAAATCATTGGCCATGGAGTTTTTCTGAGTGTATGTATCCCTAATCATATTTCCAATTGAGATATCATCCATTTCTTTTAATGTTGCCAAGGAATTATTCTCTGATTACAGCTATGGCGTTACTTGTGTCTACCAAATGAACTCCAAATGACATTTGTTTCTTTCAGGACATATCAGCACTTTCATCAGCAATGATTGAAAATCCATTTGACAGATAGACTAAGGATACCAGATATTGTCTTAATGTTTCTTCACAAAATGTAATCAATTCATGTTCAACTCGAACTGATGTATAACGTGCAGTAACTAGTGCATTTTCCAGATTGTTCTTTAGGATCACATCTCCTGCTTCAATGCCAAATTGGAACAGACTTTGCACACTTGCAGTTGTAGTTTTTTCCCACGTAAAGCATTGCTATGTGTGCCACAAAATAAGATAGTGGACAAAATTGGAAATAACCTTTTCCAATTTTCTTCAACATGCCTTTTCACAGCACTGTCTATTTGGCAAACAATACCTGTCTCTGGTTTCTTTCTGATTGCCAAAATGTGAGTGGCATCCACTTGTGCGTTTTTATGCCAAAGCGATAAAACATGGTTGCGTGTACTTTCATGGAAGTCTTTATATTTTGTGAAAGGCGTAGTTATGAATGCTCCTTGTGTCCCACGAAGAACTGGCTGTGGAAAAACCATGTAATACTTGCAAATGGCACTTTTCAGTTGTGGAGAGTAGTTGAGCCAAGTTGAATATTGATTAATCCATTCCATTCCAAAAACTTTATTTAGGCCACAAAAGACCATAAAAGTACATTTGACAATAAAACATTAACACACTTAAAAAATATTTGCAATAGTTCATTCAATATTACCGAGTTCATTTTCGTTGACTTCACAACAGTTTTACAAAGATACACATAAGGAAGAAAAAAAAAAAAGGATAAAAACGGATACAATAAAAATTAGGATAAAAGTTTTACAAAGTTAGGAATGGATATAACCTAGATCCGGAGGGGACGTATAAATGATAAAAAACAATCCTATGCGTAATCAACTATTTCTCTCCTCCCGGAATCAACTACTTTAAAAAGGGACGCCTAATGAACCACATTGAGTTTAAAAAGCGTGAAACAGCAAACACTATTGGCGGGTAAGTTACATATTTTAAGACCCTCAGTGCCTCTGCGCAACGCACAAAGCCGATGTTCTTGCACAGTTGGATTAGCCAACGCTTGTGCGGCGTGAGATAGGCTGGACAAAAAAAGAAAATGTGGGTAATCGACTCTTCCTTGTATTTACAAGCGGGGCACTCATTATTGCTTTCTTTAGCCCATTTGCTGGTAAAAGAATGAAGTGGGAGGGACCCTATCCTAAACTGAACATAAAGTTTCCTGGCTAAAGGGGGTTCGATGGTATCCAGAAAAGATTCTCTTTTGAACACGTCTTTGATTTGGAGGAAATCCATAGTCAAACGACTGTGAGAAGAACTTTCCTGGGTAAACGCTAGTTTGTGGGATCTATAACATCCAACTAGAGCCACCCTGGGGGTCATTGGGCATGTTATGTCAGGTGTCCTCCATAAATTTGGCATACCTAACTTAAATGCGTGGTCTCTTATATGGTTTAACCAGAAAATTTTCTTAAGAGTACTGGGAGCTAAAAACTCCTTAAGTTCAACCCTAAAGGTGGACAATTCCGGGGTCGCTCATAGATGACGCCAAAATGTGATGGGTCTAAGGGCGATCTCCTCATCTATGGGCCTAATACTAAAGTCCATGCGAATAGGCAGCAAGGGAGTACTACGAGGGAGGCCTAGGAGCTGCTGCAAGAAGCTATTTTCCACCTTACTCCGATCAGAAAAGGTGCGGTGCCCCCACAGTTCTGCCCCATATAAAGTAGCACCCTGTGCTTGTGCCTTATAAACTTCCACCACAGGCCCCGCCGGTTTAAATGCAGAGGAGCTATGTAATTTCATAATCCCACCCACTGTCTGTGTAAGCCTGAGCCTTGCCTTTGTCATCTGTGGTCCCCATTCAAAGTGTTCGGACAAAGTTACACTCAAATAATCAAACACCTTAACTCTTTCCAGGGGAATTCAATAAAGAAATGGGTTGGGGCGAGTAGTTTTAGGGGGGTTGAAGACCATATACTTTGTTTTTAAAATACTGATCTCCAATCCCCGGAGTTTGCAGAAATTAGCAAACTCATCAAGAATACGCTGAATACCCATTGGTGTTTTAGCAAGTAGGAGGGTGTCGTCTGCGAACATCAGCGCCGGCACCCTCCCTGAGGCTAACTTTGGGGCATCAATGTCTTTAATTCTATTGAGATGGTCAATGAGCCCGTTGACAAAGAGGCAGAATAAAGTGGGGGCCAGGACACAGCCCTGGTGAACCCCTTTCCTAACTGGGAAGCGCGAGGTAAGCTCCCCGTATTTTCCACATCTCACTTGGGCAAAGTTGTCTTGATAGAGCCTTACAATGACATTAAGGAGATAAGATGGAACTCCCAGATCTCTGAGCACTTCCCAGAGTCTTTCACTAGGTACGAAATCAAAAGCTGACTTCAGATCAACAAAAATCAAGTAGAGGCTGCCACCCTCTACTGTCACCGTTTTCCAGAAAAGAAGTTAGAGTCTAAAAATCTGGTCCACGGTTGACATGTTTGATCTGAAGGCAGCCTGATATGGGGTCAAAATCTCCTTTTCTTCCATCCAGCCTTGGAGTCGATCTAAAAGGACCCGACCGAAAAGTTTTTGGGTGATATCGATTAAACTGATCGGCCTGTAATTGATTGGGCAGTCTTTTTTGTGTATGGGAACAATCTCGGCCCCACACCATGTGTCCGGGGGCTTCATGCCTTTCATAACAGCATTAAATAGAACCCAAAGATAGGGTGCCCAGATTTTGGGTTCCTCTTTGTAAAGGTCACCTGGTAGTTTATCTAGGCCCGGCGCTTTATTGCTGTGGAGTCTATTAATAGTGTTGCCCACTTCGGTCATGGTGATCTCAGTTATACCCTCACTGTCAGGTTCTAATATTACAGCGGGATTACCGGTACAGTCGGACTGTCTTCTCTAGCTGAGTACAGCGACTCAAAGTGGGACTCCCATACTTTGGGAGCTATATTTGGCTCTATCGACAAGCTCCCTTCCCTATCACCAGAGCTTACTATTGCCCAAAAAGTGTTCAAATCCTTATCATCTAGGGCAATCCTGAGTGTTTCCCATCTGTCACTTTCCCACCTTTTCTTTTGCTGTTTGGTTATCTCTTTATAACCGGCCCGGGTAGATTTAATTAAGGGCTTGTCCTTCGCTTTCAATGCCGCTAGTAGGGCTTGCTTGGCCATACGGCACTTGTCATTAAACCAGGGACATTTAAATGTTTCGGTTCCCTCCTCCGCACCAGGGAATGGAATACATCCACCAACTTCTCCAGTAGCCCTTGGTGCGTAAGACTTGCCTTGTCCAGCTCCAGTAGGGGACCACCCGCCTGCACTATCTCCCACATTTTATTCAGTGACGGAATGGCTGTCTGATGAACTTTGGCCAGCTTAGGGGGTGAGTGTTGTATATAACCCCATCTAACATTTCTTCTATTGTTAGTCAATGTTAGTGCTCGGGCGGTCTATCCACTGGGGCAGCAGAGTTAGAAATACCAAGGTCCTCTGCTCTCAGGCTCAAGATCAAGGCGTTATGATCACTATCATGTCTAATAGTGATTCGAAAGTCAAGGACCCATCCCCATGATCTTGTTTCTACTAGAATATAGTCAAGTAAGGATGCTCGATTAAATGTAAGTTGTCCGGGGCGGTCCGATTTGGTATGCCCATTACATGCCTTTAGTGACAAGGCCAACGAGAGTGAATTAAGTTGTATTGCCAGTGGTGACCAAATCCTAATGGTACTAATCTGGGGATCGCGGACTGACCAGAGAATATCCTCCTCACTGAGCATGAAGTGATCCTGATCAGTAAGGGGTTCATATTGACAATTAAAATCACCCCCAACAATGAGCCAGATAGCTGGGTCCAGAGTTGAAATAAAGAGCCCTAACTGATCGATGGTAGCAGATTCCTGGCTGTTACTGACAGGTCTTGAATACACGTTAATTAGGGGGATTTTTACAGAGGAGGGAAAAGTGAGCAGAACACACTGGATGTCATTTGAAGGAGTTGCCAACTGATCGGCTCTACAACCCAAATGAGTACCCACCCAGATAGACAACCCGCCTGAGGGTCTCCCCCTTCCCCCAAAGGTAGCAAAGGAATTGAAAGAGGCAAAACCCACCTGCTGAAACTCTTCCCTCGCCCATGTCTCCTGGAACAGATAGATGTCCTGCTCTGCCACAAAAAGCCCCCATTCTGGACAGGATAGTTTATTTTTAAGGCCCGCCAGATTCCATGATAGAACCCTAATACTGTTATCTGTACCTCTTTTCCTTCTCAAGGCATCAACAGCGCTGTTATTAGGGGCCACTCTGTCACCTTGTTGGACTAGATGGGAATTATCTGGAACAGGATAGGACTTACTGTCTTTCTTTGACTCACTATCTGGGGCGTTGGAGATAGTAATTGGGGGCCCCCTGGGGTGGATGGTTTCACAAGGAGAGTTTATTAACTGGGGGAGATATAAACTCCTATCCCTAGGTGTTCGCCTCAAACAATTCCCAGCATTATACATCGGGTCCTGGCTGTATGGTCCTGAATTCCCTTCCATAATTGTCCCTTCCCTCAGTCAATCCACCGCCTCCAAGCTATCATATCTGTTGTTAACCGGGATGATTAATCCCAAACACGGCGGAAACAGCGTGGTCCACCTGAATCCTTCTTGAAGTCATACTTTTCTGGTGGGGTATACGTATTTCTTAGTAGATTGTAATTTAAAATCATCTGTTAGTTTTTTTGATGATTAAAATACAATGCAATTGTATTTACAGGAGTATCAACATCATGGCTACATTCTGTTGGAGCTGAAACTGGACCTGCAGAACTGCTTATGCTTTGCTCTTCAGCCTCCTGTTCACCATGTCTAGATTCTTTTCTTGCTTCCTTAATATCAGATTCTAAATCATCCAACTTTCGTTTTGAAAAAAATTTGAGGATGCCCATTGTAGGAGAGTAGGGTCTGCAATCCTATGATCACCCAGATTTTTTGCTTTTGCTTCATTGGTTTACGACTTTCTCCGGCTGTGGGCCTGCCAATCAGACCCACAGCCTAGCTGTTCTCTCTCGAAATTAACACACATGTACGTTAGGTGCATCCACTAATTGGAACTGGGCCACCTTGTCAGTCCCTGTCTCAGCATACCACAGGTATCCAGGGCATCGGTGTACCCAGGGCCTACCAGGGGCTGAAGCATGTATTATGCCACCCCTGGAATGGCCGCCCAAATCTGACACAACTGGCTGCACGACAGCTGGGGCCACGTGGTGTAATCACCCGTTGCTGTAGGTGTAGTATTCCTACACCTAAACCCTAAAATGGACACATGGATTCCTATCAGTCACTCCTATAGCAGGCCTTATCAATCCTGAAGGCAGAGTGCAGGGAATCATGTGGGACGGTGCTCTGGCGCGAGCTGAGCCCGTCGACGGCTTGCGGAACCAAGCCCTAATAGCCGTTCCATGGTGACGCGGGCCAACTACTTTTAAGGCATTATAATCCTTGCAGTTATTTGCTAACTTTGGCATCGCATCACCTATACATGTCGAGTAAGGTGTCATACGAATGGGAATACGAACCCCTCGCCAGTCCTGGTGACGGGGTTAGCATTCCCCCCTTTTAGAGGGACACGACATGGAAGTAACCTTGAACCCCGGTTAAAGTTGACTCAAGCCTCAGCATCACAAAATGGATGCTGCCACCAGACACAAGTCTGACCTCCTGCTGCTGGGGGACCTTCCAGCAAGGGGAGCTTGGACAAAGGGTTTCCTGTCGAGGGCGGTGTTAGCACCGTCCCAGACAGGGTTTGTGTATCCCAGGTAGGCAGGGCTGAAAGGAAGGTGATTGCAAGTGGCACCCCGGTGCTCACTGTGCATAGCCCGGCTCAAACCAGTTTCAGGGGCACACCAGCCCCTGAGCTGGCGCGAAGCCGGACAAAGGATAGGGGTGTAACCACCCCCCTCCTGGCTCCACCCATAGGTAGAACCTAGTCACGGGCCAGCCCCTTTTCTTAGAATAAAAGTAGGAGCGAGTCCCCTTCCCAAATTGGATAATCAGATAATCGGATAACTCCGAATCACGAACCACTTTCCACGAAAGGAACTCTTGACTATTTCTGAAGACTCTCCCTTGTGGCTAAGGAGTAGCCACCCTGCACCAGCAGGCACCATCTAAGCGCTTGCGGTTTGCTGTAAGTCTCTCCTACGGATCAAGACTGCCCAGCTCGACGAGACCCGAGTTCCCTGCCATCTCTGACCTTTTACCTCCCTCATCAGCTCAGCTGAGAGTCGTAGGTGTGACGAGACCTGCGGGACCGGCTATCTTCAGAAACTGCACGACGCTTATCTAGCACGCCCACCGAGGGACCCTCGAGTGAGTGCACCTAGGGTTTGAGAAGCCCTAACCCTGAGCAGCTCCAGCATCGAAGTCTGCCTCCCCAGCATCCCCGAGATCTGCGTGGGGGCCCTTCCGCTCCTTGTTGTTCACCGCGTTGTTCGACCACTTGCCGCCCGGCTTGTGGCCCTCTTCACGACGCACCACGATTGTTTCATCACTAGTCTGGTTGCTCCAGACTGGCTCTTGCTCCCCTTCAACGGAGGAGTACCACGGACCCTCCTGGTCCACTCCCGACGCCATCTTGACTCCCCCGCTCGGGTGGCCACTGCCAAGATCCGCTGCCCCTTCCTGGGCCCAGCATCATCGACAGCAGACACCTTCGTGGGACAGCTCGCCCTCCATCCTGGTCGCCGCCGCGCCTCCTGGTCCGAGGAACAGCCGAGTCCGACGTCACCCACTCACCTGGTCGAGGTGACTTCAGCCGGTACCCTCCTGGTACCCACACGATCGCTGGCTAGCGGTTGAGAACTGAGTCCCCTCTGCTTTCAGGTTTTCCTTCACCACCGATCCAGGCTTGGATCGCTCTGAACATCGTCACTGGTCGCCTGCCAGCAACTTCTTCTTTCAGGCTCCTGAGACTACACGAGGACTCCCGACATCTTGACGAACTTCACGCAGCCGCAGCCTCCGGGCTAGGTAACTCGAGCATCTCGGTGCTCCATCGCAGGTTTGCTCTACAAGTGTCCAGTTCCTTTTTCGTTTAGTCCCACTGATCGGATCACTCCGGAATCAGTATCTCCAGACTCTAACCATTCGCACTTCACTGTTAGTGTAGATGGTTTCTCGTGCCCCTCGGGCATTTGTGTAAATTGTGCAACTGAAGTATTTTCCTAAGAGTTTTGTCGTGTGCTTAGCTCCCTGACTCATAAAGAGCCAGGGTAGTCTTGTTATAAATAAATATCCTTTTATTTTCATAACAACTTGTGTGGTGTCCTTTCACTTGGTGTTCAAGGGGTATATGTGATGGTAAACAGCTGGCTTAACACGCCCTCTAGAGTTTAGCCTAAAGACTGCTCGTATCCACGCTACTAGGATAGCTGGTCTAAAAGGTTGACTTACAACCAATCATCAATAAGGGTCGTTTGGAATGATACACAGTGATCACTAGAATAGTGAGCACTACATATCAGGCCAACTTCTCACACCCATTTCTAAAAAGAAAGGGGGATCATTAAATACTCTGCTCATCACCAGGCTGACTGCATTGAATAAACTGAGTTGTAGATAAGCTGTAGGGAGCTGAACAATAGCTTTAAATTTCTGCTGCAAGGAGAACCAAGCTTTCCTTGTATAACGCATAGTTATATTGGTAAAATTAGATTTGTGAATGACAAATAACTCACCTACAATGCATTATATATTGACTACAGCACTGGTTGCAGTAATATAAACTTGAAAAAGGAAAAGTGGATGTGTGTAGGTATATGTACACACACCATATACATATACTGTAGTACCAGATTTCACTTGCCACAGCACAAGACTGCATGCACAGCAGTTGCCACAGCACTAGATTGCACCCACAGCTACAAATTGCCCCCACAACACTTGTCTTAGCAGGGGATGGCATCCACACCACTCACCAGATATAATCCCACATCACCAGGTATAACCTCACCACACAAGATAATCATGTAACCCCCCATGGTGGCACAAAATATAAACCCACTACCTTCTCCTGCCCCATTTTTCTCTGCTCTCTCCTTCCACTCCCTACGTTTTTCTGAGTGCTTTCTGCTGCTTTTAACGTGTTTTTTTTACTCCTTCCTCTCCCATTTTTCCTGAGTGCTTGCTCATGATTTTGCCTCTTTTTTTCTGCTTTTATTTATTTCCTCCGCTTTTCTGAGTGCTTGCTGTAGTTGTTTCCCCTCAATATTCAAAGCGCTGCGCAAAACTGCCCAACAAAAGCTTGAGGCAGAAAACTATGACATACAGGCTACAAAGCTGGATGCAGGTCAGTGGGGTACCAAAAAGCGCTTTGAGGTAAGCCAGTAAGTGAAGGGCCTGGTAACTTACTGCTGCTGATGCAGCGCATGACAGACGCTGCTAGATTCTGGAAGTCTTCCGTCTGATGTGCGTCCTGACTGAGATCGCTGCTGCGCAGTTCGCAATATGCTAAGGGTTGGGACGGGGCAGATCGCACCATGATTGGTCCAACACCAAGTCAGGACACAAGTGCGGCGGCTCCCATTGGTAGCGCTCAGCTACCAATCACAGTGCTGCCTGCGGACAGAGGTCGGACTGTCATTGGTAGCTGAGCCCTACACTACTTTCAGTGAGAGTCTCATTTGGTAGCATTGTAGCACTCATCTACTGATGACAATAGGGTCTACAGCTGCTTGCAGCCAGAATGACGGACCCCACCCACCCGCCGTTAGTTGACCCAGCGGGGGCAATGGCACCTGTAAGACTAGTGCAGACGAAGTGTAACTCAGTGCTTTAAATGGGCCGGTACTCACCGGTACTGAGTACCGGCACTTCTTTTTTTTTATCCCCAAGAGTACCGGCACTTTTTCCTTACTAAGGAGAGTACCGGTACTCATTCAATCTGGTCAGCGTTTGTTTCAGGTACAGTGAGCATGCATCACATTTTCGCACCGTGACACATGCTCACATGATGGCTGTAATGTGTGCCGTGGCGCAGCAGTGACGTGGCACAGCCAAGCAACGTCTGACGTCACCCGCCAGGTAGTTGTTTGGCGCGAAGGATCGGAAGCCGTTTAAAAAGGCCAGTTTAGGCTGGTTTTCCTATTTCGGTTTCCCAGCGGCAGCGCAGGACGGAAAGCAGAGCCACAGGATCAGCACAGAAGAGCAGAATCGTGAAGGGATTTGCCATCGCCAGCGAGGAACCCTCTCCATCAACTCCTCGGTACATAGGTCAGTACCCTGCACGCTTTTTGTTTTGGTTCTTCCTGCACTCTGACTGCCTCATGCCACTTCAAAGCCTGCACTCTGCTACTCTGCCATCCAAAACACCGTGCAAAACTGAATTATGTCTGAAAGAAATAATTGCATTATTTCCGCATGCGCACTTTTAATCTTTTTCCAAGTTTATTTCCGCACTATTTGATTTGTGAAATTCACGACGAGAGGTTTTGTATTAATAAGCCAAATTAGAAAAATCGCCCATCTTTCTGTCCAGATGCCTCTACTTGCCAGTCGCCAACTTTTAAAACTGTCAATCTTTGTTTCATTAGTTCTGAAAACTAAGTTTTAAAAATACTTATTTAATTCTGGCCTCCACACGCTTCTTCCCTTCCCACGTAGACATTTTTGTCTGCAAAGGTTTGACAAGATGTTCCTCAGTGTCCTTGGTTGTAAAGGTGTTTAGGTGTCATCAGTGCTTTACATGGGACGGTACTGTCCGGTACTGAGTACCAGCACTTTTTTATTTTGAGAGGGAGAGTGCCTGCACTTCTCAAGAGAGAGGTAAGCTCTAAGCCTTCGAGTCTTCCCTCTCTTTCTGTCTGGCTCCTCAGTTAGTGAAAACCGAGACTTCAAAAAACGGGTATTACCCTCTCTTTCCTCCTTTCGTTTATTTGCTCCCCTGTGAAATGGATCCAAAAAAGAAAAACATTTTTGCTGGAAACGTTGTCTTTTTCTGACACAAGTGCAGCCTCGGGGTGGAGAGAAATAAAACATTCCAAATGTGAAAAATAAATAACTAATTAAAGCAAGACAGAGTGGTTGCAAGGTGGCCAGATTGATTTATTTACACCTAAACACATTGGCGCCACTTTACAGTATTTGCCAGTGAAGGGATACTTTTGTTTTCTCCTCTCTCTCTTGAACAACATTGCTTACCTTGCCTGGAGGTACTGAAATACCTGCTTTTTTTTTTAAAAAACCGTTTTTATTGCAGAACAATATAATAAGCAGCTTACATACATAATGATCCTGCACCGCCAGTGCCAGTGCCAGTGCCATTCCTTGCGTGGCCATTAGGCTTTCGCACACAGCTTGTTAGCCCACATCCCAGAGGCCGGGCAGCGGTGACAAGTAGGCCATTGTACCGAATCATAGTTCAACCTGTACCTTTGCTACGAACATAATAGGGTGTCTGCGTTCCGCTTTAAAGTTTCCTCCCCCCTTCTCCACCACCCCGTCACTTCCCCTCCCCCTGAAATACCTGCTTGATGGGTGAATTGGAAAACAAAATGTGTACAGCGACTGTGTGTTTACGAATGTGGTCCTTTTAAACCATATTGCCTATGTTTTGAAAGGATATAAGCAATGGGCACTAAAAACGGGTCCCTTCCGGGCCCTGTAGTCATGGCCTTACCTTTTCATGCAAAAGCACTCACTAATTTCAGAATAATGAGTGTATAAGGAACAAGCATTTGCAATGCAATAGGTCTCGCAGTTGCGCGAGTTTGAGCTATTGGCATTGTAAATGGCAATGCCTTTTATTTACGGGAAGGGTTTTAAAACCTAAATAAAAGGCATTGTCATTTACAATGCCAAAAGCTTAAACACTCACAACTGCGAGACCAGTTGCATTGCAAATGCTTGGGCAGTGAGAGCTAGACACCTGCCGCTTGGATAAGCCCTGGCTGGTTGTGTTCAATAGGACACGTTATGCATGTTGTATTTTCAAGTCTGTTTACGGGTTTGCACCGCAAACCTTATTGCGCCCACACTGTCTCCTGGCACACGTTAGACGGCTTCTTTTTGTAATGAACTTCAAGATACTTCCCGTGATCGATTTAACCCCTTCCACGCGCATGACGGAACCACGCCGTCATGAGCCACGGGCGGCGTGGGCTCATGACGGCGTGGTTCCGTCATGCTGCGGGCGCTCCGCCCACGCGGCACTAATTCCCCGCCTGTGCGGGCGAAATACTGAGTGGGCGGAGTCGTGACGGAACCACGCCGTCATGAGCACAGCTCGCCCGTGACTCATGACGGCGTGGTTCTGTCACGAGCATGGCGGCGCCGCGCTCACCCCGAACCCCCCCAGCGCTGCGGCGGAATTCGCGCCGCAGCGAAGGGGTTAAAACAATGTTTATTATGGTAAAGTTTCTTTGTGTGATTCTTTTTCAAATTGTCAAACATTGAAACTTTAATTAAAAATGTAATCAGAGTGCTACCAGTGGAGTTCACGATCGACGTTGTACTTCCCAGAATGCACTTGTCAAATATATGGTTCCCTTTTATGTTCTTTGAGCAGTACATTTATAAGCATTTACGACGGTACTGTAATGCAAGATGGTGGGGACCCCCTACGGTACGGAAGAGGGTGCTCTCGGTCCCTCATATCTCACAGATATTTATTGGTGTTAAGCTGAAGGGCAGGGGGCTCCCTGTGTGCGGGGGCTGCGAGGGGCTGTGTTACATCCCTGGCTGTATGTTGGGTTTCAGGTGGCTAAAGCACAGCTGCCAGTCCTTGCTTTTTAAGCCAGTGATGCACTGTATTTCGGGAGTTGCAGTTTCACTTTCGACATTACTGATATATGCTCACAGCGTGCAAACTACTGTTGCTAAGAAGGAAGCTATGATTAAGGGTGCCACACACGACGTGAGGCTCTTGTCGACGATGGAAAAATGGGAACCCTTAAGGTGTAACTGTCCCCACGTTTGTAGGATTACCCGTCACTTTTACGGGAAAACGCGCCGCACAGTGGGGATGACAGTCACACACTTATAATGAGAAGCATCGAAACCCGAGTTTCAAAGCCAAGGTCGTTGTCTACCTAAAGACCTGCTGAAAGGCCTCCAAGTGGCATGGCACCAACTACTAATACTGGAAGAAGGTGCCAGGGATGAGGGATGTGCTATAAGGAGAAGTGGCATGTGTGCATCTTCTATGAGATGGAAGCAGAGCACGGACCCAGTTTTATCTGAAGTGCAAAGAAAGTCGTTATTCTTTTTTGGGAGATTTTGGTGAAAAGGTTGGGATCTGTGACATCACGGGATCATCAGAAAAGCTCCTGAAGATGGTACATGAGCTGGGTGGGTTAATGTGCTTTTCGAAGATATATATGTACAGCTTGGAGGCCAAATGCTACAATTCCAGCAACCTTCAAAGAGTGTTGATCCGCCTTGTGCAAAAATCTGACATGTGCATGCGCCCTGAAGCCTCAAGCGGCAATAGCATGGGGTTCATGTGGCTTAACGGATGAGCTGCTGACTTTGTAACTGGGGGAACAGGTTCGAGTCCGTTTAGTCTCTTGGGCTCAATATCCTGTGATTCTGGGCAAATCACTTATTCTTCCCGGGCCTAAAAAAATCTGACCTTGTGTAATGTAAGCTGGTGCTGAGGCAAAGCGCTCCGATGCCTTTAAGACAAGTTAAAACGGGGCAGTAACAGGGATTCAAATACAATAAGTCACCCGACTGGTTTATTTTGCTAGGCACAGAAATACATGCGTGCAGACCGCAGTTCACATATTCCAGTTCCAATGGGTTTGATAGCTTAGGGCTAGGTGAAGCTGGAGAAGTCCGCCATAAAAGCAGAACAAGCAAAATCTCTATTATTGTCAGTTTAGAGTCACACAAAACATACTATCTGTGGCCATACTCACTATCTATGCCGGAGCACCAAAGGTTGAAAGGGGGTTCTTGCTGTGACCATTGTTTTCAGAGGGCAGATTTTGCATTCCAAGGAGGGGGGGGGGGAGGGGGGGGTCAACTTGAAGCACTGGAACAAGATTGCCAGCACCAACACATAGACCGGTGGCCCATAGCGATGGAAGAAACCGGTCGAGGCCCCAGTTCACGGACCCATATACCTCAGCAGAAAATGGCGGGCCAGCAGATCAATACAAACCGACACCCAAATTTATGATGAAACACTGAACAGACCCACCTGAGGGAGCTGAAATGGGTAGAGAAGGCAGCCATGGAATCGGTAGGGCGGAGGACCAGAAATCACCGATTTTGCTGAAGAAGTTATAGCGACCAAAGCACTCAGGAATGCAAAAAGCAGCAGCTTGTCAGGGACGTCGACTCAGGTATCCAGGCGAAGGCAGACACGGGGAGGGAAGAAAAATGGGGGAAATTACAATTTACTGGAAAAAAAAAGGCAGCCGCTAATTGGGACGGCAGAGTCCCGGGGGGGAGGGGGTAGAGCTGTTTGACACAAGAAGTGCCGCGGATCGGACGCAGAACGGGAGGGGACGGACCGCGCATCGCGCACTAAACACACAGCAAGGTAAAGTGCAATAGGTCTTGCCTTTATAATGCGAGTGGCGAGCTATCGGCTTTGGTAAAGGTGGTTTGTAAAGTTTTGTTTAAAAAAAGTAACATAAACGTCCGTGAGACTAGCCCTGTGGTGGGGGAGGGACAGTTGTGAAAGGCGCCGTGAGGAAACAATCTCTCGGCATGTTGAGGCGGGGGCGGGGGAGCGCATTCCAGGCGGGGGAGCAGACCCTTTGAAGTATGATTCCAAACGGATTGCATGGCGGCACGATGCATGTTATTGTGCGCGTGCTCGCCATGCAATCCACTTTTGGGAGCACTTTGAAATGCCCCTCTTACTAGCGTCTCGCATAGCGATTGCGTAAACGCAATAGCTAGGCGAGACCTAAAAAGGTAACCATGTTGTTCCTGCTTACATTTCACATGCTTTACTTAACCCCTTCCATGCTGCGCAAATTCCGCCGCTGTGCTGACGGAATCTTGCGCGGGCGTGGTCATGACGGAACGGTTCCGTCATGAGCACAGCTCAACCGTGGCTCATGACGGAACCGTTCCGTCATGAGCACCGAAGGGGTTAATCTTGCATTCCCTATGAGGGTTTGCTTTTTCTAGGATGTTGCTCTTGTCTAGTGCGTAATTAGAATTGAGTCACATCCAAGTGTTTATAGCGGGTCAGTGCAGTGCAAGTTTCTCTAAGTGGGGCAGTATGGTCTTCAGTGGGGGAGAGGATGTGGTGCTATGGAACTGGTGAACCAGGTTCAGCCTTACTGACCAGGCTCCCAGACCCCTCTCCTGAGGGAGCACATTCCTGTGCTACACCTTAGAAGGTGCCGCAAGATCTTAAAAGCCCTGGTGTCTTGGCACCAGCAGGTGGACCCTAGCGGTGGCAAGTGTGGATTAACCTTGAAGGCCTGTCCACCACTATCCATGAAGTTCACCTCCAGTCTTGGGGACAGACCTATGAAGCAGCACACCATAGAGTGGCAGTGACTCTGTCACAGGACGCTTGAGCAGGGTGGCTCTAGGGCAGTGTGACCGCACCGGGCGCTAACTTCAGGTGGGGGCGTTGTGTTTGTAAGTATAATATGGTTTTAAAAGCACTTGCTGCCTCCTTCCTGGCCTCCAACATTTTTGGGCAACAATAAAAATGTCTTGATAACTCCAGTGATTAATGTTCTTAGTAGAGAGAGATGGTGTTTTGTCTAGTGGAAGGTTTGACTCATGAAATGGAATGGCAGAGGTGTAACGTGCATGCTGCTACGCACATGTGCCATGCAGATCACAAAGTGCACATAATGTGAATAGGTCAGTGGGTTACTGCTTTTGTCAGAGAGACCCTATTGTTACTTGCAATTACTAAGTTAAAATCCTAACATAGAACAGTGAGCTATTAACTGTCATGTAAGAGCTGCATGCAAACTCCAAGGTATAAATTAGAGCGTTATGTTTCTTTCCCCAGTCTTCGGTTATCCTAATGTGGCAAAAAAGGGTTCATTTGGGTAGAAATCAATTCTGAATTATTAAAAAGAACCCCCAACCATGGTATTATGTTTTTAATTCTGAGTTTGTGTTTCTGCAGACCAATAACCATTAAACTATGCTGCCTACTAGTATGGTTGTCATGTGACTCCTACACCTTGCAGTCCTTTGTCTTATGTAACGTTTCCTACACAGTGATTTACACACATATGAATGATTGTATGTTAAGAGTGTTTCCCACTTTCTCATTAGAACTTAGAGAAAGACAATATAGAGGCATTTCATTTAAAAGTTGGAGGTTTCAAATCAAAATATGCTAGATTTCTGGGTGGTAGGGCAAAGTGGTAGATGGTGGGCCGCGCCGCCAGGGGAGGGGGGGCCCCCTCCATGTGCTTTGCAGGGGGGCCCCCTCAAGTTTCGTTACGCCAGTGGCTGAAACAAATTAGTGTGCTTGTGTAATGCAGGGGCGGCTGCTGCACTTCACCCCGGTGCCCGGCATTACATCTCTCCAAAGGGCCCATCAATCCTGCGTTCCAGTAGAGGCAGGAACAAAACGAAAGGAATTTAATAAATTCCTTTCCTGCTGTTGCTGTTTCTGCCTCTGCTGCTGTGTTTCACTCCGGTCCTCACTGCTGGCCCGGCTTATCTCTCCATGGGCAGATCTTCAGGAGGGTTTGTATGGGGAGACACCCCCTCACCCCTCAACCCAAGTATGCTTCTTTATTTGGTCCGGTTTTATGGCGTTTATTCAGGCCAGGTGTTTGTACAATTAAAATGTTTGGGCAGCAGCGACTGGTATCTGGGCTAGCAGGCCTTTAAAAAAAATCACAGACGTGTAATTTGCCTTTTTGATGGCCCCTGGAGTGCACTACACTGTTTTGGTCTTCAGTATTTTGCCGTTTTTATAGTTGTTGTCCTTTATACAACTCTCCAATTTACACCAAAAGTGGTGTTTAGATTTGTACCAAACAAGCGTATTAGTGAATATCATGGGTTCTCACTTACATTTTTGTTAGCCTAGTATCACACAATTTGGGAAAGTGGGGAAGCCAGGATTAATCCCAGGTTTTCTGGTTTCACATTGCGCAGTTGACCAGAAATCAGAAAATCTGGGATTAATCCTGGCTTCCCAACTTTACCAAATTGTGTGATCCTACACAATTGTTTATACTTTCCCTCCTTTTACTTCATTACCACATATAGGAGAACCTTGCAATATTACTTCAGGATATGCGCTTTACAAAATCCTCCCGTGTTTGATTGATAAATTATAGTGATCATGTATAATGGGACCGCAGGCTGTCAAGAGGATGAACATAAGTTCAATATCGGCATTGTTGTCACGGTGGAGGGAAGAATTCATGTTTTTAAATTCACATTTGAAAAACATCACTTTTTTCTTTCAGTTTAACTGCCTCGGGCTTTGAGAACAGGGAGAGGTTGTTGGTGTCAGGCGTTAGGTTGCTACAGACCCAAGTTCAGTCTACGTAGTGAAAATGAGTTTGCTGAAGTGGTTGCAAAAGGATAATGCCTCTCAAGGCACTAAAAGGAAGCAAATGGAGCCGGAGTATGCTGACGATATTGAATGTGCTGTATCTGATGGTGGTAATACTAATCATAATGCAGATGATTATATTACTGTGAACACTGCTGTGCCTCAATCTAGTGAGAATTTGTCCTGTCTGCCTGACAAAACACAGCTTTTTACCACATCTGCTACGTAGGAGCTCAAAGAGGGGGACATACCGGACTGCTGGAATATTGAGCAAATGCAATATTTCTGTAAAGAATATAGCTGGCTAATTGTTGAAAGTAAAAAATTAGGCTGCTCAACATGTAGATCGCTAACAATACTGGGTGCAAATAAAACCCAAGGCGTAAGATTTGCACACGAATGGTCCGATTGCAACGTAACTTATTATGGAAAAGAGAAATGTAAGCAGCAGATGTCCCTACGGAAAAAAATCAGAGAGCATAAATTTTCAACAGCTCATGTCACTGCAGAAAAAATTGTACAAGAGTCCCTGAGACAGAGCATGGAAAATCATGCACATTTAATGTACATTGCAGAACAGGAAACAACATGCCGTGTATTTCGTACAGCATATAAAATAGGGAAACATGGGCAGCCATTTGTAGATATGTCACTTGATGTTGATGTGCAACAGCTGAATGGATTAAATATGGGCCGTGTTCTACACAGTAACAATTCATGTGCTGACATTTTAGACCACATAGCTTCAGGCATGAGGAAAAAACGTGTACAGGACATATTAGAAAAAAACGTAAAATATGCTTGTTAATTGACGAATCCACCACATTTAGTGGAAAATCTGTGCTTGTCCTTTGCTTGCGTGCTGTGGTCACAAATGATTCTGATGTGCGTACTTTTTTTTTTGACTTACTTGAACTTGGTACCACAGCTAATGATATTATCACTGCTGTGACTGAGTGTCTACACAAGCATGGCTTTCATGAGGACTTTCTTCGAGAGTGTTTGATCGCCTTGGCCTGTGATGGTGCATCAGTTATGCTTGGGAAGCAGGCTGGAGTTGCAACACAGCTTCAGAATTCCTATCCAGGATTATTTGTGTGGCACTGTAGCAATCATCGGTTGGAGCTAGCTGTGGGAGATGTTATGAAAGAAATTTCGGGCATAAATCACTTTCAGATTTTCTTTGACAAACTGTATTCTTTGTACCATGCTTCACCTAAAAATCAAAGGGAACTGAGGCAGTGTGCAAAGGAAATTGAGCAGCGTTTTCTTGTAATTGGACGGATTCTTTCCATTCGCTGGGTTGCTTCCAGTGAAAGGAGCGTAAAGGCTGTTTGGCAGAGCTTTTCATCACTACACCAGCATTTCTCAAAAGCTGCTGCTGAACAAAAACGTGATGCCAGAGATAGAGCAAAATATGCTGGCCTTAATAATATTCTGACCTCTTGCTCATTTGTAAAGAATGTTGGTGTCATGTTGGACGCTCTAGCAGAATGGAGTGACTTTTCACGCCAGCTTCAGCGCAATGATACAACTCTTCCTGATGCTGAAAAATTGCTGACAAGGGCAGTCAGGGTCTTTGAATCAATGGTTAACACCCCTGGTCCATACACAGAGGAAGCCATGGAAGCCTGCAGCAGCCTACAATTCAGGGGTGTAGAACTGCATGAAAAGAGTAAATTTCCAATGATAAATGCAGGTCAATTCTACAGGAGCTTAGCTGAAAACATAAAAACAAGATTTTCCACTACAAAATCATCGTCCCATGTCAGCACTAAAATGACAGACACTCCCAAAGCAGATAACTTGAAATTGTTTATGCAGCACATAAAATTGCTTTATCCTGAAAACTGGCCAGAAGACAGCATGGATATACAATATGGTGACAAGGATGTGAGGCAGCTCTGTCAAATCTTGAGAGTAAATGTGGTCGATAGTATCAGGGGATTTAGAGAGTACAAGGAAGTCAAAGCTGTCTACATGCCTCTAGATTTTATGCCATTGATGAAAGCTGTTGAAACCATTGCTGTATCCACCAGTGAATGTGAAAGAAGCTTTAGCTCTATGAATGATCTGCTTACAACAAAGAGAAATTGTCTTTCCACAAATCGTCTGTCGTCTCTTCTGTTCTTGAAATGTGTAGGCCCACCTATTCAAAGGTTTGAACCACTACCATATGTTAAAACATGGTTGCAACTAGGAAGGAGATCAGCTGATGAGACAGCTTGTCGTTCACGCAACCAGGGGGGAGAAAAGTCTCCTTTTGAAGCTATGTGGACGCTTTTTTGATGAATGACAAACACTGCTGATCTTTTTATAACCTTTAATGGCAATTTCCAAGCTTCCAAATGCAGTCCCACAACATTTTCGTTTTTTTGTATTTATCCAGTACTTTAGCTCATATTTGCTGAATATGTCGGGCTTTAACTAAACTGTGTCCTGTTAGATTAATAAACTTTATTTTTTGCAATTTATCTTGGTGGACTGAATTCCAGACTGTACTTTCATTAGACCAATGCCTCTGATAAAAAGGAAAACCCGATGGCTACCTATTCAATAATCTGTCAACTAGTATTGGTCAGTAGAAAAATTGTCTACTTTTCTTCTATAATCTGGCCATGGTCGCTGAATCTGTGCATAATAAATGTGATTCATGTGCCATTTGTGCACCGGCAATTTCATATGCAATATTTGAAAGAGAATGTTAAAAGTATTTTAATACATGCAAGGGTATCAACAATATATTACAGATTGAAGCAGTTTGTCATTATTCGCACCCCAAAAAATTCTTGCGCCTTTTAAAGTGACATTAGCCCGCCCATTTTCCCGCCTCCTAGCCCCGCCTTCTTGCCACGCCCCCATGTCACAGCTCAAATTGATGAGCACCTGCACTTTTTTTTTCCCATTTAAAGCACTGGTGTAACTCTACAGCAGGCGGCGGCTGTAGTGTTACGCTGCGGCTGCACTGCATTGCGAAATCTACACCAGACCCCTGAGTGATCCAGGGCACTCCTTTCCCCCTCCCTGCAGACACCCATGTGATATCGCCCTATGTTGATTATTTCCAGCATGATTTGTGCAAGGTAAAACCTGGCAGAAATCAAAACACAGCACAGTCTGAGTCTGCGCACATTATCCTATACTCTGAGTTCTAAGACTCGGAATGGTTTGGTATAGTAACTGCATTCCCCGTAAATACTGTATCCGGCTCTATTAGTATTTACCCAAAGCAATATTATCGAAAATAATAGTGAGCCAATCAAAAGAGCCCCAACCCGGTTTATAAAACGAAAACAAGGTATGCCATGTTAAAGAACCTAGACTAGTATGAGGCCTATAATGGGAACATCTATGCACTGCAACAAACACAATTCGAAACTAAGAACTAGAAAAAGAAAGTGAATAACACACCAACTGGGCAGGCTGTGTGAAGAAAATGGCAACAGATGACAGTACAAATGAAAGCAACCTGGAAAGAAAAGCAGTAAAATGCGGCTTCAATCTTTGATACAGGCGGGACTGCCCTTAATGTGCTATCCCGATTGTGTATATGTGATAAATAACAATGTGGAGGACAAAAGGCATGACTGCTCTGGTATTTTAAAGATTTGTACATTACAAAGAATGTTGTTTATTTACATGCCCACTAGGCACATGCTATGAGTTTGCTTACGTCCAAATACCGTGTATTTGTGGGCATAAAATAACAACAAAAAACCATACATATAAAATACGCCTTCCAGCAGCTGCACAGGGTTTGAGCTTAATTAGAGGGAAAGTACTTAAAATTATTTTTAAGACTGATGAAGTATTCACCGGACAAGACACACGTATTTTTGGTAAGAAATCCAGGAAAATCTTTCAAAGTTGCACACATAAATGTAAATCAGGGTCTGGAACACTTAATTATAGTTACAAATAAACTGAGAAAGACATACATGTAGGGCAGGTGTCGCCACACTTCTATTATAATTTTTAGTCAAAGACTGAACATTAGTAAAAGAACAGAGCTAGACAGTGGATGCCAAGTTCAGTTTTACAGCTTCACTCCTTCAAACGTCATGTTATTGTATGGAGGATTTTGTCAAAGAGTCAATAGCTTTCATCGTGGAAATCTTTCTTATTTGAGAACTTTTAAAATAGTTTCCTGGACTACAACCGTTTAGTCAAAAATAGTGTATTAAAATCTAGGTTGCTCCATAAGTCTAAAAGCCTGAGCTGTAAACGCCCTGCTCCCTGCAGGCTGCCCGGGGTCCACGAAGGGGACCCTCCTAAGAGGGCGGCTGCCTTAGTGCCACATGAGGGCACACGAGGCAGCCGCCCAGTGTTGGGGACCCCCTAGGGGTCAGCGCACCCGCGTCACATCCAGGAAGTAGTGGGCGGGGAGCGAGGTACAAATACCTCTCCTGCCCACTTGGCGTCCTCTTTGCCCACAACCCTGACACTGTTTACAACCGTTCAGTCAAAAATAGGATATTAAAATCTAGGCTGCTCCTTAAGGCTAAAAGCCTGAGCTGTAAACGCCCTGCTCCCTGCAGGCTGCCCGGGGTCCACGAAGGGGACCCTCCTAAGAGGGCGGCTGCCTTAGTGCCACATGAGGGCACACGAGGCAGCCGCCCAGTGTTGGGGACCCCCTAGGAGTCAGCGCACCCGCGTCACATTCAGGAAGTAGTGGGCGGGGAGCGAGGTACAAATACCTCTCCCGCCCACTTGGCGTCCTCTTTGCCCACAACCCTGACGCCGTTTACAACCGTTCAGTCAAAAATAGGATATTAAAATCTAGGCTGCTCATTAAGGCTAAAAGCCTGAGCTGTAAATGCCCTGCTCCTAACCTACTAATGTTAAGTGAACAGAGAAGAAACTCAGTTTATAAGAGAATGGTTCCAATATGGGCCTAATGCTGGAATGCCTAGGTCTCAACAGGCCTAATGGATGATGCAGAGAGATCTGTCCACTTGTTGTGGTCAAACTGGTAGCCAGAGAAGCGAGTTTAAGACAGGCAAAATGGGAATTCTTCTTCTTAGACAGAAAAGCACACATACTGCTGCACTTCGCAGGCAACGAAAGGGTGGTAGAGTTAGTAGTCTGGGAGAACTAACTAGCAATCAGTTGCTGGAGGAGGGGAGATTTAGAGGTGCTACTCCGCAGAAGCAATACAAAGCTAGTTTCAGTCAAATTAGCAGAGGACTTACTATTAGGTTTAACTCTATCACAGCTCCAGGTTCTTCCTTGGGAAGAGCACTGACCCTGGGATGTCGCTGGTTAGAAATCATACCTCAGTCCACCAGAAGAATTTCTGTTAGGTGCGTTCGACTTCACTTTGTGTCTTTCAAAAATTGAATGCGAGGAAGCAGTTTCTGAAATGTTACCTTGAGAGAAAACGGCGGACCAAACAGATGCCTGCATGTTAAAGAAGGGAGACGCTTTGTTTAGCCGTCCCAGTTATATCACAAATGCCCACAATGTATCAAGGATGGCCAATATTATGCGAGGTCCAACATTAATCCAGGGGTGGACACCTTGGTAAGAGTTATAATCACTTCGGCCGCTCCTAGCATTACACAATGGGGTGGCCTGGCCTACGGACGCCCACAATGCGTTGAGAATTACCAAACTCAGCCAGCAAAAGCATTATATTAGGGGTGGCATGATCCTGCCAGGGTACGCACGATGTACCATGAATTTCCACTGTTCCACCACTGGAGCAGTAGCAGCAGAGGCTGGCGCCATTGTGCTAAGAATGCCCACAATATATCGAGAGATGCCACCACTATGCAAGCTGAAGCTTTACTCCATGAATGGGAACCATCGGGCCAAGATGCCGTTCAATATGGCAAGATTTCCCATTGTTCTACCAGTGCACACATTAATTAGGATTATATTAAAGAAGGTGAGTTTGCAAAAGGCTATGGGTGCGTCAGTGTCACTGACCTGCAGGGCACAATTCGGGGGATGCGTCTACCCTCCCAGGCAGTTGGACTCCGCTGAAAAGATGCTGAATTCGTCCCGGTGTAATTTGCAAACACCAGGGCACATTCAGCAGCGCCTGCACGTTGTTGTCTGCTTCTGATCAGCAACAACGTGCAGGTGGGGACAGGCTTTCTTATTTTAGACTGCCGCTGAGAGGAAACAAAGGCTCAGACCTTAGCACTTCACACATACTTAAGAGAGGCAGCTTTTCACTTTGTTCACGCTCTGTTTAGGAGATATCCATGAGCTGTAAGAATGTCAGATGTGTTGGTCTTTCCCAGCATTTACAAAAAATGAATAGCATTTTTATAGTGCTTACTAACCCTGAGGAGGCGTTGCCATAATTTAAATATCACTATTTTTTCTTGTAAAGAACTATGGGTAGAAGAAGTTAGCGCTGACAAAAGGCAACATTGTTTAATGTGTAGTTTACAAAAGTGTGAATCTTCTGCCTAAATCAGGAGGGTTTCCCTGTATACTCGAAATGTGCTCTAATGTACTCATGATATACAATGTAAACATATATGTGAGGGCTTAAGATCTGATGCCACTTCCTCTGATGCCTTTCTTGTGATGTCACACGCTGTGATGTTGCTGGAGCAGGGTTTTCTACTTAAACCCAAACATCAGTTTGTATTTTTGTATGTTATAATTAAAATTACTAATGATTAATTATTAAGTACTAAGTTTGTTGAGTTTTTTTATTAACCAACCTTATTAATGAAAGAACTATACGTGGGAATGCAATTGCATGGCTAAATTAATAAGTGAACTAAGTTGGTGAGCAAATTAATTAAATAAGTGTGGCTTATGTGTTATTTGTTATGTGATGGCGCTTTTAAATAATATGCATTAATGCTTTTTTATGTTGCAAATGGCTAGATAAATACATACACATAAGGGTATTAGCGGGAATTAACACTGTATAATCAATACAATGTAGTAACGTTGTTTTGTGTTTCTTTTTAATTAAGTTGTCCATTATGGCCTGCTAAGAAAATGGCCGACATCTACAGCCTGCATTTGAGTAGATGAAATTTGAAGAGAGGCCTCGCTGATTGTGACCTCGGCCTCTGCCTGAACTAAAAAAAGCCATGAAAAGAAAGATGACAACTCTGGGATGACCGCCAGTTATCCTTGGTAGGGAACATTTATCACAAATGAACATTTTTGATAAACTTGTGGTGGCTTCACTGCGAGTGATACAATTCCGGAGAAAGACATCCGAGGATGTTACGAATTAGTTTGGACTTCCTATTTCCTTGTTTTGAATTTCGAGATATCCAAGAGCGGAGATTCTTCTAATGTTGCAAGATGACATCCTTTCCTGCTTAACGGACGCTTTAGAGTTTGTTTGTAACTTTTAGTATGTAAATTTTAGTATAAATATTACTAGACTAGAGAGGGTCTGTGGCTACTTCTTCCTGAACTTATGCTCAAGAGGACCGATGCTGACTGAGAGGACGGTGACTCTACATGACAGCTTGAGAGACTTTAATTCTTTGCCGAGAGACCTGACCTGACTTAGAAAACGACATTTAGCCAGAATAGGTAAATATGAGAATAATGATCTTGCAAATTGAATGGCTTTTTCATATGAATTAATTTAGATAAATCATTCTTGTTTGAATTACAGTGTCGGGTGATTATTTCTTTGTCATGTTTATCAAGACTCAAGATAATTCAATTTGGTTGCATTGACCTCAAATTAGGTGCAGATTGATTAAAGAGTTCTCTCTTATATTCAGTACGGATAGGGTAATAGAATGAATGTTGGTGTAATGGGCCCCACCAGCGTATGATGAGTGTATGTGCGTATGACTGTGAAATTACTTTGTCCGTGGAAGTAGGGAGAATTTATAAGCTTTGATCTGCAGCAGTTTCCTGGTAGCAGAATGATGGTTTTGATTATTGTCTTGATCTGATAAGATTGCTTGTACATAGGCTTTTGGATTTATTGATTGATGTTGATACATGTATTAATACTAAATGTTGAAGTCATATTGAGTTATATGTAGTGTGTACGGCTTCTGGGACATAGGGAGTCGGTGACAGTTCTGTAGTAGGGCAGAGGGAAGTGAGTGCTGCTCTCGGGAAAAGCGGAATTGTTGGCCCTGTACGAATGCAGGGAAAAGCGTGTGACAATTGAAGTTGCGCGTCACATTGTCTGGGTTCGATTCAGTGACATCGTCGTGTGTTACTACTAGAGACATATTTTCTGTATAAGAGAAGTGTGTATGGTTGCGAAGGTTATCTGTGAAGTTCTGGTCTTAGGTATCAGGGGTCTTTTTTAGGATTTCCGTTAACACTTATCATTGGGAAGGTAATAGGTATTCTCTGAGCTTGTTTGAAGGACAGAGCAGAGGTAAGCGCTGCTTGGTTAACGTATGTTATAATTCTGTAGTAGGACAGATTGTTCGCTGTTCTCGGGAAAGACAGGATTCTGTGTGAATGTGCTACATTTTCTGGTGTGAAAGTGCGTGAATGTATGAGCATTTAGTTGATTGTGAAACTCTTAGGAGCATTCCGGGAGGAAACAGTTAATGGATGCATGTTAGAAGGGCAGAGTAGAGGGATGTGCTACTGTGTCAACGAAAGTAACAATTCCGTAGTAGAGCAGAGGTAAGCGCTGTTCTAGAGAGAAGCAGGATTCTCGTGGGAAAGGTCTTTACTATTCTGTGGTTAGCGGAGCAGACAATGGAGATGTTTATATGTTGTAACTAATAGATTTGTAGAATCTGAAACAGAGTCTACCAAGAAGGTTTTGTAAAGGAGGGGTAGACGAGTGACAGGAGACAGGAGTAGAAGCGACTGCAGCGACTACTGACGTCAGAAAAGACCGCGCTGTGATTGGACAGTGGGTTAGAACAGTGAAAGCACTGGGATTGGTGCGTTGGTGTGAGCCGCGCAGGGATTGGGAGAAGTACAGGGTGACGTAGACGCTCCGGGATTGGTGCGTTAGTGTGAGTCGCGCTGTTATTGGACAAAAGGTCATACAGTTGTAGAAAGGACTAGAGGGTTGTGGTAAACGCAAAATCGTATTACCAAACAGAGGAAAAGAAAAAGAAATCCTTGTTCAGTAAAATTAAAAAATGGTTTGACAAGGATAAGGATATAATAACTAGAGAAGGTGAGTTACTACCTCCGACAAGAACCCCTGCATCCTTCATGGTTGCGAAATATGGGTATCATACCTGTATTTGGTTAGATAATTGAACTAAGTACATTAGGGAAGATGGTGTTTTAGCATTCCCGGAACATGGTTCATTTAATCTGGCTGTGTTGAGAAATTTACGGGAGAGAATGATGAGTCTAGAGCCCAGACCAAGGCCGACACAGTTCGAGGCATTGGTAGAGTGGGAAGATGAAGTACATGAGCGAGAAAAGCAGAGGAGTGGAGGTAATTATAGGTATATGTTTGGGAGGAAATATGATCGTGAAACTCATCATGATCGAATGAGGAGATGGCGAGATGATAGTATGACTGAGGGATTATATCCTGTGAGAACTGTTGAGGAGACAGAAGGGAGGAAGGGTACGGAAAAGGTACATAATGTAGAATTGAGAAGGTATGGGGCTAATGAATATGAGGATGAAGTCTTGGATGACATGATCTACAAGAGACCACCTCCATATAGACAAGAACCAGAAGTGAGAACACCAGTTGTTACCCCAATGAGAGATACTTTGCAAATCATAAAAACAGAAGTTGTGACACCTGATCTGAAAAGTAGTAGCTCTTTCGCGGAAAGGGAAAGAGAGAGAGAGCGAGAGAGAGAAAGAGAGAATGAAATCGAGGATGAAAAAACAAGAGAATTAGCAAGAACCACATTTGAGTTGGCAGAGAAAATCAGGGAATTGACTAAGAATCTAGAAGCTGTTACAGTGCCTGTAACTATAGGTCCGGTTATGCCTATTTTTGATAAGCAAAGAATGGGTGAAAGTGGTTTAACAGTTCCATATGTAGGAAATGGACTAGTTAGTTCTCCGGAACAGTCAGGAATGAGGACGGGAGAGAATCAGTTGAGACATACCATATGTGGAGGAGAGTTAAATGTACAGCCTAGCTCAGGATTGGATACTGGTTGTGTGGAAAGAAATGTTATGATGGGAGGATCAATTTTGGAACCACAGAGGATGACAGAACAAGTGAATACAGAAAAATCTACAGGAATAACGGCTGAGGATTTAAATGATTGGTTGAAAGCTCTCCAAAAGAAGGACAAAGATTCTCAAGCAATTGATGTAGCCAGGTTGCGTATGGAATTAGAGGAGCTTATAGTGGGGACAATTCCTACAGAAACGTTAAAAAATCATCATGATGGAGAATTGTTATTCATGTGCAAGAGCATCACATGGAGGGCTAAGAATACACATGACAGGTTAAAAGGAATAGCGAGTGAAATGGGAATTGACATGGATAAGGTGAAAGCTTTACAGAAGCCTTACCGAGTGGATTTTACGGATAAAGATATTGAGAATCTAAATGACGTTGGCCGAACAGGGCAGATTAAGGAAATGATTGGATTATTGCGAAAATGGGGTGATGTAGAAAAGTGGAAGGATAGATGGTATAAGAAAAGAGAAGATTCAGTGGACAGGACTTACTCAGCATTCCCTATGAGAGAAAAGGAAAAAACAGTGGATGCTTATCCTATGAGAGAGATTCCTGGAGGAGGATATGTACATGTCCCATGGACTAGGCAGGATATTTTGTCATTTACAAATGATTTCCCTCGACTGAGAGAGAAGCCTGTCGAGTGGTATAGGCAGGTTGATAGGTTTGTGAAATTGTCAAAAGTGCTGTGGATTGACCTGAATAATCTGTTTGATATAATTGTTCCAGCAGACTTGTGGGCAGAGTGTAAAATAGTCATAGATTGGCCCACTAAAGAATATCAGAGAGATCCAAAGACAGGAGCTCCAGACCCGGAGGTTATGAAGAAATACGAACAGGTCATAGTGTTCTTGAAGAATAAGGTACCTCCAAAAGAGACAGATTGGGTTAAGATAGATCGAACACATCAGGAAGTAAAAGAATCAGTTCATGCCTTTTATGAAAGGTTAATATTGGCTTTTAAACAGTTCAGTGGAGATGAACATCTGGGTGATAAGGATTTGAGTCATTTTGTATACAGACTTGTATATGGTTTGCGACCTGAAATCAGTGAAATGATACGTGAGCACACAGTTGATTGGCAGAGTAAGAAGATTGATGAGATCTTGAGACATGCGAAATACTTCAGTGATGAAATTGAGGCGAAACAAAGGAAGCTGAAGGAAAAAGCGATGTGGGCACAAGTGAAGGTTGCAGAAAGACAAGAAGCACAGCTGGTTGAACAAGCAAATAATCCAGGAAATAGGCCCAGATATGGTACAGGAAAAGGAAAGGGGAACATTGAGGAGGCGAAGAAAAAATTTCTGTGCCACAACTGCGGAAAATTAGGGCATTGGAGATCCGAGTGTACGAATCCACCATTAGTGAATAATGATAATCAATCTTTGAATCAACAGGTGCAGAACGAGGGGAGTAATCATCCGCAGCAACAGCAGAAGGTTGTCAAGCAGCAGAATCAAGAGCCAAAACCGCCGTTGCCACAGAACAGAGGATCCCAGAAATACAATCAAGACTCGGGATTCTACAATGAGGAACAGGTAAACAAACCAAGACGTACAAATCCAGTACAACAATACTGGCTAAAGAATGAGGGAAGTGAGTCTGAAGGGGACTTCTGACGGTGCCGAAGAGAGGAGGAAGAGTGCATACTTGGAGCAACTCTAGAAATAGACCAGGCAGGACCATTTGTAGATGGGAAAATAAATGGAGAAAGTGTTACTTTTTTAGTAGACACAGGAGCGACGAGATCAACTGTCAGGTCAGCAGATATAAGAAATCTTCCTCTCTCGGACGAAGCAATCCAAGTGGTTGGTGTATCTAATACACAGATTAGGACTCGTCTTACTGAACAAGTAAGGGTAAGGATAGGGAAATTTTCAGATATGCACAGGTTCGTAGTGTGTGACACTAGTCCAGTGAACTTGTTAGGTAGGGATTTGTTGTGTAAAATGAATTGCACAATTTTTTTGTACTCCGGATGGAATAGCATTTGAGACACCGGATGAGGATGTCTTATACAGAGTAACTCTAGGTAATAGAGAAGATGAGATTGTTGGAACATATGCTGTATTTAATCCAGATGACTTGCCTCAAGAATTGAGACACACAGTAAAAGCAGCAGTTTGGGATTTTACTGGAGAGGATGTGGGATTGATGAATAATGTAGATCCAGTAAAGATTACAGTGAAAGAGGGAATCTCTTATCCTAATATCCCACAATACAGATTGACACCAGAGATAATTGAAGGAATCACACCTATAATTGACAAAATGATTCAGCAGGGAGTTTTGAGAGAGTTACTCAGTAGCCCATGCAATTCACCTATAATGGGACTGAAGAAACCTAATGGGAAGTTCAGAATAGTACAAGATTTGAGAAAGGTTAACAAAATTGTGGTATCATGCTGTCCTATTGTGCCAAATCCATCAGTGATTTTGTATCAGATTCCCCATGATGCTGAATGGTACACAGTAATTGATTTGTGCCATGCTTTCTTTTCAATTCCATTGCATCATGACAGCCAGCCGATTTTTGCATTTCGATTTGGACAGCGTATTTTGGCATGGTGCCGAATCCCACAGGGGTATACAGAGAGTCCTTCAATATTCAATCAGTTACTGAAGAAATCCTTGGAAAGTCTGACCATGCCTGAAAGCTCAGTACTAGTACAATATATCGATGACCTACTTGTGGCATCGAAGACACGTGAAGCCTGTGAAGTAGATACCATAGCTTTATTGAATCATCTGGCTGATGGAGGATTAAAGGTATCTCCAGCTAAATTGCAATTTTGCAAGAAAGAAGTACATTATCTTGGACATAATATTGAAAAAGGTCTAAGGAAAGTGACCATTGACAGGATCAAAATTATCAGAGGAATGAGAGCCCCAATGACCCAGAGAGAAGTGAGAATGTTTCTGGGAATGGTAGGTTATTGTCGTCAGTGGATAAGTAACTTTTCCCTGATAGCAAAGCCACTGATTAAATTGACCAAAAGTGAAGTAAAAGACCCATTGGAATTGAATGCAGAACAAATGGCCGCATTTGAAGAATTAAAGAACAGATTAAGTGAAGCCCCTGCTCTAGGAATGCCAGACTATGAAAAGGAGTTTGAGCTATACTGTAGTGAGAGGAATGGATGTGCACTTTCAGTGTTAATCCAGAAACATGGACGTCTGAGGAGGCCAATTGCGTACTTCTCATCAACACTTGACCCAGTAGCTGTGGGTTTACCAGGTTGCCTGAAAGCAGTAGCTGCTACATGCAGAAGCTTGGAACAGAGTGAGGGTATAATAATGGGATATCCTGTAGGGGTGTTCATACCTCATGATGTGGCGATTCTTTTGACAAGAAGCAGAACTCAATATATGTCACATAGTCGGCTGACTAAATATGAGAAAATCATTCTGGGAGCATCAAATGTGACTCTTGAGAGATGTGTGAATGTGAATCCAGCAACACTGTTGCCAGATGCTGAAAATGTGAGTGTGAGAGATGATGTTGATCATGATTGCTTGGATGTGCTTGATTACTGTACAAAACCGAGACCAGACATAAGAGATCTGCCACTGCCTGAGAGTGATCATGTGTTGTTTGTGGATGGATCATGTCTGAGAACAGAAGAAGGTGTGCTGAGTGCTGCATATGCGGTGTGTAAAGTTTCAGAAGTTATGGAAGCTTCACCTTTGAAAGGAGTTAAATCTGCTCAGGTAGCGGAATTGGCGGCACTGACAAAAGCTTGCAAGATTGGAAGAAATGTGAGAGTGACTATAATGACTGATAGTCAGTACGGATTCGGAGTTGTTCATGATTTTGGCCAGCTTTGGCTACAGAGAGGTTTCCTGACCTCAAGTGGAACTCCTATAAAGAATGCTGAAGTGATTGGGAAATTGCTTGAGGCGATACAGCTGCCTAAAGAGTTAGCAGTTGTAAAATGTGCTGCTCATGGACAGGGTGATGATTTTGTTACTCTTGGAAATAGGTTTGCAAATGACATAGCACAGTATTGTGCAAAGAACAATCATTCCATTAACAGGGAAAAAGAGAAAGAAATGTCTTTTGTTCTGTGATGTTTACTAACGGGATGGAAACATGGGAAGAGGTGAGGCAGTTGCAGGATGAAGCAGGAGATGAGGAAATGAAAGATTGGATCAAGGCAGGTTGTGCACCAAGAGAAAAGGATCATGTATGGATCTATAGGGATGGAAGACCGGTCATGCCAAATGCTATGTTGTCAACAATGGCGAGAATGTATCATGGCCAGGGACACTTGGGGAGGGATGCTATGATTAGATCCTTTAAGCAGACCTGGTACAATGCAAAGTTCAGGCTGATAGCAGAGAGCATCTGTCAAAGATGTTTGATTTGTCAGCAATTCAATCCTGGAAAGAAAACTGTGGTGAGCCTAGGAACAATAGGCAGGGAGGGAGGTCCCTTTACCAGAATGCAAATAGATTTCATTGAAATGCCCCAAGTCAATAGATTGAGGTATGTTCTAGTGGTAGTCTGTTTGTTCTCAAGGTGGGTGGAAGCATATCCAACTAGGAGAAATGATGGAATAGTAGTGGCTAAGTTGCTGTTAAGAGAGTTGATTCCTAGGTACGGGTTCCCAGTGACAATTGAGTCAGATAGAGGAGGACACTTCTATAATGAATTCATGAGTTTAATTTGTGAAGCATTGAGTATACAGCAGAAGCTACATTGTGCATACCGACCAGAGGCTTCTGGCGTTGTTGAACAGATGAACGGTACAATCAAAAACAGAATTGGCAAGATGTGTTTAGCCACTGGAATGAAATGGCCTGATGTCTTGCCTCTAGTGCTGATGACTATTAGGTCTACTCCAGACAGAACTACGGGGTTGAGTCCACATGAAATAATAATGGGACGTGCAATGAGACATGCATTCGTGCCTGTCAACAAGCTGATGACTATAACTGATGACATGATTTTGGATTACTGTAAAGGCCTGGCTGACGCAGTTCATTCTGTGTTTCACCAGGTTGGAGAAGACGCCACCACACTTGAAAAGAAGGCAGCCCATGATCTGAGCCCAGGGGACTGGGTGAGAATAAAAGTGCACAGAAGACGAAATTGCTTGGTTCCAAGGTGGGGAAGGCCAAGACAAGTCATTCTGACTACGACGACTGCTGTAAAGTGTGCTGGAGTGAAGAACTGGATCCATGCAAGTCATACTCTGAGAGTTCCAAATCCAAAGGATGGGACTGGGAAAGAATACTTTGAAGAATCAGATTCCAGTGATGATGCAGACACTGAAACAGTGAGAAGAAAAAAGAATCCTGAAAGGGGGGAAAGAGAGTCAGAAAGAGAGTCAGGAGATTCTTTTTTCTTACCAGAAGAAGTTTCAAGAGGAACATTGCGAACCTCAGAAGAGGGTTCAGATTCTGGAAAATTGCCTGAAGTTCTAACTAGTAGTGGAGAAGATAAAGAGAAAGAAAGAGAAGAAAAGAGCGATTCCACAGAGACTATACCTGAGACAAATGAGGAAGTTGAGAGAAATCCATCTGAGATCATTCTTAAAAAAGTAGGGTCAGAAGAAAATAGAGAGGGACAGATTGCGGAAGAACCCCGAGGAGGTGTAGGGAACATTCATGATGAGCTAGGTGAAGGGACAAGTAGACAGCAAGAAGATTGCGTGTCGGAGACCCGAGGAGGGACAGCAGTAGGGAAATCTCCATTGGTGGAAAAGAAGATTGTGGGAAAAGAGAGAATTGTTGATGAACAAGAGGCAAATGAGACAGAATCAGATGAGAGTGGGAATGAGATACCAGAAGGTTGAGTTCTGAGAAAGAGAACTTGGATTGGAGAAAGGAAAAATAAAGAAGTAAAACAGAAGAGAAATGTAAAAGGAGATCTTTGGCCTAACAAGATAAAGAGGCTGAGATATCGATTAACACGAGTTAACTCATCGAAAGCTGAACAGGTGAACGAGGTGTCGAGCCAAAATCAGGCGAAGCAAGAAGAACGAAAAGAACCAAAGGAACCAGAGGAAATTAAGAGAATTAGAAAGCCCAACCAGAAGTATAGGTCACCAGAATGGACGTATGTGGCACTGTCTGAAGAAGAAGAAGAGGAGGCAGAGGGTCAAGGAAATCCAAAGGGGACCTTACTGAAAGTGGTTGAGGAGGAGAAAACTGTTGGAATCCTGAAAGTTATCTTGTCTGACATTGGAGAAGAGACGGATGTTCAGGATCTGATACAATTTGATGTTGATGAAGAAGAAGTGAAAAGTGATGAAAATCCAAATTGAGTGAACTGAAGGAGTCACTTGGAGAAGAGTGAAGAGGCAGAAATAAAAAAAAAAAAAATTAACAGATTGTAACGATCTAGTGGATGTTTGCTGTCCTAGAGGTTCAGTAGTAGAGGCTAATTCAAAAGACACAGTCAAAGTAATAAGATGGCTAACACAGAAAATAATCAAAGTAGATGTACCTTCCTGAAAAGATGGTGCAGGATGTGCTGCTGCTGTACAGGACTATTGATGCTACTATGGAGTGTGCTTGCTTTATTAGTTACTTTTAGAATTACAGTAGACACTTTGGGAATACATACTGAGAATATGACTAACATAGGGAAGAGTTCACGGAAAGTAGAACCAACTAGAATTAGTAATATATATATACACAAGGATAGGTCAATTAATGATTTTTCTAGCAATGTTTTTTCAAAATTATTGTATGAATATGTAAAGACAATGGAGGTAAGGGATTGCTACGTCTGTATGCAGTTACCTGCATCCGTTTCAGAGGGAGTTACTTATCATCTCCCAGCTACATATGGAATTTCATGTAGTGTGTTGATTAGTATTTTTTATTTATTAGGGAAAATAGATTATGATATGTCTAATAAGAATAACATTTTTGGGCAATTGCCTATGAATAAAAAACTGAATCCTGCTAAAGAAGCTAACATTTTAGGTGAGATTTTTATTGAAACAGAAGAGTTAACATTAGATTACATTTTTAGAAACAATTTAACTTGTAGTTTGAAGGAAGAAGAAAAAGCTTTCCTAGACATGGTAGAGAAAAGGAGAATGGGCATGCATGAAAAGGCAGGAGGGTATGAAATGAGTGAGACAATGTGGGACATTGAGATGGGAAAGGAGTTGAAGAATGGGGCCAGTCCAACTTTGGCTTTAGATACACCGCAGAAGGGTAAACTATGCATTACCAGAGGGAAATCCCAATATGATTATTATTTTGTTGGGACTAGTGAGTGCCATGATACATACTTTATTGCAACAGGATGGGGATTCAAAGGAGGAGAAGATCCGGTTTTCCCGGGAGTGTATTATATTTGTGGGAATAAAGCTTATTATAGGTTGCCTGACCATTGGTATGGCACATGTTATGTTGGCCTGGTCTTTCCAAAGATTTTCCATATGGATAGAATAGAAGATGCAGAACAAATTAATCTACTAACACGTTTTAAAAGAGAAACTTGGACAGAAATTGTAGGAGATATTTTTGGAGCTTTGATACCAGCAGTGGGAATTTCATTAAATGCATATGGAATTCGGAAGCTGTCAACAGTGGTGGATCGCTTATCGACAAGCACCGCTGGAGGATTTCTATTGGTAAATACAGAGATGGTTGCCTTACGCGCTATGTCTATGCAAAATCGACTTGCCCTTGATATTCTATTGGCAAAAGAGGGTGGAGTCTGAGGAATGCTGAAAGTTCAACATTGTTGCACTTATATTCCTGATGAAAGTAAAGATCTAAAGGTCTATATCAAAAATATTACTGATTTGCATGAAGAATTAGTACCACTGGAAGCTGAAAGTATCTGGACTAAAATGGCTAATAAAATGATTGCTGTTAAGAATTTTATAGCTAAGATAGGTAGTACCATTTTTGGTAAGATATTATTTCCATTGACATGTATGATTGTTGCTTTATTAATCCTTAGATTAGGGTGTCTATGTTATAGATATAGGAGAGATAAAAAGAAAATAATAAAAGAAAATGTTGAAAAGAGACGAAAGAGGTCAAAAAGAGACCTACAAGAAATAGAATTGGAAGAATTTAGGGAGAGCATGTACTTAGAAACAAAAAGAGATGATGAAAGAGAAACTGGAGTTTAATGTAAGAATAAAAAGACATTTGAATTTTTCCTAAAAAAAAGGGGATCTAATTTTTTTTTTTTGGGTTGGATTTTTGTGGTGATGATATATCACCAAAGGGGGGATTGCTGGAGCAGGGTTTTCTACTTAAACCCAAACATCAGTTTGTATTTTTGTATGTTATAATTAAAATTACTAATGATTAATTATTAAGTACTAAGTTTGTTGAGTTTTTTTACTAACCAACCTTATTAATGAAAGAACTATACGTGGGAATGCAATTGCATGGCTAAATTAATAAGTGAACTACGTTGGTGAGCAAATTAATTAAATAAGTGTGGCTTATGTGTTATTTGTTATGTGATTGCGCTTTTAAATAATATGCATTAATGCTTTTTTATGTTGCAAATGGCTAGATAAATACATACACATAAGGGTATTAGTGGGAATTAACACTGTATAATCAATACAATGTAGTAACGTTGTTTTGTGTTTCTTTTTAATTAAGTTGTCCATTATGGCCTGCTAAGAAAATGGCCGACATCTACAGCCTGCATTTGAGTAGATGAAATTTGAAGAGAGGCCTCGCTGATTGTGACCTCGGCCTCTGCCTGAACTAAAAAAAGCCATGAAAAGAAAGATGACAACTCTGGGATGACCGCCAGTTATCCTTGGTAGGGAACATTTGTCACAAATGAACATTTTTGATAAACTTGTGGTGGCTTCACTGCGAGTGATACAATTCCGGAGAAAGACATCCGAGGATGTTACGAATTAGTTTTGACTTCCTATTTCCTTGTTTTGAATTTCGAGATATCCAAGAGCGGAGATTCTTCTAATGTTGCAAGATGACATCCTTTCCTGCTTAACGGACGCTTTAGAGTTTGTTTGTAACTTTTAGTATGTAAATTTTAGTATAAATATTACTAGACTAGAGAGGGTCTGTGGCTACTTCTTCCTGAACTTATGCTCAAGAGGACCGATGCTGACTGAGAGGACGGTGACTCTACATGACAGCTTGAGAGACTTTAATTCTTTGCCGAGAGACCTGTCCTGACTTAGAAAACGACATTTAGCCAGAATAGGTAAATATGAGAATAATGATCTTGCAAATTGAATGGCTTTTTCATATGAATTAATTTAGATAAATCATTCTTGTTTGAATTACAGTGTCGGGTGATTATTTCTTTGTCATGTTTATCAAGACTCAAGATAATTCAATTTGGTTGCATTGACCTCAAATTAGGTGCAGATTGATTAAAGAGTTCTCTCTTATATTCAGTACGGATAGGGTAATAGAATGAATGTTGGTGTAATGGGCCCCACCAGCGTATGATGAGTGTATGTGCGTATGACTGTGAAATTACTTTGTCCGTGGAAGTAGGGAGAATTTATAAGCTTTGATCTGCAGCAATGTCACTTGCATGCTAATTAACTAGGTTAGTCCCCCCACTTCTTTTTAGGTCTCGCCTAGGCAACGCTTGAGCTGTCTTGTTGACGCATGCTGTACATACTTTCGTAAGGGGCTTTTCAAATGGTTGTTTTAATTTGTTCTCCAATGTGCCTTTCAAAATTGTGTGCTTCGTATTGGTTAATACTGTTTTAAGTCTCTCCTTTTTGGCTCTTGGACACACCTATGGCAATTGGCCCCTTTACTTGTATTAGGGGCGTTTTTTTTTGGTATGCTGTTTTTGTTGGACTTTTTTATTTAATGTGCGTTGTTTAAACCAAGCACGTCATGTTAATAGACTGCAGAAGGTTTCAGCTTCTTTCGATCGTGTGCTTCCCAGGCATAGATACACATATTTTTTTAGCTGACGTGATGTTTATAAAGTGGAGAAGGTTAAGCGCCTACCCATCGGGTGCCTTCCCGGCACAAACACACAGTGATGTTTCTAAACTTCCCTGGCATGACGAGCTGCCGCGGCAAGACAACGGCCTGGCTGAAGGAGCAGATGGAGCAGGGCAGCGAGCGGCTGCTCATCATGGACTGCCGGCCACAGGAGCTCAACGAGTCTTCGCACATTGAGGCGGCGCTCAGCGTGTCCCTGCCGGGCCTCATGCTGCGGCGACTAAGGGGTGGGAAGCTGCCGCTGCGGGCTCTCATTCCCCTCTGTAAACACATTCACTCTAGTGCATAACCCGTGGTTGTGTACACCGCTCTGAAAAACATTCACTCTAGTGCAGAGCCCATGGTTGTGTGCACCCCTCTGTAAACAGATTCACTCTAGTGCAGAACCCGGAGATGTGTGCACTGATCTCAAAACTCATTAACGCTAGCGCAGAGCCCGAGGATGTAGGCACTGATCTGACAACACATTCAGTTGACACACAGCCCGTGATGGTGTGCACCCCTCTCAAAACACATTCACACTACCACAGATCCGGCGCTGTGCTCCACTAGCGTACAGATTGGTCACAGAAGCACAGAGCCGGTGGCTGTACTCCACTCGTGTACAGATGCGTCACAGATGCAGAGCCGGCGCTGTCCTCCACTCGTGTCCAGATGGGTCACAGAAGCTTGGACTGGGCGCCCTGACACCGAAACTGTCTGTACACACATTTACGGATTCTCGGCGAAGGGTGCTGTGCTGCAAACCTCCGTATTCACATGCACAGAAAGCTTTGCGGTAATGCTGAGCTTTGGGCACAGCACTTCGGGATGCTCCTGCTTTGAAGGAGCTGTGAGAATGTGGGTGAACCAACCACCCGAGACCCCAAACAGTGGATGCGTTTCTGTTCTTGCTGCTTCCTTTACCCCCCCCCACCCCAACCCTCTTCCCAGGGAAACACCCTGGCCACAAAGCTGTGTATAGCTGGCACCACTCTAGGTCACAAGGTTGACCTGGATGTAGCTACAAATGCCTAATTAAGAAAAGTGGACAGACACCCAGACTGACATAGTAGGCTCGTAGAAGGGGGTCGATGGGAGTTACCATTAGAAGGGCAGAGGGTGGCTTACTCTCTAGCCAGCCTCAAGGCGCAGGGTCCACTAGATCTGGCCTCAATGTAACCACGAGAAGCAGTGAGGTGATGGTGCAAACCACAGTAGCTCACTGCCAAGTATCGTCTCCCGTCACTCTATGTTTGATCGTGTGGTACAAGCGTGCTAGCGCCAGTGCTTAATTTGTAAACCAATAAGTGCCTCAGGCCACTGCAGCTTGCACCACCCACTGCCCCTGCCAGGCTACCAATGACACTGCCAACACAATTACTAACCATCACACTCCTACAAGTGTGACAGTAGGGAGCCCAGTAACAAGAAACAAGGGACACTGCTAAATGCTTAGAAGGTCTAAAAAGCGAGACCGAATCATTGCAAATGCTTGTTTTAGGACTTGTGCCCTACTGACCTGATAATGTCCGCGCGCCTCGTCCTTTGCAGAGTTGCTGCTATTACTGGAGAATAATATATAAACAGAAAAAGGTATACAGGAATAAATATGCAAATTACTTTTAGATTAGAGCACAATTAGTTACTCTATCTCTAGTTTATTCATCTAGAGAGATTAAATCAAAACATTTTTTACATATCTACATAAAGGATGACTTGTGATCAGGAAGGAAACAACAACCACAATACACATATACACATAAATTGTACATACGCACAACCCTAACATGAAAAAGTGAACAAAAGTATACATACAAACTAACCCCAAGAAAAACAAAAGTATATCCTATAAGTGTCCTCCAAGTAGTTCTGGAAAAGGGAGAGGGCAAGGCCACTCATAGTATGGCGCCCGCTCTCGGGGAAAACTCACCCATATCTGGAGGGGACAATCCCTAATATCGACCCTGGACCTCCATAGTCGACAGAAATCAACTAAGTGAATGACTCAAGTAAATATGGGAGGGCAAAACCACTCGTAGTATGGCGCCAGCTCTCAGAGAAAACTAACCCATGTCTAAGGGGAACAGTCCCTGGTGTCGACTCGGGACCACCCTAATCAAAAGAAATCGGCTATATGAAGCATATAAAAAATATATAGGAGGAGTCACAGAGCTTAAGCAATGTCTGGAGATGCTTTGTCAGTACGCTGAGAATGGTCGAAACTAATTGATAGAGTTGCAGCGTATATTTTGGACTATCTCCCAGTGGTCTGTCCAGAACTACTTGGAGGACACTTATAGGATATACTTTTGTAGATATGTAAAAAATGTTTTGATTTAATCTCTCTAGATGAATAAACTAGAGATAGAGTAACTAATTGTGCTCTAATCTAAAAGTAATTTGCATATTTATTCCTGTATACCTTTTTCTGTTTATATATTATTGTTCCTTACCCAGGTATATATAGGGTCAATTGGGTATAACCCTGTTGCTTGCCAGCTATTACTGGAGAAGGCATAGGGGTTGATTTCACTGTAAAACAGAGACTGGAAAGCGTTGTCTTTAGATGGTTTATATCTTCTGCTTTGTGCAGATAAACATCAGAGGGTGACAGGAATGGTCTTGGATGCCCTTAAACTGGGCAGGTGGGTGGTCCCTTGTGCAGCAGCACCCAGGCACTATATACATATGAGGTGTGTGGAAGCCTCTTCAAGAGGCTGCTATTTTTTTTTTACAAGGGGGGCTGGGGGCTCGAGCTGCAGCTAGGAAGGTGTGTCGTGGACTGGGGTCCCTTTAGCAGCATGTTTGCCTTCGGTGATTCTGTGATCGCATGCTTTCAGTCAAATGATAGTTTACCACCTCTGGGGGGATCAAGGTGGATTGTTTTTACAGGGGCTGGAAAACCACTCCCCTAAGCCACGTATTTGGACCACAAACTATGCAAGGGAGGAACTGACAAGCTGCTTCATATGGTCTATGAAAGAAGCCATTAACTGTTTCCATGTAGCAATTTGGCAAGGCCGTCCAGAGAACCGCATTAAATATGTTAAAAGAAATAATTAAAAAAAATAAAAGATTCTCCACCTCATCCTTCAATGCTACACTAAAGGTGGTCCTCTATATTGTTGAAGTTGTATGTGATGTTCAAGTAGCCATCCATTCACTCTTCCTTCGTAGCTGCACTCTCTCGACACCCCATCAGTCATACACTTACTGCTATATCCAACTGTTAACTCATTCTCACCATAACCGACTTCACCATCAACACCACAAATGTAAACTCCTCAGTCAAGGAATACAAATTTCCACTGACAAAAGACCAAGGGCCTGATTTTGAGTTCAGCAGCTAGGAAAATATAAGCTGATGAAGGAGATGAACAGTGCATCCCAAGTGGTTGATGACCACCAGCAATAAGGTGGCTTTCACTAGCCAGTCATCTAGTATGCAAAAAATGGATCGCCAAACTGCTTGAGAAAGGTAGCTAATGCAAACAAAACCTTAGTGGAAATCCACAACCATGAGGCTAAAATGTGGAATCACAAACTGGTGGTGTCGGGATCTCACCACAAAAGACAAATAGTTCTGTGAGCCGGCAGGGCTGGGAGCGAAAGTAGTAATTCCATGCATATAGAGATGCCAATAAGAGTTACCCACTGATCTGGGGTAATACTCCTTCAATTGTCCAGAAAGGCAGAGATCTTCTCCCGATTGGAAGCTGATGTATGGGGAACGACCAAGTAAAGCAGTCTGTGGCCCCAGGACAGACAGTTATTAGGGAGAGTTAATGTTAGAGTTTGTGTCTACCTCTTCCACAAAACTGCAGTGGGGGTTGAATGTGTTGAGGCAGTTTTCTCTGTCTGGAAGGCTGAGTTCTTGTGGAGCAGCCAAACCAAATAATCTGTTGATGGAATTGTGTGGCAAGAAGGGGGAAGTCTAAGGGAACGTTGTGTGACTTTATTCTTTTTGAACAATCCAAGTAGGAGTCTGCCTTCTCCCATGAACGTCTTTCAAAATCGACCTGTATTTCCATGAGGGCAGCCTGTATATCTCCAGAGAAAACTGTAGTACTTAGGATCAGTTCAATTAAAGCCACATTTGAAGACTAATTTAGAGACATCAAGGTAACCATATGTGGAAATGGCCCTTTAATCTGTTGGGGTATGCTAAAGATAAACAGCTTATCTATCTCCCAAAGTGTATAGACATTTGTGTCCAAGAGGCAGGTTGGTTGAACCTCACTGACAGCTTTCTATTCTCTAGTCTCCAATTGCTTGGGCAAATAGTCCGGTTGTGCAGTTGAAATGCAATGCATTCAGTTTTGCAGAGGAAGCGTGGACAACCAAGCCTTACAGTGAAGGATGGGTCAAAAGAACATTTTGATTGGTATGTTAAGGACTGTGGCAGCATGCAATCTGCCAGTGAGAAGGGTTTTTCCATGCAGAAAATACAGGCTCAAGTGGGGGCCTCATTAGCAGACAGAAGACACTCTGGAGGATGAAAATATAGCTGTCAGGATGTTAGACTCCACAGCCTAGCATACCACAGCTGTGAAGGAAGACATGTCTTCTAAATGGAACTCTGAAGGCACATGAATAGCCACTGGCATTCTGGAGGCCCAAATAAACCCCTCCATCAGTATACTGTGGTGGAAGGAGGTTGACGGGATCTGATTTGTGTACATCAGTATGCTGGAACTCTAAGTTTGGCATGTCCAAAGCATTACAACCAGAGCCAGAAAGCTCCACTAGGTGGCACAATCTTTGAGCCCTAGGATGAGGTTCTGCCAATGGATTGCCTTCAAAGGACACTTGGAACTTTTTATGGTATAAATGTGGATCTCATCTCATTTAATAAAACCAAGTTGAATGGCTGTGGATGAATCTCCGGAACGAGCACCCGAGAAAATGTCAACAGTGGGTGCACTGGCGCCTCTGGAGTGACAATCGCACTGTGAAGCAGCGCCAAGGCCAGTGTTTGATGTGGCATGCAGTCTGGAGGTATCAAAGCCTGGCAACTGGCAATCCCTTGGATGTCACAGGGTGCCCAAGTAGAGGAAGAGCACAGTAAATCTAACATGGCTTTATGAAAGCCCTCCACCTGTAAGAGGTCAGTGGACAGAACTGAAAACTCCTGTAGTGGGAGGAAGAGGATGGTGGCATCGGGTGATGATGCCAGGAAAATCGTTTCCTGGGGAGGAAGATGAGGGTTTTTTATGGTGTTGGGGTGAATGGATGAAAATAGCTCGCAGGACAAAGGTTCGAGAGTCATCTCCAGATATTACATGGAGATGTCATGGAGATTGGAAGGAGACAATACTTTCAACAAGATTTAAACACTGAAATCCTGGAGGGGAAATTTGACCTAACCTCCTACCGCTGTCAAAAATAATTGTGAAAAGAAAATCCGTATCAACCAAAGAAGAGTTCCGGACACATAGAAGGTAGGCATTTAAAAATCGGTACCCACAGAAATGTGTCATGTTCCAGGAGGTCGGAGCAGTGGCAGCCACATGCACCACTTGACAACACTGGAAATCTACTGCTTGGAGAATTCTCTGCATCCATTCCGGTATCTAAGATATTCATTAGGGGAGGAATACGTGAGAAGAAGTGCCCATCAGAAAGCCGGATCAATTGGCAATGTCAATGCTTGTTAAAACTACTCTTATGTTCTGTTAAAGAAGACAAATAAAATTAGAGGAGCAAAACTCTTAAAAAACGCCTGTGCTTGTACTGTTTCACTCCTGTCTACACAGCTTTAATCATTGCTACTAAAACCTAGCTCCGTGCTATCAATTTCAAAGCTTCGCGAACAGAGAGTTTGGACTTTTTTGGCACAAATACCTCTTTGTGTTTGGATAGGAATTGAAGTCCAAGAAGACATACAAAGGGATTTTTGGTACAGTCTAGACAATAACTCAACCCAAATTTTGTTGTGTTCTAGACCATAAACCCAATTTTTACAGATGATCTCTCAATCTTAATACTGCTGTAGTTTGAGGTATAATACAAGCACACCATTCACGTCAGAGGTTCCCGCAGCACCACAAGTGATTCTTTTAAGTGCTGAAGCAAAACAGTCTCTACAATTTTTAATGTTTTTCTCTGCTATTGAGACTTTTATAACAGAACTGATATATTTTTTAATTTACAGTTGTTAAAACTGATGAAGGAAGCATAACTATCAATGAGTAAGTCTGAGTTATTGCAGTACCATTAAAAACAACAATCCACCCTTAATTAATGTTTACATATTTTTACTGAATTTAGCCTTCTCATGCAAATTAGAATTAGCCACTACTCAGTGGTAAAGGTATTTAATTTATCAACCATTGAATCATGAACTTATTAAATCAGTTTTGTAGAGGTTCGAATCTGTGATATGCCAGTTGCATAAAACCTCCAGAAATCAACATTCTACCCGCGAAGCTAGACTTAATGTAATGCCATTGAATGGTTTGTTTAGGACCAAACTTTTTGATTCATTTTTGTGTTATACATACTGTCGCCTACAATGAACAAGTCGGTGAGTAAACACATAAGGAAATTCCTGGGATAATCAAATGCCTGTGTCTGCCCTTTCTCACCCCAGGACACACAGTAAGATGTTAATCTTAAGGATAGATTTCATGTGTCCATGTACGATTATGGTATTATCTATAGTGCAAAGCTACCAAAAAACAGCAGAGCGTGGTACAGGGTCGAACGCAATAAAAAGTCACCAAGTCATAGGAGTTTAGCTGGGTTGTGGAGAGTTAATGCATTGCGATATAGTGTTCTTAGGTGTGACATCAAATCTTTTCCTAAATTGGAGCAGCACTGGGGCGGCCCTGATATATTTGGGGGATGTTACTACAGATCATGTCTAGATGGAAAAGGGCCTGCTTTCTTTGGTTTTTTTTCTTTCTTTTTTACATTTCTACGTCTGCAGTCTGATGTCGTTTTTCTTTTTTACATTTCTTAGTCTGCAGTCTGAAGGTGTTCTGTGTGAAAAACCACCAGCGATAACAAGTGGGGGTGCTTGTCTTGGTGGCATTATACAAGCTGAAGCTAGTTTTGAAGACAATGTGGGCTGGCAAGGGAGCCAATGGCATTCCATCTGTTAGGAGTGATGGTATTATATTCTTTCAGGCCCTGGATGAGATGCGCTGCAACGTGTAGGATATCCTTATTAGGTGCCGGTGTGGAGTATGGGAGGCCATGGAGCAAGGCATTACCATCATCTAGATGCGAGAGTAAGAGGGCTTGATCAGCAGTTCTGAAGTTGTTTTGTGGAAGAAGTTGTTTCACTTTCTTGAGAAGAGAGAGCTGGTGTCAGACAGTCCTTGTTTTTTCCGCAATGTGCTCCTTGTGGCTCAGGTTGGTGTCCAGGGTGAATCAAACTGCAGGCAAGGCTCAAGCCTTTGAGCCTGCTTTGTACGGTTTCTTATTTGTTGTTCTTGGAAAATAAGAGGAATTCTGTCTTGATTGGGAAGAGCTTCAGGTAGGCGCTGGACATTCAGGTCTTCGTGTTGTGCAGGCAGTGTTCAAATTGTTGGCTCTCTGAAGAAAACAGACGTTCCAATAGAGTTGTGAATCATTGGCATATTGAGGACTCTTGATGGTACTATCTCTGAGTAAAGCACAAAGTGACTCCATGTAGAGAATGAAGATGATATGAGAACATATGGAACCCTGGTGGACTTCATAGGTGATAGGGATCTTTCAAGACATGGGAGTGAGCATTTGAACAAATGGGCATGAGTTTGAAATGTAGGAAGAGAAGGACATCACCAGTGAATTTGGTTCAAGTCTCCAGGATACATCTGAGAGTGGGATGGTCGAATGAGTCGAAGGCAGCTGAGAAGTCCAGAAATATCAGAAGGCAGGGGTCATCTTCATGTGCAGTCAAGAGGGCATTGTCTATGACCTGTAAGAAAGCAGGCTCTCTGTTGCAGTATGATCTGAAGACAGGCTGATAGTTGTGCAGGAGATGGTTAGCATTGTTGTGATCTTGGAGTTGACCAGCTTTTTCAATGCTCCTGCAGATGATTGGTAGATGAAAGATAGCTGGTAGCCGGGTATCAGTGTGTAGTGTAGGTTGTATTTGCAGCTTCTTTCAAAACTCAAGTATAGGATGGGGCAAATTCTGGGCAAGCTGTGTTTCTATGGGCTTATCCGGCCTGTGGAAGCTGGGGACGTTCTGAGGGGAGTGCGCCTAGCACTCAGAGATTTTGAGGCCACTCAAGTTCCCTGAACTCTCTTTATATGATGTCAAAAGAGAACCAATTTGTGTCAAATGTCTTGAATTTATGTACCAACAAGGATGTAACCACCTGTATTGCTATGAAATAATACAGCCTAAACAGCTAAACTCTCAACTGTGGCCCCACTTGCTTCCTCAAGAGGGTGAATATGGACATTAACGCCAAGGGTAATTGTTTGCCTCCCTGTGATTTTGGAGTGGGGGGGAATGTAGGGGTGGAGGGGAGAGAGTTACTGCTTGACAATGTAGGACTAGAATAACCACTTCTGGGTCATGGTGAAATTTCATTTAAAACATCACATTTACCTCCAATAAGACCTCATCCCAGTATCTACCCGGCTCTGGACAATTCCAGAGTAAGTGTAAAAAGATTACCATCGCCTCCATCATCTCCAGCAGGTGTTCGTCTTGCTGTTGTCACAGGAGGATAATATGAGAAATTCTTGTTACGTTTTCCTCCTTTTCATGTTGTGTATGGCTGTTAGTGTTTTCTCGTGAACTCTGTTAAACTCCCTCTCCCATCACCTTTGCCCCAGGGATCTGTCAAAAGGCACTGCCTAGTATATTAACTTGTGCAATGCCAATATTATGTGCCAATCATGAATACTATCCTCTAGGCACCGCTGGAAGTTGGTGATGGTATGTAACACCTTGGCCATGATCGAGGGCTGCAAGACTCAGTGTCTCAAATGGACACAAGAAAACCATTCTGCTTTAGGTAGACCAGTCTTTTTTAATTTCTTCAAAAGATTTAATGTTGCCCTCGGTAAACAAAGATGCCACAGTGAAGCATTTAGCTCCTCCCATGCTGAGGGGAAGTCAGAGTTATCACATATGGAATTATTGAAGTGAATGGGGAGGTGTACAAGGTGAACCTCGTTCGTTTGCCCAACTTGTCGCACGTCTCTAAGATGGTCCTTGTTAAGGACAATGATACAGACTCCAGCGACTACAAGAGTTCCATAACTATGAGACTGCCTAGAGCTGGACACCCCTGTAGTCGGGTGGTCAACAAGCACCATTGTTTCATTGGTTCGATATTCTCCTATTCAAACAGAAATCACAGTTGGGTGACCTGGACGCAGAAAAGTAGATTTGGTGAAGCCAGCAATTTGTAGTTTGAAGGGAGATAAAGAAGCCAACTCCATAGCCCCGGGCATTTCTTTCTCCATTTAAAGTTATTGATGGCCATCTGAAACTGTTTCATTAAGGCTGCAAGGACAGTGGGATAACCTGGGGGACTTTCGTATTCACAATACCTCCCTAGCAGCCCACGAGAAGAGCCTCATGCCATTGATTGAGGTATGTGTTACGCACAATGATTGTGGGCACAGATAGCAGGTTCTGGATGCCTAAAAATGTCACCGCCTTAGGTCCCCATCAGAAAACAAAACGTGTGTGTATGGCAGTCCTTTGGTCTCAAGTCGAAATTTAGAAGCAGAGCTTCAGGTTTTGTATTGTTCATCTTGAAGCCAGAGATCCTCTGAAAGTGCTCTAGCTCCTTCAATAAGCAAGGCATGAATGACAGCAGTATGTGAGTGATAATATAAAGATGCTGGAACACATGGCCCGTTTGAAAATGTCTCTTCCATTCCATACATCCTTGATATTTCTCTGGTTTTGGATGCAGTTTGCAAGTGATTGCAGCATGAGAACATATAAGAACGACAGTCAGCATCCCTTTTGTGTTTTGCAACTGTGAGTTAGATGTTTTGGGATTTTAGAATTGACCCTGATATGTGCTCACTGGGTCTTGTAGCAAGGAAGGAGCCATTTAGTCGAGAAAAAACAATGTCCTTTAATGTGTACTACAAGGGCTATACATGTCTAGCTAATCTGTTGAATGCCTTCTCGCGCTCCTTGGTGAAGAGGAAAATATTTTCAAGCGTTCTCTGAGTGTTTAAAAAAATATACAAATTGCACAGACTTTCAATCACCATGCAAAAAACAGGTGTCACCAAAGAGCGCACCGTGTTACATTTCGGCAGGTCAAACCTCTGACAATTTACCCAGGAAAGAAGACCAGACATGAGGATTTTGGCGCAGAAATCTCACAAAATCTACATGTTATTCTTTCTCTTTAGGGCACAAACTCTTGATAGGTAGAATATAACCAACATCATAATTTGATGCATTTTATCAGGTGCAATAAATTCTGTATACCCCTTCCGGGCTCCCATAATCAGGCCTTAAGTCTTTCTGCGAAACCTCCTCATTTGCCCTTTCTTCTCCTTTCATACAGAAATGATTTGTTCAAGTTTTGAAAATATACGATTTCCTTCATGTTGTCTTTGCATCAACGGCCGTAAATAATGTACAAATGCTCAGGTTCTGGTTTAGGACCCCCACATACATGGTTGGGATGTCTGTGAATATTTTAATATCTGGGATCAGAAGTGATGTAGGTCTATATGAGCACAATTGAGTATGGGCCTTTTATCTGGCTTTGGAATAACAGTCACTGCCAGGTCTAAAATAAATGCAGCCAAATCGATGGATTTCCTGAAGTTATTTAGAAGCCAAAGTAGCAGTGTTGGAAAGGATCTGAAAAAGGTTTTATAGAGGATCAAGATGTAACCATTGGAACTTGGACTACCCCCACTCCAAAAGACCACACCCACAATCTTGGCATCATTCTCGACAGCGAACTACACATGAAACGTCAAGTCAACGCTGCCTCCTCAGCCTGCTTCCACTCGCTACGCATGCTCCACAAAATCCTCAAGTGGCTCCCCATCAACACCAGAAAAAGGTAATAAAGGCCATCATCACCAGCCGACTGGACTTCGGCAAAGGACTCTATGCCAGCACCACCACCAAACTCATGCAAAGACTAGAGTCTGAGACTGATCCTCAACCTGTCCAAAAGAACCCACATTACCCAGCACCTGAAGGACCTCCACTGGCTCCCTGTTAAGAAGAGATGCAATTTCAAGCTTCTCACCCACGCCTACAAAGCCCTCCATTACCAAGGACCGGCCTACATGAACCACTGTCTACACTTCCACCAGCAACACAGGAACCTATGCTCAGCACACCTCGCCCTAAAAGATATTCTGCACATTCATCGCAGCCACACCGGAAGACGCTCCTTCTCCCACCGCGCCGCCAAAACATGGAACACCCTACCCCTCCACTTCTGCACTGCACCATCGCTGACCGAGTTCAGGAAGAGACTCAAGACCTGACTGTTCTACTGAAACCAGCAGCAACTGCCTGGAGAACCTCTGGGGTGACCAGAAGCCCTCTACAAATATGACCCGATTGATTGATTGAACCATACGGGCCCTGGGATTTCTCAATTTTCTGTCTCTGCATGCTTACAATCCACCTCTTTCAAGTATATCAGGCTGTGTAGACAAGCTATTGGGTCTTCATGGATTCTCCAGCCTAGCTTTGTATCTCCTTAAGCATCTGCCTTGTTGGCAACTAGATTCTCTTTATTGTACAGATGTTGATAAAAGACACAGAAGTCTGATCTAGCCTTGTCCTCTGTTAGAGAACTAACTTAGTCATCCTTAATTTGTTCTACTCTAATAGAAATGTTTGTATTAGTAGGAATGTCAAAGAGCAACCTGCTATTTTACAGGGATGTAGTATTTAATTTTTTTTTTTAGGATTCATTCCGCTGTTTCAAGGTCTAAAGCATGCACCTGGTTGGCAATGTCTTGTGCCATTTCTTGGTAGACTGTTTGCGGTTGATCTCTACAGTCTGCAGTTCAACTGCTCTCGACCATCGCTTTAATCAAGTGCCCAACAGCTGAAATAGTGAAGCAACTAAGAACTTCAAGGATGAAGCCAAGCACTGGTATCGTCACATGCTGTTTGTCATTTTGGACAGTAAATGGCAAATACAATCCCGATGTTTCTGCAGAACAAAGGATTATGAAGAAGGTTGTCATACATCTCCAGTCTTTCCATGGCCAAGTGTACAGGGACCTCCATGCGTTGAAGTGATCAGTGCATAATCGGAATGGGGCAATATGGCCGATGTACAATATATGGTGATAAAGAAATCTTGAGGGGACTTAACGAATAAACCACTTCGACCTTAATTTGGGTTTGCTGCAATTCATGAAGGCCTATTTTCAGATCCACCTGAATTGTGCAGACATCTTTTATTTCTTTCAGGAACTGTTGCATTAATTGTCAGGAAATGGGTGGCAAAACAGTTGTACCTATTGAGCCCTTAGAGATGAGCCCAACTGAACCCCCAGTTTTGTCTCCATTGTCGCTTCGGCAGTCTTTGAATTTAAATTTTCCTTCATCAATGGGTCGCCTTAACCTTTGTTGCCTTCCAACTGTCTACCATTTTGCATTTCTAAAAGAAATGAAAAGGCCAGCAGGTGCAGCAGATCAACCAATGAGTCAGGCCCCCACTTCTCTGTGCCCCAGCAAAGCAATGGAGGGTGTTATTCCATTGCCAAATGATAAGGTGCCCAAGGTACACTTGTTTGCTTGAGAGGGAGCACTGGTTCAAAAAAAAAGTTCAAGGTTTATAAGAGAGTCCACCTAGCTCACATTCAAGAAATAAGGGGATGTCCAAGATGGCTTCACTCATGCAGTCTGTACCCCAGGGAGGCCTTCACTGGTAGCCATTAATGCAACATCAAGGGGCACTACCCTTGCGGTAACTGCAGCATATGCCATATCACAGAGACAACCAAATACCTGAACTTGGAACCTGGAAGGACATGGGAGTTACGCAAACATACCAATTGCAACACAGAGAATGTTGTATACCGGATCATATGTCCGTGCAATCTGACCTACATTGTTATGACCACCCGCAAAGTCAAAACCCGAATCTGTGAGCATCGCAGCACTATACGCTGCAAGAAAAATACCACAAAAATGACCAATCATTTCTTGGAAAAAGGCCATACGACCAACGATATGAGATGGGTCATACTCGAAGCCCTGGACAACAACCTTCCCAACATCCAGACCCGCCTCCTGGAACAGGAACAAAGATGGATATATCGCCTTTCGAGCCACATCACTGGTCTGAACGATAATATCCCCTGGAACTGCCTGAGAAAGTCCTGACAACCTGGAACCACATGGTTACGCCTAACCAATAGCCTTTAGTCACAACATAGGTACTCCTCCCATCTTCCGTTCCAGTTCCGGCTTATCTTGCCATCTGACATTTCGACTTTCCCACAGGCCCTGGCTCCTACTACTCAGCTGGCCTCAGATGCTCATGTCCACTCCTGTGGCTCTCCCACAACACCATCCTCGTGCATTATTATGAATCGTCCTGTCTTTATTAAAATCAGGCTTTTACTACCGAGTGGGCATATGGTTTATGCTTAACTTCCCGCCCTATCATGTGTTCGCATCATCTCTAGCCTCCGCGTAGTCCTGGGTTCAATAAACACCCACCGCGGCTTTTCTCATCCTCCACGCATGCGCGCAGGACTCCCATTGCTCCCCTGAGCAGGCGCTCTCGCTCCTAACCCCTGGACATCTACCGCGCATGCGCGCTAGCCTCACGCTACTCTCACACGCATGCGTGGTCCACTCGGCCACGTCCGAGTTTACCAGCACTCACGCACGTACACAATGGAGCTCCTTCCTATTTATTCTCCGTTTCCCCTGGGTCCGTCAGCATCCGGGACTTCGGGAGGCCACAGTAGGTGCCAGGCGATGGTAGCTTCACAACCAAGTAAGGTGTCTCCCACTCGCTCACCCTGGATACCGTTACTTCCCTGCCTACCTCGCATTCTAATCTTGTTATTTCTTTTGCCCACAGAATTGTTGTAAGAAGCGCCCCCCTCCCGCTTCCTGCATAGCGCTTTCACTCAGCCATAGTGTAATTATCCTTTTTCCCTTTTTCTCTTCCCCTTGCTGTTTTGCGCATTGTGTTCCTTTCCTTGAGACTGTGCCCACCTCATACCTCTAGCGCTTAAGGGCTATATTCAGCCTCTTCCCACTAGCGCACAGTGGGCCTCTCACCTTATAAACACCTCATGTAGAGGTTTCACGACCATTGCCGGTATAATCACCTGGCGCTATTCGTGTGGAGTTCACCATTTGCTCATTGTAGTGCCGTATTATTTACCACTTGGCACCCCTAGTTCACATAGCGCTTTGCGTCTTACCTAGCATTTCTAATGGTCTTGCCTCCGCCTTTTCGCTTAGCAGCATGATACACCTCAAATGTATGTGTGTCACCTACGGTACGTTCTCTGAAGACAGGTTTGATTATTCACAGCACTTAAAATCTATTTGAATGTTGCCTGCAATCCAGGGCACCAATGTAACTCTCTTATGTGTCTTGTGTGCTGTCTTGTTTTCTCCCACAGGTTTGCGCCGCAGTGTCCGCTATTGTGTTGACACTGTGTCCACACACCTTAGCGAGTGTGTAGGTAACTAATATTTTTAATATTTTTTCACCACGTGGCACATCACCTTTTGCCACTCACTATACACTGGTCCTGACGAAAGCTCCTTACTATTTTTATACGTGAGCTGAAACATGTAGACCCACTACACAGTCAACTAGCAGATAATTATTTCTCCATTAGTTGCATCACATATCTTTTTAGTCTATATCCTGAGCCGCCAATAATAAATCTTCTAATGGCAAGGATTCTCAGCGATATTTGTTTTTAATCATCACCACATCACATTTTTGCACCACACCAGCTCCGCTGTAGTCAGGCGTCGCAGCACAACCGGGGGGCATTCGGCCACCCGGTTGGGGCCCCAATGATGAAGCATGACACCAACCAGGTTGGTGTGTGAGGGGCCTTTTAACCCACTTCGTGGGTTCCCAAACATTGCTTCATTTTGACCGTACCACACTACATTGGGTCTGTCCACCTTTGACAAAGCTTATTTACATCCAGGGGATACGGACACAACCCCCCTTTTTTTCCCTAGCTCTCCCATTGTTCTTTACAGTTATTCGCAGCGCACAGCTGTGAGAGCAGTTTTTTCCTTACCTTGCGCAAACACCAACCCTCCCTTTTTTCACTATGGCTGAGAACCCTGGCTTAGGGTTCACCCTGGATGATGTCAACAGTATTCTTGACAACCCCCCATTACTGGCTGACTTCAATTTGGCAACCTCGATCGCACAAACAGCTGATTGGGACAACCTGAATGAGAAAAAGCGCAACCGGATAAGAACCATACTCCACGGGGTAATTCTCACTGAATATCTGAGGAATAACACCGCGCCAAGAGGCCTGATAGTCACGAATGCCCCTCGCATCTTTCTAGAAGATCCCATCTTTCGGAAAGATTGGGCCCAAATAGCGTGGAGATGCACTCGTGATTGGATGATTCTAATCATCCAAACGCCTCTCTGATGCATTCCTTATCGAAATACAAACCACGGAAACGCATTTCAAAGCCACTCTCTCCTCCTTCAAGAAGAAACTAGAGGAAACCAACAAAGAAATAAACGAATACAAAGAAGGCCTCACCCAAAGCAAAATCACCAAATTTCAAAAGGATCTCAAAAGATTCTCCTACACAAAGACCTACCCCTACGCCGCAGCGGACTACCAACCACCTAATCGGGCGGACATGTCAGGGACATCATCAGATGAAGACTCATCCGGAAGCAGCGGCTCCAGCAATAGCAGCTACCGCCGACGCCAGCAAGGCAGAGGGGGCTCCATAGGATGGCAACAACCATGGACCCCGGGACCCCGGGGACCCAACGTACTATACCCACCCATGTATCCCCCAATACACCCACAATTCGGGTATGGCTGGAACCCACCTTTTGGTCCACCACCACCATACATGAACCAAAACCAACCACAGTCTTTTTTAGGAAGAGGCCGGAGAGGTCGCGGAAGGAGACGCAGAGGGAACACAGTACACTGGCAAGACGACCCTCCACAGGGAGCACAGACGAGGAGCCAAACCAGAGACCAACAACCAGGCCCGAGCACACGCTAAGTCTCATCACCAACCTCTCCCAATACATTTTAACACCCACAGAGGAAGCCATCCTTGAAAAAGGCCTCGGCTAAGCCCCCACGACCAAGTTGGATAAATTCAAACTACATTGCGAACTAGCTGAATTCTTTCGCAAACTAAAACTTAAGGCATTCTTCGAGAACACTCCGATTCTCCCTGACCCTAGCGACCAGGGGGACACCACCCTCCGGGTAAAATCTACCTTCATGCCCCTTCCCAGCTCAATCCCACCAGAAATCTTGGTCTATGAACAAGCAGTGTTCAAGGAAATCGAAGCCCTCAAAGAACCCCACACATTCCAAAACACTAGTAGACAAGAACGGCTTGCCCTACAATCATTGAAGAACAACCCTGATATAATCATCAAACCAGCCGATAAAGGGGGAGGCACGGTAATCCTCAACAAAGAGGACTACCACCAAGAATGTCAGCGCCTACTCAATGACACTAAGAACTATGAACTGCTCACTCATGATCCCAGCATCTCACTCAAAACGAACATTCAAACCCTAGTAGGAGAAGCAGAACAGAGTGGGCACATTTCAAAAAGTGAGGCCAAATTCCTCACCACTACCAAAGGGAAAATACCATACTTTTATACTGTTCCCAAAATTCATAAGAATAAGATCCCTCCCCCAGGTCGCACGATCGTTTCAGGCATCGGGTCCCTTTTGGAACCCCTTTCACGTTTCTGCGACCACTTCTTACAACCCCTGGTCCAGTCCACCAGCACGTATCTCAAAGATACTAAAGATCTACTAGGACTCTTAGCTAACATACACTATGACCCTAACAACTCTTTTCTGGTGTCACTGGATGTGGAAAGTCTGTACACCAGCCTCCCCCAAGATGACACCCTACGCGTACTAGAAGAAGCCCTCAATGAGACTGATTGGCAATACCTCACGCCTCCCTCATTCGTACTGAAGTGCGCTACCCTCGCACTCAAAGAGAATTACTTCGAATATGAGGGCAAGCTTTACCTACAGAAGTATGGTACATCAATGGGGAGCGTTTTCGCTCCCAGCATAGCGGGCCTGTATGTCTTCAACTTCGAGACCAAACATCTGCTCAGTAACAACCAGCCACGTATCCCACAAATTAAGTTCTACAAGCGCTACATTGATGATATCCTCCTCATCTGGGAAGGATCGAGCGAATCACTCACCACCTTCTGTGACTGGCTAAACACGTGTGACCCAAACCTACGTTTCACACACAGTTCTGACAGACACCAGACCACCTTTCTAGATCTCGACATCCATGCAGTTGCAGGAGGACTCATGAGTAAAACACATTTCAAACCCACTGCACGTAACTCCCTCCTTCACTTTTCTAGTTTCCACCCTCGAGCCCTCCGTGAAAACCTCCCGTATGGTCAATTTCTGCGACTTCGCAGAAACTGCAGTGACACCAGAGACTACAAAATACAAGCCCAAGACCTTTGCCATAAACTGCACCAACGCGGCTACCCGAAACACATAACTAAGACCGCAAGTAAGAGGGCCAGAAATCAAAACCGAGAAGGTCTACTTACAACGTACCCCAAAGAACCTACCCCCCCTCCACTCACATGTGTCACCACTTACAACACGGTGACCAACAAAGTTTCCCAGATCATTAAAAAGAACTGGAAGATCCTCAACACAGGCCACCTTAAATGGGAACCTCCCCTTCTCTCAACTAAAAGAGCTAGATCCATCAAGGACACCATAGTATCTACTAGACCGGGGGTCCCCGCCAGACCTTCCAACACGGTGCTCAACGCCTGGGGCCTCCCCAACATCAAGGGGCACTACCCTTGCGGTAACTGCAGCGTATGCCATATCACAGAGACAACCAAATACCTGAACTTGGAACCTGGAAGGAAATGGGAGTTACGCAAACATACCAATTGCAACACAGAGAATGTTGTATACCGGATCATATGTCCGTGCAATCTGACCTACATTGGTATGACCACCCGCAAAGTCAAAACCCGAATCTGTGAGCATCGCAGCACTATACGCTGCAAGAAAAATACCACAAAAATGACCAATCATTTCTTGGAAAAAGGCCATACGACCAACGATATGAGATGGGTCATACTCGAAGCCCTGGACAACAACCTTCCCAACATCCAGACCCGCCTCCTGGAACAGGAACAAAGATGGATATATCGCCTTTCGAGCCACATCACTGGTTTGAACGATAATATCCCCTGGAACTGCCTGAGAAAGTCCTGACAACCTGGAACCACATGGTTACGCCTACCAATAGCCTTTACTCACAACATAGGTACTCCTCCCATCTTCCGTTCCAGTTCCGGCTTATCTTGCCATCTGACATTTCGACTTTCCCACAGGCCCTAGCTCCTACTACTCAGCTGGCCTCAGATGCTCATGTCCACTCCTGTGGCTCTCCCACAACACCATCCTCGTGCATTATTATGAATCGTCCTGTCTTTATTAAAATCAGGCTTTTACTACCGAGTGGGCATATGGTTTATGCTTAACTTCCCGCCCTATCATGTGTTCGCATCATCTCTAGCCTCCGCGTAGTCCTGGGTTCAATAAACACCCACCGCGGCTTTTCTCATCCTCCACGCATGCGCGCAGGACTCCCATTGCTCCCCTGAGCAGGCGCTCTCGCTCCTAACCCCTGGACATCTACCGCGCATGCGCGCTAGCCTCGCGCTACTCTCACACGCATGCGTGGTCCACTCGGCCACGTCCGAGTTTACCAGCACTCACGCACGTACACAATGGAGCTCCTTCCTATTTATTCTCCGTTTCCCCTGGGTCCGTCAGCATCCGGGACTTCGGGAGGCCACAGTAGGTGCCAGGCGATGGTAGCTTCACAACCAAGTAAGGTGTCTCCCACTCGCTCACCCTGGATACCGTTACTTCCCTGCCTACCTCGCATTCTAATCTTGTTATTTCTTTTGCCCACAGAATTGTTGTAAGGAGCGCCCCCCTCCCGCTTCCTGCATAGCGCTTTCACTCAGCCATAGTGTAATTATCCTTTTTCCCTTTTTCCCTTCCCCTTGCTGTTTTGCGCATTGTGTTCCTTTCCTTGAGACTGTGCCCACCTCATACCTCTAGCGCTTAAGGGCTATATTCAGCCTCTTCCCACTAGCGCACAGTGGGCCTCTCACCATATACACACCTCATGTAGAGGTTTCACGACCATTGCCGGTATAATCACCTGGCGCTATTCGTGTGGAGTTCACCATTTGCTCATTGTAGTGCCGTATTATTTACCACTTGGCACCCCTAGTTCACATAGCGCTTTGCGTCTTACCTAGCATTTCTAATGGCCTTGCCTCCGCCTTTTCGCTTAGCAGCATGATACACCTCAAATGTATGTGTGTCACCTACGGTACGTTCTCTGAAGACAGGTTTGATTATTCACAGCACTTAAAATCTATTTGAATGTTGCCTGCAATCCAGGGCACCAATGTAACTCTCTTATGTGTCTTGTGTGCTGTCTTGTTTTCTCCCACAGGTTTGCGCCGCAGTGTCCGCTATTGTGTTGACACTGTGTCCACACACCTTAGCGAGTGTGTAGGTAACTAATATTTTTAATATTTTTTCACCACGTTGCACATCACCTTTTGCCACTCACTATACACTGGTCCTGACGAAAGCTCCTTACTATTTTTATACGTGAGCTGAAACATGTAGACCCACTACACAGTCAACTAGCAGATAATTATTTCTCCATTAGTTGCATCACATATCTTTTTAGTCTATATCCTGAGCCGCCAATAATAAATCTTCTAATGGCAAGGATTCTCAGCGATATTTGTTTTTAATCATCACCACATCACATTTTTGCACCACACCAGCTCCGCTGTAGTCAGGCGTCGCAGCACAACCGGGGGGCATTCGGCCACCCGGTTGGGGCCCCAATGATGAAGCATGACACCAACCAGGTTGGTGTGTGAGGGGCCTTTTAACCCACTTCGTGGGTTCCCAAACATTGCTTCATTTTGACCGTACCACACTACATTGGGTCTGTCCACCTTTGACAAAGCTTATTTACATCCAGGGGATACGGACACAACCCCCCTTTTTTTCCCTAGCTCTCCCATTGTTCTTTACAGCCATTAATAGGCCCCAGGCGTCAAGTGGCCCCTGCTGAGCAGTTGTAACCTGGACAAGTAACTGGCACCACTTCAGACAGCAACTTGTCAGATGGAATCAGTCTCACAACATCCGTCCCGAGGTCCCAGGCAGGAGCAATGGCGAATGCCACAGTACAGCAGCATCTCTAGCACAGGTAGAAAAAAAGAACGTGTGCGTCCTCAAAAATACCAGTACAGGACTTATCAGTGTAGGACTCCATGAGGGATATCTGGCTTTTTAAAGGTCTGGCATTCCCCAACCACTGACCTCTCTGTGCAAGGACTATCTGCGCCAGTGGCACCAGTCAGTGAAGACACAGGAGGGGTCGACTCACTGGTCCAGCAGGTGGTGTTGCGTTGCATCCATGCTCGGCAGTCCATGCACCAGCTTAAGTCTCTTCACGCCTTGACACAATACCTGGCCCTGCAGACCCACCATATACCATCAATACTGTGCTACTCCCTGCCAGAGATGGTGCTCACACTTTGGCCTTGCAGCTGCTCCAGCGTCTCTGCTGCTGCCCTCTGTAGGGGACCCTGTGGCCTACACTCCAAAGGGGTAATTTTTTTGAGGCCCTGTCAAAATTGAGACCAGAAGTCTCAGTGCGCCTCTCCATCCTCCCATCTCCCTATGGGAAAGCTGTACTCCAGGCAGGGCACTCAGAGTCTTTCTGCCACCTGGGTTCTGTTAGCAGACTCTCTATTGAATCCGCCTCCTTCAGTCAGCCCGAGGGTGCAGATTGAAGCCATTTACGGAGGGAAAGGGGCAGAGCTCACCTTGCACACAGGCAGGCTCTATTTACGGGTCAGTTAACATGGCTGGTTCGTTTAAACATGTGACTCTGCTTCCAAGTCTGAGTCTTTATTTCTTAGTGGCTTTGCGAGGATTGATGTATCATATTTTGTGGCTGTGTCACGCATGCACTATGTGTCATCTACTTGGCCTAAAACCTGTGGACATTTAATGTGGGGCTGTCAGAGTATCATGCTCTTCTCTACGCTCAGGAGCAGAATGCCTCAAGTTCCCAATTCCTCACCAAGCCTTCCGAGCGACTCACTTGTTTTAACGCAAGTACGCCCCAGAAACCCTGGGGGGAAAGGGGATGCGACAGAGAAGAGACAGTCACTTCACGTCTTCTTTCGTCTTCTGGATTTTTCACCCTTGTGCTTCTAGCTTGTTCTTACTTTCGCTGTGCAGGTGAGTATGTACTGTAAAAGAAGTTGTCGCATTAATTTAATTACTGTCTAACCTCTCTCCTGTCTTTACTCACTGTGTCTACTCTAGTTTTACTGTGTACCTACCCCAGTCTGCAGTGACCAATACCTCTCTCCTTTTTTCTTTCTTTCTTGTTGTTATTTGATGTGTCTTCTATGTGCTGCAAACTGACATGAACAGAATTATTAAACTCCTAAAACCACTCGGTTCCTAATCTTTCTTACTTTCTTTCTCTAGTGTTCTCACCCAAGACACTGTGATGTGCTGCCTCTACATGGATTCAGGTAAGGTTGTAGTTGTATACTCCTGTCTATCTCGTTGACTTCTTTCTTTATTCCTTATCTTGCTAATTGTCTTTATTCAGAGTGTACATCTTTCTTCTAATGCTGTGGTAATGCTACTCTTCTCTTCTACTCTATTGCATGATACTATGCCTTTAATATTTACACCTATTCTGATTAACGTCACACACAGAAAGAGAAGAATGAGTTTACTAGTCTTTAGGTGATTTTCAATTCGTAAACTTCAAGCGCCACCCTCTGACCTCTTATCAATGTTTCTTTTAATTGAGCCTATGCGTGCTGAAGGTCTCGACTACTCAGCTCTGCTGTCTTTTTCAAATTACTACGTTTGCCCACAATAACGCTAAACCAGCTGATACACTACCGAGTAGCGAAAAGCTTCCTCTCAAAATATTTTTTGTTTTTTCGCTTATTCAGAGACCTAACATAAGATGCCTTTAATTTGAATATTTTCCTAAAATCTGCGCGAGAGAATTATTCCCCTCGCAACCAGAACAGTCTTACTTGGAAATTCCTCCTCCACAGCTCGAACCATAAACTTGAACTCCTAAGTTACTTGCGACGTAGTATTTCCCTCACTAACTACGCGACGTGTCCTTCGTGTCCTTCCCTCCTCAGTAACGCGGTGAAGTGCGCCACTCCAACGGCAGAACACCTGGATCTTGGAGATTGCCTTTGGACACTAGAACGCTAACCTGCCGCTCTTCTGTACCTAACCTAGCGGCCATTTTAGATTTGGATCTGTTCTCATACTGGCTCTGCATCTTATGTTTCCTCATTGAATTGTTTAATCTTAGGACCTTTGTTCTCACTGTGAATGTTTTTCTTGTATATGGCCTGACAGTCCTGACAGTACCCCCCCTCAAAGGATGTCCTCCCAGTTTGGGCTTTTTTGGAAATCTTTTATGAAATTCCCTGACTAACCTTGGGGCATGGATATTTGAAGACAACTCCCAAGACCTCTCTTGAGGACCGTAATTCTTCCAGTCCAACAAATAGTACAGTCTGCCATTACGCACTTTAGAATCTAATACTTGATGTACCTCAAACTCTTCTCCCATCTCAGTTTGAATTGGTTTAGGGGGTTTTTTGATCCGTAAATCTTTTGACACCCTTTTTAATAAAGAGACATGAAATACCGGATGTACCCGTAAACCCATAGGTAACCTTAGCTGGTAATTTACTGAACTCAGTTTCTTCTCAATCACGTAAGGTCCCACAAATCTTGGCTGCAATTTTCGGACTCCCTTAAGTCTAAGATTCTTCGTGTTTAACCACACCTTCTCTCCTACTTGTAAATCTGGTTCTTTTCTTCTCTTTCTGTCAGCATAGAACTTATAACTTTCCTTTGCTTTAGTTAAATTTTCAGTGGCTAACTTATGTACTTGTGTCATGTGTTCTACTAAATCTGCTACCGCTGGTACATCTACTTCCTTAAAATTTAAAGATTGGTGTGGATGGATGTCTCTCTGAATTTAAATAAAACGGTGAAAACCCTGTAGACATATTTTTTGCGTTGTTATGTGCAAACTCAGCTGCCCACAAATAATCTGGTCAATCTCCATTCTGTTCTAATAGACATAATCTGAGGTACTGCTCTAACTCCTTATTGGTGCCCTCAGTTTGGCCATCAGTCTCTGGGTGATAACTAGTAGAATACCTGGTATCAATTCCTAATTTCTTCGTAAAGGCCTTCCAAAAATGGGATAAAAATTGGGACCCCCTCTCTGATATTAGCACTTTTGGTAACCCATGGGCTCGAACTATGTTCGGACTAAAGGTATGTGCCAAGGTTGATGCTGTGGGAAGTCCTTTTAAAGGTATAAAATGGGCCATTTTAGTAAACGCATCCACGCACACCAAAATTGTATCAAAACCTTTACTAGATGGGAGATCAACTATTAAGTCTAAGGTGATGGTGTGCCATGGGTGCGGGGGTATAGGTAAAGGCTGCAGCAACCCTTTGGGGGCTTGCCTCTCCGGCTTTCCCCTAGCGCAAGTCTCGCAAGTGGTCAAATACTGTCGTATATCCTTCAGCATATTTGGCCACCAAAAACGTCGCCTCACTAAATCTTCAGTCTTTGTTATTCCTTTGTGACCTGCCAATATATCATCATGACTTTCCTTCAAGGCCTTTTATTGCATTTCTAGCGTTGGTAGGTAAAGGGCTCCTTGATGATATGGCAATCCTTCACGAATCTCTCTGCCCGAATCTTCTATCGCCCATTCTTCTAAGTCTTTCAACGGCATCAGGGGCTGATTCCTTTCGTCCTGAGACTCTTGCAGTACTGCTCCAATCACCTTTTCAGCAGGAATTATAGTCTGGGTCTTGACCTCTTCAGAAACTTCCTCAACACCCCTTCTAGACAAAGCGTCCGCCTTACCATTCTGTGCTCCAGGACGATAGGTAATGACGAAGTCATAGTCGGCGAAATATAAAGACCAACGTAATTGTCTTGGAGTCAACGTCCTGGCCAACTTCAAAAATTTTAGATTTCGATGGTCCGTATAGACTGTCACTACATGCCTGGCACCCATTAGATAGTGTCTCTACTCCTTGAAAGCATCTTTGATGGCTAATAACTCTTTCTCAGTAATGGTGTAGTTAATTTCTGCTGCAGTTAATTTCCTAGAGCGATAAGCCACCGGATGCAACTGCCCAGTAGATTTGTGTCTTTGGGATAACACTCCTCCAAAAGTCCAGTTGGACGCGTCGGTCTCTACATAAAATGGCTCTGATGGATCAGGATGATGTAGTATGGGCGCTGTGGTAAAATCTCTCTTTAATTGGTTAAATGATTCCTCTGCTTCCGAAGTCCATTCAAATTTAACTCCCTTTTTGAGTAATCTAGTCATCGGAATCAACTTTTGGGAGAAATTTTGGATAAATCTATAGAAATTAGCGAATCCAATGAAGCTTTGGATTTCTTTCACTGACTTAGGAGATTCCCATTCCAAAACTGCCTGGATCTTGTTCTTATCCATGTTTACTCCACTAGGAGCCAGCACGAAACCCAAAAACTCCACTGAAGAGACACTAAACGCACATTTCTCCAACTTTACAAATAAACTGTTCTCTCGCAGTTTCTGTAGGATCTTCTTAACATGTTCTTCATGCTCTTCTACGGAGTTCGAGTAGATTAATATGTCGTCTATGTACACAATTGCATTCCGATCTATGAATTCTTTTAACACATGATTGATGAAATGTTGAAAGGCGGCTGGGGCATTGCACAAACCATACGGCATGGCTTGATATTCAAATAGTCCGTGCTTAGTCCTAAAAGCCGTCTTCCATTCATCCCCTTCTCTAATTCGGACTAGATGGTATGCGCCTCTCAAGTCCAATTTGGTATATATTTTTGCCTCCTTCACCTGATCCAATAATACTGAGATTAAAGGTAAAGGGTATCGATTTTTTACAGTTATCCGATTTATGGCCCTATAGTCTATGCAAGATCTCAATTCTCCACTTTTCTTCGGAATGAAAAAAAGTGGAGAAGAGACAGGAGACTGAGATGGCCTTATAAATCCATTCTCAAGATACCTTTGTATATACTCCTTCAAATGTTCATCCTCTTTTTCAGTCAGAGCATAGATTCTACTGCATGGGAGATTAGATCCAGGTTCCAAATCGATTTTACAATCAAAATTCCTATGTGGTGGAAACCTCTCCGCCTCCATTTCACTAAAGACGTCCTGATATTCCGCATACTCTTTCGGCAGTTCTGTTGTATTTATTACACAAATTGTTGATTCACCTTCACTCAAATGAAAGGCCAGTGTCTTTTCTGAAGCATTGTGACACTCTTTATAACAATTTTCCTTGCAATAATCCGAGTTCAAGCTTACTGAACGAGCTCCCCAATCTATTGTTGGATTATGCTCAGTAAGCCACGGCAATCCTAATATCAATTGGAACTGTGGGGCATCAATCAGGTTGAATTGTAAGATTTCTCGATGCCCTTCTCCTGACTCCAACTCCACTGACTCCGTATGGCTCACAATGGGTCCTGACGAAAGGTTAGTTCCATCAACTGCTCGTACAGCCTCACTTTTTTCTTTCTTGATTGCCTTCAGACCTATCTTCTCAGCAAACTTTAAATCACAAAAATTGCCCGTTGCTCCTGAGTCAATCATTACTGTGATTTGCTTTAATATTCTTCCTCCGAATCTTAATGTCATCATCATCACCAAATGTGGAGCTGCTGACTGCAAGGTATTTGCCAAGGTATGTGCGTCTGGAGTTGTTTTAGAATACGCATCCATCAGTCCAACTCCACTTACTGGTGGTGCAAGGCGTTTTTCGACGGCTTCTGCTTTGGTTTTTTAGGACAATTCCAAACAAAATGCCCAATACTGCCACAATAAAGGCATTGTTTGTTCATTCGCCGTTTTTCTTTCTCTTCTTTGGAAAGCGGCCCTCGGATAGTTCCGATTTGCATAGGTTCTCCCCCACGCGCGGAGTCATTTTCCTTACTTCCTTCGGTCCTTACTCGATCAAATCTGTCAACACTTGGTCGATAATCTCGCTTCTTCTCTCCTCTTCTCTCACTTTGTAGAAAGTCGATTTCTAACACAAGATCAATTAATGCAGATATCTCTGTAGGTCTATTTGGAACTTGCGCCAATGCATCCTTTAATTCGTCTCTTAATCCTCTATAGAACACAGCTGCTCTCTTGTTTTCCGGCCATTCAGTTTCAACCACCAATTTATTAAACTGGGCCAAATAAGCTACCAGGTCTCGATTGCCCTGTTTTATTTCTAATAGTTCATTGTCGGTAGCCTGCGAAACTTTTCTCCTGTCAAAGATTCGAAGAAATTCTTTCTTAAATTCATCCAAATCATATAATATTGGAGCATTACAAGTCACCAAGGGCATTGACCACGACGCTGCATCTCCACTTAAGTACGACAAAATAAATGCCACTCGAGACTGCGCATCAGGGAAAAGTGCCGGGCGACACATAAAGTGTAATGTGCATTGTGTTAGAAACACTTGTGCCTTCTGAGGATCTCCACTGAAACGTTCAGGGGGAGCCAAGGGAATTACGGGAGATAAGGAATGTATTACTTGAGTGGTAACCTTTGATTGGGGAACTGAAGTGTCACTTGGGTTCCCTTCCGAAAATGCTGAATATCTTAAACTTGGACCAGATTCTAAACCACACATCTTTAAAGTTAAATCTGCAGTTTCCTTCCTCAATTCTCTATTCTCCTCTCTAACTACGATTAACTCCCGTTGTATACCTTCTAGAATCTCTCCTAATTTCTTCAAGTCCAAACCTTCCGCCATTCTGCTCAGGTGCGGATATATACTTGGGCACTACACTCTGTCAGAGTATCATGCTCTTCTCTACGCTCAGGAGCAGAATGCCGCAAGTTCCCAATTCCTCACCAAGTCTTCCGAGCGACTCACTTGTTTTAACGCAAGTATGCCCCAGAAACCCTGGGGGGGAAAGGGGATGGGACAGAGAAGAGACAGTCACTTCACGTCTTCTTTCGTCTTCTGGATTTTTCACCCTTCTGCTTCTAGCTTCTTCTTACTTTCGCTGTGCAGGTGAGTATGTACTGTAAAAGAAGTTGTCGCATTAATTTAATTACTGTCTAACCTCTCTCCTGTCTTTACTCACTGTGTCTACTCTAGTTTTACTGTGTTATGTTATGTTATGTTATCATGATTTCTAAAGCGCACTGTTACCCTGGGGTGTCCTGGCGCTGTGCGCTACCTATCTAAGAAAGCAGAGGGCCGAGAATTCACGAAAAGAGCCAGGTTTTCAGGCCCTTTCTAAATGGGAGTAATCCAGGGGAGTTCCTGAGATAGGTGGGAAGGCTATTCCAGGCCTTAACGGCACAGTGGCAGAAACTTCTGCCACCCCATCTGAGTTTGTAATAGCGGGGAAGAATAGCGCGTTTGGATGTCAGAGATCTCAGTGTTCTCCCTGGCACATACCACTGGATGGAATGTTTAAGGAATTCAGGGCCAATGCCGTTGAGGGCTTTGAAGACTAGACATAGGGCTTTGAATTGAATTCGAGCTGCGTACCTACCCCAGTCTGAAGTGACCAATGCCTCTCTCCTTTTTTCTTTCTTTCTTGTTGTTATTTGATGTGTCTTCTATGTGCTGCGAACTGACATGAACAGAATTATTAAACTCCTAAAACCACTCGGTTCCTAATCTTTCTTACTTTCTTTCTCTAGTGTTCTCACCCAAGACACTGTGATGTGCTGCCACTACATGGATTCAGGTAAGGTTGTAGTTGTATACTCCTGTCTATCTCGTTGACTTCTTTCTTTATTCCTTATCTTGCTAATTGTCGTTATTCAGAGTGTACGTCTTTCTTTTAATACTGTGGTAATGCTACTCTTCTCTTCTACTCTATTGCATGATACTATGTCTTTAATATTTACACCTTTTCTGATTAACGTCACACACAGAAAGAGAAGAATGAGTTTACTAGTCTTTAGGTGATTCTCAATTCGTAAACTTCAAGCGCCACCCTCTGACCTCTTATCAATGTTTCTTTTAATTGAGCCTATGCGTGCTGAAGGTCTCGACTACTCAGCTCTGCTGTCTTTTTCAAATTACTACGTTTGCCCACAATAACGCTAAACCAGCTGATACACTACCGAGTAGCGAAAAGCTTCCTCTCAAAATATTCTTTGTTTTTTCGCTTATTCAGAGACCTAACATAAGATGTCTTTAATTTGAATATTTTCCTAAAATCTGCACGAGGGAATTATTCCCCTCGCAACCAGAACAGTCTTACTTGGAAATTCCTCCTCCACAGCTCGAACCATAAACTTGAACTCCTAAGTTACTCGCGACGTAGTATTTCCCTCACTAACTACGCGACGAGTTCTCCGTGTCCTTCCCTCCTCAGGAACACGGTGAAGTGCGCCACTCCAACGGCAGAGCACCTGGATCTTGGAGATTGCCTTTGGACACTAGAACGCTAACCTGCCGCTCTTCTGTACCTAACCTAGCGGCCATTTTAGATTTGGATCTGTTCTCATACTGGCTCTGCAGCTTATGTTTCCTCATTGAATTGTTTAATCTTAGGACCTTTGTTCTCACTGTGAATGTTTTTCTTGTATATGGCCTGACAGTCCTGACAGGGGCATCCTGGTCCACATTTAGGACTGTCATAAAACACCTATTTGAGGCCACTTTGACTTTTTCAACAATAACTAATGCCTCAAGTTGCTTACAGCAATGAGTTTTAGCACTTTCTTTCTTTGCTTTCTAGTCAATTGTGATGCAGTCATATCATTTGCTATTCTTAAAGCCATTGGTGCAGAGGTACAAAGGTTTCTTCCTCAGACATCTAAACACTAGGTTGTCTTGTTTGTAGGTATCACCACCACGGGAGAGCCAGTTTATGGGTAAACTTAGACTTTGGTTCTAGCCAGCAAATCTGTATTTTTTTTCTCATTTATATCACGCATCAACTTCATAATTCTACTAAGCGCAGTCAGGATTAATGTCTGCAAAATGCTCACTGTCATGGTAGTCTTTATCCAGAGGCTCATTCACAACAGCAGCAAATATATCATCTTCCAGAATATTTATAATCTATCAGACCTATCGAGAAACATGTTCAATCAACATCGGAGGACCAATTACCGGTGTCTAAATTATTATTTTCAAAGGGGCGTAAATCGTGGGCGCCAAAGTGTTTACAGCTGACTGCGATTTATTTAAGGGATTCATGTTTTCAAAATCCACTATGCCAAAAATTCTTGTTTCATGTAAAATAAGTTACTCATTTCGAGAACCCTAAGAGGCAGCAAGAGTCTCTGAAATTTTGTCCCCGATACTTTTGAATCTTTGCTCCGAACATGTCGAAGGTATCTCTAGCTTTGATCTGATTTCCCTAATTCAGAAATCATGACTGGTGACTTTCTTTTTGGGAGAGAATTTGTTTCAAATGGAAATCTCAGAGTGATCCTTAAAGTCTTTAACATCTGACTGTCACAGCTTTCACTACAGTTTTTTTCCTGTCCCAATCTAACTACTCTTGAGTATAGAGGCTTCTAACAACCAAACAGCCGCAAATTGTGTAAGAATGCTAAATAGGATACCTTAGCAGACAATGGACTCAATTAAAACATACAAGATTGAAATCTTTGATCAAATACATATGATGCCAACCTGAACAAAGCTCAGACCTTTGAACATCAATAGTCATAATGACAAGTTATTTCTTTTCTAAACAAACTTTATTAGAGGTTTTTTTTAGCATATATCATATTGCAGTGATGTAGTTGGTACATTTAAGTGATGAGAGCACTAGAACATGTATTGATTGTATCTCTGGACCCTTAGTGCATCAAACGTTCCAATCCCCCCACCTGCCCCTGATGAGTCAGTTCGGCATTCCGTAACTGGTAATATGAGCAATATATCTGTGCACTTTAGAGATTACTGTATTTTGATGGGCAAGTATTCAGTGGCATGTTTGGCAGTGTGGAGAAGTAGCAGGGGGCTCGCCAGACCTTCAGTGAGGGTCTAATGCCTCCCGTTACTTTGTAGTTGTTGCAATCTTGGAGGTGATGTCATGTGGTGTCTGATTCCGGGGCAACAAAACCGTCCACCAGCGCTTTCCAAGCACTGGCTGTCTCTAATTTGCCAATGCATCATCGGGTCTCCCTCAGTAGTAACGTTCCCTCACATCCTGCCCATTTTTCAATTTCTCTTCTTCAGGAAGTTATTTGGGGCCCTCTCTGTGACTTCCAGTGTCTGGAAAATTCACATTTAGCTAGTATGTAGGCTAGGTCTTGAAATTTTCCAGTAACTTTGGTTTTAGTTGTATGTGGAAACCACCCTAGAAGACAATGGCCCAGGGAAAGGGGACCACCTCTGTCTCAATGTCAGCCTCAATTGTTGTTGTGACCGCCTCCCAAAAAGTACACGGGAAGGGACACTAATAGGACATTGGCTGACATCAAAGGGTCATGTAATGGAATGCCATAATGTCAGCTGAGGAGAATGTTGGGATAGGCCAATGGGGAGTTTGTTGTTGGTGGCTGAGGTGCATGAATAAACACCTACTTTCCCCATGTTGGTGTGTCTTCTGGTTTATAAGGATATACCTCATTTGGACAACGAGGATGGGATCTGGCACATCAACATATGCGACCAACAGTTTTGTGTTCTGTTTTTCAGTTAAAAGTATGCCAGTGTTCAAAGACCATGCAAAAGCCCCTCTTAGTGGGATCGGACGTGCTTAACTCCCCGTATGTTTGCATTTTCATTGACACGGAGGAGGGCATCTTTCATTCAGTAGCTGACTGTCCGAGAATATTGTTCAGGTGGCAGGGAATTATTGTACTCGCTCTCCGTATTTTCAGTCAGTGTCTGGGAGATAGTGAGCTTCTCACAGTGTGATCTGTTTTCACTTTTCTGCCTTATGTGAGTGAAAAGAAATTGATTTCGCTCAGCGCGACTCGTTCTCAGTTTCCCTATTTCAGCACGATCTTCTCTCTCTACAGAGAGATCCGTTGTTTGTTCCTCTGCAAATGTAGGCAAAGACTGTGGGCCTCGCTCGGCGCAAATTGTTTCCGCTTCCCAGCCACAGTGCGACTTGCTACCCTGCCATATTCTCTCGTATCTCACACAGTGACTCGGTCTCCACTCCCCTGCTTTTTAGGTCTCGCCTGGCGTTAGCAGCGCCAGGCGAGGGCTTCTTGGAATTGACACGGTTCCAGAAGTCCTGTGTCCGCTCCGCCTGCAAGTTCCATTGGCGTGTGTCGTTTCTCCTCATTACTTATGCTAAACATACTTCTTTGATTGCACCAGAGGTTTTTTAGACCCTCCTGGTTGCCACCCTGTCCGCTTTAGGCCACGCCCACCGGGATTGGATCGTGTACTGGCGGCATGATACTGTCTCCTTTGTTTACACGTGTGAGGACTTTTTTCCCATTAAGGGCTTTGGAAATAGCGGTGCATGTTTATTTTTGCATCGTGCTCCATGCAATTATTTAAACTTGTTATTGTTGATTTTTTGCTACGTGTTTTACAATGGCGACAGCTTGTATCAGTCGCTTTTCAGTCTCCCTTGCGATATAGCTCTTTCGTTTGAACTTGAAAAGATGCAACAATGTACGATCAGTGCTCGATCGGCTCGGCACACAAGCACTTTTATTTTTATTTGCACAGCGGTCTGCCGCGCGCGCGCTGTTCCTTATGTTTGTGTTTGAGTTATATGAAGCTCCACAATGGCATTTACCTTTTATGTAAGCACTCGTTTTTTTCACCTAACTGAGTCCCATGGGAACAATAAATACGGCTTGCTAGTCTTGCTTTCCAAATTATATTTAAAAAACACAGACAGGCGGGTTCACAATTCCCGGAAAGTAAGGAGCCAGGACTTAATCAGCTTCCCACGTCTCACAAAGGAACACTCGCCATCTCTAGAGACAGCTTTTCTACGCAGCTGGTACCCATTTGTTTTTATTTCAGTGGCCAGTGCTTTCTTGCAACTTGTGCTAAAAAATTGCCTGGGCATGTTGGTGCAACCAACGGACGCAGTGGACCAGTGGAGCCCCCAGTGCATGTGACTGCCTCTACGGGATACTTGCCTAGGAGTGTACCTATTTCCCGTCGTTTTTTTGCATTATGTCGTATTTTTCTAAAATCTATGCAAATAACTCGTAAATTGTATGATAGCCAGTGTTAGATAAATTGAGTTGCGTCACTGGTTTGCAGATGGTGGCTGGAGGGCGTCTCGGCGCCTCTGAACCTAAGCTTGCGTGCATCCCTGTTCCACTTGTGTTGTGCTACAGTGTCACAGACTCCGAGTGGGGGTGGGGTGTGGTGTAGTGCGCTGCTTACAGGTCACTCCCTCCCTGTCTGTGAGCATACCACCCCGCGCCTGTTATTTTCAGCGCCTCACCCTCCTGTCCGTGGGGGGGAGGGGTTCAGCTGGCTCCCCGTGTCAGTGTTCATGTGTGTTTGTACTGCCAAGGGCTGTTATTTTCAGATGCGTCACTGGCTCACGGAGCTGCATCCTTTTCCCGCCTCTCTGACGTAGGATCTTCGCTTGCTTCCCTCACCCCCCACCTCTCCTTCCTAGCCAAGCAGAGGAAATGCCTTCCTTTTAGGATGCAGACAGACTTTGGGGAGGAAACGCGGCTCTGAGGGGATTGGTGGGGTCTTAGCAATGAGAGGGAGTGGACTCTGCTCTTAATGGCTCATGACAGGGCGCCCTGGAAGCCAGCCCGCTCCCCCCCCACTTTGTTCCTGGGCAGCTGTTTACAACACAGGTTCTTCTTTGTGTTCTTTTCTACAGTTCCTTGGAGTTCTCAACCACTGACATGTTAACCCTGCCAAGCCAAGGTCTACTGCGTGTCATATCCCGCTAGAGCTGGTACCCAACCTTTCCCAGAAAGAAAATACCATCCATTGGCCTTTGTTTATGTTCTAATGTTTTACAAAGACCCGGAGAGACTCCTGTGAATATAGTGCCATCGAAACAAAAATAGAGCTTTGGAAACCGGACCAAACTGTTATAATGTTACTGACCAAACTACCTACTCTGTAACCTCTGTTGAGTATTGTGTTGTACAAACGATGACCATTTGTTAAGAACACATCAGATCCTTGTCGCATGACTTCCGGAAAGCCGCAGGGCTCTTTTGTTAAACTTCATCCACCTTTTCCTGGTTTTGTTTTTGTATACTGCTCAAACTTGTGCCGCCATTTGTCTGCGAGTGGAGTGATTTAGTATAGGTTCATGACTTCCTTGCACGTAAAGGTTCTTCCCAGAGGGTGCACAGTTGTACTTTTCCCTCATGCTCTTTTATGGGCAGTGTTAGTGAAAATCCGAGGATTTTAGCAGGCCGGCTCTTTCTGTTAACTCCACACCGGCATTCCCTTTTTAATCACCGGCCCTTCTTGTGAACATGACCCGGAGCCATGTCGTGACACTCCCCACCTCTCAGACGCCTATTATCGGGCACTGGACAGAGGCGTCAGTGGTGCCAAGAGCCAGCGCCGCACCTATCATTCAAACTCCCTGCACTGCCCCGCGCACCTCTCCTAGAGCAGTGCGTCTTTATTCCAGGCACGCTGTGCAGTTTACACCATGCACTTCCCTCGAAGGTGTTACATTTTTTCAAACATTAATCTAGAGAGGTGGTGTTGAGGAGCTGGGAGCTCAGCAGTTCATAGCAGTACTTTGTCAATGCAAGGACCTCACGCTGTTCCCCGTAGAGCCTTGCTTTGTGACCTAGAGATGTTAGTTATGCATCCACATGCCTTTTACTTATTTTTAACTTTTAAAATATATGTTTTCCTTAATCGTTGTTTAGTGTACTTTTCACAATTGCAAATCCAACTACATTTGAAGGAATGCAAGTACCAGAATGTAAACAAGAATTACAAATGCAATAGGTCTCGTCTTTCATTAAGTTAAAGCCATTTGCTTTGCTATATAATACCATTAGCAAAGCAAATGGCTTTAACTTAATCAAAGGTGAGCCCTATTGCATTTTCAATGCTTGTTTTTTGTGTCAAGATAATGTGCAGTGGGAGGCGGTGCTAAATATTTTGACAGCTGTGAGGGGTGGAGACATGAATATCTGAGAAAGCTCGTCAGTGGGCAGAAATAAAAGAGTGTCACCCATCAGACATTTAGAAATTCAATGTCTCTGCACAGGTGAAGGTTTTTTTTTGGCTGCCATCTTAAAGTTTGTGCTTGTCACATAATTTCTAGACGTTTATGGCCAAGAACAATTATTAGGAAACACAAAAAGATTAAATAGAGTAGTATTAGCATGGTTTGTTGGAGGATAAGTTACCAATTTGGATATTTGAACTATAAATTACAAATACTACCTATTTGGGCAAATTAGTGTTCAAAAGAATTAGGAGAAGACCATATAGGACGGAAAAGATGCAAAATGTAACGGCGCAACCATTTATTCTACAATCATCGAGAGAACCTGCATTTAAATGGAGTAAACGGAAAAATAGTTTTATTGAACTACTCCAGAGTTTGTGGCACAAATTTAAGTGCAGAAAGGTGACATGCGCTTCTGTTGCACTGTCTTGGAGCAGAAGGGCAAGAGATTCTTGAAAATTTGCCAGACTTACCACCCAATGAGGGTAGAGACTTGAATGAATATTAAATAGTAACAGCCAAATTGGATGCACATTACTCACCAAGAGTACGCACGATATTTGAGAGATATCACTTCAGCCTTAGGAGCCAAGGAAAATATGAGAGAGTAGAAGAACTTCGAATGTTAGCACCTATGTGTGAATATGGGGGAACCTTAGAAGAAATAATTGGGATCCGTTTTTCTTAAGATGTAACAGTGACAAAATCTGTGAAGAACTATAGATGAAGGATGAACCACCTTTGTAGGTGGTGCTTATTGTGGCAAAAAGAGTAGAACATATGCTGAAGTGTGTTGAGGAGTAAAACAATTAGAGGAAATTGATTGGTACTGAAGATGTTTGTTTCAAAAGATACAAAGGACACTTCTACTGATGTTTGTGTAGTTAAAACCAAAAACAGTCATAGGAAAATGTCACCGAGTTCAAATGGTCATGTTTTAGATGTGGTCTAGAGGGACACAAAGCGAATTATAGAACATGTCCGGCATAGTACCAAACGTGTAATATGTGTGGGTTAAAAGAGCATTTTAGTAAATGTTGTAGAAGTAAGAACAAGAATCTCTCTAGATCTAAAGTCCCTGAGGTATGTGAAGAAGTAGTGCTATAAGTGAAGAGTCTTTCCACAGGACATCCAATGGGAATGGCTATGATTGAAGGGGCAAAGGTCACAATGACATTTGATTCATGCTCACAAATCACCATTATTTCAAAAGAAACTTTGAGGAAGAAATGTTCTTATGGGTAAAAAACTCTGCAGCATGGATATAAAACCTGGAGGGTATGGCCGTTCAGAGATCAAAATGTTGGAGTATTTTGAAGCCAATATTGAAATTTGAAACAAATTCACAAAAGGAAAAGTTTATGTTTTGAATGAAGGAGATGATCTGTTAGGTTGGGTACACCTAGGTGATTTGGGAGTTAGTCTGAACCCCAACAACATTCCCCAAGTGCAGATAGAAGAGGTTTCACCCAAAAAGTTTGCACTTGTAGAGGAATTTAAAAGTTTATCTGAGAAGAGATTGGGGAAACTAGTTGGATATAAACATAAAATCAGGTTGAGAAAGTCAGCAGTACCAGTGGTAGCAAAAGTGAGACCTGTTCATAATGAATGCAAGATGCAGTACCTAAAAAGTTACAAAAGTTGAGCAATGGAGGGGTCATTGAATCTATAGAGGTCACTAAATAGCTTTCCCCCATTGTAGTAGCACCCAAAAGGAATGGGGATGTTCATCTTTTTATTGATCTAAGAGCTTTGAATAAAGAAATAACAGTAGACAGGGTTCCCTTACCTAATAGAGGAGAAATTATTTCCACATTTTCAGATGCAAAGATCTTCATGACTCTGGATTTGATATCAGCATACCATTAAGTAGAGTTGGAAGAGTCATCTCAAGAGCTGACGGCATTTGTGACCCCAATGAGGATGTACAAATTTAAAAGAATGCCGTTTGGTCTTATCTCAGCAGCAGCTGTATTTTAGAGGGCTATGCAAAAGATTCTTAGTGGCATCCCTGGGGTCAAATGCTACCAAGACGATATTATAGTTTTTGGATCATCCACGGAAGAGCATAATGTGAGGATCAAGGGAAGTTTTTAATAGGTTCGAAACAACGGGCTCACATTAAAAGTTGAAACGTGTAAATTTGGCCTTTGTGAGGTTGATTATCTTGGTTACAGATTGTCAGGTGAATGTATTCATCCCAAACAGGAGCTAATTAATACTATCATGGCCTTAAAAGAACCTGCTAACAAAGATGAGTTAGCTTACTGTTTGGGTATGATGGAGTACTATAGTACACATCTGCAGAAATTTGCCAGTAACACATATCACATGAAGGGTCTTCTCAAGAACGTGGTTGAATTTCAATGGAGTAAAGAGTGCATGGAGGAATTCAAAGCGGTAAAAAAGGAGTTAAATCAAGCTGCTTCACTGCAGTCATTTGATTCATAATGGAATGCCCAAGTAATTTGTGATGCAAGCGCAAAAGGTTTAGGAGCGTTACTGGTTCAAGAAAAAAATGGTCAGGAAAAGTTGACTGCATGCATTTTGACAGCTCTGAAAGGTGCTGAATATAATTATCCAGTAATTGAGAGGGAGTCTTTAGCAGTTTTCTGGGCAATAAATAGGTTTAAAATGTATTATGGGTATGGATGTTTTAGTAGAGAGTGATCACAAACCTTTAGTAGAAGTTTTTTCAAAAAGGGTTGGATTGCATTTCATCAAGAATACACAGATGGGTAGTGAGTCTACAAGAGTATAATTTCTTGATACAATATAGACCAGGAGCAGGTAACTATTCTGCTGATTGCTTATCAAGATTGGTGAATGTGGAGAATTCAAGTGAGATGGGAGTGGAGGAAAATGTTGATGAATTACTCAATTTATGCTCAAGGATGTGTGAATGAGGAAGAATGGTTGTCAGAACAAGAGAAGGATTCAGAAGTAAAGAAAGTCATAAGGTTGGTAAAGAAAGCAATACCACATGACAAGGAATTCAAAAATTGTGGTGGGTGTACGTAGATGGTAAGACATGAATTGTCAGTGGACAAGGGTTTTCTGTTGAGAGGCACGCATTTGGTTCCCTCACAAGGCTTGCAGAAGAAACTGTTACATTTGGCACATGAAGGCCATTTGGGTATTATGGCCTGCACTGAATAATGAGGTCAAACTCATGGTTCGAGAATGTGTAGTGTGTGATAAGGGTTTGAGAACTAGCCATGTCCCTGTGGTGTGTAGAGACTTACATTCTAATTCCTGGGAAGAGGTAGCCTTAGACATTCTGGAACCCATCAGGGGTGAACATGCTACACCTTATGTAATTGTTTTATTAGACTTATACTCAAGATGGTTTGAAGTATTATGTGTGAAACATATATATTCAACAGCAGTTATCAGATTTCTTGATAATATATTCAGAAGAGAAGATTTTCCACAGTATTTGTTATTTGATAATGGAGAACAATTTTGTTCTGCACGGATGGAAACATATTTGAGGGAGTGTGGGATAATTCATAAAAGATCAGAGCTATATCACCCTCAAACCAATGGTACAGTGGAAAGAGTAATCAAAGCTCTGAATCAGGGAATAGAGATAGCAAGAGTGAATGGTCTAGTCTGGAAGGAGGAGTTATCCAGGAGGATAGTAGGGTATCGTAGGTCTCCACATTCAACAACTGGAAAATCTCCAATTGAGTTGTACAAGGGGAAGAGCTCCCTATACCAAGGTTTGTCCTCCGTGGATGGGTTGGAACAAAGGTTGTGTAAACAATACAGTAGGTAAATGGAGAGAAAGAGGGATTGATCTACAGAATAAAAGGAAACATTTGTATAATCGGAACAAAAAAGCGAAAGAACAGGTAGTTAAGGTTGGTGACTATGTAAGAGTGAGAGCACCCAAGGGATGTGATAAATGGTCTAAGTTCACAAGGAACTTGGAAGTGGTCAAGTTGTTCAAAAATGCTGTTAAGACACATGAAGGAAGAATCTGGAACAGGAGTAGAGTTGTTGTTGTACATTTATCTCAGGAGAGGAAGGTACATGGTGATGGTCATCATGTGGTAATAATGAAGGGAGAGAGGAAGTTCCAAATACTATGAACTTAGAAAATGGATACTCAGTATAGGGTTTCAGAAGGAAAAGTTAGAGTATGTAAGAAACCTTCCTATTTACAGGATTTTGTGGATCAATAATACAAGACCTTTTGGTATTACAGCAAGTACTACATTGTATTGTTATATTTCATTCATATTTCAATTTACAAAATGGTGTTTAAGTGCTATATTTGTTGTATTCATACTTACAAACTTATTGTTCATATTAAGATTTTTTTATAGTCTGACATTTATGTTAATTGAATCAAGTTTATTGGTAGAGAGAAAATTTAAAATGTATATAGGGTATTCATAAGTTTTTTTAATTGTTTAATGAAACATGTTATGAGAGGGAGATGAGTGGCATATTGGCTGACAGCATAGGACACGTCATGGAATGCCATGATGTCAGTTGAGGAAAATGTTGAGCTCAGCAGTTGGGGAGCTGGTTGTTGGGAGCTGAAGTGCATGACTATAAACCTAATTTCCCCGTGTTGGTGTGTCTTCTGGTTTATAAGGATACACCACAGCACTACCAGAACATATGCAATAGGTGCTCTTCCTTTTCCCCACATTGGAGGCAAGCCGCCTTTTCTACCTGAAAGTATCTCCTGATCCTCGGAGGAGTAAGATATGATCTGTGCAGGATATAGTAGTTAATTAACTTATAGCGCACGTTTCTTGAGACTTTTAGCTTCCGTTCCACAATAATGTCCCAGTCTTTGATAGGGATTGGAATCCACAAGTCTTCCTCCCACTGTCTCCGCAGGCGCTCCAAATAGCACTGGAGGTCACTGCGTATTTTTATAGAGACATGAGATCGTCTTAATGATGCCCACCGATAAGACCACATATTGGCAGCATCTGAGTGCACTGGTTCAGATGAACCAGTGCCTCAGTGCTTCCTTAGCACCGAGGTGAGAGCTCTTTGCATGAGGAAATGACCCTGTGGCAAGTCAAATTCTGCTCTAAATTCTTCAAACAGGAGAAATTCAGAATTTTGTAATAGGTCTCCCACCTTTGTTGCTCCCGCTGCAGACCAAGCATCAAGTCCTGCCCAGCATTCGCCATGGGGCAGCTGTTATAGCATGGGGAGAAGCAGATCAGGGGAGTATGGGATCTTACCATTTGATTTTTGCATACACCTAGTCCAGCATCAAACAATTAACCTGAGCTCCTCAGTGTCACCAACGGTGAGCTGCCACACTCTTAGTAGTACCTTAATAAGGTTCACCGCTGCAGTCTTAATAGTACTTTAATAAGGTCCAAAGTCGCTGGTGCGAATGGGCTTGGAGCCCTGTCTGGGTTGCTCCCGGTCGCCAGCCACTGGATCAGCACGTTTAATTGAGCTGCTATATAGTATACCTCAAAGTCAGGGACCGTCAGTCCCCCATTCGTCATGGAGTGCTGGACTGTGGTCAACGCTACCTGTATGGCACCCGCCCCTCCATATAAAGAAGGTAACCAGGGAATCCAAGTCTCAAAACATTGCTCTTGGGATTCAGACCGGGAGCACACCAAAAAAGTAAAGGAGCTGCGGCAAGGCCACCATCTTCAGAGGAGACACCAGCCTACCACTAAAAGTGGCAGTGTCTTCCGAAAATCCACAGGAATGTTGAGGGAGTGGATTGCCCTACCTATGTTGCCCTTCAAAAGATCTGCAGGTCGTGGTAGGTCCTAACCCTCAGAAGCAGGGTTCCTGCTGTAGGTGTTCTAGATATTCTTGTGGGCCTCTATTTGGTGCTGTAGGGAAAAGCATGGACTTCTGCCAGTTTACCTTCAAGCCAGACAGTAGGCCAAAGCTCTCCAGCATGTCCCTGGCCCCATTCAGATCCCCTTGGTATAGTGAAAGAAAAGCAGGAGGTCATCCGCATACAACGCAATGCGGTGTTGTGAACCCCGAATGTCCAAGCCCTGATATCCACAACCCATTCAAGCATAGCTGGCCAAAGGCTCCATAGCCAGCACAAAGAGCAGGGGGACAGAGGGCACCCTTGCCGCGTTCCTCTCTCCACCCTCTGACTCAAGGATGGTTTTTCCCTGGGTGGACTCTGGCAGTCTGGTTCGTATAGAGGAGCCTTGTCCATGTTACTCATAATGACAAGCTGTTAATGGATATTGGACTTGTTCGTAATCACAAAATGATTCATGACTTATCTCGATCTTTGGCCAGATCACCAAATTACTCTTTCTCCTCCTTTTAGGCTAGTGCTTAGAAAGGAGCAATTAAAGTTTCAAAGCAATGATTCCCTAGTTATTGAATCCTGGACTAAACTCAGTGGCAAAAAAAGAGGATTGGAAAAAAGAGCTATCATGTAGAAGGTTTTCAGAAGATCAGCTGGACCTCAAAAAGTCTGGATACACACACCATCATTTCGATGGATGGTTTTTCAATCTTCTACACACCTACTCTAGATCTACCGTTTAGATCGAAGTTTTTCAAGCATGCGAATCTGTAAAAATATTTTCCTGCAAAAACCAAACAATAATAAAATTGTGACAATTGAACTGATTTGTTCATTTGCTTTACTGTCATCACTGCATCAGTGGAGAGACATGGAAGCTTATGTATCTTTAATGAACACAAGTTCATCAATTCACCTATGATGAGAGAGAGGCTCCTGTGCATAACAAACAGTGCAATTGAAACATAATTTATATCTTTATATAATTCTTCCTTACCTGCAAAGGTCTGAAGAAAACATGTACAGAGTTTCATCTTTGCTTATTAACGGATGAAAGTAGGTCCCGTCTGTTCCGTTTATCTTGTTGCATGAATCTGATGTCCACCATTTAAGGCCCCTTAAGAAAGGAAAACATTTTAAATCACAAATATAAATGCCTACAGCAAACCATGTGAACACAGTAAACATGCAATACAATATTTTTTTTGATATTCAGATTTTACAGTAAATTGTCACTAATTCCCAATCAGAGAGAGGAGTTGGCCAAAGGGCTAGGGCTGTCGACCTTGAATCTGCGGAACCGGGTTCGAGTCTCGGCAATGACGCTGAACATACTGTGATTCTTGGCAAATCACTTAATCTCCCCGTGCCTAACAAAAAACTAAAAAATAAAATAAATGAATGTGTCCTCATGTAACGTAACTGGTGCTATATAAAGCGCTCTGATACCCGATACCGGGTCAAGTTTGTGCTATATAAAACTACGTAAAATTAAAAAGTCCCCAAAAAATCCTATGCACATGAACAAAAATGAGCATAGAGTAATGTTTAAGAGGAAAAGTATATGAATTAACAAGAAACATTGCAGGGTAATGTGCATGGCTCGTTAAGAGCAGACACAATTGCAATAGGTTGGTGACATTGGGAATATGTTTTTTATATTTCTGAAAACAAAAAAAGAAAAAACATTCATGATAATACATCTGCATAAGCCGCCTCCGGTACACTGGAGCCATTTTCAAGTGAAATCACCCGCTTTGTGACTCTCTGGTAACTTTGCAGTCAGTGTCAACTTTAGGATTTTGGGGCACCAGGGCGAGACAAATTTGGGGGGCCCAATCCAGAACAAATTTTAATTTTATTTCCCAGTTCTTGCTAAATCAAGCCTGCATAATACCAAACAGTACTAAATTACATGTTATACTTTAACACGGCCACAAAAAAAAGTTGAAATAGGTCTTTCTGATAAACCAAAACGTCCTTAAAATGATACAGGCTAGGGAAACCGAGACCGAGATAGAGGTAGGGATATAGGGAAAGAGGTAGGAATATAGATAGAATAGGATACGTAGAGGTTAAATGGAGACAAAATAAAGGGAATGTTCACTTTCCAAGGGGTCTCCTGGAACGTGGGGGTCCTGGGCAATTGCCCACGCCTTAAAATATCTCTGTTTGCAGTTCAGTAACCAGGAAAATTGGAGAAAAATGTTTGCAAATGCAGTTGGCCTTCTACAGGTGTGTCCATAATTTGTGTTGCCCATATTTGCCCCCTGCTTAGTGGCTCCCTTTAAATGTGCGAAGACAGGGTCATTAAAAATTAGCAATCCTTTAGTCACTACTCTTTTGCAGCTAAAATCCTTTTGTATGTGTGCAATCGAGAAAGGTGCGAAGAACAGTTTAAAAGACTGACATCATAAATTGTTTTTGAGTACATTGTGAGTTTTTTTAGGACTACTGAATTTTCATGAAATATGTATTATTTTGTGAACTGGGCCCTTGCTGTTCAAATCCCCAAATCTGGCGATGTCACCTTTAGTAAGGGCCTGGATGAAAGTGCCACAGAAAATATCAGCCCCTGAGCAAACTACTGTGTGCAGGGGTTGGAATTACGAGTTGTATGGACTTTAAAGCACCAGGCAATTACCAGGTGCGACAAAGTACGCACCCATGTTACAATTTGGTCAAACGATTGAAAATTTACCTGGGAAAGAAGGCCCGTGAATACCAAGACATGAGGATTTTGCTGCAGAAAGCACCCACAATCTGCAAACAGATCACAACGAACCAAGCACGAACTCCAGTGCCTTGAGACCCTCACAGATGATAGCCGTAAAATCCTTCATTGATTAATTGATATTATGCCTTCTATTAAGGTCACAAATGTATGGGACCTCATAAAAAGGCCCCAAGTCTTGTCTATAAAATCCTACTCATTCCCTTTTTCTTCTACTCTTATACAGGAATGGTTTGCGCAAGTCAACACAAGATACAGCGAAGAGCAACAGGGTCGTTGGTCCCACTGTCCTCTTGGAATGAAAAGTTGGAAATTGTATTGAACGCTTGTTGTTCTCCTTTCAAATATTTCAGAGCATTGAAGATAAGAAATGCAAGTCATATTTATAAAGGTGCTAGATCAATGGATAGAACCAATTCCATTGTAGGCAAGTTAGAGATGCCACTTGCTCTGTTTATTTTATCTGCCCATGCAGGCTGATGCCTCCCTACCTCAAAACATTTTGAACTTTGTTGTATTTAGGCCCTGGGCATGGATTACTAGCAAATGCTTGTGTCCAATGCAAGATAAAAGGATTATGCAACAGGCAGACCAGCGAGTTAAAAGAAGCATCAGGTTTATTCCATGCACCTCAGCCACAGCATACCAACGCTCCTCACTCTACTATGTAGAACTTCGTGACCGCAAGGTTCCACTGTTCTAGTCTCTTCTACCACGTTCTGGTAGTTCTACAGTGCAAGTGACATAAGTGAGGGACAGATACCACAGCTTGCTTGGGCAAAGTGTCTGCTTACTTCCATGCCTCAAGTTATTTCATTTAGATTACAATCTGCCTGCTATTTGGGTCCCATGTCACTGTTTTAGCAATTCTAGCTTAAAGGTGAACTTTTAATTGCACACACTGCAATTTGTAAAAGCACTACAGTGAGATGTGTTAACTGTCTCCTTTCCTTTTTGTTACTTGTGTGTTTTTATTTTCCACGTTCATTTTAAAAGGCAACAAAATGTAGAAGTGTTCAAGTCAACTAGTTACGATATTGCATTGTCTCCCATTTATGTCAAGATAATGCCCCTCAACTTATTGTGGCCTTCTGCATTGCCATAAAGTCTGCATTTTACGCACGCAAAACTTACTAGGTCACCACTGAGAGAGATGAGCAGTTTAGATAATGAATACATGCCAACATTTTAGAACAGGAAAGTGGGGGATTTTGAAAACCAATTGGGGGACTGTATGTTCCCCACTGACTTTTACTTAAAAAGAGGTAATTTTAGGCATAAGACAGCTAAAATAAAGTCATTATTTACTTTAACAAATCAGGAGTCTCCCGCCCGAATCGGGTCTGTTAGCATGATCTGCCTGTTCTGTCTTCAGGCACCATATCGCTCTTTCCAGCATTTCTAGCGAGAAACGGTCACAATTATGTAAGAATCACCTGGAGAGGGCCTTTGGGTCTGCCCGCATGTTGGGAGTCTGAAGTATATGTTTCAAGTGGGCAGACATTGTGTGGTTCCACAAAAAAGTGCTTACCCTCTACACAGCTGTGTTCATTTTGCTTATTCAGCTGCTGAAGCTTCAACTTTCAGGGGCACACAAATGATATTATAATATTATGAAAGTGTCTTAGATAACTACTTATGTTTTCCTCTAGCAGCAGGACAAATAGAACAAGGGCACCCATTTACCAACACAGATTTTTAAATCTGGCTTGACAGTGCAACCCTCCCATACCTTATGTGATCAACAAAAAAGAGCCGTCAGAGACCTAGTGAGAGAGGAACTTAGGCTCCACCCACATGTTGGTCTTACTGAGTAAAGGATTTTTTTGATCTGAATTTGTGTGCTTCCACTAAAAAGACTGCATGCATTAAAGCAATAGGCTTTTAAGGATGGACTCTTATTACACTGTGCTAAAGCATGTAGGGTTGTTAAAGCACTTATAGAAGTGAGATTGCTTTGCCAGATGTATTTTGAATACAATTGAAACACTAAAACTGTATACCTGATGGATAACTTGTAGGAAAGTTAAGGACAGTTTATGCTTAGTACAGTAGGCCTGAATTGGTTATGGTGACAAGCCAATGATAAGAGGTTTTTTGTTTCACAAAATGTTAAAGAAACCTTGAAGGGAATGATTTTGGTGTTGCTAACAAACCAGAGTGGGTGAATATTTCCACTGAAATAATTAATTTTTTCTAGAATCTCTTAGACGTCTGCCAGGATCTTGTAATAATAAAAAAATAACAAAATAATACATGTATATATATATATATATATATATATATATATATATATATATACATGTATATATATATATACATATATATATATATATATATATATATATATATATATATATATATATATATATATATATATTACCTACTGGCGGTCGCCAGTAGGTAGTTATAGTTAGGACCCTGTTTCCATAGGAAATCCGCAACATTCTATTTGGAATAACTTTGGCGCCGGTCGACGAATCCTCGCGAAATTTTCAAAATAGGTGGGGCGCTATGCTCCGCTCCTACCCTGAAAGTCTCGGGGTGATTCGTCAAGCAGGGGCCGAGAAAAAAGGGGGGTCCCAAAACGCGTTTTCCCCATGCATTTTTCCATAGGACCTTTAGACACAGCTACAGCCCGAACGGCTGAACAGAATTACTTGAAATTTGGCAGAGAGGTAGCCATAAGGTCAAGGAAGTGCCTTTTGCAGGTCTGGTGTAAATCTGTTCAGTATTTCCTGAGAAAATAGCATTTAAAAGCATATATATATATGTGGGCGGAGCCTAACCACACATCTCATCCTGAGATCTGATTGGCTGTCAGCACTTCATCCAAGAAGTGTTGGCAGCCATCTTGGGACCAATATACATGATAGCACCTCATTAAAAAGCATTGCAGTTAATAGAAGGTTTTAAGACTTTAGTTACATTATAAATCATTTGTTGATGGTACCATACTCATTTTAGGAATTGTGGTATGTTCTAAGGTGATTTCACCATGTGAAAAAGCATTCTGCTGGGATATCATGATTGAGAGAAAAATATTTTCTCATGCTTTTACCACAGAGGTTTGGAAGGTGATCTATAGGCTAAACTGAGAGCTTATTTTCTGTAAATTCACATTATCTTTCTCAGTCATGTGAGAATGAAGTCTGACATTCTCAGTAAAACATGTACATCCAACAAGGGCAGAGACTGTCAGTTGATTCCTTTGTGTTCTACTGCAGCTTCCCAGAGTGTTCCAAAGAACTACTAGAGCGCTAACAGTCCTACTTATGATAAACGTATGGCACACCTGAAGCCATCTTGCTTGGATTAAAGTGGTAACTCTTAAAACATTTAATTTAAAAAGGAACAAAATGAGGGGGTTCATTTTTCCATAAAAAGTATGATTAGTGCTGCAGAAAGAAAAATTAGGGCACATTTTGAGTGACTTCTCAAATCCTCTTCTATTTCATTAAAAAATTCTGACATGCAGACTGAAACATGCACTTTCAATACCAGCAGCAGTTTTCCCTGGTGAGCAGTAGCTTTACTACAGTGATCTAATGAGCAAAAAGAGTGCTAACATTCTGAATTTATGGCAAATGTGTGACACATCTGAATGCCTTCTTGATGGAATCAAAGTAAAAAACTGAAAGTATTTCCTACTGAGGAGACTGCAGTAAATGAGGAAATTAGGAAACTTCATAACAAATAAGTCTCCCAAGATGGCCACCAGAGACAAAAGAGCCCAAATGTAGCCCAAATATCACCCAGATGTAGCCCAAGTATAGCCCAATGACAGCATGTCCCAGAATGTTCTTAAAAACAACTAGAGCGCTTACTGTCTTCATTATGACAAAAGTATGGCACACCTGAAGCCATCTTGATTGGAATAAACTGGTAACACTTAAAACATTTAATTTAAAAAGGAACACAATGAGGAGGTTCATTTTGCCATAGAAATTATGATTAATGCTGAAGAAAGAAAATGAGGGCACATTTTGAGTGACTTCTCAAATCCTCTTCTATTTCATTAAAAAATTCTGACATGCAGACTGAAACATGCACTTTTAATACCAGGAGCAGACTTCCATGGTGCAGTAGTTTTACTACAGTGATCTAATGAGCAACTAGAGTGCTAACATTCAGAATTTATGGCAAATGTGTGACATATCTGAATACCTTCATGATGGAATCAAAATAAAAAACTGAAAGCATTTCCTACTGAGGAGACTGCAGTACATGAGGAAATTAGAAAACTTCATAACAAATAAATCTCCCAAGATGGCCACCGGAGACAAAAGAGCCCAAATGTAGCCCAAAATCACCCAGATGTAGCCCAAATATAGCCCAATGACAGAAGTGTGCAAAACACTTATTATTTTGTGTTTTTGCAGTGTTATATAGTGCAGACTTGTCAGGTATTGGAGTGCTTTACATGAGCATTGGTTACATCACACAAGAACAAATTCATTTTGGTTGTAGACATGGGGAGACTAAGTGATTTGACCAGAATCACAGAATGTCGAGCTGAAGCAGAAACTGCAACCTGGTTCCCCAGTTGCAAAGTCTGCAGTTCTGGAAGTAACACCACATCCTCTCCCCTAAGTGCAACATTTAATCAAGTGGTCAACTGGATAAAAAAACATAAAGATAACAAATAATTTAAAAGTGCTTTGTCGCTATTTGAAAACTCAGAAAATATGTCCTTATTTTAGTCTTTTAGAGCACTAACCATAATTTTGATGCCAATAAGACCCTCTCATATATGTAATTTCTAAAGGAAATGCTCTAGGTATTACAGTTTTGATTACATCAAGATGATGTCAGGCGTTCCACACTTTTGTAATAAATATAGAATGTTAGCAATCTAGTTGTTCATTAGGATACTGTTGAGAGGCAGAGGCCAGGGGCACGGACTCTGAAAATTGAAGGCAGGTAGGAGGGTGCAAAGGCAACAATTTAACCACACTGAGCAGGCAGGAAGGGCCGTGGAAGCACAACAGACTATGGAGGGCAGTGGAAAGGGGGGCAGGGGCAACAAACCAACAATACAGGACTTGCAAGAGAGGCTGTTGGAGGGAAGATCTATTACGGGTCAAGGAAGCTAGGGGCGGTCCCCAGATCCCCGGGAGCCACCACAGAACTGAGCAGGAGAGTGAGTCAGGGACAAAAGGGGCACCTTAATTTGAGCCGGGGTGCCTAGGAACGCTTGCTCCAAAAATGAAGAAAACAGACATATGAGACATGGAATTGGAGCCAGAATACAATGGCAGTTTAATGAGAAGATGCAACTTCAAAGAAACCGCAGAATAGAGACATAAAGTACAAAATACAGAATCCAGATAATCATACAGCTGTCATAATATTCTCTGTATCTCAATTAATGTACTGACAGAGAGAGAGAGAAAACACATCTATAAATGCATCATGAGAAACAAGTTACACCAAGGAAAATGTTACCTAGGAACACTCACGTTTACTCTTAGAGCAAGCATTCCTGCAATTACAATACAAAATCTTTTAAATGCAAAAGTAAAGAGAACAATGGTTAAACATAACATGACATTTCATATAGGTAAAATAGAATAAGATACTTCAAGCAAAGCAGAGCAAGACATTTTAAGCAAAGGAAGACAAGAGCTCCCAGCTCTTGGGGAAAAACTGCACAGCCTGTTAACCTACATACAGACGGCGAGGTAGTCCGTCGATATCTGTGGGTGCTCCCTTTTTATATCATTTTGTGGGCTCCTTTGCACGCTACATCTACCTACGTATGCTACCCAAAAGCTTCGTCTGCAGATTTTACCAGACATTTCGTCATTTACCCACTTAATGCTGACAATGGACTGGGTGAAAAGGTCAGTCTCTCAGGCCAATCGCTTATCGTAAGTTCCATAGAGCAAGCAGAAAATAATGGGTATTGTACGGGAATTCATTATATTCATGTATAAAATCTCCTCAGTTCTCCTAACTTGACGCTCTGCGGTTGCCACTTCCTTAAAAGCGGGAAACCTGCCCAGGAAGCAAGTACCAGTCCAGGATGCAGCCTACTGTATGTCGACAGCTTCAGGGGGATGTTGAACTTTGATACCGAGCACGGAGCACTCGGGTAGGGTGGGGGCTACTAGTTTGGATCAGAAGGCCTCGCAGACCTGCCTTCAGACTGCTATACACTAAAATTGCAGAGCTATGGTCAATTTAACAAAGAGGCCTACATATTGAACAGAAGGGCCTACACAGGGGTTTTATGCTGGCTGAGTGGTAAGGATGTCTCAGGATAATTATATAGCAACACAGGACCCGCTGGTCAATTTAATACGGCCTACAAATGCAGCTGGCAGGGCAAGGACAAGGGTCTCATACTTCAGGTGTGGACAGAACGGGCCAGGGGCCCCCTGTGATACAAAATCTACCCTCCTTCAAGGCTGTGGCAATGTAATAGACCATTGTGGGCAGAAGGAAGAGGCAATGGTAGTACAACCATACATGCCAACAGACCCGATTCAGCCAGGAAACGACCAATGTTTTTAAGCTCAAATGGGCTTTATTTGATCTGTCTCCTGTCTACAATATCCTCTTTTTCAATGTAACTCAAAGGGGAAAATCAATACCCCAGTTTTTTTTCAAAATCTCCCTCTTACCAAGTTCAAAATGTTCGCAAGTATGGTACATTGGATCATGGAAGGAAATGGGATAGGGACATGGACTTGGATAACAGAGGACAGGAGGGACATGGAGAGGTGCACCAAACTGACCCTGCAGGGCAGGCATCAGGGTTTGCAGCAGCACAATACACCACACAGGGCATGCAGGACGGGAGTGCAGCACAACGATCCATAGAAAGCAAGAGGGAGGGGACAGGACCATGCACATGGACAACAGAGAACAGAGGGGCAAGAGGCAATGGTAGCTAGCTGACCATAATGGACAGACAGGAGAGAAAGCTGCAGTATAACAGACCATAAAGGGCAGGAGGGACGGATCAGGGGCATTACAATGGAACAGACAAGCCAGGAGGGAGGGAGTAGGGCTGGGGGCAAGGGGGCAGGGCAGGAGCAGCAAGATAGCCATGGAGGTCAGGCTGGATGGGCACTAGAAGCAAGACACACCATGAAGAGCAACAGTGAGACTGTGATGGCATACACACAGACCATGGAGGGAAGGTGGGAGGGGGTCAGGGGCAGCTAACTGACCACACAGGGAAGGTGGGAGGGGCCATGGCAGCACAGAAGACCATGCATGGCAAGTGGGAGGGTTAGTGGCAGCACAATGGCTATGATGGGCAAGAAGGAGGGTGGAGGGGCATGCACAAAGGACGATGGAGGATAGAAGGGAGGGTCAGGACCTGTGCACAGACAAGAAAGTTCAGGGGAAGGGACCTCACAACAGACCACACGGGGCAGGCAGGAGGAGCAGTTGCAGCACAACAGACCAGGGAGGGCAGAAGGGTGTGGCAGTACAATGGACCATGTAGGACAGGAGGAAGAGGATAGGGGCATGGCATGTGGACAGGCAGGGTGGAGGTGGCAGGGACAGGTTACAGTCATCTGACAATGCTAGGCAGGTGGGAGGGGAGTGGCAGCTCAACAGAACACTCAGAGTAGATAGGAGTGGCAGGTCCATGGGACATGGTGGGCAAAAAGGATGGAGCAGGGGCATGCACAAAGACATCGGAGGGCAGGGGGAAGGAGAATAGGGGCAGCAAGCTAAGCACAGAGTTTAAGCAGGAGGTCAATGATGGGGCATAGAATTGGGCAATGGAGGGCAGGAGGAGTGGACTGGTACATCATACTAAATTGAGGGCAGTGGCAGCACATCAGACCATGCATGGCAGGAGGGAGGAGGCTAGTCCATGGATTCACACAACAGAGGATAGGGAGGAAGGGGATGGGGCAGCAAGCTAACTGTTCAGAGAAGGCGGGTATTAGGAACTTTATTGTTTTTAAAACATTGTGTCTGTGCGAACTACTTAAAATATGAACAAGTATGCAGCATAATCTCACTTTTATTCAGGAAGAAGAGGACGTTTGTGACTGTGACTCCGGGCTCACTTGGCAGAAACACCCCCTGACCCTCCACCCCCTATCGCAAAATGTAATGCCCGTGAAAAGGGTAGGTGAACACAGTGTTATATAGAACATAGTCCTGAGAGCACGATTGAAAATGAAAACTAGATATAGTGTATGGTATAAACTATGCACCAAAAAGTGTGATATAAGATGAACCGGGCGTGAAATATAATATGCAATACATTGTGCGCAATGACAGATTCATGGGAGAGCGCGAGATAGCACAGGCACTAGCGCGTGCTATGCGATATGCGCCTTGGAGTGTAATATGCACAGGGCAGTGTTGTGTAACCTAACTAGTCTCTAAAGTTGTAATATAAAATATGTGCTGGGGAGTGTAACGTTGCATATGCACTGTGACAAAGATATGGATCCCAGATTGTAATATGTATGGCATAGCACTGTGCGTTATAACATAGGCATCGAGAAAGGCACGTTAGATGGGGCAATATAACCCGTGCGAAGACAAGTGTGGCATGACATATTCACGGGGTGGTGTTACAGTGCACATGGGCTAGAGAGTGTCATAGCATATGCACTAGCTAGTGGAATACAACACAGAGGTGTGTGGCACTCGGCAGGCAATGGTGGGTGTAACACAGCATTGGGCTCTGTCAGGAGCACGCTGTGACTCTCAAGTGATGTTCGTCCCCTTTCCAGAGAGTAAAATAAAAAGTATTACACATCCGGCAGTGGATGTGTGTTTTATTAACCGTGAGGGGGGTTTCTTGCATAGTTTTGGTCGAATTTTTGTCGAATCCCCTTTGAATGGCTTGGTGTGCATGTGTATTAAATGTGCCTGTCAATAGCTACCCATGTTTGTATAAATAAACGACAAGGGTGTCTACCAGGATTAGGCACGGTAGGGCATCAGACATGTCAGAGCTTCACTAGTGGTGTAAATACATTCCACGTGGATTCATTGCATGCATAGTCGCCTTTTAATGAATATCACGCAAATCGTCATGGTGATAGGTACGTACGGTTTGTCCAGCATGTCCTAGGTGTGTCTATGAATATATATTTTTTTAAAATAATAAAAAACAGTGGCCGGCCCTGGGGATTGGGGTCAAAAAAATATAATTAGGAGACTGGCCCTGGGGGATGGGGTCATCAGGGCCAATAAATTAGAATAAGAAGGGGAACCAAACAGCCCCCCTTCTTAAAAAACTAAAATAAATAAAAGACTGGCATCGTGCCGGAGGCCATGCCCCCTCCGTGCAGCACTCTGCAAACGCGCCCCCAACAGGCATCTCCAGTATGCGCCAGGGAGCTGCGCTGCAGCCAGGTGTTCTGAGGCCAAGCCCCTTTTTACACCTCTCTGCAACGCAGCTCTGTGGCGCTTACTGGAGGTACCTAGTGGTCTAGTTTGACCCTAGGGACCCTTAGGATTCAATGGGACTTAATCTCTCAACTTAGAACAGCCACAGGGCGCGTTTACACAGTGGTGAAGGGAGGGGACGGGGCCTGAGGTGACGTGTGCAAACACGCACTATGGCACGTTTTAAATTGGGGATATAATTTCCCTTCAATACTGAGGGCCCCTGGGGGCTAACTAGCCCACCAAGTGCTTCCAGTAAGCGCCACTGAGCTGCATTGCAGAGAGGTGGTCTAGGCCGTGCCACTTTTTACACCTCTCTGCAACGCAGCTCTGTGGCACTTACTGGAGGTACCTAGTGGGCTAGTTGGACCCTAGGGACCCTCAGGATTCAAATGAACTTAATCTCCCAACTAAAAATGGACACAGGGCGTGTTTACACAGTGGTGAAGGGAGGGGACGAGGCCTGAGTTAACGTGTGCAAAAACGCCCTGTGGCCTGTTTTAAGAGGTAGTTTTAATCCCCATGCCCTATTATACACTAGGGGCTTACAGAGGAGGTCATGCTAATCACAGGGGGACCCCAACGCATAATGTTCCCTAGTGTATGTAGGTGTTTTCACTGTATTCTAAGTGTCTTTTAACATAGCACTGGCTCTAGGACTGGTTAGTCAGACTCAGTTACCACCAGTATCCGTCTGAAAAAGTTGAGGGTACAGGATGATTTTGCAACAAGGCTTCTTTCTGCTCTTCTTTTTGTTCTTTCTGCACGTTATCCTTCTTCCTGCACTTATCTTCGTATTTGAGGACTTCTGTTGCTTCTTTCTGCACTTCTTTTGTTTCTTTCTGTGCATTTTTTCTTCTTTCTTCACATGTCCTATCTCTGTAGGCATAGTTAGAAATTAGCATTTAAAAAACCTTTGAAATTCACAGAAAAAACCATAGGTTTCAGGCACGTTATAGTTAGGAATTAGCATTTAAAAAACCTCAGAAATTCACTGAAAAAACCATAGGTTTCAGGGGTGTTATAGTTAGCTGGACTTTTCACTTGTACAAAACCATTGAAATTCCCCCGTTATAGTTAGTTCAGCTAACTATAACTCGCGCGGCCGCAATGCACTGCTGATGACGTCACATATTACATCACTCATGACATGGTCAGTGACATCACTCATGACATCACTGATGACATCTCAAATGACATCACTGATGACATCACTGATGACATCATCCTTGTGATAGAGTGGCAGACCTCCTCTTCCCCTAATATAACCTTTGATACACACATTCAAAAATAGAAATTAAAATTTTAAAAACAATGGACATACCAATACCAGTTACAACAACCTATACAGTAATTCTAAGATCCACATACACATCCACTCATTCACCAACAGTCCTATACAGTCACTCATACATGTACTCACTCATCATATGTACTCATACACCTATACATCCTGTTACACAATGCCACTCATCCATAGAGGTACTCACACACATAGTCACTCATGCTAATAAAGAATCAAACATACATTTACTTACATATACAGTTATACACACACCACCACACTTACTTCTACGGAAACTTACACATACTTAGTCTTTTAAACAATCACTTATAGAAACACATACTTATTCATATAGGAACTCTTTCAATCTCTCACTGTCACATATACTCGCTTATATACACCAATAGTCACATATACTAGTTTAAAACATATGTAGTTACTCATAAAGACACTATTGAGACAGTCATTAACTCACTAACACACCCATACACTCACTCATCCACCCATAGAGTCCTGCACACATGCTGTCTTCAACACATACAAAGAGTGAGTCATTCATTCATGCACCTATGCACTACGTAATACCCCCACCGAACCATGCAGACACTCAGACTGATACTCATAAAACCAACTAATAACCTATATAAACACCCATGTAGCTACTCACCAACCCATGCAGCCACTTATACACAAAGTGAGAGACTGATACAGATATTTACATATTTAAACATTACTCACTAAGCCATGTATTCACTATGAAACACTTAATCAGTCAGTTACACAATCAATTTTTCAAAAACAAATCATCCATTTAGACACTTATATACCCATTTATTCTTCCATCGACCTTGAGATATACATATATAAAACATATTTAATTTTCAGAAACACACACATTCACTGGATGATGTCATCAGTGATGTCATCAGTGATGTCATTTGAGATGTCATCAGTGATGTCATGAGTGATGTCACTGACCATGTCATGAGTGATGTAATATGTGACGTCATCAGCAGTGCATTGCGGCCGCGCGAGTTATAGTTAGCTGAACTAACTATAACGGGGGAATTTCAATGGTTTTGTACAAGTGAAAAGTCCAGCTAACTATAACACCCCTGAAACCTATGGTTTTTTCAGTGAATATATATATATATATATCAAAGCTCAAAACTCCCTCCAGTCGCAAAGGAAATAGGCACTCACGGGAGACGCTTAGAAGATGTTGTTTATTCCGATATACCAAACAGACGCGTTTCGGCGGATTGCCTTCCTCGGTGTTTGATCGCACACCGGGAGGACGCCATTTTAAGTGCATGCAGAAACTGTCATCATGAAACAACAATCATAGAAAGCGGACTTGCACGTAAACAAAGTAAACGTCCGCCATTGCTAAGTTTGCAATGATAACTCGTTCAAATGGTAAATACACATCAATTTACAACTTTGAATTGTTGAATAAATTTTGAAAACAAGTTATGTACATGTTCGCACGCACTTGGCAATTTGACAAAATTACGCCATATATTGGCTGCGGCTCATAGGTAACATTGCTATGTACGGATTATCCAATTGATTTTAGAGAACCCGTCATCAATATACAGACAAGGCTATATCAAAAATTATTACTAGAATTGTGTTTATACTGTGTGACGGTGCATTACAGCGTGAGTATCATGGGTCCCAGTTTTGATTAGAAAATAAACATTGAAACCTCTATCCGATGCGTGGCAAATATTTCACATAATTTAGCCATGTATTGGCTGCCAGTGCCACCTCATCACTCAATAATTATAAGGGTACCCAGTTATTGTCACATTATCTAGCTGCTTATTGCGCCGTGTATCGGCTAATGTGTACCATACTGAATACAATTGTTAAAACCTTGTCATGATGCAATATCAATACATTACATTAGTCAGGTTAGTTGGTTGGAGATAGCTCTACTGTCAATATGACAAAAAGTACAAATCCTACAGTTAAAACTCTACATTCTTTCTTCTAATGCTATTCTCATGTGCCTAGATGTGATGCCAGTTCCTCCCCACTATTTAAACCATTCGGAGATTTGGTTTGGCAATCTACTATGTACCGAGATTCTAGTCTACGTAGTTTTCTCAATCTATCCCCTCCTCTCACATTGTCTGGTACAAGATCCAAACCATAGAATCTGAGTAGATTTCGATTGCTAGAATGTTTCTCGGCGTAGTGTCTTGCTACAGGGTATGCCGTGTCTTTATTAGCAATTGCCCTTTGATGTTCCAATACCCTGATCTTTAATGGGTGTATAGTGCTGCCTATGTACCATAAATTACAGGGACATACAAGGCAGTACACTACATAGGGGGTACTGCAAGTAATAAATTTGTTGATGATTCTAGTTGTCTGTGTGCCTGGTAGATTAAACGAGAGGACTCGTCTGCTATTGGAGCATGCTTTACACTTTCCGCAGAGAAAGAAACCTTTCATTTCCTTAAGGGTTCTGACCCCCGATGATGCTTCCTCAAGATGGCTATGTACTAAGTGATCTCTTAAAGATCTGGCCTTTCTGAATGTCACTTGTGGATAACCTGGAATATCATCATTTAGTACAGGATCAGTTTTCAAAATATGCCAGTTTTTCCTCAGTATGCGTTTTAATTGATTAGCTTCTGCTGAGTAGGTAGTGATCATCCTAAATTTCCCTTGATCGCTATCCCCTGATTCATTAACTGGCTTCTTTTTGCTGACAAGTAGATTCTTTCTAGGAATGCTTTTGACCTTATTTAGTGTGTTATGCAGTAAATCGGGATTGTAGCCCCTTAAGGTAAACCTCTGTATGCATTCTCGTGCTGACACTTTGAAGTCACAAGGACGTGTGCTATTACGTTTAAGACGCAATAATTCCCCATATGGGATGCTTTGGATCAGTTTTGGCGGATGATTACTGGTGGCAAACAGGGTAGAGTTGCCTGCAGTATCTTTACGATGCAGTGTTGTGTGTAGCTGATCTTCCATTACAAAAACTTTCAGGTCCAGATAGTCCACTGCCACTGGACTAACTACGCCTGAAAATTGCAAATTGAGATGGTTGTCATTCAGATTGCTGATGAAGCCGTGAGCAGATTCGATACTGCCTTGCCACACTATGAATAGATCGTCTATGTAACGATACCATTCAACTACCATTCCTGTTAGATTTCCACAATCATATGTTTTTGGCACCTGCTCCTCCCACCAGCCTACGAAAAGATTCGCATAGCTGGGGGCGAAGCAGGTGCCCATCGCTGTCCCTGATACTTGTTTGTAATAGCTGTCCTCAAACAAAAATATATTGTTCATCAAACAAAATTCCGTGAACTGTAAGATCATTTCATTGTGTGCAGCAAATCTCAGCTGTCTTCTATTTAGAAAGTACTGCAGTGCTTTTAAACCATCATGATGATTAATACAAGTGTATAGGCTAGTAATATCTAGCACCATCATTAGATACGTTGAATTCCAATTGATTGAGGAAATTTTGCTCAGAAAGTCTTTAGTGTCTCTTATGTATGATTTCAATTCTATCACAAACGGAAAGAGAAAATGATCAATGAACATAGACATATGTTCCGTCAGACTGCCCTGTGACGAGACTATAGGTCTTCCAGGGGGGCGGGCTGCATCCTTGTGTATCTTCGGGATGTGATAAATCGTTGCTATCACCGGATTAGGACACCTTAAAAATAAATGTTCATCTTTGCCCAACATTCCTTTAAGGTTCCACGTTTTAATCATGGTGTTATACTTTTCCACGCTTTCCAAATATGTTCCTCGTGTTGTCGGTATGTAGTATTTTGTATCCGTGAGTTGTCTTAATGCCTCTTCACGGTATTGTGATCTTGTTTGCAACACTACATTACCACCTTTGTCTGAAGGTTTTATGATGATCAATTTGTCTTCCATCAAATTGGTTAGTGCCAACTTCTCCTCTTTAGTTAGATTGTCTCTCCCAGTGGTACGGTACTTTTTGCCTCTAAAGTCAAGTAGATCTTTGACCATAGCCTCAGAGAATACGTCAATAGAGTCATAGGGCATTTGCGGAACAAACAACGATTTGGGTTTAAATGGACTTTCTTGCATCCCTTGTTCAATACCAGCTTTCATTGCCCTTTCTGACATGGACAAACTAGTATTTGCCAGATCTGGGGTGTTTAAATTTTGCAAGAGTTCCACTGCATTTATGTCGTTCCAGGTCAATACATCGGTTGCCGTTATTCTTGACGGAATGCCTTTGACGTCTTTTATGGTGGGTCGTAATTTGAAGTATTTGTGCAATTTGAGTTTTCGCACAAAACAAAACAAGTCAATTCTGGTTTGTGTGAATTCCAAGTGTTTTGTGGGACAGAATGTAAGTCCCAATGATAGGACTTTTGTTTCATTATCAGACAGATTTCTCTGGGTGAGGTTAACGACAGTGAGATTGCTCATACTAGTTATTTCTTGTTGTATCTCTTCCTCCGTGGTGTCCACGTTCTTCCTCCTCTTGCCCCACCCTGACCTCCGCGTTCTTCGGTTGCTCTTTCTGGTGGTTTGTTCTTGCCACCCCTTAGCCACGACTGCCTGATAATTTTGAATTCGTCGAAAAAAGGAGTAGTAGTATTTCCGACAGTGGCCTGGCTTGCAACCCGTTCATCTTCTGACTCATTTTCGGTGACTTCCGATTCAGATGTTATCACCTGCTCTGTTTCCGGTTGCCTTGTTTGCAGAGACAGTTGTTTTCTGGGGATATCGAATTTACGTGCAAACGTTAGCACTCTTCCATGGAGGTAATCCTGTTTGTCCCTTTCGTATTTTTCTTGTTTCCTGTTTTTAATCTTGCTTTCATATTTTTGAAGACGTGTCTTCATTTGTCCCAAAAGTTCTTCCACTTTGTTTTTGTCTTCTTCTTTGGCTAGCATGTCTTCTATTTCTTTGATCTCTTGTAATGCTTTGTCGCGATCACTCCATGCGTACTTCACTAAAATCTGCAGTGTGCCTTTACAGTAAGAGGCTGTATGTTCTGCCCATTCCATCAACAGTGCCGGATCCGGGTTCTCATAGGAGGGAATTGTATAAACTCTTAAACCCCTTGGTACCCTGTCGGCCTCAATATAACTCTGGAGTGAAGTCGCCTCCCACCACTTTCTTGTTTCTCTTTCGTAGAGTCTCTCCAACTTCGCTAACATGGCATGCATCCCACTAGTCGATTTTTCATTCGTTGGTGTATCTGAAGCATTCGTTACTTTCGAAGCCTTACTTTTGAACATGCCTTGTGCGGCCTCACGGCGTGCTGAGTCACTAAACATCTTAGTGCTCGTTCGGAATGTTATTTCTTTTAGCGCGTCTCCCTCACCCTGCCAATCTTCACTCAATCATATATATATATTCACTGAAAAAACCATAGGTTTCACACATGTTATAGTTAGCTGTACATTTCACTCGTAAAAAACCAATGAAATTCCCCCGTTATAGTTAGTGCAGGCAACTATAACTCACGCGACCGCAATCCTCTGCTGATGCTAATACTGTATTTAGACACTTATTTGCCCATGTCTTCTTCCATTAAATTTTAGCTATACATATATTACAAATATTTTTTTTTCATAAAGACACATATGTCATCAGCAGAAGATTGCGGTCGCGTGAGTTATAGTTGCCTGCACTAACTATAACGGGGGAATTTCATTGGTTTTTTACGAGTGAAATGTACAGCTAACTATAACATGTGTGAAACCTATGGTTTTTTCAGTGAATATATATATATATATATATATATATATATATATATATATATATATATATATATATATATATATATATATATGTGTCCAATCCCTCTCTGCAACAGAAGGGTACGAGCTGCACTCCTTTACGGCGAGAAAAGCAACGTTGGCGTTTCCTGATATATTTCGGTCACATTGACCTTCTTCAGAGGAGGGGCCAAGGCATCTCGAGGCTGAACAACACACCCGCTCTTCACTGGCAGCTTTTAAGGTGTTTGCCCCCTGGTGGGCATCTCGATAGACGAGAGTCGAGCATGCTGGGTCATGTAGTGCGTTGACAGTCTCCCAGTTATGACCCTTTGGTGGGCGATGCCTTCTGCTTCCCGATCACCGTAAGCCCCACACAGTTAATTTTTTCACTGCTGGGGTCCGACCAAAGTCCGGTCCTTGGTGGCTGCCAACTGCCCTTATGCTTTCGCGGGAGAAGATTTTGGTCCGATTTCGGGCAGTATATTGGCGCTCTTTGCGGCGGTGCAACACTCCGGCAGAACCAAGCCGTTTTTATGTGTCCAATCCCTCTCTGCAACAGAAGGGTACGAGCTGCACTCCTTTACGGCGAGAAAAGCAATGTTGGCGTTTCCTGATATATTTCGGTCACATTGACCTTCTTCAGAGGAGGGGCCAAGGCATCTCGAGGCTGAACAACACACCCGCTCTTCACTGGCAGCTTTTAAGGTGTTTGCCCCCTGGTGGGCGTCTCGATAGACGAGAGTCGAGCATGCTGGGTCATGTAGTGCGTTGACAGTCTCCCAGTTATGACCCTTTGGTGGGCGATGCCTTCTGCTTCCCGATCACCGTAAGCCCCACACAGTTCATTTTTTCACTGCTGGGGTCCGACCAAAGTCCGGTCCTTGGTGGCTGCCAACTGCCCTTATGCTTTCGCGGGAGAAGATTTTGGTCCGATTTCGGGCAGTATATTGGCGCTCTTTGCGGCGGTGCAACACTCCGGCAGAACCAAGCCGTTTTTATGTGTCCAATCCCTCTCTGCAACAGAAGGGTACGAGCTGCACTCCTTTACGGCGAGAAAAGCAACGTTGGCGTTTCCTGATATATTTCGGTCACATTGACCTTCTTCAGAGGAGGGGCCAAGGCATCTCGAGGCTGAACAACACACCCGCTCTTCACTGGCAGCTTTTAAGGTGTTTGCCCCCTGGTGGGCGTCTCGATAGACGAGAGTCGAGCATGCTGGGTCATGTAGTGCGTTGACAGTCTCCCAGTTATGACCCTTGACCTATATATATATATACTGAAAAAACCGTAGGCTTCAGGGACGTTATAGTTAGAAATTAGCATTTCAAAAAACCTTGGAAATTCACTGAAAAAAACATAGGTTTCAGGGACGTTATAGTTAGTTGGAGATTTTGATGCACCTCTTCATACCCCAATAAAACCTTTCATTCAACCACTCTAAAATACAGACCACCAATATTGAAACCATAGACAAACCAATAGCAGTTAGTACATACCTGTTTAGTGATTCATACGTCTACACACACATCCACACACTAACCTATACAGTTGTTTTGACTTATATAGGGTGCTCCCTTGTGTATAGACAAAGCTATACCTCTCTGAAGAGCTCTCATTAGAGCAAAACACTATGTCAGGGGTTGCTTTTACTCGTTTCAGGTTGGCTTGAATGGTATTTTACCAATTCAACGCTGTAATACTGTGCCTGGAGTGGTAAATGGCCTTTGTCATTTTACAGCTCGGCATGAACAGCACTGTGCTAGTTCCATGCTTAAAGACTTTGCGGTAGAAATGGCAAAAGACTTTGTCCCTTTCTATCTCGACGCATGAGTGGAAAGATGAGCAACAGAGTTCACGTACGGGTGATTGTTCGCGCTTTACAAATGTGGATTATTTATGTATGATGACTTACAAGTGTCCACACCCATCAGCGACGCAAAAGACTCATTCAATCGTAAGCAGACTTACTGACATTGTCAATGCTTGCTCTAAAGCGTGTGTTTTTGTCTTCGCCCTTTTGGATAGAAAAGGAACACATATATCTAACTTGCATGAGATGTGGCCCAGAAGTGGTTCACTTTGGAGCTGGGGCATGAGGCTCAAGTTTAGGCCTTAGCTCAACATCGTATTGTTCTGGAAACACCAGAATTTGAACTGAAGTCTGTGTGCTCCCCCCTACTGCTAACTGGCAAAAGTCTGAGGAGCCTGAATATCCCCAAAAGACTTCCCCCACTGGAGTATTACATTCATTTTCTGAAAGTTTTATACTCGAACATTTTCAAAGACCTCTGTCGAATGCTCAAATCATTCCCACTGCCCACCTGTAGTGCCTAACAACACTTAGTAAACTATGCAGAGCTGACTGTTTTGGCCTCTGTTCAGATATTGCTGAACTATTGCATTTTACTCTGCCAATAGTGTTTGGTGTCTATATTTTTTCTAGTAACTTTCAGAACTCACTTGTCTCTATACCATACTCCTGTTTTAAATTGTTTTGAATCGCACTTTAAACCTCAGCACAGCCTGCAAGTTACCACTGTGTTTGGTCTCTCCATCTAACACAAAGCTAAGGGAAAAACACCCAATAGTTTTTGTTCGGATTCCTTTGGGTGCGTATCTCTGTCCTTATCATGTTTCCCTATAGCTATGCAGTCAGTGACATCATTACACAAGCATTAGGGCCAAAGCACGAGAGAGCTAATGGAATGCTGCTTGAATGCATGTGACCAGACTCCAATCATAAGACAACGTTAGAATGATATGGAAGTGTGTTCCAATGCCTTTACTCTCAGAACAACACTAACAAAACATGTGCGCTTGTGCTAACTCACAATACAGTCATGCACACATGGATCTGCCTGCAGAGCAAAATCTGCCCTAAAATCTTAGCCCATCTCTCATTCAAACAGGGATGTGAGAGATTTAAGCACATGGTAAATGTGTTTACGCTGACAAAAAGCAACACCGGTTTATGTGAAGCTTACAGAAGTGTGAATCTTCTGCCCCAAATCAGGAGAGTTTGCACGTATACTCGAAATGTGCTCAAATGTACTCATGATAGACCTGCTAGATATATACGTGAGGGCTTAAGATCTGATGTCACTTCTTGTGATGCCACTTCCTGTGATGTCGCGTGCTGTGCTGTCATGCGTCTCACGCGCCGTGATGTCACGCGCCGTGATGCCACTTGAATACTGATTAATTAGGTTAGTCCCCCCACTTCTTTTTTTAGGACTTGTGCCCTGATCTACAGGCTGCAAACTCTCCACCTATGTGGCTTATTGGAACAAATGCATGTCAGAGCAGTAGGTGCAAACCTGCTGTTCTTATATGCACAGAAGAACAGACCCTCCCTCAGCTGGTAGATTGCAACTGTAAATCTGAACCATGAGCTCAATAAATGTAGCTGTGCATTTGTGAGAATACTGTGTTTCTATATATTGTTCACTTAGGGTCTAATTACAACTTTGGCTGTCCTCCTGAGGAGCGCCATGCTATCATCCGCACCAGGACCACCAAAGCAGTTCTCACGCTGCCTGCCGGATTACGATTAAAGTCCTTAGTAGGTGGACGGTCCCACAGCGGTGCCTGTCTAAGGTTCATAGGAGAGCCTTAGACAGGCACAACCGTGGGACAGCTGCAGCACGTTCCTGCACGGGAAGTAATGCACCATGTTGTGTATTGCGCCCTGTACAGGATTTGGGGGTGCAATACCAGGAGGGCACAACATGTGCCCCCTCGCATGCTCCGGGCCCCCTGAGTTGCCTCTCCACCACCCTTTCCATTGTTGGCTTATTGCCATTGAAAGGATGGTAGGAAGGTAACTTGCAATATTCTCTGCAGTGCAGCAGCGGCAACACCAGCATATTACTGCCTCTGACCGCTGCGCCACCACCGCGGGATCACAGATCCCCAGTGGCTGCAGTGGACCGACTGCCACACTCGTAATGCGGCGGGCGGTGCCGCGGTGTGGCAGTGTTCCTGAAGGTCCCCTCAGAAATGACAAAGTATTAGATGAACTGGTAATTTTATCTAAAATTTCTTTTAGTAATTCTTGATTTTCCACTGAAGTTTCATCCACAAAATCTCAAAGCGAAACTAAATACATGTACAGTGTTCATGTGTAGCTCATATTTCTGATGAGGCCAGTAACTTCTATTGCAAGCTGCATTGAAATTACAGGAGAACTTTTTGTCAGCCCAAAAATGTTCCCATAGCATCAAATTTGCACACAATACCAGGTAAATTCTGCTAAAGGTACATATAGTGAGGACAGAAGCACATTTCTCTAGTAGGCACAGTTCACTCCTCAGGATCATAGTGACTATGGTAGAAAGGCAGATCTCTGCGAAGTATAAATAACAGACAGGTGAGAAAATGCAGTACAACTTTCACACGTTACCAAAAAGAAGTTTCATCAGAGTGGTAACAATTTACATTGAAAACCCCAAAGGAGAGGAAAACATACAAAGAAAGTGTACCCTAAGAGTTAGTGGTAGCACCATGAGCAAGAATTTGTGAAGTAGACATGTGCAAAACATCAGACGTCACTAATTCAAAAATAAATTCACAGTGAGGGTACAAAATACGTCTCATAACAGAAGGGAATGTTACTCACACGTATTTCCACATCTCAAGAGGGAATCTTTTATGAAATCATAAACAATAAATAATAGTGCCGACCTGTTGGATTCTGGAGCATTTACAAAAAAATCCAATCACAAGTGCAATTCCAAAGTCCTTAAATTTCTAAATAATACTCATACAAGTGTCTGCCTTTGGTACAAGGTCATGACTTTGCCCTATTGATACCCTGAAGATGCGGCAGGCTTGTCCCTGGACCCACTCACACGCATGGCAGTGCCAAGTGGGCCCTAACTCTAAAGGTGATGGATTAGGAAAATGACTTGTTATACATAGTCATAAGCTTACATAAAGAAATTGACTGAAGTAGCTGCCACTCAAACGTAACTGATGATGTGGACTCCCTTAAAGACCCTGCACCAGGTTCCAACACTACAGGCTGCTGCCTTTCTAGCTATATTGTCCCAGTTTTCTTGCATGTTTCCTTTTAAAAAGGTTTATGAAAGATATTTCTGGTCACTTGTTTTTTTATTTATTTAAAAAAAAAATTGCAAATATAAACCTTCAACAGAGTTTCAAAACGGAGTTTCAGGTTAAAAAAAAGTAAGTTTAAGACAAAAGTATTTAAAACTTAGGTTTTAAAAAAACACTCACGGATCCAGTATTTTTCTGGCTTTGTTCAGTGCTTATGATGTGAATGAAGATTCCATTCCATATAGAAGTGGCCGCAACAAAAATAGTGACTACAGAGGCAGAAGAGCAACAGGATTAAGAAAAGAACAATTAAGAAAGGAAGCTAAGGAAGGGCTGTGGTATTAACAATGGACAGGGCTGTGGAAAAAGAGAGCAGCCCTGGAAGCTCCTTCCTCCATCACACTCCATCTAGAGGGTTAGAAGCCGTATGACTGCACGATTGAATGGTGTACTTACTGCAGCCCTCGCCATTCCACAATTCTCGAAACATCCTGGTACTTCTCTGCACCACTCAAGACGACATAGTCCTCATCGTGTGTTGCATTCATCTGGCAGAGTAGGAATACAAATAGGTTTTTATTTTAATAGTATTTAAAATCTATCATAGCTCATACTAACATGACAGCAATAGTGGCAAACCACCTCATTCACATGGCTTTTCTCAATTACGTTAACGATTCAAATGTGACTTCATATTCCTTCCTTTTTCGCTATTTTAATTTATGTAATAATCGATAAAGCCAGACAAGCATAACTTTTATTTATCTACATTTGTGGCTACATGTATGTACCTATTTTAAGGTCGCAAACGGCCCAATTCGCATAATCGGGCAGTTTGCGACCAGTTAAAAAGCTTTCCCAATGTTCCAAACCCTATTTTGCGATTCAGTAACCTATTACCAAATCGCAAAATGGGTTAGCGATTCACTACTAGGAAGGGGCGTGTTTAGGACATCACTTCCTAATACCGAATCGTATCGGTATGCAGGAATGTTTGTGACCAAAATGCGGTCACAAAACATTCACATTTTACCACCTACTTCAAGTAGGTGGTAACCCATTCGCAAATGGGAAGGGGTCCCCACTGCCCTTGGTGAATGCTTGTAAAATCATTTTTTAAGAGCAGGGACCACTGCCTACTTTTAAAAACTGAAAAGAAAACTTTTCATTTTTGTTTTTGAAACACAGCCCGTTCTCCTTCAGAATGGGCTGAATTAAAAAGAAATTGCTTTCTTTAAAAGCAATTGCAGAAATGGTGTTCTGCTGACCCCAGCAGGCCACCATTCCTGTGATTTTAGTGATTCCCAGTGGGTCACAAACCGAGACGTACCTCATTAATATTCATGGGGTAGGTCTATTTGCGACCCCCTGGGAAATGCAAATGAAACTCAAAAGAGTTTCATACATTTGAAATAGCGATTCCCTAATTGCGATTCGCAGGAAATCGCAATTAGGAACTCGCAATTTCAAACTTTCATGCATGTGGCCTTTAGTGGCGTAGTGTAATGAGTAACTGTTACCGTTATTCAGTGAATCAAATAGTGTATATTTTAAGCAAATGCACACATTTCATAGTCATAGTACAACAGCTTACCATGGCAAATCAAATACATTAATTCATTATGTGAAATAGAAACCTATGGTGTTCCGACTTTGCATACTACTTTAATATGGATAACCTAGGTGAATGGGGCAAACTAATTATACAGAAAACAACAAAATTACATTCAATTATGTAGTTATTCATTGCATATTGGCATATCGGTTATCTCTAGTTGAGTTTGCGGCTGCAACAGAATTTCATAAGTTAAATTAACTAAGACTAGTCTTTACCCTTCACCCAAAGAACACATTAACTAATCCTCCTGGGCTGCTTATTGAAGTAAGACCACCCAATGCTGCAGGGAAATTCAAGGATAAAGGTGTATGAATAAAACTCAAGAAAACATAAATGACTATGTGAAGGTATCCCCGTCCTGGCTATTATTTGAGAAGTTGTGGCCAACCCCCCTACAATACTACCCTCGACTCAGTTAAAACAGAAAACAAGTACTTGCAAAGCCTATAGGCCTGGCATTGGCTCCCACACTTTTGGCTGTGCCAATTCTTCTTTCATTTTGTAATGGTTTTCTAAAATTTTGTTCCAAAACCATTTCAAAAAGGCCCACCCTTGCGTGCAGACTTAGAATCTTGCATATGCAGCCACCTGTAAATGGTTCTTCAAACTAAATTATGGAAATAATATTCAAAGACAGCGAGCCCACATGTGCACACGCATAGGCAGCTATTTGTAAATGGGTTCTTGAAAGAACAAGCATTTGCAATGCATTCGATCTCGCATTTATGAAAGTTAGAGCTACTGTCATTGTAAATGATATTGTTTTTTACTAGGAGTCTAGAGGACTTACAATGAGGAATTACCGACAGGACCAGAGAATCAGCTAGCAGCACTGTCAGGAAGGCTTAGAATGAGGAATTACCGATGGGACCACAGTAGCAGCTAGCAGCACTGTCTAGAGGACTTAGAATGAGGAATTACCACTGGGACCAGAGCATCTGTTTGGTGAGGCAACACAGTGGATGTTTCTTCAGTTAGTCGACGAAAAGCTGTATATGGGCTATAGGTAATGAGCAACGGAGATGTTATTGTCTATAGCTGGGTATCAAGGCAGGTTGGTTCTTGTTTGGATTCCGTGCTCTAAAGGTTTCGTGGGTGGTATGCAAAGCAAGGTATGCAATTAAGAAACTAACTATAAACAATAGATAAGTACGCCTATGAATGTCTTAAGACATAGAAACGAGTAAACAGGTAGGGTTTTGCTACTTGTAACCTCATCTTAACATGGAGGTGTGATATTTTCTTTGGAAAGTTTGATGTGTGTACTGTGTATACGTAGAAACTGATACTGAGTGTTGCACATGTAATCCGGTATGAGAATCTGTGGTTTTAGGGTGCATTAAGGTAATAGCATTGAATTCTGTCAGGTATTGCATTTAACAGGAAGAAACAATTAGTAACGGTGTATTGTTGGTATTGTCCAAGTTCTACTGCAGTGGGAAAGTAGAGGGCTGTGTTATATGGTAGAGTAGCTGTTCAAACAAAATTAACGTGTAGTAAGTATTGGTGTTTTCCTTCATGGTAATATTGTTCAGAGGACAATAATGGAAATTAGGCTATTTACTCTGCAGAACTAGCTTCCTTTTAGTCATTGCTCAAAGGATGCCCATTTCTGTATCACTTTCTGGAGACGGTTCTTAGCAATAAGTTGGTAATACTTTCCAAGTATCGCCATTGAATAAGATGTGACACAGAGCTCAATATGGACAAGTTAAAACACTTGAGTGGTCTAGAAGCTCACTACTTATATCAGTCGTGACCACTTCCAATGCATATGGGATGGCCCACCCTGAGAACTTAGAATAAGGAGGGTCTGAGTGCTTCTGTGACCTGTACGCATGGTCAGTGAGTCAAGGCATGGTGCTGTGTATCGGTAAGTAGTTCCTGATAAAGCGCGCATATTTTAGTCAATGGCAATGCAAGTAACTGGACAGGCATAACTACTCTGGCACAAGGATGTTGTGTTGGTCTGCCAAGTGCTTGCCGTACCAGAGGTTTCATTTGTACGGACATCCAACAGAGAGTGTAGCAGTAGTCTAATATTATTTTCAAGACAGACCCGCTTTTCCGAATTGTCACAGCAAGCAATTCAGGAATAGGCAAGTTTCCTGGGTTGTGCAAACTGCCTGATGGCTATCAAGTTTTCTGATCCTGAAGTAGAGTTGAGAGGGATAGTTTGGCGGTGTTGATAAATGAGCGTCACTGACATGTAGTCTGCATTTACAGCCTACAGCCAGGGTCAATGGAATTATGAGATTTTGCAACTGCAGGGATTGTTGCATAGATTTATATTTGAAGAATTTGCCACATAATCCATCATTTACTGCATAATATGCAGATTAAACAAAGGGTTTCTAGCTCAAACGGTTCAATAGTTAGTAAAAATGCAGCGACACGTGTTGTTGCGCAGTGAAAGGCCCCTTGCAAAGTTGACTGTTCACCTTTCTGTAACCTATTGCTTTATTTGTGTGTTATACAGTTATTAATGAGGTACAACTAATGTTGAGCCAGTTTTAGGTACCTTAAAAAATGAAGTAATACTATCACAAAATGTGCTGCACTTAATTTGGCCTTTCGGGCCGCATAATTTGACCTTCCCCTGCCGCTTAATTCCAGTGGCCCTACCTACAGATACTAGGTTTGACATGCGCACGCCGCACCTATCCACTTCCAGAATCAGGAGTTATGCCCTTGCTTTGCCCCAGGTTGCCAAGCCTGCAGCCACAACTCGGTGTACATTGTCCGTTTATTCCAAGGAGACCCCTGCTACTACTTCCGGGTTTCCGCACACCAACATGATGTGAGCAGAGAAGAAATTCTATAGTTATGATGACTCTATGGAGAATGATGACTCTCAAAGTCGTGATCTGTTGTACGTTGAGATTTCTATGTACAGATGGGTCTTTGATGTAAGACTTTATCTGGGTCAACAAGTTTGAAAATTCCGCTACAAACATAAAACTCCTTTTCCATGTACAGTGTGGTAGGTGATAAAGCCCTTAAATCAGCCTAGTTTCATCCATAACTGAAGACTTTACCCCCATTATACGGTGTGTGCTCGGCGCCAGAAACTACAGAATGGGCTACTGCAGCCCAGCATTCAGAAACAGGCCGTAGTTACATGTTGAATAGCAATGTTATGACCCCGGCCTGGGATTCAAGTCAAGTGTGTAATTGTATCGATAAAAACTAGGGCTCTGAAAGAAACATACTGCCCATGCCTCCGCCTTTATAGTTTCTGAAAACTGCACAGTAAGATGCCTTTAAAGCAGAATGTGTCACGGGTTACTGATTTTCAGAGTTAGTTGGCTGGTCGCTCCAAAGATAAGCGACCCGAGAGTGGATGACACCAGTCTTAATACACTGGCTAGTCTCGGAGTACACAAATATATCAGCTTGAACACAATGCGAAAATCTAAACACTTTTGCGCTAGAAGAGTAAATTCCTGCACGTTTGTGCATTAAGCAGCATCTCCTCACATTTACGCGTATTAAACATTATTAAGATCAGTGCATCTGTGGAGATATACTTCCCACATCACAGCCTGACTCAAGATTTTCCTTTGCAGTTTCTTCTGCCGACGCCAGCTATAAACAACACTGAACTTGCAATGGCCAGGCGGGAGCACAGCAGAGGCCATCACACGCTGTTCAGTGTGATGGCAAAACAAAATGTTCTCTTGGTGAAATCGCTGGGGAAGGAGCTAAGCATACAAAGGAGGGACATTTACACAAATGCACCAATAACAAGCCAGTATTTCTGAATGCCACAGATAACAACCAATGGCAATCAGTGGGTGTGCCAGTATCCCACAGAAGAGATACACCAGGTCTTGCAGACAGCGTAAGCGCTGTCAAGTCTCGACCTAAAAGAAACATAGAAATATGGCAAGCTATCTGTGTGCATGCATAGGCAACGATCTTTGAATGGGTTTTATTAAAATAATAAACAATGAGGTAGACCATAAGTGTGCGGATGCATGAGTACACATTGATGGCCAATTTACATGAAAAACAAAAAAGTCATGCATGCAATGTGCACATCTGATTAGTGAGTTGTGCAGTAGTACAAGAGTGGAATGCCATCACTCACACTGAGGTTAGTCAATGGCTGATATACTGCCTCATGCTGTAGCTGGCGGAAGGAAAATGTGAATTATATAATAGTCCAATGGAAGAAGAGGGCTGGCTGAAAGCTCCTATTCGTAAGTGTATTTGTGAGTTATATATATATTACCTACTGGCAGTCGCCAGTAGGTAGTTATAGTTAGGACCTATTTTCCATAGGAAATCCGCAACATTCTATTTGTAATAACGTTGGCGCCGATTGACGAATCTTCGCGAAATTTTCCAAACGTTTGGCCAGCTCCGGTCTGCTCCTATCCTGAAAATTTCACGGTGATTCGTCAAGCGGGGGCCGAGAAAAAAGGGGGGTCCCAAAACACGTTTTCCCCATGCATTTTCCCATAGGACCTGTTGATGCAGCTCCAGCCCAAACTGCTGAACGGAATTACACCAAATTTGGCAAAGAGGTAGTCCTCAGTTCAGACTCGTGCCTTTTGCTTAAATGGTGTAAATCCGTTCAGTAGTTCCTGAGAAAATTAGAGTTAAAAAGATAGATATATCTGGGCGGAGCCTAACCACACATCTCATCGTGAGATTCTGATTGGCTGTCAGTACTTCATCCAAGAAGTGTTGGCAGCCATCTTGGGACCAATATACATGATAGTGCTGGAGTGAGGTTTTCCTTAAAACTCGTATACCTCCTCCATTTTATCGTGTTAAAATGAAAACGAATAACTGATTATTATTAATAGTATTAATGATTTGCTGTGTTTGAATAATCAACATTACTAATTAGAAAATACACGTGGGAATCGCATTTGCATGGCCTGATTGATATATAAACTAATTTCGTATGCATACATGTCAGATATTTAGAATTTGCATGTTATATGTTGCTTTTGTGATTTGTGAATTGTGCTTTAAATGTGAGTATAAACCGCAATACGTGTAGCTTTTGCTAGATAAATACAAACACATAAAGGGTTTAGTGAGTGAATAACATTTTAATAGTCATTTCCATGTATTAATTATGGTTTGTGTTTCTTTGCTTAAGATTGACCTTTCTGGAGTGGCCACAAAATGGCTGCCATCCCTATTTTGACGGACAGACGATATACAGAAGTCACTGAGTGAAGTGCGCCTGCACTAAAAGATGAGCAACAATAACCTCGTCCTGACCCCAGGCAGACTGTACCCGTGAAGGTCGCACCGGGATGAGTGCCAATCCTCAGACAATGGACTTCCTTAAACTAAGAACTGTTATAATTGATGACACCATGGACACAAACCCGTATGAGAACCAAAATGCCCTGAATGGACAAGTAACTGTTGCAAATTATTAGTAAATTGAGAATTACATCTAAAGAAACATCGAGCGCATGAGAATCAGGAAGAATGATCCTGGTTCCACCAATCAAATTTGTTTAAAAACATGTATTGTAACATTTTGTTGTTGATTTTATTATAAAAGACGTAGAATAGAGAGGGTCAGTGCGCTTTTTACCCGATTTCCTGATGTTACGCTGACGGAGAGGACGGTGACACTGCTGGACAGCTGCTTGCCAGAGACTCTGACGGACTGATCAGATGCCCAATTAATTTACGAACTGATTGATCGATTTATGGGCATAGAGACGAAAGATCTGAATTTGACATAGAGGACGTCATTTAGCCAGATTAGGTAAATATGTGAATCAAAATATTGAATGCTTTATGATTTTCTTATGCTTTATCTTAGATAAATATTTCAATTCATTTAAGAACTGTGTCGGGTTATTATTTTAAAAGTGTATTGATGTACATTGTTTAGGAGAATTAAGTGTCGCTCTACCCAGCAACTCAGCTGATCCATGGCCTATCCATGGGAGGAACTACTAGGTTAAAAGTTTAAGAACCTGGTGAGGTAGGGAGGAATAGGTGAATTCATTACTCATCAGGGATTTGTGCAATATTTTTCATCCCATATTCCAGCGCATGGAATGAAAGTATCCCCTCTCGAGGACCATAGATCTGAAAAGAAGAATGAATGAATGGTGTTATGGGCCCCACCAGTGAATGAGTGAATGAATGTGGTTGAAGAGATCTGTGGTCTGTGACGTAGAAAGGGGATTTGGTATTCAGCGCTGGAGTAATAGCACCTCATTGAAAAGCATTGCAGTTAATAGAAGGTTTTAAGACTTTAGTTACATTATAAATCATTTGTTGATTGTACCATACTCATTTTAGGAATTGTGGTGTGTTCTAAGGTGATTTTACCATGTGAAAAAGCCTTCTGTTGTGATATCATGAATCATGTTTGAGAGAACTATTTTCTCATGCTTTTCCCACAGAGGTTTGGAAGGTGATCTATAAGCTAAACTGAGAGCATATTTTCTGTAAATTCACATTATCTTTCTCAGTCATGTGAGAATGAAGTCTGACATTCTCAGGAAAACATGTACATCCAACAAGGGCAGAGACTGTCAGTTGATTCCTTTGTGTTCTGCTGCAGCTTCCCAGAGTGTTCTAAAGAACAACTAGAGCGCTAACAGTCCTACTTATGACAAACGTATTGCACACCTGAAGCCATCTTGATTGGAATAAAGTGGTAACTCTTAAAACATTTAATTTAAACAGGAACAAAATGAGGGGGTTCATTTTGCCATAGAAAGTATGATTAGTGCTGCAGAAAGAAAAATTAGGGCACATTTTGACTTCTCAAATCCTTTCTATTTCATAATAAATTCTGACATGCAGACTGAAACATGCACTTTGAATACCAGCAGCAGACTTCCCTGGTGAGCAGTAGCTTTACTACAGTGATCTAGTGAGCAACTAGAGTGCTAACATTCAGAATTTATGGCAAATGTGTGACACATCTGAATGCCTTCTTGATGGAACCAAAATAAAAAACTGAAAGTATTTCCTACTGATGAGACTGCAGTAAATGAGGAAATAAGGAAACTTCATAACAAATAAATCTCCCAAGATGGCCACCAGAGACAAAAGAGCCCAAATGTAGCCCAAATATCACCCAGATGTAGCCCAAGTATAGCCCAATGACAGAATGTCCCAGAGTGTTCTTAAGAACAACTAGAGCGCTTACTGTCTTACTTATGACAAAAGTATGGCACACCTGAAGCCATCTTGATTGGAATAAACTGGTAACACTTAAAACATTTAATTTAAAAAGGAACACAATGAGGGGGTTCATTTTGCCATAGAAATTATGATTAGTGCTGAAGAAAGAAAACTTAGGGCACATTTTGAGTGACTTCTCAAATCCTCTTCTATTTCATTAAAAGATTCTGATATGCAGACTGAAACATGCACTTTTAATACCAGCAGCAGACTTCCGTGGTGAGCAGTAGCTTTACTACAGTGATCTAATGAGCAACTAGAGTGCTAACATTCAGAATTTATGGCAAACTTTATTGTTTTTAAAATGTGTGTCTGTGCGAACTACTTAAAATATGAACAAGTATGCAGCATAATCTCACTTTTATTCAGGAAGAGGACGTTTGAGACTGTGACTCCGGGCTCACTTGGCAGAAACACCCCCTGACCCTCCACTCCCATCGCAAAATGTAATGCCCGTGAAAAGTGTAGGTGGACGCAGTGTCATATAGAACATAGTCCTGAGAGCACGATTGAAAATGAAAACTAGATATAGTATATGGTATAAACTATGCACCAAAAAGTGTGATATAAGATGAACCGGGGCGTGAAATATAATATGCAATACATTGTGCGCAATGACAGATTCATTGGAGAGCGTGAGATAGCACAGGCACTAGCGCGTGCTATGCGATATGCGCCTTGGAGTGTAATATGCCCAGGGCAGTGTTTTGTAACCTAACTAGTCTCTAAAGTTGTAATATAAAATATGTGCTGGGGAGTGTAACGTTGGATATGCACAGTGACAAAGATATGGATCCCAGATTGTAATATGTATGGCATAGCGCTGTGCGTTATAACATAGGCATCGAGGAAGGCACGTTAGATGGGGCAATATAACCTGTGCGATGGCAAGTGTGGCATGAAATATTCACGGGGTGGTGTTACAGTGCACATGGGCTAGAGAGTGTCATAGCATACGAACTAGCTGGTGGAATACAACACAGAGGTGTGTGGCACTCGGCGGGCACTGGTGGGTGTAACACAGCATTGGGCTCAGCCAGGAGCACGCTGTGACTCTTAAGTGAGGTTCGTCCCCTTTCAAGAGAGTAAATTAAAAAGTATTACACATCCGGCGGTGGATGTATGTTTTGTTAACCGTGAGGGGGGTTTCTTGCATAGTTTGGTCGAATTTTTGTCGAATCCCCTTTGAATGGCTTGGTGTGCGTGTATATTAAATGTGTCCGTCAATAGCTACCCATGTTTGTATAATAAATTAGAAAAAGAAGGGGGACCACACAGCCCTCCTTCTTAAAAAAATAAAATAAATAAAAGACCGGCATCGCGCCGGAGGCCACGCCCCCTCCTTGCAGCACTCTGCAAACGCACCCCCTGGCCAGTTGTAAGTTGGGGAATTAATTCCCCTTCAATACTGAGGGTACCTGAGGGCCAACTAGCCCAAAGGGTATCTCCAGTATGCGCCAGGGAGCTGCGTTGCAGACAGGTGTTCTGAGGCCATGCCCCTTTTTACACCTCTATGCAACACAGCTCTGTGGCGCTTACTGGAGGTACCTAGTGGGCTAGTTTGACCCTAGGGACCCTTAGGATTCAAGGGGACTTAATCTCTCAACTTAGAATGGCCACAACACAGTGGTGAAGGGAGGGGACAGGGCCTGAGGTGACGTGTGCAAACACGCCCTGTGGCGCGTTTTAAGAGGTAGTTTTAATCCCCTACCCTATTATATACTAGGGGCTTACACAGGAGGTCATGCTAATCACAGGGGGACCCCAACGCATAGTGTTCCCTAGTGTATGTAGGTGTTTTCACTGGATTCGGAGTGTCTTTTAACATAGCACTGGCTCTAGGACTGGTTAGTCAGACTCAGTTACCACCAGTATCCGTCTGAAAAAGTTGAGGGTACAGGATGATTTTGCAACAAGGCTTCTTTCTGCTCTTCTGTTTGTTCTTTCTGCACGTTATCCTTCTTCCTGCACTTTTCTTTGTCTTTGAGGACTTCTGTTGCTTCTTTCTGCATTTCTTTTTTTTCTTTCTGTGCGTTTTTTCTTCTTTCTTCACATGTCCTATCTCTGTAGGCTTAGTTAGAAATTAGCATTTAAAAAACCTTTGAAATTCACTGAAAAAACCATAGGTTTCAGGCACGTTATAGTTAGGAATTAGCATTTAAAAAACCCTTGAAATTCACTGAAAAAAATGTAGGTTTCAGGGGCGTTATAGTTAGCTGGACTTTTCACTCGTACAAAACCATTGAAATTCCCCCATTATAGTTAGTTCAGCTAACTATAACTCGCGGGCCCGCAATGCACTGCTGATGACGTCACATATTACATCACTCATGACATGGTCAGTGACATCACTCATGACATCACTGATGACATCTCAAATGACATCACTGATGACATCATCCTTGTGATAGAGTGGCAGACCTCCTCTCCCCCGAATATAACCTTTGATACACACATTCAAAAATAGAAACTAAAATGTTCAAAACAATGGACATACCAATACCAGTTACAACAACATATTTAGTAATTCTAAGATCCACATACACATCCACTCATTCACCAACAGTCCTATACAGTCACTCATACATGTACTCACTCATATGTACTCATACAGCTATACATCCTGTTACACAACACCACTCATCCATAGAGTTACTCACACACATAGTCACTCATGCTAATAAAGGATCAAACATCCATTTACTTGCATATACAGTTATACACACACCACCACACTTACTTCTACAGAAACTTACACATACTTAGTCTTTTAAACAATCTTATAGAAACACATACTTATTCATACAGGAACTCTTTCAATCTCTCACTCTCACATATACTCACTTATATACACCAATAGTCACATATACTAGTTTAAAACATATGTAGTTACTCATAAAGACACTATTGAGACAGTCATTCACTCACTAACACACCCATGCACACACTCATCCACCCATACAGTCCTGCACACATGCTGTCTTCAACACATACAAACAGTGAGTCGCTCATTCATGCACCTATGCACTACGTAATACCCCCCCACTGAACCATACAGACACTCAGACACTCATACTGATACTCAAAAAACCAACTAATAACCTATATAGACATTCATGTAGCTACTCACCAACCCATGCAGCCACTTATACACAAACTGAGAGACTGATACAGATATTTACATATTTAAACATTACACACTAAGCCATGTATTCACTAAGATACACTTAATCAGTCAGTTATACAATCAATTTTTCAAAAACAAATCATCCATTTAGACACTTATATACCCATTTATTCTTCCATCAACCTTGAGGTATACATATATAAAACATATGTAATTTTCAGAAAAACACACATTCACTGGATGATGTCATCAGTGATGTCATTTGAGATGTCATCAGTGATGTCATCAGTGATGTCACTGACCATGTCATGAGTGATGTAATATGTGACGTCATCAGCAGTGCATTGCGGACGCGCGAGTTATAGTTAGCTGAACTAACTATAACGGGGGAATTTCAATGGTTTTGTACGAGTGAAAAGTCCAGGTAACTATAACGCCCCTGAAACCTACGGTTTTTTCAGTGAATTTCAAAGGTTTTTTAAATGCTAATTCCTAACTATAATGTGCCTGAAACCTATGGTTTTTCAGTGAATATATATATATATATATATTTTTATATATATATTTTCAAAGGTCTCGGCTAACACAGACCTGAAAATATGCTCTTACTGGTTCCTCCCTTCAGGACTCTCCATAAAGGTGAAGGTGCATCAAGTACAGACTTGAGGCAGTTATAGGACTCTATATGACAATGTGGCGTTAGCAGGGGATGTGCTAGGCTCCTACTCTTCTGGTGGAATTGAAAGGCTTTGCAGCACGGCTTCCATCATGGTGAGTCTAGCCTCGTGGGCCAGGCAACTCTGCGTAGTGTAGGAATTTCACAACCTCTTCCAATGCGTCATGAGGAAGGGACAAGAACTGCATAGAGCTGCTTTGCTTCTTCACTTGTGGAGTTTGTTAGACTGCTGCCATATTTGCAAGGCTGCCAATTTAGACACAGTCCACTCCTCTTCCCTCAAAAGGATGAAAAATGGAGGCTGGCAACTTTGAGGGGGGGCAGACTGGGCAATCTGCCACTCCTCTCACCACCACCAGTGGCATGGATTTGAAGAAGAGAGATGCTTGTTGCTTCCTCACACTGCTGGTTTTCAACAGCCAGGACATGGATGAAGAGAGGCGAGTCTACACTGGGCTAAATCACAAAGATGCAGAAGGATTACATGTATGTACACACCTATCCGTAGTTAATTTGTGGAATGGAATGATAGATACTAGGCTGAGGTTCTATATTAATTACATCTTGGGCACAGGCACTGACTGAGCTACCTTGATTGGTCCTAGCAAATAACCTTACATTTAAAAAAGTGGGCATTCTTCATCACCAATATTCTTGCCTGCTATGGTTTGGAGATTATGGAGTACAAGCATCATTGATCTAGGGGTAGAGGGACAGGAAGTAAAAGAGAGATAAGAAACATTTAGAAGACTCGCCTATTGTTTCAGAATACTCGATTCGGGAACTAATTACACCTAACCTCCATAAAGGCCTTACACTGAACTGAGAACAAAGACATTCCAAAAGGATGGACTTTATAGCTTCCCTTCTTCATCTCGGGCTCCTTGTTTGGTTTCATTTCCACCTCCTGTTTTATGAAGAAGTCAGAAGGTCAGATTAAGACCTGCTACCCACACAGAAGTTCGTTCACAGAACTGATATTCCAGTAATATTCCAGTATTGGCAAACTGTTTGTAGCACCCACTTGATGGCCAGTGTTGTCCCCTACCTTTCCACTGTCCTCAAATTGGAAATTAAATTATATGCTGTTACAAGAAAAAAATAACCGAAAGAAGGACTCTGAAAAAGTACTTAAATAAGCAATCTCTTCTTCTGAAGTGGAGCTTCCACGGTTTCTGGTGCTGTCTCCTATTCAATTTAACCTCGCAGACCATTTATCAGTAGTTCACAAAAGATGCTGCAGTGACAGATCAGGTCAACAAGAAAGTAATGTTGTTTCTGAAAAAGAGCTATACTGGCCAATAGTTGGCATCTACAGCAGGAATGTATCCAGTTTACTCAAGATTTATAGAAACGGTTTCCTGAAATATCACTAAGCAAGAGTTTTTAGTAACCACGGTGGTAACTGTTGACCATGCCATGTCAATTTCCAATTGTGTAAGTCTTAACAAGTGCTGAAGACTGGTTTACTATAGATTCTGATCCAGGGTAAACCGTTATGAGGTAAATAACATGAACAACGTCTTCTAAAGTCTTATAAACCACAAACATGCTCACATGTACTGAGGCAGGAAAAAGGTCAAAGGAGAAGTACAGGAACCATTCCAAAAGACAGAAAAAAGTCCCTTCTTCCAATTAAAGGCTACTCCCAAGGTGAATCTTCCAGGACACAAGGAAGTTCCTGCTCCATGTCTGAAGCTGGGAAGCAGTCCAGACGATACCACCCTGTGCCTTGAACCTGGCAAGCAAGGGCAAGTCTCTCATTTGCCCAGTCCCTGCAGGCCAAACTGCCAGATGTCCCGGTTCTCAAGATCATACAGGGATATGCTGCAGTTTCCTAATCAAATCACCAGACTCAGATCTGGTTCCAAATCAATGGCCTTGAGCATTTGAAAAGATTGGCTATTCTACAAATGATCTTAAAACTGATCCACAATAAGGTTGGGTGGAATTTGTTGGTGAAAGCTAGGACGAGCCTCATGCTGCAGGAGTCTACTAGAGAATATGAGTGGTAAGTAACTTAAAGACTCACTTTTTCAGTGAAAACGGTTCATTTCAAGACGGACATGCCATAGTTTTCAGAGCACCTCTTCTTTCCTCCTTAGCTCCTGGGACAGGCTGTGGTAGTCAGGATGAACAACACTGTCTCAAAGGTGTACCTCAACACACATTCACACATGGGCTCATAAACACACGTCAGGATAGCCTTTCAGATTTGCAGCAGGTTGGAAGAGAATCTTCTTACTCTAATCCACCCACATTGGGATGGAACAATGCTACGGTAGACCAGAGTCATAGGATATTTCCCACATTGCCCCTAATTTCTCCATTGGCCACAGTGACCTTTGCACTTTCCTGCAGGAGATGCGGAGCCCTCGACTTCATCAATTTTCCTGCATCCGTGCTTTCTCTTTCGAGTGCCATGGAGAGGTGCACAGGGGGGGGAAGAAGGATGGATACTCTGGCTGCCATTTCTTTTGTAAACATTTCTTCCCTTTCTTCGAATATCCAGGCTTCACTTCAAATTTGCAGTGAACTGGCAAAGGACATTCTCTTAGACCCCCTTCTGACCCACATGAGGGGGTTTTCCCTCCTGCAACCTCTCAAAAGGGCTCCATATTGCACCTGTCCTTGGTTACTTATCTGTTGAGGAATGCTCCCCTCTTGGCTTGTTCATGCGTTTGGTTAGAGCTCTCAGCCTGGAAGTTGAAAGGGCTGGGCTTCAATGCAGAGGTGTTTATCCATGACTAACTGGAGTGTGCCTCTTCTATTTCAAGGTGTCAGGGGTGAGCTTTGGGCCGCTGGAGCGGTGAAGCAGGGCTACTATTATAGTTTGTCTAGGACTTAAATCTAGCAGTCTATGCTTTGTGAGTATGTGGGGGCTGCAAGGGCATTTCTTAGTTCGTTTAGAGTGGATATAATGTTCTTCTGTGAGGATTGACAGCTCCTAACTTATTTTAAAGATGCTATGAAGCTGTTTTGGGGTGCCTAGTATTCGAATTGATGTGGAAGACGAGTCACACTTTTTATTATCTGTCATTCTCTTTAGGAGGTGTACAGGTTATTGGTTAAAGCCACTATTTCTATGATATGGAGTAATGACTAGGAGGAGAAGCGTTCAGTTTATTAAAATCTTAGACTACGACTGTACAATGCACTGTTGCAAATTTTAACTGGAAGGCCTGGGAAATGGGAGCAAAAAGCTGGAGTTCTGTTTTTTTCCTTTTGTTTTTACAAAACAATCTTTTACACACCTGTAAAGGAGTTAGGTATTTTTATTTTTTTTTAAATTTTATTGTGCAGATAAAAAGGGTACAAGCACGGGCCTACAACCTCCTGGGCCGGCCGCTAGTATGCAGAAATGATCAAGCAGTTCAAAAACAATGACTGGCCCGCAGGGGCTCCGCTAAATGACGGGAGATCAGGCTGCACATAAGGAAAGTCAGGATACACCCTTTTTACATAAATATCAACAAAAGTAAAGAAAAACAAAAAGCAAGGCGAGAAACATTGAAAGGGCGTCTAACCACAGCAGAGGAACTCCACACAGGACCACCCTAGGGTGGTCGATAAAAAGGGGGTCTGAGAGGGAGGGGGGGGCCACGGGCAAACCAAATCTATACTCAGATGAACTAATTAAGCAAGGAACCGTCAAGGATCAGGGGGACAAGGCAACATCAGACGTATCCACCAGGGGGGGAGAACAGATAGTCCCTCGATACACATTCCACTGACCCCAGATTCTACCCCACGCCCCGGGTTTACCACGAGCCACATACACCGTCTTCTCCCTGAACATGCACCAGTCCATGTTCTCCTTCCATACGGACACGGTGGGAGGCCGTTGGGAACCCCAAAGCTGCGCAATATCTCTCTTTGCGATCATGTTCCCAAGGGCCGCCCACCGAGCGTGGGCCGCATTATAGTCACTGGGCTCGCACACGTTCAGAACACATCGGCGCACCTCCGGCAGCAGAGCGACCCCAGTGACTCGTTTCATAACATCATGCACCTGGCGCCAATATTCCGCCACCGCGCGGCACTCCCAGAGGATGTGGAGAAAGGTGGCACTGAGACCGCAGCCACGCTTACAGAGCCCGTCGTCAGAAAACCCCATCGAGACCAAACGGGGACCCGTCACGTAGACACGATGGAGAATCTTAAGCTGGACCAGACGGAGACGGGCCGGGAGGGCAACCTCCTTAGGGGATGACAGCGCAGACTGCCAGTCCTCGTCGTCCAACTCAACCCCATCTCCCGTCCATACCTCCCGAAGACGCACCAAGAGATCAGCCCGATTATTTATGAGTTTTTTATAAATCAGGGAGATAGTGCTGTCAGGGACGTGTCCGTCGAGTATACGGTCCTCGAGAGGCGAAGAAACAGGGACCGTGGTCCCCTCCCCAAAGACCAAGAGTAGGGCGTGCCGAACCTGGGCATAGCGGAAGAACTCCCTTTCACTAAGCTCGTACTCGCTCTGAAGCGCCGCGAAGGATTTAACCGCGCCTTTAACCCATAGGTCCCCCACTCTGCTAATGCCGATCGTATCCCAGTGCTCAAAGCCTTTCGTTGTCCAGAGGCTTCCCAAGCGCTCTGAGGCGAACAGAGGAGTAGCACACGTCAACCGCTCACTCCAGCCCACAGCTACATTCGCCGCCTTCCACACACGTACCGCTATCCTAGTAGGGCCTGTGAGGGTCCTTCCGGCAGATCGAGAGTAAAGCGCTCTGTTATAGTTACCGCCGGGAAGCAGGAATTTATCCATCTCATAAGCCGGGTTCGAGCCAGGAGCGTACGTAGCATGGTTAATGGCAGACAGCTGGGAGGCCCAATAGTACCTTCTAATGTCAGGGAGCGCGATGCCCCCGTCATACCAGGGAAGAGTCAGCTTTGCCAAAGCGATACGCGCACGACCGTCCCAAACCAGTCTCCTCTGCAAACTCTCCACTTCCCTAAAGTAGGCCGCCGGAATGATATCGAAGGAGTTCTGGAGTGCGTAAAGAAATCTGGGAAGGGACATCATTTTAAACAGTGCTGCGCGACCAAGCGGAGACAAGGGCAACGTACACCACCGGGCCGTATCCGCCCTCAAACGCCGGAGGGGAGACAGGAGATTCTGCTCGTAGCGGACCGCCGGATCCAACGAAACGTATATCCCCAAGTATTTAAAGCCGGATTGAGATGTTTGGAGCGGAAGCCGCGGCGGCAGGAGAGGAAGGCCACCGGAGATAGGATACACGCAAGATTTGGACCAGTTAATTATCAAACCCGAATTTCTCCCGAAGGAAGTAAGAACATCAAAAAGCACATTGAGCGACTTCCGCGGCGAGGTGAGGTACATAAGAATATCATCCGCGTACAACGAGACCCGATCCTCGAAGCCCGGGGCCCACCGGATCCCTCTGATCGAGGGCTCCCAGCGGAGCCAGGCAGCTAGCGGTTCCAAGGCGAGAGCAAAGAGCAGAGGGGACAACGGGCACCCCTGCCTAGTACCCCTCCCGAGAGCGAAGGGCCGAGAAACCCGCCCATTGACAACAACCTGAGCCATTGGACCAGCATTGAGGAGCTTCACCCAACTAATAAATCCCTCCCCAAAGCCAAATTTCGCCAATACTGCCCAAAGGAATGGCCACTCGATGGTATCAAAGGCCATCGTGGCGTCTAAGGAAACCAATATGGCCGGTTCAGAGAAGTACTCCGCCCTAGCGAGGACGCCATGTAGACGCCGCAAGTTGAGAGCAGTATTACGATGAGGGATAAAGCCGCATTGATCCGGATGTATCAAATCGCATATAACTCTCAGCAAGCGATTAGCGAGGACCTTGGCAAGGATTTTCGGTTCGGCATTTAGTAGGGAAATAGGCCTATATGAGGCACAGCGGTCTCGCGGCTTACCATCCTTGGGAATAACAACTATAGTAGCCAGACGCTGGTCGTCGGGAAGGGAACCCCGCTCGAGCGACTCCAGAAACATACGACGGAGGAAGGGCGCGATTTTATCCGGGCGTAGTTTATACAGTTCAATCGGCAGTCCGTTGGGGCCCATAGCCTTGCCCGAGCGAAGGGAACGAATCGCGGTAGCAATCTCGGCGACAGACAGAGAGGCATCCATCTGCTCACGGTCCTCGACGGATAGGCCGGGCAAGGCAATATCCCGCAGCAAGAGACGAGAGTCATCCTCATCTCTATCAGACACCGGGGAGTACACCGCCCGGAGGTGGTCCGCAAAACACTCCACAATCTCACCAGGGTCAGTCACACACACTCCATCCGAAACCCGAAGCTCCGGGACCACACGATTCACTCTCTCCTTCTTATCCAACCAAGCAATCAGTTTACCCGCCTTGTCCCCGGCATCATACAACCTACCCTGTTGCTCCCTATACATGAGCTTGGCAGCGTCAGTGACAAGAGACTTATATTCAAACTGCTTCAAGCTGAGGGCATGAAGCCCATCCTGAGTCACACCCGTCTCCAAGGCTGCCTCCAGCCCCGATATTTCAGTCTCCAGCTTCACCACCGCCTCATTCTTAACCCTTTTAGCCTCCACTATCTGGGATAGGGCATGCCCGCGGAGCACTGTTTTGAAGGCTTCCCACAGGGACACTGAGGACACCACCGACCCCTCATTCTCGAGAAAATACTGATCAATCGACTTAACAAGGCTATCACGAATCTTGGGGTCTCGCAAGTACCAAGGGTTAATAGGGGCGATCCGCCCAGCGGACCGCATCCCGGTGTCGACAAGTAACCACAGTGGGGAATGATCAGAGATACCCCGGGCCAAGTGCTTTACCTCTCGAATCCGGGCAGTCTGGGCCGCGGGCATAAGAAAATAATCCAATCTGGAGAGACTCCGATGGGCCCCAGAGTGAAATGTGTACTGACACTGTGTCGGATGCATTAACCTCCAACAATCCACCAGACCGAAGGTATCCAAGAGTCCGCCGAGCCACGCCTGGGCAGCAGGGAGGGCCCTGGGCGGGTGGCGATCCAAATCACCCGAAACAACCGAATTAAAATCCCCACCCATAAGCAAAAGACTGTCAGGAAGCTCAAGCATCATACGACCCAAGTCTGAGAAAGTGGAGTTCTGGAGGCCCGGGGGAACATAAACCGAAACCAAGGAAAGGGACTGTCCCTCCCACCTCCCGGTCAGAGCCACATAGCGCCCTCTATCGTCTAGGACAACCCTGGTGATCTCTAGCGGAAGTGAAGATCGTAGGAGAATGCCCACCCCTCTAGAGCCAGTGGTGAAACCGGAATGGGCCACGAGTCGGTATCCCCCCCTGTTCATGGCATGACAAACATTACCAACCAGATGCGTCTCCTGTAAGAATACCACATCAGGAGTCAAACGACGCAAATACTGCAGCACAACACCCCGTTTGATACGATCCCCCAATCCGTTGACGTTCCAAGACATCAGTCTCAACCCGTCCCCCCCCATCCCCTCCAGTAGATCAAGGATCCCCCTGCAAATAGCGCGACACCGGAAACTGAAGCAGAGCCCATACCTTGCCTTGAAAACAGAAAACACAAATCCAAACAACCCCACCCACCCACCAACCCCCCCCCCGAATTCAACTCCCCCCACCCTGCACCCCTGCGGTCCAGAAAACCACCCCAACTTGCAGTGTGCCTGTCGCCCTACAAACCCCATTCTACGAAAAGACCCCGGAGGAGGAAAGGGACCCGTCCCTGCCCGCCCCCAACACAGATCATAATTAAACAAAATGTACAAAAGAAGTAGAACCCAGCTGAACAAAACAAAATGTCAAAGTCAAGGACCAAAAGTCACTCCGAAGGAGGCCCGCCACTCTCGGTACCACCAGAAGGCCCAGGCCGGTCACCCCGGTCCGGCAGAGAATCCAGCCAGTCACTCACAGTCGCAGGACAGTCAAAAAAGGTAGTCCGGTCTTCGTATTCCACTCGGAGCCTAGCAGGAAAAAGCATTGAGTACTTAAGACCCAGGTCCCGGAGACGGCGCTTCACCCCCTGGAAACCCATCCACTGTTTCTGGACAAGTTGGGTGAAGTCCGGGAAAAAGTTAACGGATGAGTTCTCATATCGGACCGGGCCATGTACCCGTGAGGCCTGCAGAATCGCATCGCGGTCTCTGTAGTGAAAAAGTTTTGCGACAATAGGCCTCGGGGGAGCTCCCGGTCGCGGCCGACCGCCTGGGACTCGATGGGCCCGCTCCACGGCAAAGAACTTACTCAGGCCAGCGGGGGCAAGCTGTTTGAGGATGAGTTCCTCAACCACAAGATCCACCGGGCGATTGTCGGAGGTCTCTGGAACACCTATGACGCGGATGTTATTGCGTCGAGCCCGTCCCTCGAAGTCCTCCAGCCGCCGGGCCATCAGGTCGTTGGCCGACCTGAGGTCGCCGAGAGCAGTCTGCAGGTCCGACACATCCGTACCAAGGGTGGACGTCCGCAAATCCAGCGATTGAACCCTCTCATTGGTCTTAGAGAGATCCGCCCGAATTAGCGTAACATCAATGGCCACCGTGTCGATTTTACGGGCCAAGGCCTCGTACTGCTTAGCGATGGTCTCCTTGATGCCATTAATGGCGCCCATGATGTCCTGCAGTGACAAATCCGGAGGGGCTGACGGAACACCCCCAGCGTCGTCCGGAAGAACACTGGCCGCCCCAGGGGACCCTTTACCATGAGTGTAGCGGTCCATGTTGTTGGTCTGGACCGGTCCCCCACGTAGGGATGTCTTGGTCTTACGCCTCTCGGGATCCCCTCTGCCTCCCATGTTGAACCACGCTCACCGAAGGGGACCACCGAGGAAGCGTCAAAGTGGCACAGGCGAAGCCGACACGGGCCCTACCAGGGACCGCAATGTGGCGGTGCGAGAGGATCAAAGTCAATGGGCACACAGGTGTCAGGCGGAGGCAAAGACACGAAGCGAAGGCCGAGTGAAAACCCAGCCGCACAAGGCAACTCCACTGTCCAGCCACTCAGAGATCCAAAAGTGAAACCGAAAGTGATGAGACGGCCGCTGGCGCAACCCCGATGCCGTTGTTGTTCAACTATGCCCCGGCTCCACAGTTCACCTTCGCACCGGGCACAGCCATCAGTTGGGCCTCAAAAGTTCAAACCACCATAGATCAGGTCTCCCAGGTCCGATTTGGTTTCTGAAAAGAGTTTAGGGTTCAGCCAACGTTCATCTTCCAGAATCCGTCAACCAAGTCAGGATAAAGTCAGGATAAGTTCCGAGGAGCAGCAAGGGTCCGGGGAGCCCTGTGCTCACGCGACCATCTTGGATGCGCGCTAGGCTCCTCTAGGAGTTAGGTATTTAAGGGTTGTTTGTAATCAGGCATTTATGTGTTTAATTTAATGCACATATATATTTTGTACTGTACTGAAGGGTTTTTCCCGACAAATAAACCTAAATGAACTGTACTGAAATGGCTTAATTCAATGTCTCATCTATGCCTATAATCTTTTAATACTACTTGACAACATACCAAGCCCATTAGACCTTCCTCTGGACTCTTGGCTATGCCTACACCTTCCAATGCCCATTCAGATGGAGTCTTTTAATCTTCTACCCACATAAGTCCTTACTGTTTTACTGATTTTGTCTCAAACTAACTGTGCCACAATCTTTGTTCAGTGCTTTGGTTTTAAGGGCTACACAAATAAATAAAAATACAGCACCGTGATTCGATGTCGCTGGGTGCTTCTTGGAGGCAAACTATCATGTCCCAGGTGTGGTAGGCCGTTGCTTTCCTTGAAATATTTGAGGTGGTCATACACAACGTTCAAGCAGTTCTGACTATTAAAATGAGAAATGTTAAAGGAATCACTAACTAGAATAGCCTGTTCGTTTGTGGGAATACTCCCATTCATACCACATTTAAATTTTAATTCAGACCAAGCCTCCAAAATGGCTGTATGTGTAACAGAAATTCACCTGAACAGCTCATAAATGGAGTGAAAATGTTTTGTTAAGAAATTAAAAAAACACATTCGGCAACATTGTCGAAAAAGGAGCCGCAGAAAAAATGTTTGATGTGAAAGAAAAAACACGGGTTTTTGTGTATTAAATTTGCCCTATGGATGCCATTCAGAAGGAAAGAAGGAAAGTATCACTCCAGACAAGAGACATGCCATGCCCAAAATGCTCTCTGCCGGGAAAAAACCCTGGATGAGGTTTGAGACCGCATCGATTTTGGACTTGGAAAATGTATTTAAGAGGAGAAGAGTGCAGCATTTTTATGGACAAGCCTAGTGTGCGTTTCCCACAAGAAAAGACACTACTCGCCAGTCTAACATCAATCTCAACCTCGAAGGGATTTTCTAAAGCAGGATAGATGGCAGGTAAATACAAGACAAGGACTGGCTCGAGATCAATTCGATCCCATTTAGGAGAAATGGGAAGGTCTTGGGTAGAGCATCTGAAAAGAAAAATCTAAGTCTTAGGAAACAGGAAGCAGGTAAAATAAAGGAAGCGGCAGTAGGTTTTCTCAGCCGCAGACAGACCCTACGTTTGCACCCTCTACCTGGAAGGAAGGGGATTAGGTAAGCTATGAATAAATACTCTAATAAAGCATCCAAGGGCATTGGCACAATTAAACCCTTATATGATCCAAGCCTGGACACCGAGTCATTAAGGGATGCTAGGGTCAGGCCCAGGCAGTTAGTCCAGTGGAGACGCTATGATCTTTCCACTTGTGCAAGCTATTGTCACGGCTCCCCAGGTGTCCTTTAATGAGGTCATTGGCACAGAAATGGAATTGAAGAGGAAAAAAACCCTCAAGTAGCTGGATGGGTGGCCCAATTTCTGTAGAAAGAGAATACAATGTCACTGGATTCTTGGGGATGGATGTTTTCGGGACATGGTGGTAGGAGGATTCCCATTCTCCTGCACTATTTCCCAGGTGGAATGAGAATTGGTGGACAATGTGATGGCTCAACTACCATGCAAGCGACTTAACAGCATCATTTTCCTTAATCTAACCGGGTTTGTGAGCAATCTGATTTGTAAAACGAAAAGTAAACATAGGACTACAGAAAATTGGAAAGGAGGGAAGTCATCAATGTGAACCTATTTGTTGGCAGGCCAATTTACTGACACGTCACGAAAGAGGGACTACATCTCTTACACGCAAAGACTGGGGTCAGAGTAAGTATTTCTTCATCCCACTGCAGCATATCCGAGGTTATGGAATCAGGAAACGGGAAGCAAAGCTAATGCTGACCAGACCTCTGTGGACGTCTCAAACAAAGTTTACTGGTCTACTGGAGCCATAGTTCTGCCTAGGCCTTAATTCTACAAAACCCTCTGGAAATTCTAATTATAAATATATTTATATAGCACTTACGACCCCTCACGAGGCATTGAAGAACTTTTTCAGTGAGTAGCACCCTACTTCGGAACCCAGAATTATTAGGTAGAAGGTTATTACAATGTTTTCTGTTTTATTTTGTCTTGTGCATTAGTTGTGTTAGGATTGTACTCTTGATTTCCTGTGTGTTTAGTAGAGTTTGGGGTAGGGATAGCGCGATAGCTGTGAATTTGAACAGTGGAAGTAGTGAGTTGTTCTGTAAGTAATAGTCGCGTTTGCTTTTTAGTTGAGTGACGTTGCTAAAAGGAAGGGCGAATGATTGAGAATGCTGTTTAGGAGTTCATGGTAGACAGGAGGTTTGGGATAATTCCATTTTCTTTCAAGCAGGTGCTACTGCTAGGCTCAAGTGTTTCCAGGACATTGAGAGGAGACGCATTTGAGTTGTTTTTTTAACAGGTAATAAATATAATGTGATTTCTCTGTATAGAGGTGGAGTGTTCAATGTTAAATTGTGTTCGGTTTTGAGAACAGGCTAGTATATTTGTGATGTACTTTAGTTGCTGTGTTGCGGGGAAGAAAGGCTGCGTAGAATGTGCAGATGTAATTGTCCAGGTTGTCATTTAGTGCAAGTGCGCACAAACAGGGTTGCTTACGTGCAAACACACCTCTGCACTGTGCACAAGTAAACCACTGATGTCTACATGCAACAGTCACAAAATTGTGTAGGTAAACAAAGATCATGCTGGTGCAAACTCCCAATCTTGCACATGAGCAGACCTCACTGCAATGAACAAAGACCACATACCCCAAATGAGACTGAACAAAACCTTGAATTCAGCGAGCAGAGAAGATTCCCAACCGGTCATAATATGCTGACCGGGTATTATGTAAAGTCACCATGATGAGCAAAAACATTCTTATAAAATATAAACAGAATGTAACAAGCAATGGCAAAGCCAATATGCCTCATCCTTTGGGATATATATTGCTTTAACCAACTACTTTTTTATTTTATTTATTTTTTTAGAGTTGCTGTACAGCAGCCCAGTTTTTGTGCAGCATGGCTACACAGTACAAAACAAAAGTGCTATGACGTATCCACCCGCCTACAAAATGACGTAGGAAATGTTTCTTTACCAGTCAAAGATGGAAAGGTAAATTCAAAAAATGAATTAGATGTGCTGCATGCTATTTCAACAATGAAACAATTAGAGAAGTTTGAAAGAAATAAGCAGGAATATCAAACAAAAAGCCATATTGCAGCGAAATAAGCATACCTTGTAAAACAATCCAAATGTTGAATCGATGGAGGCATCAAAAATGTGAGCGTATGAGAGCGCGCAGTCTTTGTATCCCCACAACAATTCGTGGACTGTGCGTGTCAGAAACATTCCCTCTCCGCAGGTTATGAGCAGTAACGCCGCCGCTGTTCGGTTCCAGGCAGAGTTTTCAGTCCGCTCCATCAAAGTCTAGAAGAAGAGAATCCGATATCAAGAAGCCATTGTTAGCACCAGTCCAAGAAGGCGGCCGCCACCATCAGAAGCATAGCATAAATACAACATTAAGGAAAAGAAGCTGAGTGGCCACTGCGGCCCTGGTTAATCACTGCATGAACGGCATGACTATTAATGCAAGGAAGAGCCTGAAGAAATGCACATAGCAATACTATGTTATTGCTATTTACGTTTGTATAGCACACAATCTGACAGCATGGCGGCGGTTGCAGCACTTCCGGGTTCTCTGGGTACCATGCCTACATTCCAACATTTCAGTTTCACAGCGGAGTCTGAACCTTTCCTGTGAGAGCACGTTTGGGGTGTTTGTACGGGACTCGGAAGTGAATTAGTGTGTATTTTATTAGGAAACAGATCGGCTGCAAGTTGTAATGAATGAATTGCTGTGGGTCTTATTCCCTTAGTCCTGATAAATTGACTAGATAATACTGTTCTCTTCTTTTTAAATGTTTTAGACGAAAGTTTTAAACCTGGCTTTTTAAATTAATTTATAATGTCTTATTTGATTTTTATGCGGTAGTTACACAATTATCGTGATAGATTAGTTGCTTGTCCGTTCTACTTTATGTACTATTTGAATATTGGTCTGTGTATATGTATTAACTGTACTTAACTGTTGGAAATGTTATGTATTTATTGCTTTTATGGCTTTCGCCGAAATAAAGTTGAATGATGATGATGATGATGAAGTGAATTATTTGCATCAAGACTCGATGCGGGATTTATCTCTAGAATGAACATCTGATCTGAAGTCATGGGGAGGTATTTGAAGGAGGGAATTTTAAACCATTCCGTAGTAGGTTTGCAGTCTGCAGGTGTATGCTACTGTGTCACATAAAATACGGTTGGAGGGTTTTACTCACTGGCTTTGTCACTACGAGGGCTATATTTAGAATTCGGCAAACGGGATAATCCATCACAAACATGGCGGATGTCCTGTCCGTGTATTACAAGTGCGTTAATTATTAAGGCCAATTGTAATACGGAGGACGGGACTTCCACCACGTTCTAAGAAAGAACCCCCTCTGCCAAACTTTAAATACTGCCCTAAGTCAGCATTATGCCCGATATCCACTGATTGTGGAGGTCAGTCCTTCTGTCTGTAGGAGGAGTCTGAAATGCAATTCAGCGCAGCCAACTGAACGGCCTGCCTGACCAAGTTAGATGAGCCCTGTTATGGGTGATGTGTCCTGATGGGAGGCCGGCTGTGGCCGAACTATGGGAAGGCTCATTGGAAATTTTGGCAAGAAAGACCAACAATATATGGCAATATAAGGCAAATTATTTGTCAAGGAAAGACAAATTCGGCGCCACATTCTGTGGCTTCATTGCCTAGCTATTTTGTCATCTTAATAACCACTGATAATGGGTCCCAATCCGAAACGCAGGGCCTTCTTCAGAAATAAGCCATTCTGATCAAAATGTTATGTGCGAAAAAAAATTGTCTCCATGAAAGAGCATTTTATTAACCCAGCCCCCAATCTCTGTGAATAAGATGGCTTATGTAAAACCTAAAACAGTGCAAGTACATACAAATAAATGTCCAAGTACACCATTTTTGTAATAAAGCGTTTTCTTTTTTCAATCTGCACATTCGAGTTACAGTTTGAAACTTATCTTAACCTTTGGGCTTACTAAATGCTGTCACTACAGGGCGAATGGAAGTAGTTTCTATCGAGAAACATTCCTGCAGAACAGTAAATTACAGATAATATTTATTGCAGACGTGTCTAAATTGCAGTCACTTTGCAATGCAAGACATAAGACATTACCCTCCTTCACTGCAGAGTAAGGTTTGATCCCCCAGGGCAGCTGAAATGCAGGCAGTGGGAAGAGGCCAGTGCAAGGCACGCCTTGCGCCAGGAAGCCCGGCTCCACACTCCGCATCTTTTTTGTTGTTGCTGGACTAAAAAAGATGCCTGGTGGTGAGTAAGGAGTATTTCAGGCCTGAGGTTCGCAGGTCAGAAGATAACACAGATGGACAAAAACAAATTGTTTCCTCACATCTAAATGTGGGAAAGTTGTGGGATCACTGGCCTGGCACAAATTCCCTATGAACCAGCGTTCCCCCCAGGTCTCCTGATAAAAATGCTACCTCACTGATGTTGGAGGGGGGCTAAGGGGCCGCGACAGGGCTGGGCCCAAAACGTATTGTGGGGACATAAAAATTATCTATCACAAAACGACCTGGCTTTGCAACAGGGGCACTTGTGTTTTTGGTCCCAGTCTCAGAATCCCCAGTGTGTTGGAAAGTAAGGATGCTAATTTGGCCTGGATACCTAGCAGCGAATGAGTTAAGGCAGGGGTCCCCACATTTTGTCAGCACTAACCAACCTATGCATATGAAACAAATTGGTGAGCAACATCCAAACCCTGAAAGAATATACATATGCACAGATGCCTACTACACAAATTGTAATTGGTAATTAAGGCTGGATTTTAATCAGATGCAGACGTAGAGAAAAAAGTTTTAATCAAATAAGATAATATTCTATGATTAAGACAACTAGTGGGGGGGATTAAACCCTAAGGGGGTCTTGGACAATTTAGTGGAAAAGGTCGGATTTTCAAGTCCTTTAGATGAGTAATGCTGGGCAACAAATTGTAGAACTACACTGTAATCAGTTTGCAAGGGGGCATGCAGGCTCACTGTCCCTCATCAAGGAATTTTGAAGTACTTATTAGCAAATGTCCAATATTTCATAATGGGCCAGTATCATTAGTCGCAAACGTCGGATTTAAAAACAACTTAGAAGAGTTTAGACATTTCTAGCAATAATGTAGCAAATAGTGCATATATATTCTCTAAGCACATTAGAACAGTACAATTTGTCCAGACATGATACAATTTAAAAAGTACTTTATAGGAGCTTAAAAGGTGTTATCCAAAACATTTAATGGTACATTTGCATGTTCAAGTAAATTAGGCCAGAAATATTGTTCAGAATATTGTCCACGTAAGTGTGAGGCACTTTAGTGCCACCTAAAATATTTGTAAACATATTACAACAGTCAGACTTGTAACAAAGTATGTAAACCCCCCTAGGATTATTCATGTAATGCAGGGCAACACAATGGTGTGTTAATGATTGTCTCTAAAAGATTTCAAGCAAGTAGGAAATTCAGCAAGGATTCCAGAAGAATGCAATATTCTACTTCAACCCATCAGTGCCACAATTAACAATTTTACCAAAGTTGCATCGTGCCACACTAAGCCTCCCTTGCAATGATACACAATTCCACAGCAATTATGCAATTATGCAAATTGTTCATTTATACTTTTGGCTCGATTAGTACATTTTCTTTTTCCCTAATATTTTTGCACAATGCTTCATGTAAGAGTTCTCCTTCTTCCAAAAATTGTACTAACAGAGGACATTGGTATTCAACAATACTTCGTTTCTAAATCTCATAAGGTGGAATGACTGACCATCCATGCTATGCCTCAAACAAGTGACTGTAGACTTCAAACTTATTTCTGTAATAAGTAGGAAAATGCTACTTACCAGTATGCATCTGTTCTTGGCATGTAGACCTGCAGATTCACACACTGTGCATAGATCGCCATCTGGTGTTGGGCCTGGATGTTTGCACGTTGTTGTTGTCTTGGAAGAAGTCTTTGGAAGTCACGAGATAGGTGACTCCTCCTTTGGACAATAGTGCGCATGGGCATCGACTCCATCTTCAGATTGTTTTTTCGCCAAGAAGGGAAATGATGGAGTTTTGCGAGAAACAGAAATAGATGCCCATGTATGTTGTATCTAAATAAGATAATACTGGAACAGATAAAGGTAGCCGGGGAGGTGGGTGGGCGTGTGTGAATCTGCAGCTCTACATGCCAAGAACAGATGCATACTGGTAAGTAGCATTTTCTGTTCGAGGCATATGAGCTGCAGATCACACACTGTGCATAGATTGCATAACAGTACTCCTCCTTAGCGACGACTACCAGTATCTGTTGCAGTAGTTTGAAATAGCGTTTTGAGTACAGCTTGGCCCACACTAGCTTGTTGTTTTGCCTGCACATCTACACAATAGTATTTTGTGAATGTGTGTGGTGTAGACCATGTAGCTGCTTTACAGATGTCATCTAAGGGAATGTTCCCTAAAAATGCCATTGAAGCCCCTATTTTTCGGGTAGAGTGGGCTTTAGGGTGAATAGACAGTGTACGTTTTGCTTTGTGATAGCAAATTTGTATACAATTGACAATCCACCTTGCAATCCCAGACTTTGATATGGGATTGCCTTTCTGTGGTGGTGAGCAGGATACAAAAAGTTGCTTTGTTTTACGAAAGGGTTTTGCACTGTCAATATAGTAAAGGGGTGTTCTTTTCACATCTAGTGTATGAAGAGCTCTTTCTGCTACGGTTTGTAGTTGCGAGAAGAACACTGGCAACTCAACAGATTGATTGAGATGGAAGGGAGAAATAACTTCAGGAAGGAATTTAGGATTTGTTTTGAGAACCACTTTGTTATGATGGAGTTGCAAAAATGGTTCTTGAATAGTTAATGCCTGTAGCTCACTGACTCTTCTAAGAGATGTAATGGCCACAAGGAAAGCGACTTTCCATGTAAGAAATTGTAGCTCGCATTTATGTTGAGTCTCGAATGGAAGACCCATTAATCTTGTGAGGACGATATTTAGATTCGGTAGCAAAATAGGATGGTAACAGTTCCTATGGGCAAAGGGATGCAAGTAGACGGCCAGATAGGCTGGAGAGAAGTGTAAGATGTCTCCAAAAGAGTTCGAGTGTGCCGAGAAAGAGTGAGGTACTCCTGTGGGGATCTAGAGGTGCCCTCACACACCCTTTCAGGTGTATAGCATCATCATCGGGCTGGTGCTCCTCGTGGGGGTGGCGCTGCAGTCCCTCACGGGCCCGTTTGACGGGGCTCTTTGGTGGAGATCTTTTAGGAGTTTGCCGCAATTGTGCATGGGGGTGTGTGGGACAAGGTGATGGTGGTGAGTGAGATATAAAAAGAGCCCAAGGACACTAGCACTTTATTGAGGATGTCCCTGGAGTCTGGTTAAGATATGTCACGGGGGATGGAGAAGCAAGGTCACTTGCCTTTATGAGAGGGGAATTTGAACAAATACATTCCCTCTTCTCTCACCCGTGTAGTGCAGAAGGTGGATCTAAAGGGTCGACATGTTTCGCGCTTTTATGAGTCCCTAATGGATCTAAGAGCGCTTCATCAGGACCTTAAAAAAGAATGTGCAACAAGGGAATCGGGAAGAGACGCCCTATAATCCCAATAGTCCTATATTTAGGAGATCAAGTAGGAAAGAAGGTAGGGGACACGTCAATTATGCGTGTCCCTAGATGCGGCCTATGTAGGAGACATAAACACAAGAGGGGAGGGGGAAAGAAGAACACAATAACACGATCATTATCATGGTCACAAATGGTCTTGTAAAATAGTCTGTGCAAGACATTAGAGATGTGTCCAGAAGTGCCTCGTGGAGAAATAAGCAGGGTATCTGCGTTGGTGTGACTAGGCTATGATGATATGGGTGGGTGAGGGGATCTCTGGCATGCACCATCCATTCACCCGTGGTCTTAGGTCGAATGCCTGTGCATGTGGGTGGCAGCAGCCCCTCGTAAGGAAAAACACCCCAGGGGGGAACCGTGGTGCTGAGATTGTGCATGGGCCAATTTTTGGTGCAAAACCCAGACTCTTAGCTGTGAGGGGAGTCACACTCTTGTACAGCCTCTTGTTAAAATACTGTACCAAGTGTAGCGAAAGGATATTAAAAAAAAGGGGGGAAGGGGGAGATCAAACCAGGGGGATCATGGTACCAGGTAAGTACACCGACTGCCTAGCAGTAAAACATAACTAAGTCTAACTGAAGGCGTTGGTGCTGACAGAGTGTAGAAGAACGTTCATATAGTCGACACCGTGACAAAAACTACTAGCATCTGTCATACATAAAGGTGCACATCAACATAGTGATTACCAAGAAATCAGCGTAACCTACCCTCCTTAGCTAAAGGATGGACCTCGTCAGCATAGCCGTGTGGAAATAGAGGAGGCTGAGGACAAAAAGGGGGGGGGCAAACACGGCAAAGTATTCCATAACAATGAACTGGAGAGAAGTTAAAAACGGACAGCAACTTTTACCATAAGGGAGGTAATGATAAGAAATGGATCCCGGGATGGGAGCACTTACTTCGCGATCTTCCTCTGTGATCCGTAGCACCTACCCGGTTGCCGCGGCTGCTGGACGGCAAACATAACGGCTGTGTCCGTTATATACAGACTAAAGGCCATGGGGATAGGTGCTGGTGGGCGGGTCGGCGTCAGGACGTTGTGGTGACGTCAGGGCGGGATCCGCGTACGGGGTCAAATGGTGGCCATCTTGGAGCGGGACAAACGGCATAACTAACACTGCTCGTATTTCATTAAAAGTGGTGGGCACGCCGAGGGAAGTTATGACCACGGGATTCCTGGCACAGTACGGTCCCGTTATCCAGGTGGAGGGGTGATTTCGCCCCAAATAAATATTTATAGTACACAATTATAAAAATATATAATTGTCGTGCGGGGGAAAACACAAAAAACCAAGTTTGTTATTGTGGAAGTGGTGCCGGTGCCGTCACGTTACTATATATCAAAGCAGAAAAAAGAAAAAAGAGGGGGGGGGGTTGTGAACCGTCCTATTACAAGGTCGCATGGATAATAGTAAAAAGTGCTGTCTGTGAGATGTCATCGTGGTACGATGGTCGGAAAGGTTAGGCATAGATTGGCCCGTGTGAGAGGAGAGCCTCTGTGGAGTATGTTATACAGATATGCCTACCCCTGACAGATATGGGGGAGGAAATACTTTTGTATACATGTATATATCCCAATATGTGAAGGAACATGTGGTGGTCTTCTAACTTGGAAACCAAGTTGATACAGGGATGTAGGTTTAGGGGCCTCGACTGATATTCGTAATGTAAGTTATGGAGTAATGACTCAGAAGTCCTCAAACTAGACAACCAGGTATAGCCAGAGATATAAGTAGAAGGCCTCTACTAACATTGGTAATGTTAGTAATGCAGTATTGACTCAGTGGTTGGGTTGTAAGTTAGTCGTCAAGTCCCAGCTGAGACTATTATTGTGACATGAAAATGAGTGTGGTATCAGAAACCGTGGCGCTATATGTATCATGTGTGCAATGGATGTTACGGGAACAATCACTGGGTGGTTAGCTGGTCAAATCAATCCAGGGTATCTCATCGTTGAGACCGCCATTATCACTTTTGAGTCTGAAGACCCACCGTTGTTCACGCTCAAACAGAGTTGTAGTGGACCATTGGGGATTAGATTCTATAATGGTCCACCGCAAACTGTCTGGGGGGTGATTTTGCTCCAGGAAATGGGTCTGTAATCTCGTTGCGGAGCGTCTGCAACGGATTGTGCTTTTATGTTCTCCAATGCGTATCTTTATTGGTCGAGCTGTCATTCCTATGGAGGATCTTGGAAACAGGCAATGTGTCACCAGGACCGATACCCTTATTTGCATTTAAAAGAACTGAGAATTTAAGGGACATTCTGGTACACACACGCCCAAAAAACAAACCCAATCCACAACCAACCCTCTGGATGCTACCCCCTGTGATGGGCCACTACCCATGCGGGACTTGCACCGTCTGTCCCCAGACTACTGCAACTAAAGAACTTGACCTTGGACTTTCTAAACCATGGCAGCAGAGACGCCACACCAACTGTAATACCAAGAACTGCGTATACTTGATCACGTGTCCATGTGGTTCCCGTTACATAGGAATGACAGCTCGACCAATAAAGATACGCATTGGAGAACATAAAAGCACAATCCGTTGCAGACGCTCCGCAACGAGATTACAGACCCATTTCCTGGAGCAAAATCACCCCCCAGACAGTTTGCGGTGGACCATTATAGAATCTAATCCCCAATGGTCCACTACAACTCTGTTTGAGCGTGAACAACGGTGGGTCTTCAGACTCAAAAGTGATAATGGCGGTCTCAACGATGAGATACCCTGGATTGATTTGACCAGCTAACCACCCAGTGATTGTTCCCGTAACATCCATTGCACACATGATACATATAGCGCCACGGTTTCTGATACCACACTCATTTTCATGTCACAATAATAGTCTCAGCTGGGACTTGACGACTAACTTACAACCCAACCACTGAGTCAATACTGCATTACTAACATTACCAATGTTAGTAGAGGCCTTCTACTTATATCTCTGGCTATACCTGGTTGTCTAGTTTGAGGACTTCTGAGTCATTACTCCATAACTTACATTACGAATATCAGTCGAGGCCCCTAAACCTACATCCCCGTATCAACTTGGTTTCCAAGTTAGAAGACCACCACATGTTCCTTCACATATTGGGATATATACATGTATACAAAAGTATTTCCTCCCCCATATCTGTCAGGGGTAGGCATATCTGTATAACATACTCCACAGAGGCTCTCCTCTCACACGGGCCAATCTATGCCTAACCTTTCCCACCATCGTACCACGATGACATCTCACAGACAGCACTTTTTACTATTATCCATGCGACCTTGTAATAGGACGGTTCACAACCCCCCCCCCTCTTTTTTCTTTTTTCTGCTTTGATATATAGTAACGTGACGGCACCGGCACCACTTCCACAATAACATACTTGGTTTTTTGTGTTTTCCCCCGCACGACAATTATATATTTTTATAATTGTGTACTATAAATATTTATTTGGGGCGAAATCACCCCTCCACCTGGATAACGGGACCGTACTGTGCCAGGAATCCCGTGGTCATAACTTCCCTCGGCGTGCCCACCACTTTTAATGAAATACGAGCAGTGTTAGTTATGCCGTTTGTCCCGCTCCAAGATGGCCACCATTTGACCCCGTACGCGGATCCCGCCCTGACGTCACCACAACGTCCTGACGCCGACCCGCCCACCAGCACCTATCCCCATGGCCTTTAGTCTGTATATAACGGACACAGCCGTTATGTTTGCCGTCCAGCAGCCGCGGCAACCGGGTAGGTGCTACGGATCACAGAGGAAGATCGCGAAGTAAGTGCTCCCATCCCGGGATCCATTTCTTATCATTACCTCCCTTATGGTAAAAGTTGCTGTCCGTTTTTAACTTCTCTCCAGTTCATTGTTATGGAATACTTTGCCGTGTTTGCCCCCCCCCTTTTTGTCCTCAGCCTCCTCTATTTCCACACGGCTATGCTGACGAGGTCCATCCTTTAGCTAAGGAGGGTAGGTTACGCTGATTTCTTGGTAATCACTATGTTGATGTGCACCTTTATGTATGACAGATGCTAGTAGTTTTTGTCACGGTGTCGACTATATGAACGTTCTTCTACACTCTGTCAGCACCAACGCCTTCAGTTAGACTTAGTTATGTTTTACTGCTAGGCAGTCGGTGTACTTACCTGGTACCATGATCCCCCTGGTTTGATCTCCCCCTTCCCCCCTTTTTTTTAATATCCTTTCGCTACACTTGGTACAGTATTTTAACAAAAGGCTGTACAAGAGTGTGACTCCCCTCACAGCTAAGAGTCTGGGTTTTGCACCAAAAATTGGCCCATGCACAATCTCAGCACCACGGTTCCCCCCTGGGGTGTTTTTCCTTACGAGGGGCTGCTGCCACCCACATGCACAGGCATTCGACCTAAGACCACGGGTGAATGGATGGTGCATGCCAGAGATCCCCTCACCCACCCATATCATCATAGCCTAGTCACACCAACGCAGATACCCTGCTTATTTCTCCACGAGGCACTTCTGGACACATCTCTAATGTCTTGCGCAGACTATTTTACAAGACCATTTGTGACCATGATAATGATCGTGTTATTGTGTTCTTCTTTCCCCCTCCCCTCTTGTGTTTATGTCTCCTACATAGGCCGCATCTAGGGACACGCATAATTGACGTGTCCCCTACCTTCTTTCCTACTTGATCTCCTAAATATAGGACTATTGGGATTATAGGGCGTCTCTTCCCGATTCCCTTGTTGCACATTCTTTTTTAAGGTCCTGATGAAGCGCTCTTAGATCCATTAGGGACTCATAAAAGCGCGAAACATGTCGACCCTTTAGATCCACCTTCTGCACTACACGGGTGAGAGAAGAGGGAATGTATTTGTTCAAATTCCCCTCTCATAAAGGCAAGTGACCTTGCTTCTCCATCCCCCGTGACATATCTTAACTAGACTCCAGGGACATCCTCAATAAAGTGCTAGTGTCCTTGGGCTCATTTATATCTCACTCACCACCATCACCTTGTCCCACACACCCCCATGCACAACTGCGGCAAACTCCTAAAAGATCTCCACCAAAGAGCCCCGTCAAACGGGCCCGTGAGGGACTGCAGCGCCACCCCCACGAGGAGCACCAGCCCGATGATGATGCTATACACCTGAAAGGGTGTGTGAGGGCACCTCTAGATCCCCACAGGAGTACCTCACTCTTTCTCGGCACACTCAAACTCTTTTGGAGACATCTTACACTTCTCTCCAGCCTATCTGGCCGTCTACTTGCATCCCTTTGCCCATAGGAACTGTTACCATCCTATTTTGCTACCGCATTTAACTTGGGAGCTCTGGTACAGGACCTTTTTTTCCTAATAGCTCCCCGTCCCCCCATCTTTTGTTTGACGATATTTAGATTCCACACTGGGGAGGGTGGTACCCTGGGAGGAATTATTCTTTTGAGGCCTTCCATGAATGCTTTAATGGCAGGCACCTTGAACAATGATAGATGTTGTCTATTTTGTAGGTAAGCTGCGATGGCAGCGAGATGTAATCTAATTGATGTGTATGCTAAATTACATCTTTGAAGATGCAGCAGGTAACGTATGAATGGCTGAGTGGAGGCATCTAGAGGATTGATGTTGTCATTGTTACAGTATATAACAACTCTTTTGCACTTGGCTGCATAGCAGGCTCTAGTGGTGGGGCGCCTAGCTTCTTTGATAATGTTCATACAATCAGGTGGAAGATTGAGATAACCAAACTCTAGGACTTCAGGAGCCAGATCACCAGGTTAAGCTGTGCTGGATCTGGGTGTCTGATCTCTCCATGGTTCTGTGTTAAGAGCTGTGGGGAGAGGTGTAGTTTTTGGTGCGGGACTACTGATAGTTCCAGCATTGTTGTGTACCACGGTTGTCTGGCCCATGTTGGAGCAACTAGGATCAGTGTTCGTGACTGTTGTTGCAGCTTGCGCACCACTGAGTGGGAAAGGTGGAAAAGCGTACGCAAATCTGCCTGACCAATTTATCCATATCGCATTGCCTTTGGACAATGGGTGTGGATATCTGGCGGCGAAGCTTGGGCATTTTGTGTTGTAATGTGTGGCGAAGAGATCTATCTCTGGCTGCCCCCACATTTGGAAAAATGGTTGAAGAACTTGTGGATGAAGTTCCCACTCATGATTCTGTTGTGTCTGCCGACTTAACAGATCTGCCATGTGATTTTGAATTCCTGGGAGATGTTGGGCTAAAAGGAATATGTTTTGAGAAATAGCCCACCTCCATATGCTCTGTACTAGTTGAGAGAGCTGCAGAGAGTGTGTCCCCCCCTGTTTTTGTAAATAGTACATTGCTGTCATATTGTCCATGCAGACTAAGACAGCTTTCCCTGATATCTGTTTCTGGAATTATTTTAATGCCAGAAAGATTGCTAGTAACTCCAAATGGTTGATGTGGAGTAGCCTTTGCTGAGGTGTCCATGTGCCCTGTAGGGTGTGATGAAGTAGATGAGCTCCCCAGCCGGTAAGCGATGAGTCTGCTGTTAGCACAATCTGTGGAACTGGTTCTAGGAATGGTCGCCCTTTGGAAAGGTTTTGGGGGTTCCACCGCGGCAGAGAGCGATGTGTGCAGCCGTCCACCAACACCAGATCTGTCAGCTGACCTTGAGCTTGGTTCCACTGACGTGCTAAGCATTCCTGTAAGGGGCGCATCTGGAGTCTTGCATGAGGCACTATGAATATGCAAGAGGCCATCATCCCTATCCTAGCTGGACTTGGATATGCAAGGTTTTTGAGGTGTTCATTGTGGCACCCAGATATTGTTGGATGTGGGATGGCTGGAGGTGAGACTTTGTGAGGTTTATGGTAAACCCCAAGTCGTGAAGTAGTTGGATTGTGGTGTGTGTGTGATTTACACACTGGGTATGTGACTTGGCTTTTATGAGCCAGTCGTCCAAATATGGGAAGACGTGAATTTGTTGTCTTCTTAAGTGGGCTGTCCACCACAAACCGAAGATATTTCCTGTGAGCAGGGTGAATGGGAATGTGGAAGTAGGCGTCCTTGAGGTCTAATGTGGCAAGGAAGTCGCCCTGTTTGAGTAGAGGGAGGACCTGTTGAAGAGTGACCATATGGAAATGGTCTGATTGTATGTAGGGGTTTAATGGTCTGAGGTCCAAGATGGGTCTCAGGGTTCCGTCCTTCTTTGGAATGAGTATGTACAGGGAGTAAACCCTTCTAGGAGGGAAAGCACCTCTTGTTTTAGAAGCGTTAAGTGCTCTGCTGACACTGGATGCTGTTTGGGTGGTATGTTTGGAGGAGTCGAAGTGAGCTCTAGGCAATAACCATGATTTGTCTCACTCACCTGTCCGTGGTAATGTTGTTCCAGACAGGTAGGAACTGTAGCAATCTTCCCCTGACCGGAGTAGAGTGGTCCGGGGGGAGTAGAGGTAAGTCATTGTTTAGGGGTGGAGGCGGTGCGAGTATTGGTAGTTTTGCCTCTACCCTTGTTGTTATTGCCCCTGTAGCCTCCTCTGTAATAGCCTTTGTTAGATGAGGTCTGGGTGGGACTCTTGTAGGAAGTGGAGGGGTTATCAGTGTTAAAACCTCTAGAGACGCCCCTATAAGAGGAGCGACGAAAGGAACTTCTGGGAGCTTGCGATTGCAAAGCTCCCATTGATTTGGCAGTGTCGGTATCCTTCTTTATCTTCTCCAAAGATTAATCTACAGTGGGCCCAAATAGGTGTTCCTGGTCAAAACGGTTGATTTAATATGGTAGTTGAACCTCGGGTTTGAAGCCGTAAATGCGTAGCCAGGCATGTCTGCGTAAAAGGACACTGAGTCAATAGCCCGGGAATGCTGTGTCTGCAGCGTCCAGAGCACAACGAATGGAGGTATTAGTTATGAGCTTGTCTTCCTGGATGAGATCATTGGCTCGTGTTTTATATTGGTCTGGAAGGTGTTGTAGTAGGGTCTCTAGTTCGTCGTAGTGTGCCCTATCATATCTAGCAAGCAAAGCCTGTGTGTTGGCAATCCTCCATATGTTGGCTGCTTGGGACGCCGTTCTTTTACCAGATGCGTTCAGCAGTTTTGATTCCTTATCAGGAGGTGGAGCATCTCCTGTGGTTTGGGAATTAGCCCTTTTCCTGGCACTGGAGACCACTAAGGAATCCAAGGGTACCTGCCCTTTAATATAAACAGGGTCAGCTGGGGCAGACTTGTACTTCTTTTCTACCCTGGGGTTAATGACTCTGGCCCTTACAGGATCCTTAAACACTTCAGGAGCATGTTTGATTACCCCTTTTAACATTGGGAGAATGGAAATGGACCTTTGGGATGGTGCAAAAGAGTCCATGAGGAAATCTTCTTCTACAGGGTCTGTGTGTAAGTTCACCCCGTGGTATTCTGCTGCTTTGTGTATGAGATGAGTGAATCCTATAGTGTCCTTCGGAGGGGATGGTCTAGATGGGTAGATGTCATCCTGTGGTGTGTCTGGGACATCTGGTGTGTCATAATCCTCCCATGGGTCTTTTGGGGTACCAGGAGTACTAGGTTCCCCTAAAGGTTGATCATCCCCTTTGTTTTCCGAGGTGTCATCATCATCCTGCAGTGGAGGAGATGGTGAGGCCAGTGAATATGGGATAGGGAGTGGTGTGGAGGAGGAGGTGGAGAAGGAATTATTAAAGGAAAAGTTGCAATGTCTCTCTTCTTTAAAGGAAGAGGAGCTGGTACAGGTTTGCCCATTTTTCTTTTCTTGGAAGGACTAAGTATAAGTTGACCTGTGTTGGGGTCTTTTTGAAGAGTTTTTTGGGTTGGATCAGGTCGAAAAAGCTCCTCCTCTGGAGTGTGTTGTTTCGGTGCTGATTTTTTCGGGTCCGACTGTTTGTGTGGCAGAGGTTTTGGAGTCGTTTTGTGCTCCTTAGGTCTGGAATCTGGAGTTTTCTTGGGTTCCGGTAGGGTCTTCTGCACCGGTTGTTTGTTCGGTTCCAATGTTTTTTTCAGGTCCGTAGCTTAAGCGCCAGTGTTCTTCGGAACCGGTTGTTTGGTCGGTTCCGAGGGTTTTTTGGGCTCCAAAGGCTGAGCGCCCGAGGTCTTTGGAACCAGGTGTTTACTTGATTCCTACGATTTTTTCGGAGACGGGACGCCAGTACCAATGGATTTCGGCACCAAAGGCGTCGATGTGGAGTTAGGCGTTGGTGTGGAGGAAGGCAGTGGTTTCTTTTTGGTGACGGGGATGGAGTTTCAGCACCAACGGCAGGCTGGCTCGATCCCGAATGGCCTGAAGGCTTGTGTATCGACTTCTTTGCCGAGCCCGAAGGCGGGGCGTGAGAAGTTTTGTCCCGGTGTGCACCTAGGCCAGAAGGTGAAGGTGTGACCGCAGCCTTTTTGGGAATGGGTGGTGGGGAGGGGTCGACGTTAGTACTTACGAACCGCTGCCCCGGAGTGATGTCTTCGACGTCGGGGTCGTTGGCTTCGGAGGCGCTGATGTAGCCCTCTTGGATCTGCTCCTCCTCCTGTACGTTGATGCCTTCCTGGAAGATGTCATCTGGGATCGATTTCGATAATCGAGACTTGGTTCTTCGAGCTCGACGATCTCCAATTGTCTTCTTGGAGCGGAAAGAGGCACAAGCTAGAAAGTCTTTGGCCTCATGCTCGGGTGAAAGGTAGAGGTTACACACCTCGTGAAGATCGGCGTGTGGAAACTTGGATCCACATTTAGGACACTTTTTGAAGGCAGTCCTTTCCATGAGCCAAAGGCCTAATGGCGCAGGTAGGCCCGAAGGCCTGCGTCGACGACCGGAATTGAAGAGTTCAAGTTTGAAGAGATGCGCGTCAAATGGAAACGCCATCGAAACAATACCGAAGATTGGGTGAAGGATTTTGCGTCGAAATGTAGATCGGTAATGACACCGAACTGGAGCGCGATGAACACATCCGAGCCCGATGGCGGAAAAAAACAATCTGAAGATGGAGTCGATGCCCATGCGCACTATTGTCCAAAGGAGGAGTCACCTATCTCGTCACTTCCAAAGACTTCTTCCAAGACAACAACAAAGTGCAAACATCCAGGCCCAACACCAGATGGCGATCTATGCACAGTGTGTGATCTGCAGCTCATACGCGTCGAACACGTAATTATCTTTCTAACTTGCACTGTAAGCATCTTTAACGTTCCAAATTTGCATAATGATCTTTACCCGAGTTATTATACTACTTTTCATGTTTTCCAAAATGACCATTCATAATTAACAAAGTTTAGTACACTCTCGACTCAGGTATTTATCGAAAATATTGCATACAATCATGCCCTCACCCAGTCAAAGATGTTTTTAACAGCTGAGCCCAGTTGACCTGCAAGTAAGCCATAGGCCAAAATGCAGGGAAGGAAAGGAGCCCCTGTGGATCCTGGTTGGGCAGTTGGATGCTAGGATGACTTGGGTGCACTTCGCCTCCACCTGCCTGGCTTCTGGTGCATGTGCAACTTCTCCTCCCTGGGTAGCTGCATCCCCTGTAAGAGATGTGTCAGAGGTTGGCCTGGCAATAGGACTCATTATATTCCCTCTGGCTCGCTGAAGTGGCTGTGCTATGGTGTGAAGAAAAGATGCTCCTAATGTCACTGACAAGGGTTGACGCAGTCTGGCAGGCCCAGTCATTTATGCTGCTGGCCTCAATAGCACAGTTGTTGGTGGATGCTATGCTCCCAGTTATGCTGTTGCATGGACTAGTCATTGGCTAACCTCTATTATGGACTCGTGGTTTACAGACTATCACAGAGCAGGAGAGAGTGTTTTAAACCTGTGCTCTTCCAACATGGGCACAGTGCTTGGTCAGAAGTGTTGGGAGCGCAAAGATGGAAGTATGGCAAATAGGACTTTTCCTGGAGCCGGGCACTTACCCATGGAATGGCCCTGCATGGCCTCCATGAGAAGTGGGAGCACCTACCAACTGGCAGCTCTCACCAGCCAATGAACAGCTGTACTTCTGCCTGTGACAGACAGCTGTGATCTCGTCATTGAGGTTTTTTTTAAGACATGTCTCACAGCAGCCGGTGCTCCTGTGCAATATGTACAAAAATCACGGGGAAAGGGAGGGGGGGAAGGAAGCATATGCCTTCACTTTAAAAAGTGAACAGAGCCCTTAACTCCTATTTACATCAATGAATCCATGTTGTTACAGTCCGGCAGTTTGAACGATCAAAGCACATTTCTTAACAATGTATTTAAACATGGATCCGGAAAGGTAGAAAGGTAGCCTCTTTGGAGTGATTATGCAAAGATCTGCAAAAACGTTTCGGCTGAATTCATAACTATTTTGTGAACACCTAAATTATAGAAGGGCTCACCAAAAATGTATTTGCAAGTGTAGATCCCAAGGCTTGAGTTCCAGAATCACGACCAGCTGAAATGTGCCCCCTGCGAAAGACTGGCCAAGTAAAGAAATTATGCCAGCATTGCGGAATGGCGTAATCACACACATAGCATGTGATGCAGGCTTCTGGGCGGCTCTGGTTGGCCATGCCAGCTAAAGTGGGTCATCATCCGCACACTGATAAATGAAGGGGTGTTCAAGTAGCTCTAGCAGATAGGGTGAGGGCAGCAGACCGGGACAGAGTACTTCCATATTTCATGGGGGTGTGTGGTTTCTCCATGGAAAATTATTTCCCGCTGGAGATATAAAATAAAAGTTAAAAGCATAAATAAACATTTTTCCTGATGGGCAGATTGCAGTGTGCACATTTCAGGTCACAGCATATGCAACTGGCATACATTTTCCTCGGTGCTACCAGACTCCTTTGGCGAATCCCACCTGATCGATTTGCTCGAACCCCAGGAACAAGTAGAGCTTAAAACATCTTGCATTGGCGTGCAGCGCCATCTACTGTTCAAAGTAAAGCAAACAAATGGAACAAAAACAACCATGGGAAAGAAGAATGAATACATTGTTATTTTCCGTGGAGGCGTTTTTTTGTTACACATGTTGCACAGAAGCACGAGCTGCTGTGCAACATATTTTAAGGTCAAGAATAAAATCGCTATAATGCAGTCAGCGCTGACCGCGTTTTACCACTTTTATTAATCCCATGTTACATAGCAGCCCGTGCTACTGTGCAATATGTTGAAAAAAAGCAGGAGGGAAGCAGAAATAATGGACAGCAGGAGTAGGGTGCAAGGGGAAAGCAAAACGAGGAAGTAAGGGGAAAGCAAAATGGGGGAGGAAGGAGGGTGCACCAGACAGGGGCGGAGAGAGCTGAGGGGGGGTGGGGGGGGTGAAGGGAGAGGAAATAGTACCTCAATCACAAGGAGAGCAGAAGACCGGCACTAATTAAGTTGAATCAATCTGTGCTTGGTCCATGCTCCACAAAGAGGAACAGAAGCGGTTCACATTTATGGCTTGCAGGAATTCACAGAGTTTACAGAAGCAGGCCAGGAAACCATACCCACAGCAAACGTATATGAATTTCAAGTTGGAATGAGAACATTTACACATGTACATTTGTTCATGCGAAAAACTGCAAAACAAATTTACTTCTGCCTCGGCCTTGTCTCCACTAGGATGAACACGAACTCCCTGAAATTAAATGTTGACAAGACCGAGGTGATGGTCCTGGATAAGAATCCACAGCTTTGAGACCCTCAACACTGGCCTGCCACGCTAGGTACGCCACCTGCTCCCACCAACAAAGTGAAGGGCCGGGGCTGCTGGCTCTACTCCACCCTGTCTATGAAACCACAGGCGGCCAAAACAACCTCTACATGCTTTGCTACCATAAAATGGCTTCAGAGGATCCTATGGAAGATTCCTTTTTTTGCTCAAAGAACAATCATCCAGGCCATGATATTGTCAAGACCTGATTATGGTAACATCCTGCACATGGGGGCAGGCAAGACAGTGATAAGACGCCTTCAGATGATTCACAACTTTGCCGCCAGGCTCCTGTCCTGCCTCCCCAAACATTCCTCCACATCTGGCCTTCTTCACCTACTTCATTGGCTCCCAGTGCAGAAGCAAATACATTTTAAAGCACTGTGCTTTACGTACAAAATTCGCTCCTGCTCGAGACCTTGTATCTGCAAAACTTGATGATTCCTTATCTTTCCTCTCGTACCCTACGCTCAAGTAGCCATCTTCTCTTTTCAGTCCCTAGAGCAGGGGTCTCCAACCGGTCGATCGCGAGCTACCGGTAGCTCGCCGAGGCCCCGTGAGTAGCTCGCGATAGCATTTTAATTTTTTAGCCCTTCATAGTCTTTATAATGTTTTGGGCCTTTTTTTAAGAGCCGTTGCCCGCCCTCACCTCAACCAGGTGCTCTGATAGGCCTAAGAGCTTTGCTGGGGCGGGGTGGAGTGAGCTGAAGAGGATGACGTTGTTTGTATCATCCTAGCGTCGCCCATCTGCTCCCCCTACCTTCAAGAGCCTGGCACCGCGCTTTTCATTGTGCGCAACGTGTTCACTACTGGAACGAAGCTGCTCCCACTCCCTTCAGGAGCGCTGCACAGCGCTTACATCCTGCACGACGTGCACACTGCAGGTGCGGAGCAGCAGGGCCGAAAAGCTTGTTGGCGTGCAAGTGGCGTGGCACAGGCAGTATTGAATTGCTTCTGCCGTATCAGTGCCCGCGCCACTTGCCTTTTCCAGTCCGACTCCGAGTCTTTCTCTAGGTAAGCCTGGCCTGATCTAGTTGCTGTGCCCTGGCCACTGATTTAATTGTTAGCCCCTGCCCTAGCCTTTCCAAGCCCCTGGCGCCAAAAACATTCTTGCCCAGAGTCAGTCAATAAAGAGAAGAGGGCATGCCGTGGGGAGGGTGAGGAGGCGGAGAAGAGATCAATAATGCACTCGTAATTTATATATAGGAAAAAAAATATCGTGACAGGTATGGAACTGAACGTTTTAAAGATGCTGTCTTGCTTAATTTAGATTGGATAAAAATCTCGTAATTTATATATAGGAAAACAAATATCGTGACGGGTATGGAACTGAACGTTTTAAAGATGCTGTCTTGCTTAATTTTTTAAGATCGAAAAAAATCTATTTGAATTTTTCTTTGAATTGACGCGTTCTCACATTAGAAAGTTCATGCCTCCTCTCTTGTAATTTTTTTTTACATGTAGTAGTGATGTAGAACCGCCACAAAATCGTGGTGATTGTGTGGTGGTTCCGCATCACTACTTGCATGTAAAAAAATATTTCGAGTTTGGAACTCTGCTCCCCCACCTCTGTAAACTCAAGAAGATGGAGCACAATATTCCAAAGACGTTTTTTCATTTTACTTCAGAAGGTGCGTTAATCCCTTTGTCACTGGCCTTTCTAATGGCAAAAAAGGGCATGGGTTTGGTAACTTCTAATCTACCTTGAACATGGGTGTCCACACCTGCTCCTCAAACCCTGGATCCATGGCACATTTTCAGGACAGTGATTGAATTTGTATTTTGATTCATGGTATGTTTCACCTGTTGCTATTCCTAACACCCAGCATACTGGACCTCATGAACTCATACGACGCCCCTTCCCTAAAAAATATGTATGACATCCCACTGACATCCTCTCAGTCCCTTCTTAAGAGTTAGCTTTTATGCCTGTTGGCAAGGCAATATTGATGAACATGGTAACCAAAAGAGTTCAGTTATATTTGTTCAGCATATTCATCAGCAATGAATTTGCAGTACACATCTGGTGTCCTTAAAACAAAATCTGTCACATATGCTCTGCTGTTAAAGAACATGCTAATAATGTATTCAAAATAAGAATATCGTATTTCCGCTGTGCAGTGTCAAGTCTGTTGAATGCTCTGCTGCTTTGGAACAACTGTTTATGGCAAATGCCTTCTTATGTTTCCTACCTTCACAAAGGAGTCAGTTAAAAAAATGTTTTTACTTAATGCAAAGAATTCATATTAAGCTAAGTCAAAGGCTCCCGGTGGGGTGGTATTCTGCTGTTAACATCTGCTTGTGACAACAGGTGTTACAGTCGATCGGCTATCCTTCTATGTTTATGATCAGCCTGGTTGTCATCCAGACATCCTTTCATTTTCAATTTCTGGTCTGATTATCAAATCTAATCTATATATATATGTATTGAGCAATGAGGAGGCAGGCATGCCACTCTGCACACGAGGTGCTGGCTTCTGAAACAGGCAGACATGATGGTTGAACATTTGAAGTGCAGCAGAGAGCGGAAGCTCTGTATGTGAGGTGAAGGGACAGATAAACAGGAGTATAAGTGAGGTGTAGGGAACACACTGATACTGCGAATGTTGGGCACGGGGGGTCACTCAAGAAGCTGCACTTTTGAGGGGCTGGCTGGCACACATGAAGATGTGCATGTGAGGTGCAAGAAACAAGCAAATATGACACTGTGCATGTGAGGTGCAGGGAACAAATTTACATGACAGTGAATGTGAGGTGCAGGTACAGAGGCTGTACATGAGAAAAGCAGAGAGGCATACATGAGGCTGTGCATTTGAAGTACAAGGACAAGCTGGTATGATGCTTTGCGTGTGAAGAGCAGGGAGCAAATAGATGACTGCATGTAAAATACGGGTAACAAACTTATGACATTGCATGTGAGATGCAGGGAGCAGGCACTCACAAGGCTGTGTATGTGAAGTACATGGAAACCCCCGTTTTTCTGCTGTTCAATAAGTGCTGTGCTCCAAGGTATTGTTTTTGAGAGCACATTAAACTCAATATGGGAATACTGAGACACCTTCAGTACCAGCCTCCATCTTCCTATTGCTAGGGATCAGAACCCCATACTCAGCTGCCCAGTCTAGTCAGGACGCAGCTTCTGTTCCATTTATACCAGCATTCAGGTGTTTTCCTTTCCCTTCCAACACTCTCTGCTTTGTTTGTAGCTCAACTAGAGAGTGCCCTTCAGAGACCGTATCATCATGGCATGTACCGCTTGAATGTGAGGGTGACTTGTGATGTTTTAGTAATCAAAGATGGAATGAGTACTATGGAATCATTGAAATAAAGCAGACTTTTTTAAGCGTTTAATGTGCCCTAGAGTAAAATTTGAAACATGAGAATATATTCTAGGGAACTTTAAGTATTTTGCTCAAACCACAGTATGGGCTCCAAAGAAATTAGACTTAAAGTCAATGAAACTGGGTGTGGGGGGCGTACCTCGAAAAAATGTGCGTGATGCTTCGCCTTTAGTAGCTCACGACGATTTTCACTGATCAGAAGTAGCTCTCACTACAGAAGAGGTTGGAGACCCCTGCCCTAGAGTTAAACGCACTTGGATGGGCAGCCGCTCCTTCCTTGGACCCAGGCTATGTAACTCCCTCCACGAGCCTCTAAGAGACTCAGCCTCTCTATCTGTCTTCTGCAAGGACCTAAAGACCTGGTTCTTTTAGCTTTCCGAGTTGAGCCACCTGTTCTCAAAGCGCCTGGAAACACTGGGGTAGCTATGCGCTATACAAGAACTAAAAAAAATTATACATTTTGTTGTGCTTTGCTAGTGGGAATATATTTTCTCAATGGATACACTTGATTTCCTACACCCCACCATATGTTTTGGAGGGAATGGTCCCTTCCTTTCATGGAAATCATTTTATTCCTGCAATAGTAACAATTACATTTCCAAGACTTTCTAGGGTGGCACTTAATTGACTCGGAGTTGGTGAAGGCCCTTAAATATGTAGGTTTGGTGTTGTGCACAAACTCACAGGGAATTCCAGTCATTAAGTACCACTTCCCAGCTGCTTCCAGCCCCTATGAGTAGATTTGCTCTCAGGAAAGTCTTCATGTGAGTAAATGCTTTTATTAGTGTAAAAAATGGCTTTTGCGCGATTTAGGCGCGCTTGCATATATAAATAGTTTTGAGAATCAGGCCCATAAAATTTGGACTCAGTTAGGACCTCCTGTGGTATTCATCTAATTGTAAAATGAATATCTCAGTCACCTAGGACTAGGTGTATATATTCACAATTATGGCTAACAGGGGATCTGAGGAGCAGAGAGATGATGCGACCTCCCAAAGAATTACACAATGCACGCAAGAGGAGAAGAACAGACTGTGAGTGGCCGCACTGAGTCTCGGATGGATACACAGGCACTGGACTCCAAATATAGTCCGGGTTCGTTTACACTAACATTAGGGAAACTGAGTGAATACTTGAAAGTAAATTTGCCAAAGCACTTCACAAGATGATTCTTCAAAAACCAAAGCAAGAAAGAGAGTAATAGTAGTGTTAGAACAATGTCCAAGACTGAACTCTGATGTAATCAGAACTCTTATATAATAATAAAAGCAGTCATATTCACAACCCTGCTGTGATCAAAACGCTGCTCTCAACAGCGGTTATTCATAAACCTGGCTTTTGAATATTGAACCATCTGACATAAAGAGAACGCTGCTGCGTTCTACGTTTGCTCAAATCAGAAATGTGTCATTATCAGAGACATGCTAGCATCCAAACCCTTGCATAACACAACACGAACCCTGGCATCACCAGAGAGGATATTTTCAGAGCTCTGATGCGATAATGCTGGCATAATTGGTAATCTTACTGCATAGCATCAAATAGTATAAGTGGATTTTTATACAGGGTATGTAGATTTATAAAGCATTCCGTCCTTTGGACAAGTAGATATTATATGGAATGTCATACATCTGGATCTGAACATTTTTGTGGGTAGACCAATGCGCTGGAGAGGTAAAGGCTGAGCATAAACACCAGGTCCATATTGTGTCTGGCTATGAGTATTGGGCGCCTCGATTTCTGGCTGGAGCAAGGGGCAACTATGGTTCCAAAACAGTTGGTTGCCAATTTAGATTTCTTTCCATCAGCCCTTAAATTTAAATTCCCCATGATAACAATTTTCTTGGCCAGGTTCTGCAAGTGGAGGGTCATTACAAGTAATTCATACAAGAATATTGTATGGTGACCTGGAATAGGAAAACGTATATGAAATTCTGTAAATTAAGGGGCTGAATTATGGCTCCAATGATCGTGGAAATTTGATTGCTGGTCATCCTAAAATAGAAAGTAGTCAGCCACATCAGGGAAATGCAGCCGCGGTCTGAGCAGGAAGGAATGTTGGGGCGGTGAGGCTCAGGCGACATATTTCGACATACGACCACAAGGCAAAAATGAATTATTTATTCCATTTTCCCTCGCGGTCATATGTTGAAGTCCCCCCCTGCCCCCCCCCGCCCCACCTCCCCACTGCTCTTACCTGCACGAGCCGCGGCTGGAGAAATGTGCATAACATTGGAAATGTTGTCAAGTGCAATGTCTGTGGTAGAGAGGGCAGACAATGCAATGCTTTGTGCTATTAAAAATGCATTCTGATGTTAACCCTCTTAGTGCTAAGAATAGATAACTTACACCAGCAGAATGTCCTCTGTATTGGTGAAGACGGGAAACAGCCATCACATCGCATGCGAATACAACGCAGTCGTTACAACGACTGCGTTGTTACATCACAGTACCATTACAACGACTTGCTGTAGGGGGCGCTCTAAACTAAGGAATAGTATAATTTACTATTCCAACACCTTCCCTACTATTGCACACACTGGAGTTGGAATAGTAAATTATACTATTCCTAAATCCAGCGCGCCCCCCCTACAGCAAGTCATTGAAACAAATTGCTTTGTAATGGTACTGCGATGTAACAAAATTGCATGCGTTGTAAACGCATGTGATGTAAACAGCTATATTTGTGAGGACAAGACCTAAATGTCCCTCCTGCGGGAGAGTGGATAAACGCAGGGAAATAATGAAATGCTTGCACCAGGGGCCTCCAGGATTCATCTTATACCCTGAGGTCTGTAGCTGAAGCGCTCTCAATAATCACCACATGGGCTGACACGGCCGGTCAGTGACCCCTGCTCACCTCAGGTAAAGCGGAAAATGCCTCCACTGACAGCAAAAGACACGATCATAGAAACAGCAGCTCTGGGAGCTAGAACGTTTCTCTCTGGACCCCAGTTTGCATGGTAGAAGCACTGCTGGAAAGGGAGACTCTCCACTTTCTCATTATGCCTCTCTTCCATTGACTCCTGAACTGGGATCGTGATGGGAAAGAAATCCCTGACAAGCAATTCCTCCATTGATTGGGTCACTAGCGATGAAATGGCGAACGACCCTCCCTATTCCTTCCACCTCCGCCCAGGGTGCAGAAAGGTTGTCAGGCAGCCATGGAAGGGATAAAGAGAAATATATTGTTGCACTGAAAATACAGCTATGGGAGGTGAAAAATGTCATTGGCAAAGGAAGACCATCAGCTGTCTAAAAGTGCCGCTTCCTAAATGATTCCTGCCTGACTAGTCCAGCAAGATGATGATAACTGAGCAAGTATCTTTTCGGAGAGAATTCACCCTCCTGAAAGGAAATCTGCTTGTGATTGTCTCTCTGCAACAGTCCCAGCACAGGATGTCTGTTAAAAGTGGCATATTTGGAGAGGAGATACAGATGAGGTATTTTAACTCTCAGTCTAAGGTGTGAGGGCATCAGTAATGCCCTTGATGTGAGGGATAGTTTTTTGTGGAGTAAGACACAATAAGTGGGGAGTCATGCTTCCTGGAAAAAGGTGCAGTTTTTCTAGCCATAAACTGCTTCAATATACGGAGCATTTTGGATGCATGGTTTGTCAGTGAGAGTGGACAAGTGATATGTCTGTAGTTTGGGGCCCCACTGTTGCTCAGAACTCAAGAAAATCGACCGACCTGATACCATTTTAAACGAGAGACCAGGGAGACTCTAAAGAGGTGTCTCTTACGTGAATTGTGCAGGCTCTCCTTTCTTACACATAATGCCAATTAAATGTCAAGTACTAGGGAAAGGCAAGATTTCCAAACATTTAAAAAAAACAGCAAAAGCGTGACTTTACTGACAATGGCAAATATTCCTACCAACTTGCATTCTCACACTCCCCTGGAAAAACACATCCCCGACATGCTTACCACTCGAATGCGGAACGATACAATACCTTGGATTTTCCAGAAACCTTTTGGCTACAATAATCACTATAAATTATCAAACCAGGTTTTTTAGACACATTGAGATATCTACGAACCCACACAATTTTGAAATGTAGTGACCAAGGGAATCCAGGGTGGTGTACACTGTGGATTACTGAAATGACATTATGCAAACCAAAAATCTGTGCAACTTGAGGGATGCCTGTAGTTATATGCCTCAGTCTGCCTACATCAAGGCAATTAGCTCTTTTTAAATCTAGAGAGCTTGGGTGACCCAGGGGACATCTTGTTACTCACTTAACTGCTTGCCTCAGCGCCCCCTTGCTTACAGGGCTTCCATCTACCTGGCGGGACTGGAGTTCCAGAACGCTGATTGCCCCTGTTCTTTGTGGCGCTGAATATCAGTGAAGGGGACCTCAAGTCCCAGGGAGTAGTGCACTATCCGCAGCTGCCGCTAGTGAGGGGGAGGCATTTGCCATCGCGCATAAAGCGCTGCCTCTTCCCCGCGGCGCTGGACATCTTGTTACTCACTTAACTTCTTGCCTCAGCGCCCCCTTGCTTACGGGGCTTCCATCTACCTGGCGGAACCGGAGTTCCAGAACGCTGACTGCCCCTGTTCTTTGCGGCGCTGAACATCGGTGAAGGGGAGGCATTTGCCATTGCGCATAAAGCGCTGCCTCTCCCCTGCGGCGCGGGACGCGCGTGACCTGCGCGAAGCCTGGGCCAAGGGCGGGCCTGTCCTTTCCTGTCATCGCTAGGAAGAGGCAGGGCAAGGCCACCCCTCTTTCGCTTGCTACACAGAGTCGGACTGCTACGAGGACCCAATACTGGCTAAAGAGGTACTGTTTGCTTGTCTTCCCTACATGTATGTAGTGGAAATCCGATAATTGTTTGCAGTCCAGCTGAGTAAATTTGTGAAGCTTTCTTGAGAACTACAACTATTCCACAGACATGGGGAAAAGAAAGACTATGGAAGGCGGGGGAGTTGGTGGGGGGAAGGTGGCATGGTTGGCAGATCCCGCAAAGGGAAAAAGGCTAGGAAGGCAACTAAGCACCCTGGCAGTAATTGTGTACTGGATCGTATAGATACATTGATTGAGGAATGTGAGGATTTACTAGTAGGTGAGCCAAATCTGCATCTGGATATGGATAAATCCCCGATCAGTACAGTACATCCTACTAGGGGAAGCCCAAAAAATCGCTCTGTTCCCCCTGCTATGTTTCTTAAGCATAAAAAAGGTTCAAAAGTCATTAGGGAAGAGAGCCATGCGAATCTAGCGAGGATGGCAGAATCTGTTGTTAGCACCCCAAGTCCCACCGAAATGGACGATAGTCATTCTCACATTTTTTATCCCATTGTAGACTGCACAAACAGATATGCTACATTGTTAAAACTTCAGGGGGAGGGAAGTACCCAGCTACCTGAATTACCTCTAGATAGTACTATAGAGCCGGTTGTAAATCATATACCGGTTACGCAGGATGTGATCCTTGTGGTCCACTCACTTCGGGCCGAAATAGGGATCATGAGGGTAATGATCGAGAATCTAACAACTATGGTTAGGCTTCTGTCACAAGAAGGGTCTTCATGCATAGATTGTGCAATTCATAGCGCTATCAATCCTCCTCCACCCAGCCAACCCATTGTTCATGGAAAATCGTCTGCCCCTCAAAATAGCGATGCACAGAGTTAAGGCACCCCCTTGTTTAGTGAGGTGGTTAAGCAGAAAATGTATTCATAAGTGATCCCTATTGCAAATAATGCACCTCCTAACATTATAAATACTCCTGGGTCTCGAAGTACAGATACATTAGGAAGGCATCCATTGCATGGTAGGAGAATCTGGAATTGCACATCAAAAAACAAGCAATATAGTACCCAAGAAGGGAGGGGGGACCAGAATATTGTCAAAACACAAAACACTCATAGACTATATATGGTGAATGTTCCGAAGCTGGTTCCCAACAAAATAGATAGTGTAGATTCGCTAACCAACAAGGGGTAGTCGTTCTGTAATTAGGGAAGACATCACTAAGGCGCATAGGCTTACCCCCCCACTAATCCTTTAGACTGTATTGAGCTAACTTTTCAGAGGGAGTAGTTGGCCGCAAATCTATTAGCACTCAAATTCAAAACTTGTTCCCCTGCTTTTTTATCTATTCAGTTTAGGCAGTTCCCGCCAGTTAGCCAGCCATCATGAGCAACCGGGTGCTGGTCGGATGGGAAGTTCTACATTAGAATGCAATGATTGACTGACAGGCGATCCTGAATTCCATTCTGGTAGTACTGATGACCTAATAATCTCCAGGGGTAGCTACCCATTAATGACTCCCAATTGTATAGACAATAACGGGCATACAAAGCCCACAAAAATATTATTCTCTTCTCCATCCCAAATAGCGTGCCAGCATGAGTCTAGCAGTATTCCCCTAGCGAACCCAAAGGAACCATCATATACTTGTCATACTTCTAAAAGGGGCACAATGATATCATGGAACATCGCAGGAATTAGTTCCAAACTTACGTCTCCGGAATGGCTTGCTTTTATTGATGGTTTTGACATTTGCTGTTTTCAAGAAACGTGGATCTTGACACCACAACACTTTGAAGGTTTCTTAAATTACCATGTTCCAGCAGTGAAAGGAGTAAAAGGTCGGCCCTCTGGTGGCCTTACTATATGGGTCTGCCAAGAATTAGGCATGAACATCAAGGAACTTCCATCTAAGAGTAATAATATTTAAGTGCTAAGATTAAACATGGGCCCTCTAGAGAATGTTGCTATCTATAATATTTATGTGAGGGGAACAAGAGGGGGTAAGTCTCAAGTTTTAGCTGCATTGGACAACCTCCTTGATCTATACTCAATGGATAGCAATATTATTATTGCAGGCGATTTTAATTCATCCTTCGAGCCACTTGCTACTGAAGAATGGCATCTCATGGAAGAAGAAGACGCCCAGTGGGGAATTCCTAAATTGGAACTTGTACCAATAAAGAAATGGACAGATGTGGTTATTCAGATTAATTCTATCTGTCTAGAGAAGGGGCTAAGGGCATTAAATGTTAGGACCCCACAAGATAGAGTGGGGGCGAATACATTTAATAATGGACTCAGCAAAAGCAGGATAGATTACATACTTATGAGTTTGAAATTCTGGTATACCATTGTTGACATAGATGTAAGGGATCGTCTCGAAAGTGATCAAAACCTCCTGTGTGTAGCCTTAAGGTGGTGCTTACACAACCAATTGCCCTGTAGGGAGGTCGAACTGCATTCCCATGATGTAGCCCCCACTAACGACATGAGACGGCTTAAATGGTCAAGAATAGCTGAACATTCTGTGTCCTTGGATAATATCTCCAAGGATGTTGATAGTGCTTTACAAGAGTTAGAAAACATCCTCTCTATTAGTGTGGAATTGGAGCTTGTTATGCAGTCTCATGATAGATTTTTCTCGCATTTGAGAACTTATTTTGTTAAACACTGTAAGCCCAAAAAAATAATAGACCAGAATTTTTGCCGTTGATACAATAAGGAATGCAGGCAGGCAAGAGTTTTCCTCTGGAATGCAATTAGAGGTGGTGAGCCTGCCACGGTACGCGCAGCTAGGCAAGCATACAAGAGTTCCGTGAATAAAGCTAAATGCTCCTGGGATGAGAAAAGATGTCAGGACCTCAAAGAGGCTAGCCCCAAGAACAATATCAAATTATTCTGGAAGATCATAAAGTGGGACTGAGGGGGTAACCAGAACATCCACAAAATTATGTCACACAGGAAGACTGGGTCAAACATTTTAAACCACAATACGCCCATAGTCCAATTGAGCGAAATATGGAAGGCCCCAGCCATGTGTTTTATGTAGAAGAGGTTTTTAACATTAATGATGTTATGGTAGCCCTTGAAGCAGTGGTTGGTGACAGCGCACCTGGCCCAGATGGCGTACCTGCTGATGTGTTTTTACATGATAAAATAAGATGGGGCAGGTATAGCGTGTTGTTGGCTAACGCAGTTGCTAAAGGTGCCCCCATACCGGACTCCTAAAAAGGAGCTGAAATAATCCCCGTATACAAAAAAGGAGAAAAATCATTGCCAGGGAATTATCTACCTATCAGCTTGATAGATTCGTTGCAAAAGATTCTGGGGAGGCTGCCCCTTAACAAGATCCAGGATTGGATAGAAGAACATAGCATATTGTCCCCCTTGCAGGCTGGTTTTCGGGCAAATACCAACACCATCGACCAGGTCTTTCGTTTTGTTTTACTACACTGGAAGACAGTGGTCCTGGGTAAAGGCAGCTTATACGCTGCCTTTGTGGAATTAAAATCAGCGTCCAATCTTGTTCCCCGTTCCAGCTTGTGGGTGACGCTGCAGGATTTGGGGTTGCCCATTAAACTCCTTACGCTTGTAATGAGATTGCACGAGGGTTCCCAAGGTATAGTGACCAGCCCTTTTCCAGTAGAGCGAGGGGTTCGCCAGGGTTGTGTCATGGCACCCACCTTATTCTCTTTGTTTATCAAAGGAATAGTTGATTGCATGACACTCGTGAATACTGATGCCCCGATTTTAGCAGGAGTAAAAATTCCTATTTTAATTTTCGCGGACGACACATTGATAATTTCAAAGACACCAAGTGGGCTCCAGCGAGCCCTGTTAGTTTTCGAAGAGTTTTGCTCTGCTTGTGGTCTTGAAGTCAATGTGTCGAAAACGAAATTTATAATTTTTAACCCACATAGAGTTTTTAAAGTTGGTATTTTAATGAATAACCGACCATTGGAACAAGTTAGAGCGTTCATGTATTTGGGGGTAAATATTCAGTGATTTAAAGTGTAACCAGCAAATTGACATGGCTACACTTAAGCACCGACAACTGTCGTGAGCGTTACGCCTGGAGCACAAAAAGTCTCTTACGAAACTAATTGGACCGGTGCTCCAAGTATATGATATGAACGTGGTCAGCTCAGCTCTTTATGGTGTAGAACTATGGGGGTTTGAGAACACGTCTAAACTTAGTGCATCAAAAAACAGGTTCCTACGTGGTATCACCAATCTCCTCCAAAGTACGCCATTGTGTCCTTTATTTTACGATCTTGGTAGGAAATCTTTATCTGACATTGCAAAACTACCTCCAGTGTTATATTGTCGCAGGTTGTGGACAACACCAGAATTGGCACAATATGCTGTGGGCTTCATGGACGTAATAAAATCTGACAACTTTCATAAAATTAGCTGGCTATGCGGAATTAGAGATGTCCTAGTAGGAATTGGCATGACAATGCTATGGAAGGATCCTACCACTGCTTGTTTTCCCTTAAAAAAGATTCTAAAAGAAATGTATTGGGAGATGGTTGCATATAACACTCTGAGATCTAGCGAATCATCCTCATTGACAGGAATCTTCTTGGAATTTAAACACATTCCGAGTTTAGAACCATATTGGGACACTGTAACCAAACCACTCGAAAGGAAACTGTATTTTCAGTTGAGGAATACCCCCATCCTTTCAAACGAGATATATGTGGTGTAATTCTTCGCTATGTTAGAAACTGCACTGTGGTTCAATCACAAAAAGCTAAAGATATGTAGCTGTCTTCCCAAAAGAAAAGCTGGACACAATGGATTGACTCCACTGCAGATGATGTAAATTGCATCAAATAATCATTAGAAGGCATTGTTGTAATTTGATATCAAACCAAAGCTTCAATAGCGACAGTGCTTCACACTATGACAACACATTCTTACCATTGCAGGTATGTTAACAGTTCTGATCATGTCAACGTGTGGGTCCCCAATGGACTTTTCAGGAACAAAGATGTACGACTTTGTAGTAACAGCAAATATTTTTGTGCCATTGTCCAAAAACGCGACCTCTTCCCTTGGTCTGTACTCCCTAAGAAAAGAAGAGGAGCCAAACATTATAATAATACTGACTTCAGAAATATATGTCTACATAATTCTTAAAAATGACTGACACAAAGCACTTTGTCTTCGTTTGATAGGTCTCTTAAATTTTCACCTTACACACACACAAGAAAAAAAATTGTGCTCATTGCATGCATCTACTTCAAGCGTTCCAAATGGAACACTAGACAAAGAGGTCCCTGTCAACAAATTACACAAATTATACATGAGACCTACTAACAGTTAGGGTGGGCCAAACCTTGGGCCAAAACAGTAACCAAGATGAATCTGCCCTGTTAGTTTAGTCTGCCTCCTGAGCACAATTTGTTTTAGAAGAGTGCCAGAAATCGGCCCATTTGTGGACTAGTGTCCGACCCCGTTCAGTGGCCACAAGGAAAGCATGATCTACTGAGTCTCAAATGTGGGGTTGAGATCGTTTGCCTCTGATGTACTTGACCCTCAGTGGTAACAATGGCAAGCAATCACAGGTTTCTCAGGGAGGTAAGGGAGACTTGTGCAAGCTCAGTACTTAAACACACATTAGTATATTAAATGAATGCCCAACCTAGTGCTTGACTTTAAAGAAGACAATTACTTTAATGGAACCTGGAACTAAATACTAAACATAGGGAAATGTGGAAAAAGTAATTTAAGGTCCAGGTGCTAGAGCAGGATGACGCCTCATTCTGCGTCTGAACTTGCCCCCACCCCACTCCTTCTCTCCCACCCCCATTGTTTAGGCGGTTCGCTCCCTGGGTTTGGTTTTATTGTGATTAGTCTCAGGTGCAGATTACCCCAGTGCTCTTTTGTTAGCGTCTTGTTAACTCATTTCACTTGTTCTCACTCAACTGTACTCTTTCAGTCCCTAAACAGGTCAATGCTTCTCAAGTGGCTGCCTGGCTCTTTGAATAATTTCCTGCTCAGCCTCTTCCCGGCTAAGTGCGAGCCTAGAGTTCCTCTCGTCTTCTTCAGTTTCCTGGATGCAAGCAGCAGTGGAAGCATACAAGTCAACAAGTCAGAACGTTGTGAGAGCTCAATTCTCCAAGGCGAGACACACACAAGTGGCATCTGCTTGATGCCACTACGGACAAGGACAGATGTTCGGTGGAGTGCTGAATGTTCTCAGTGCTTGTCCTGCAAATGCTTGGTGAAGCCTCACTTGAGATGTTCAGGTCCAGATAGGCTTAGACATGCATGGGTGGGCTCAGCAGACGGTGAGGTCTTGCACAAACCTCGCATGCTGGATGGAGGACCATGACTTCTGGCACACCAATATCTCAAGTTGCACAGCAGCTCTGGGTCATGCAGCAACTGGGTGCATGTACAGTGGCTTTGGGTCACACTGCGGTTTCACAATAAGGGCACAGTGGATCAGGTCACACAGCAACTATGCAGATTGGGTTAAGTATCTCAGAGAACACTGCAACTTCACCGATTAGGCACAGCAGCTCAGATTACGCTGCTGTTTTACTTATTTTGCACAGCTGTTTGGGTCAAGTAGCAGCTTCACATAGTGGGCATATTGGCTCTAGTCATGCTTCAGCTTCAAGATTCCCACCAGGAATCACACTTGAGAGTAAGGGGCCTCCCAACAGCAGTGCATATACATTGCTCTCTACAGCAGTCTAAGTTTGCATACCCAACTCACTAGTGTCATGCTCCACCTCGGTTCTCCTTAACAGTCAAACCTCCTGCATGGTTGGCAGGCTGCTTCCCTCTCTCAGCAAGCAATTTGGATTCTAGGTGCCTCAGGACAGGTAATCCAAGTCAAAGAAGAAGGGAGGTGCACTTTTAGAAATGGTTTGAGTGGTTCTCCTTTATAGTGTCCAATCCAGACAGCTCTCCAGACAAGGATTTTGTGTAGAGTGATGTGCCTCACAGCATGGTAGTCTCTAGTCTGGAGCGGCACAACGTTGTGTGAGCTTTCTGCACCTGGCTGTCGTCAGCCACACTTAAGAGTGATCAGAAAGAAGACTAAAGGCTGACCTCACCCAAGGGGTCCCTTTCACCATGATCAACAAACACTGCTGTCCCATCCTTCATCCCCATCATCTGTCAAATTGGAGTTCTTCAAAAACATTAATTAGAACCTACTCTCAGTAACAGGCCTAATTGAATTTTTAAAGGAGCCTTGTGTCCTCTTGCAGTACACTTCCACTGTCTGATAAAGAAACATTCTCTCCATCTTGTGAACAATTCTGGGTAGTGGGGGGTCCGAAATGGATCCCACAAGTCTCCATTACTCTGGTTCACTCATACAAACCATGCATGTAAAACACACTCACGACCTAAGTTAGAACATACAGTTCGATTTTTACATGAGTACCCACTCCAGTGACACTGAAAAATGTTTGGTTTCAACTATGGATTCAGGAAACATTATATGCTGCCACCACATCTCTATGTACAAAACCCATTACAGGGACAGTAGTTCAATGTCTGTACAACGAGGGCACACTTGGTGTGATCCTGCAGGGCACAGACTTGTTGAGTACCCTCTCATGTCAAAGAACAGGCTAAGGTCTCTGCGCACAAGCTAGATTAGTGAGGTTACGGAGATAATGAAAAAACAGGATACCAGATAGATGCTGTTGGCCACTTAGGGCAGGAGAATACAACTATATACCATGCAGAGGACATTCCCATCCCAACAACTATAAAAAAGGGGGAGTCATGTGCCAAACACAAAACTTCAAGTGTTTGAAATGCCATTACCCAATAGGTGCAGTCAGCTAATTTGCATTTTGATTTGGTGCCAAGTAGCCAGTTAAAATAGGGTAAAGAGAAGGACTTACTCATAAATTGAATGGCTGCTAATCACAGCAGCTGTAACAGAATGCTGTTTCAGCAATGTGAATAGCCATATTTTAGCATATCACAACTGGTCTCTGGTTTTAGAGCATTAAGATTGGTTGCTACCAGCTAAACGGAATAGCAGTGTCCCAACCCGCCACTCACATGTACATGATGCGTTGGGCAGGCTGGTAATGTTGCAGCAGCTCTTTGCTTGGTAAGGTACATTAATTGGGCAATGACAACATCAATTAAGTACAGTGCTTAGAAACTGCAGAACTGTGAGAACAATTTAATCGGGTTGGACTATAAATAGAGTAGTATGGGGGGGAGGGTTGAAACTGAGATGCCCTTTTGAACCAGATGTGAAGACGATAGCACAGAGTACCACAATGGTAAGAAGACGCTAGGCTAAATATTTTCTAAAGCACTCCCCAGAGGGACGGTTAGAATTTTGAATTGTACCTTGGCAAGAGAGACCCTGTAAAAAGAACAATTGATGGACAGAGTGCAGAACAATAGTATGCATTCCCCCAAGTACAGAGATCTGGGCCTAAATCCATCTTTTTTTCCCCATGCTATTCCAGTTTGAGCCCAGGCATGTGCATATCAGTCTTGATCCTGCGCCCAATGGGAACAGTTCAGCCCGAACTGCCAGGCCAGGTCCTCCCTGGACTGGAAACAAGCATCCCAGGACCGGTTTTGGGGTTTCACCCCTCATAAGCCAGAATAGCTCGACTCTGGTGGCATGGAGAGCACAGGAACCACGTCTGGGCATACCCGTCCTACTTGGGGTGAATAATGCAAAAAGAACAATTGATGGACAGAATGCAGAACAATGTCATACATTCACCCCAGTCCAGAAATCTGGGCCTAAATCCACAGTTGTTTTGCTCCCCATGCCATTCTAGTTTAAACCCTGTCCCTGGCCACGAGCTCCTTAAAGAGGGTGGGATGTTTGTCATTGGCGTAGGACGAACTGCATAATCCTGCAAATATCTAAGACAGGGTTGATAACATACTTGTGGAAAGTCGGGCATTGCATAGCACTGTTGTTCTCTTTGGTCACAACATGCTTGAGAAGACAGACAGGGTGATTCATGTCTTTAACTAAATATCCCAGCGTTAACCACAAGAGTTAACTGACTCAGCCATCAAGAAAAATGGATCACAACAGAAGTTGTGGTAATTCTCAGTTCCGACTGCGGTTAGCAAAAACAATACTGAAACGATTAGAATTCTGTATCTCCCCTTCCATATATATAGAGCAGGCTCAGATGAAGCGCATAGTATATTTAAAAAAATTCAAGAACTAGGTTTTAATTTTTACTAGGTTCTTAGAGAAACCACAAACCATTTCTCATTTCATTTGCAGATCTGTATCAAGGGGAATACAGTAATACCACATACCATACATTTCATTGAGATGAGCAACTGCCGCAATAGATATGTGAATAAATAAAGTTAAACAATTTCACCACAGGTGAGAATCCATATTAGAGATTAAAAAGGTATCAAAAATATAAGCGAACACGCATTTTAATTGAAATTGTGTAAGATAAGTCGACTCCACTTGATACTTTCTCTAAAATTAATTATTAAACTCTTTAAAAAAATGGTAATGGACAATGGGGGTGCTGGTTAAAATATTTTGCCTAAAATATGTTAGTAGGGGTCTACCATTATTAAATTACCTAATAACAAAATATAGTATCTGTAGAATGACCAACGATTCACTTAAACTCCCCCTCATTTTTTCATTCGCTCTAGACAGTATTGAGATCACAGAGTATTTTAAATGAATACGATTGAGAAGATAAGCTCGAGGATGAAATGACAAGTTGAGTGACTCAATAGGTCAATATATATCTTATTCAAACTTGTAGAATATCTGTGAAATAAAGACGTAGACTTTGAAAATTAGCTTAGCAAAAGTGATGAACAATATAGATAACAAAGTAAAGGGACATAATGTTTTTCAACCAAATGTGGGTTGTAAGGTTCCCGTTATATGATCTGTACCTAAAGAATTTTTCCTGCTTCTGGGGAAAAGGTAAAATTTTAGTGCATTTTGTATGTATGATGATCTTAAGGTTCCTTGTATAAAGAATGTCTTTGCTTCTTGGGTTATATGTAAAAAGTGTGTTCTTTGTATATAAAATGAACATCATGTTTTAATGTTCGTGTTAATTGGATCTTAAAGTGTTAACCCCAAAAGTGTTGAATTTGATATTTGATTTTCTGTGTCTAAACAGCCCTGAAGAAGCGCAAATGTGTGCAAAACACTTGTTGGATGTTGTGCTGTTTTTACAGAGGCATCAAGGCTGTATTGCTTTGCTTATATAAACCACTAAAGAAAGAATAAGGAAGCTAAAAAGAAACAATGCAAGATTTTCTGTCATTGTTTGAATGTGGTAGCATCTCAGGATTGTGATTTAAGGACTTTGAAGTATGTAGAATTATACGAAACATGGTCATTAATAGAAATACTGCCATCAGAACATTTGTTTCTGTCTACCGGACCAGAAGTGATTTATTTGACTGGTGCTTCGCTGCTGTGTACTCAACCCCCAAAAAAACGTTCCTAATGGTACAGACCTGAGTAAGCCCTAACTATAGGAACATTTAGCAAATACATACAGCTGTGGAGAATCAAACGTTTTATCAGTGATAGACTGGCCTGTAGGGCAGTCTGGCACTGCCAGATTGGCAAGCTTGAAAGGTGGGCTAGTATTTTTTGTCCGGTTAGGGCCCATTGTACCAAAATATAAATGCATCGTACACAGGTGCTTTCGCGCCGGCCCATCTGCCGGTGGCAGACAGCCCAGCAGGACAGTCCAACACTGCTTTTGACTGACTTTACAGCAACTCTAAGGACCTATCACCACCGAAGACCTGACGTATGCCTAACTTTGTCCAAGAACACGCTTTCGAAGGCACAGAAATTAACTTTGGCTAATTGTGCCAGAGTATCAAGGGCTGAGCACAATCATTGCACCTTTGCTTTATCCTTTTGGTAGGACAGTAATGCTCTTGGTTGCCATTTTAGCAAGTCAGATAACACAAAACTAGTGAGTGTCTCCGAATAGGTGTTGCAAAATACAGGAAGGAAAAATCAAATGGATATAAAAAACAAATAATGGAAAAATCATTTGGTCATAGCAGTGAAAGCTAATGGTTTTGCCAATTGCTTTTTCCCCATGCAAAAGAGCTAAGTGCATATGCCATCTTTAAGTGTGTTTATTTCAAGATTACAAATGCATTCATAGATGACTTGTGCATCCATGGCGGCCATGTTTGAATGGATTTGTAATACTGGAACAAACTCATTCAAAGATGCCCACGGTGGATGCACATGCATCCAGAGCAGCCAAATTTGAATATTACAGACCCGTTTCTTGGTGCCTGCTACACCTGCATATGCATGTTCATTTGTGGTGGAGACCATCTTGAAATGGGTAAAAACCCATTTTAAGATTATCGTCTGCAAATTTAATACTGTGCAAGAAAAAGAAAGCTGTAGAGTGGAAGGAGAAATTCGAGTAGAGGGAGTAAGAAAGAAGAGTTGATCAGGAGGCAATGACAGGGATGGAACAGATGAAGGGAGAAATGAAATGGGATAGAGGAGCACAAGAAGGAACAGAGAGCAAGAGGACCAGCTGGAGAGGGAGTTGCAGGGGAAGCAATAAGGAAAGTAAATGGAAGTCTGGAAGCAATGTCAAGGGAAGCAGCAGATAGGGAAGATAGCAAGAAAACATGAACGACAAAAAGTAGGTTGTTTCCTAGATGCAAGCGGCAGTAGAAGCGTGCAAGTCAACAAGTCAGAACGCTGTGAGAGCTCAAGTCTTCTGGGCGAGATACAAAAAACAACAGCATTGGCAATGCCAAATGGTCTGGCTTTAAAGGAATAATATACGGTGTGAAACATTACAGGTAAATAGCATGGGAATAGGTACGTATTTGTGTGAAAACAAAGAACAGTTGGTGTAGTAGGGTAAAAGGTTAGTTGATAGCTGCACAGTCAAAACATATAGGTTAATGATAGCCCTCCTCACATTTGTGCTGCTGCCAGAGATAAAGAACATAAATTAACTATTTAATTAAGACACTTTAATAGCACTCCAATGTCATGTGTGTACCCCTGAAAATGTAAGCTTAGGCAGCTGGATAAATAAACAAAATGATCACAGCAGCATAGAGGGCAAGCACGTTTTTGTGGATGCACACAATGTCTACCCAATCAAAACATGCATTTCTGGCTCCCAACATGTGGGCGGAGCCAAAGCCCCTCTTCTAGTGATACACTCATTATTGTCTGGCGACAGCTGCGCTCAGGCCAGACCATGAAATGAAGATAGACACTGAATCAAGGATACAGCTGAGATAGATTAAAAAAACATGCAATCATAAGTAAGAGGCTGACCCAAAGTCCACTAGATATATATTGGAAACAGAGGGCTTCTCTATTGAACTTAACATACATCTGGATTCGACCGAATCAGGTCAAACAAAAGACGATAAAAAAATATTTCAGTAAAAAATATTGCAGGACAATTCATTATATGGAAAAACACCACAAGAATCTACAAAGTCAGGAAGGTGCTTATTCCTCAAGCACAAAGTTGCTTAACAAATGCTCATTGAGAGCAGGTAGCAATTTAACAAACAGCCTCGATGTGCATGTCCCTTTACAGCTTACAAGTCCGAAATGTACTCAAACAGCACAACGCAGCAAGTAGATTTAAATTAGAGCAAGAGCCAACCAAAGTGGATCAGTGTCCTCAGTGAAGTCACTAGAGAAAAAAACTTTAAAAGACCGGCCCAACAAGCTCCTCCCCTGGAATACTTTTAAAATGCTGGTATTGGTTTCTGAGTATAAAACAAGAGGGGCTTGTGATATTATCAATTGTGGTAATATCATTAAGCTCCTACAAAGCATAAAATCCCTTGATCATTTAAGTTCATTAGAAATCCCTTCAATTCAGTTTTTACTACCCCTGGGCAATCAGTTACAAGATATCACTCCGGTGGTTATCTGCATATTCTCACACAGAAGTCCAGGAAGGCGGTGCAAGACGCCTCATAAAAGGAAGCCACAAGTTAATAGGGACTTATTCACTGCCGCACAATCAAATTGGGCGAATCAGAACTGTTACAAAAATTATATCAAACTCTAAGTTTAGATGTGTCTGGGACCAGAACATTACCATTGTCTATAGGTAACTGGAGCTTGCTTCCAGGGGACCTGACCATCCAATACTGCTATTGAAAGATTTCAGATGCTTTGCACCCTGCTATTTTGCATATATTTAAACTCTGCACTTAGAATACTGGAGGCAGATCGAGCAAATTAAGCGATCCAGAAATTAGAGATTATCTGCAAGCCACCAAATGTTAATATTACAAGACACATTAAATACATATTTCACTAGGTTGATTGGATTTCTATAATTTATGTAGCCATCCTAAACATTTAAGAAAAAAGGTCGCTCCAGAGGTAGATTAGCACCGTTTATAAGTTCTGAGTTAAATTACACTTACTCATATATTAAATCTGAAGAACTAGGGCTGCTCACTAATAAAATAATATTGAAGGGGGAATGGCACCCCTTTTTGCTGATAATTAACAACTACATTAATCCAACACTGTCTAAGAAGCGAAAGGCAGTGCCCATCGTCAGCTCTTTTATAGCTGATTTAAAACAGACTCACAGTGAGTCCCACATTATGTTATCTGGGGACTTAAACATGAATTTGTTTAGCAATCCGTTTACTGATAAACTGTATGTATGTATATATATATATATATTCACTTATAAAACCATAGGTTTCACACATGTTATAGTTAGGTGGACATTTCACTCGTAAAAAACCAATGAAATTCCACCGTTATAGTTAGTTCAGATAACTGTAACTCGCGCGCCCGCAATCCACTGCTCATGACGTCACATATTACATCAATCATGACATGGTCAGTGGCATCACTCATGACATCACTGATGACATCATCCTTGTGATAGAGTGGCGGTCGCGCGAGTTATAGTTATCTGAACTAACTATAACGGTGGAATTTCATTGGTTTTTTACGAGTGAAATGTCCACCTAACTATAACATGTGTGAAACCTATGGTTTTTTAAGTGAATTTGCAAGGTTTTTTAAATGCTAATTCCTAACTATAACGTGTGTGAAACCTATGGTTTTTTTATCGAATTTGTACGTTTTTTTAAATGCTAAGTTTTGTATGTTTTTTTTGTGGTTTTTTTAAAGGTTTTTCACCGTGCGCGCACCGTGCACGCAGCCCGCGATTTAAAAAAAATATATGTATATGTTTTTTCAACAGCAGTCTGATGGTAACAGTTCCTAAAGGATAAAGTAAGAGAGATTCAGACAGCCAGTTAGGCTTAAGAAGGATGTGCAGTGTCTCCAAGATGGTTAGAGTGTGCCGAGAAAGAGTGAAGGTACTCCTATGTGGATCTGTAAGTGCCCTCACACACCCAAACAGGTGTATAGCATCATCATCGGGCTTATGCTCCTCGTGGGGGTGGCGCTGCAGTCCCTCACGGGCCCGTTTGACGGGGCTCTTTGTCGGAGATCTTCAAGGAGTTTGCCGCATTTGTGCATGGGGGTGTGTGGGGCTAAGTGTAAGTGGTGTGGTGAGTGAGTTCTAAAAAGAGCCCAAGGACACTTGCAATTTATTGAGGGTGTCCTCGGGGTCCAGGTAAAATATATCACGGGGATGGAGAAGCAATCTCAGTTGCCTGTGTGAGAGGGGAAAAGGAACAAATACAATCCCTCTTCTCTCACCCGTGTAGTGACTAAAGTGAGTGTGTCAGGGGGTCGACATGTTTCGCGCCATAGATAGTCCCTAGTGGATCTGGGGGCGCTTCATCAGGACCAAAAGAGTAAGGTATGTCAAATGGGAGTCGGGAAAGAGACACCCTATAAACCCATGAGTCCTAATTGTAGGAAAGTAGTTGCAAAGCAAGAGATAGGAGACACGTCGTCTATCGTGTCCCTTGTTACGGCCTATAGAGGAGACAAAAAGCACACATAGGGGGAGAAAAGGGGAAGAGAACACATTCCAAGGCCGTTAATAACAGTCTAATGTCATGTGGATAGTATATCTCTGCATGCTGGTGTGTCGGAAAGTGCCTCGGTGGGGAACCTAACCAGACACAAGCATGCAAGTGGATGGAGAGGGGCAAGAATGTCCCTGGAATGCTTAAAACTAGAATAAGTGGTGGTCAAGTGGTCCATGTGTAAGGCTAGACTAGGTGGCAAGAATGCTCACTAAGAAGTGACATCGCGGGTCTATGGTGTGACTAGTGTGCATATGGGAGAGGTGTCCAAATGTCATTAATCTTGACTCATGAGTGTGATCATAAGTGATCTGCTGTGCTCTTAAAGCCACATGTACTATGAGGGTGAGTATGCCGAAAAACACAACAACGCTGTGCCTACCCTCCCTAGTTCCAGGTCAGGCCTCGTCAGCTTCGCCAAATAGCAGTGAAGACAGCTGTGAAAAAACGGCCCGTAAATCGGGACCGATGTCGTTAATAGTACACTGTGCCAGGAAGAAATAAATACATACAGGTGGTATGGCTCTGTTAAAAACAGCTGCTCAGGATAAGGTTAATGGTAACTGGCTGTGGTCTTTTTGGCCGCCAAATAGCAGTGTAGGCAGCTGTGAAAAAAACGGCCCGCAAATCGGGACCGAAGTCGTTAATAGTACACTATGCCAGGAAGAAATAAATACATACTGGCGGTAAGGCTCTGTAATATAAGCCGCTCAGGATATGGTTGATGGTTAATGGCTGTGGTCTTTTTGGGCCGCCAAATAGCAGTGAAGGCAGCTGTGAAAAAAACGGCCCGCAGATCGGGACCGATGTCGTTAATAGTACACTCTGCCAGGAAGAAATAGATACATACAGGCGGTATGGCTCTGTTATAGGGACCCCCTGACAAAGGCTAGGGGGTCAGGAACTCTCTACCCTGCCCCCTTTTGACGTTCTCCACCTCTCTTTTTCACTCTCGCACCCACAACAAACAAAATGGCGGCCAACACTTCCTGATTTTGACCGATTCGGACGTTGACTGACATGTAACCACCAATCAGAATTACGCTCGCGCACGTTAGGGTGTGCGCACGGTGCGCGGCTATAGATATTTATGTGCTTTAACTGCAATTTTCTCAGGAAATACTAAACAGATTGACTCCATACATGCAAAAGGCACATGCCTGACCTGAGGACTACCTCTCTGCCAAATTTCAAGTAATTCTGTTCAGCCGTTCGGGCTGTACCTTCGACTAAAGGTCCTATGGGAAAATGCATGGGGAAAACACGTTTTGGGACCCCCCTTTTTTCTCGGCCCCCGCTTGACGAATCACCCCGAGACTTTCAGGGTAGGAGCTGAGCGGAGCGTCCCATTAGTTTTGAAAATTTCGCGAGGATTCGTCAACCGGTGCCAAAGTTATTCAAAATAGAATTTTCAGATTTCCTATGGAAACACGGTCCTAACTATCGCCAGTAGATAATATATTTATATCTATATCTATCTATCTATATATATATATTGCACCAACTCCTCGTAAAACAAGGATGACGACGCCGTGTCTTCCTTACAAATTATTTTATTTGCCGGTTATTGCTGTACACATTTTGCCATTTTTCTGCCATTTTGTTCACCAGCAAGGAAATAAAGTTTTCAAAGTTATTTAAATCACCACCATGTTGTGTCACGTGTATTGCTCCTACAATAAAACTAGAAAACAGACACGTATTTTTACCATACAATACAAGTCACCCGCAAAGTATTGCAGCGATAACACAGCCATATTGATTGCATTGGGAAAAAAACTTTTAATGCACAATACATATAAAATATATCGCTAAAATAGCAAACCGTTAAAGTAAAAAATGCATAACATGGGATTGTTAAATTACTTGCAGCCCTTCTTCACAGTCTCACAATTTATATTGACCGTGATATTGAACGTTAAGAAGGAGCCGAAGAATGAGGGATATTCATACTTAACCCCTTCGGTGCTCATGACGGAACGGTTCCGTCATGAGCCACGGTTGAGCTGTGCTCATGACGGAACCGTTCCGTCATGACCACGCCCGCGCAAGATTCCGTCAGCACAGCGGCGGAATCTGCGCAGCATGGAAGGGGTTAATATGAAAAATAAAATAAATATAAAAACTTATTGTTTAACCCTGTTCTTTGTCTTCATAGTACCAAGATGGTCCTCGTAACATAAGGTTATAACTCTGCCACGTAAACTGCCTGGGCGAACTAAACGTCCACACCTTAATAAAAAAAAAAATCCCACAGATAGTTCATCCTTACTTTCCAGAAGGCCTGCAATACATTTTTTAGGTAATTTTACAAGGCCTTCCATCAATGATACTAACCTTCACTTTCGACAAAATCTCATCCTGTTCTAGCTCAGTGTCCCATACATCCACCTTTATACCTTGTAATTTGCCAGCAAACAACACTGCTACCAAACAATCATTCAACTTACTACTAGTATCTGCCTTCATTGGCAATGGTAATCTGCTGAGAAAGTCTGCAGTTTTATTACGCGCAACGTGTGTTCAGGGCATGAGTGTCCAGCTCGTCGCCAATCTTGTGCAGCATTGCAGCTATGAAGACACTTCTCTCAATATCTTCAGGATTTATTCCAAATTCAGTTCCTGCAGAAGTACAAGGCACAGCCTACTCCTATAGTACCAACTGCCACTCTGCTGTCTCAATTCCACCCACCGCATTCACATTTTACACCACTTATCCCCAAGCGTGAGACTGTATCCGGAAACTTTCTGCCACAGCATCCCTGCGCGCATGGGGCGGGGCGACATCACGCGACTACGCCCAGGCGTTGTCCGCGTACGTGACGTCAGCGAGGTCACATAAGACCCGCCCCGGTGCGCCCACGTCCGTTTTCTTCGGAGAACTTTTCCGCACCACAACGCGGAACCACCAGATAAAAAACTGTGGGAGCATGGAAACAGTGTGCGAAGAGCAGAAAAATTTAACACACAACCTACCAAAATTCCACAACATAACAGTTTGCACAGCTACTTCTTAACCTATCATGCTGGCTAATTTGCACACCAGACCAGGAGCCATTAAAGGGGAATGGCAGCAGGCCACTCTGAAAAACTGACAAGATTGAAAAAGAGACTTTATATCTATTCGTAAAGCTATTCGTCCTGAACCCCTTTTTGGCTTTCTTGATGAACCAAGAGTTCAGCTTCTATTGGTACAGTTTTTAACATTAACAGGAAGATTCATGCTCATGGAGCTCAGTGGTATCAGCATCTGGAATTACAAACTACCAGTAAAACATGAGTTTTCTCTACTAACGTTTTCACAGATGGGGTTTGTTTTGGATGTTCTACTTTGAGTGATTTGCTCTCTCACTAGCCCTCTATCCGGTTTTTAGGGACCAAGATTTCAGAGATCAAAACCGTGCTCCTTTGATGTTTTACAATGCAACGAAATCTGAAAGCCTGCACAGTCAACAAAGCTCAAGATAAACCTAACAGGTTCATAAGGACTGAACTAGGGTTGGCTGGGAGTACCAGGTCAAATGCCTCAACCCAGGTCTAGCAGGTACAGTAACCTTCTTCAGGTTGTTCATCTTATCCACAAAATGCCAACTTCTGGTCCTTTATTGTAAGCCATCTGCAGCAGTCTGGCCCTGGGTCTCCCAACTTGAATGTGAGACAGCCATTTCAAGCTGGATGCAGACAAAATTGAAGTGATTTTAGTTGGACGACCAAGTTCTTCCTAAACAGCCTCTTGATGGCAAGCTCCATGGGTCCTGCTTCAGCCACAGTGTCCAACGCCTATAAAGGAGGCAAATTTGGTCTCCCATACAGACAACTTTTATTCCTGTTGTGGACCATAACAAATACGCACAGTTGCCTTAGTGTCTCAAACCCACTGAACGTTTTTAGTATGGTCCACAACAAGCCCATTGCTTGCTACTGGTTGGCGTTCTTGTCACTCTCTTTTGCTTCTTTCTTAATAGATGCATGTCCTTTCTGTTCTAGTGTTTGTACGTCACATAGAACATAGCTTCTTTACCATCCTTTTGATTGGATCAATTGTATTCCTGCACTGCTCACATCCAGGGAGCTACATTTCATTTTTACTCATTCAATACGAGTAAATGAGTTTTCTCGCTTTCTCGCCTTCAAAAACACACCCAAGCCTGCCCTAGTGCTCCCTCCTCCTCACACCACACTCATCCATAGTTTTGCACACCCCCAGGTTTTTGTTTGCTTTTTTTCCATCTCCTGGCCTCTTACCTTGAATTACTTCATTGTTCCCCCACGGACTTACTTTTGCTCCCAAAATCTTGCTCTGTTTACAAAAAGAGCTTTCACACAAGTCGAAATAATATATAAAAAGATGTATTTACCACTCCAAGTTGAAACCCCAAGCAATGAAATGGCATACACATCATTCTGTAAGAATGCTTGTGTGGTGACATATGCACACACATCACAATTCATGCACCAAATACAAAATGTCGTGGCCACCAGCAACATCATCATGACACATACACAAGTGTGCGCACATTCGCATCATTGCATGGTTTTTTTGTTTCTTTTCTTGTGGTGCTAGCATTGGCAAAACCCTTTCTTTTTGCAGATGCTGCACACCATCAACAAAAAGCATTGTCAAAGTAACTATGTCAAAAAGGCGAGATTTACTGGATTTGCCAATTCTTGGTTTTGATAGACATCTTTAATGTAAAAGGGGCACCAGGGCTGCAGCACTCATTGTGCCACCCTGAGTGACCAGAGTAAGGCCAATGTCAGCCCGGCACAAGAAGCTTGCCTGTTTTAGTTCGACCCTGCACACACCATGTGTGACATGGGCACCACACTGCATTTAATATATGTCAGTCACCCCTAAGGTAGGCATTCTATAGCCCAGGAAGCAGGGTGTATTACATTATATATGTGGAAATATATGTGCAAGCATATGTTGCTCTGCGGTAACCTTATAAACGTAAATCTACTGCAGTGACCAACCCTCCATAGCCATAGGATAACATGCGCTGGGCACTGGACATCCCAAGATGTCCAGCTCCATTATGGAACAGTCGATTTCCTTTGTGTTTGGTGTCAAACACCATGCTTTTCAACCCCTGACATGATGGTTGTGATGAGATTTAACCAGCATGTACCTAGTTGGCACTTTAGACAGTGCCCACCAAGTTAAACCAGTGTTCTCATGCCTTGGCGGGCATTTTCGAGGGTTGGCAGGCAAGATAGTTATCTGACCTCATGCTGGGGAGTGGATGTCGCTCCCAGAGGTCAGAGACAAAGGCCTGTGTGCGCATGAGGTGACAGCCCTGCTCACACAGGATGGCTAGTGAATGGAACCATTACAGCGGTGAGCCTCAAAGGCTTCCCCCCCACTGCTGAATAAAGGTGTCTCCCACTCGAGGACAAAGCCTTCCTCTGCCCCAGGCACAGTTTATTGCGGGCAGGTGGGAAAATTAGATATTCCGGATGCGTACACTTCCCTAAGGCTAACTACAACTCTAAGGTGCTGCAGCTAAAGTGTACAGTCGAGAATGGTTTTGACCATCTTAAATTTAGTCTAAAAGGTGTGTTCGGACTAGTTTTAGTGATGTACACCCACCGGATGCAGTCACTACGAGGTGCATGCCCATTGGCTACAAGTCCTCACACCCACTAACACCCCCTAACTCGAGGATTTAAGGGACACTTTGGCCACCAGAACCTTAGATTCAACGTAATACCAAGAAGATCCCTGTTTCCACAACAAGGCAGGACTCCAAGAAGAGAGGCGCAAAGATCTGCACCTGGGTGGCCACTCTGCTTGATTTTGACTTGACCAAGGCAATAAGCCAGTTCCAAAAGGAAGGTGAACCCCTCTGCAATCTCCAGGCTTCACAAGAATTCATTTAGGCTATAGGCACTAGTCTCCTGCAGTCGGCAGGCACAAACTGCTAAGTCCCGACCCTCAGCGAGGCTCAGCTTTGTACACTATTTCCTTGGTCAGACAATTTCTTAAACCACAGTGCCTGCAGGTATTAAGGCTTGTTGGGGGTCAGTCCGACTACTACCTGCTTTGTTCGACGCTCCAAGAGAAGGGATCCACATGCACAAATGACCATCCACCCCAGTGGCTCCATCATAAAGATCCTGCATTTACTTTCACCCTCTCTTGGCACCCCTGCTAGCACCCATTGCTGCGGATCCTGCTCAGCCCCACGGATAGCCCAGAGCACTTTTGCATCTGAGTCCCCGGAGCAAGGTAGATCCGATCTGCCTGGAGACTCCTGGTCCAAGGCCAGCTCCTTGCTTAGGTTCCAAAGGGTTTTGCTCAACTCGCCATACAAGTACCTTTTTGCTAAGGTAGTCATTTAAAGACCGCAAGCCTGATTGACAGCTTTTTTGACAGCTAAAGTTCACCTCTGCAAACCACTCCCCTGAGCCAGGTAAAATTGTGCTAGCTGTCGTGAACTGGTCTAGGGGCTAACTAGACCTTATCTCTGAGTGGGTTCCATTGAAATCACTCTCTAAATGTCCGATTGCATATATGTGTTTTTCCAATTGACCGCAATGTTAATGTTTTACACTGCAAAGTACTGATTTATTTAATGCTTGAACACGGATAACTCCAGCTATACTTTATTTCCTGACTTCGTTTTGGTTTCTAAAAATACATAAAAATCAACTATAAACTGGTGTATGAAATCTCTTGAGTCGTGTCAATTACATATCCACCCTGTTGGTGATGTGAAATGCTTAACACGTTTCTCTAAGAAGCCTGTCTGCTCTTTGCCACTCTACTAGGATTGAGAGAAGATGTACAAGTCAGTACCCAGGGTCCATCTTTGTGCATCATGCTAGTATTACATGGTAAGGCACCCCTGCCAAACGACATAATACTTTCACCGAGCAACAAGTCGATCAGTGTTTACCTAACTATTTACCAGAACGGGTACAGATTATCCAAAATCTAGCAGCCCACCTGGTCCTTGACCTCACACATCGAGAAAAACATTATATGTAATCTCTGATCCTTCTACTGGCTTACAGCATTGACGCACATTCTCTATAAAGTGCTATGCATCTGTGACAAATTCCTGGGCAACCCTGGTCCCCACTTCCTCTGTTACGTATCCATTATTACTTCTCAACATGTCTGCCAAGATCTAGCACTTATAATCTGGTTGTAGTTCAAGGCATCATGCGAGCTAGATAAGGGAGTCACTTTTTTTCTTTTCTCACTGCCAAAGCTTGGAATTCCCTTGCATCATCTCTTAGAACCGCATTGACCTATGAACATTTGAGAAAAGCCAGAATCTTGTAAACTATACATTTTTTAGGTTTTGCATGCAAAATCGTAAAATGCCCATCAATTACTTACCTTTAATTACCATTGGTTGGCTCCCAGGTTACTTATTTCCTTGCTTCCTATTGGTCAGTGTCTCCTCCTTGGGTCTGGCTCTCTCCTGGGCTCCAGTTGTCGCTTCAGTGTTTGTCCCTGCCACGGAGCATGGACCAAGTACAGCTTCCTGAGGCCTGTGTCCTTTCACTGGTTTCAGGCTGCGGCAGGTACTCTTTTGTTCCTTTACTGCATGCAGCCTTAGAGAGTGCATGCTTCTGTAGTCCCTCTGCTTCATCTCTGGACTCCTTCCACTCTCTGTGGTGTTAACCTCACACTCCTCCCCTTGGTGAATATACCCCCCTACCCTGCAATCCGATTTCTTTTACTCTCCTTCCACCCGCCGTCCAATCTTTTTAAACCACCTTCCCTCGTTCCCTTTAGCCCATCCTATCGCCTACCACTGCACATTCTTTGTTAGTCACCCTCCTCCCTCTTGTTTCAATGATTAGGTGTACTACTGACTGGCAAACGAGGTCAATTTCCTGAAAGTTGCTGGTTCGCACACCTGGTGTTCTGTTTGCAAGCACTCTGATTTCTGAACATTTATTATCAATACTTTTGTTGCCCATGGGAATCGGTGCAGTGCCCTTTAGGGGGATGGATTGAAAAACTCGAAGGGCGTGATGAATTTGTTCAATGCAGTCATTGAGTAACTGAACTACATTTCCCAAAATACTTTTTTGTCTGTGTTGGAGAGTACTAGAGTGTTTTCTCGAGTTTGAGATTTAGTGAATTGAGATAGATCACTTCTCCTTCTTTGACAAAAGTAGTAGGAGTGAGGCAACCTTCACCACACTGCTTCATACCTGCAATACCTTATTAAAGTAAAAACAAGGAACTTTAGGAAGGAAGCAGGGGATACCTGTGCTCACGGCACAGTTTATTTGCCTAGCGGCAGGGATGCACATGCAGTCCTTCCAGGCACTGTGACCTGAAATGAACCGAAGGCCTGACGTGGCTTCCAAATCACCTACATCATTCAGTGACACTCTGAGCTTTAGGTTTAGGCTATCTGGACAGAATGGTTTTGGAAGTCCTGCCATGCTCCACTTTGCCTCCTGCGAGGTTCACACAGCATTGGATTTCAGCCAGAGGGGTGAAATCACTTGTAACACAGCCCTCAACTCCTGGACCGGGTGTCAGACACCCCCTGCCCTCCATGGTGCCAACCTCTCCCTCTCTCCGTGGTGTCGCCCCCATGTCATCTTCTGCTGACCCCAACACCCCCCGTCCTCCTCCTGTTCTCCGATCGGTTTCCCATCCTCCTGTTGCTTGAACCCCCCAAATACCTTGAACATGGCCTAAAGGGAAAGAAACGGTATGACGGGGTCAATGCTCGATGCATCAAAGCGCTTTTTTTCTCAAAGCCATGTTGTACAGCTGCTCGTGCTGCGGTACATTTAAAAACATTGACAAAGCCAACAGATTTCACATAGGCGAAGCCTATTGGCTTTGCCAATGCTTGTTCTGGTAGATACCAGTAATATCCCCACAGCAGCAGAATACCTCTGTGTGGTGACAATATGTACTTGGAAGTAATGTTTCATCCATACAAAGCTTAAAAATATCCACAATTTTTTTAAGCACATGTTCAAACTTCAACAGGTCATCAGACTTCAGCCTACACCCGCACTTACATCTCCATCCCTGGTGGCAATACCACTCCTAAATCACGTGGCTGTGGCCAACCTAAAATTGCTGGGCCACATTAATCAGATATAATCTTCATCTATAACGTCTTTCGTCAATCTCGATTTCACCTTAACGAATACTTTCAACAGCGGCCGTCCAAACAAACATCTCTTTTATTATGCCTATCCCTTTCTAAACTGACCAACAAGTTGTAGAGTTGAAATCCCTGGTCAAACTATCATCCTGCTCTTTAGTTCATCCTTTTTTTACATCACTGGTATGTTTCTTGTTGAGGAAACTAACTCTTAGATTTGGTCCACCTGAAAAGGAACTTCTTTTAGCAAAGGCGGCTAACATCCTTTTTCCACGGCAGGTCTACAGATACTGAACTCAATATGGACTGCATCTCAGCCTATGACAGAGGAAGTAAAGGAAACCGCTGAATGAGAGTGGATGATTGGAGGTCTTCAGAGTTATGTAAGCTCTACCAATGAGGAATGCTATGACAGGCAACACAGGCAGAGACTGTGGTCTTCCCTTATCCCTTGCTTCTTCAAGCACTGTGCAACCACCAACACCCCCCCACCCCAACTCTCTCTTCTGGCCATAGTAGCCAGATTGTTCTGTCTTATTCCGAGCCACAAAGCTCGGAATAGAACAGGCACATACTCTATCCAACTGGCTTACAGAAGTCGCACAGGTCAGGTGAAACCTGGTAGAAAGCATAACCGTCACAGAGGCTGCTACCTACAGAAAGGCAACAGCAACGGCGAAAACAACAGATCTGATGAATATCCGCACCTTGGGGGTCATTTGTCAAAGAAAAGAAATCCATTAACTATGGTGTTAATTGAGCTCCCTGACATCAACGAGGGAAATGACATTCGGAATATTATGAAATGTTTGTTTCTAAGAGACACAACTCAGTTTTGACCTGCATTTGAACTGAACTGGGTCACCTCCAAAAACATTAGTGCTGAACTCGTGTGTAGTGGGTTGAGTTCCACCACGCTCCAATTGCCACTCACTGGAGATATAAGCTGCTCCTGTGAGCCAGAAAATGTATTCATCTTTACATGCAGGGAAAGATCTGGCCCAGACAGCAGAGGCTACACCACAAGCACTAACGATGGCTGGTTAACCATAACAAGTTGGGATAAAGCTCCTAGGCAGGCGCACAACGCCCATTGGACTCAAAGGGCTTCAGCCCCCCCCCCTCCCCGTCGTGTGTGGCAGCCCGGGATGAGACCGCTTCCCGGGCACACACACAGCCGTACCCGAGTACTTCATAGGTCTTTAAAAGACCTTTTGCTTGTTAACGAGGCTTTGATGGTTTTCACCCCTGCTTAGAGCCCCTGCAGCTCCACTCTGCCTTTTGTTTGAAGAATCAGCCCCCCCCGAAATTATTTCTTAGCCCCCCCCAAATTTTACTCTAGTTGCGCCTCTGCTCTGAGGAATGTGGAGAAGCTAAACACAGCTGCCGATGGCCTGAGGAGAGCATGTGGCAGACATCACTGAATGTTGAGAACCTGCCTTTGTAAGAACCAAGGTCCAGTTGAACATGGGCAGTACGTGAGGATCACTGTCAAAAGTATGAAGCGTTGCCGAGAGCAGGGGGTGGTGTCACTGTCCAGCCGAACTAAATGCAGGTATTCTAATCTACACCTGTCAACAGGAGTGAGGGAAGAAAGAGATCAAGATACCATTGGGGAAACCCGCTTTACAACGCAGCTTGTTCAGGTTGTTTGTTTTCCTTCCCCGAGAACGGTGTGCAGCTGTTATGTGTTCACCATGATGGACATCGTCACTGCCACCTGCATGGGTGCTTGAAGTCAGTTTGCACCTTTGAGACATGCACACCCTTTGTGTGTTCAGTATGAAAGCATTGCACTGAACTGCTGCATATCATCCTGCATTAGCAGAGGGCCGCTGTCAGCACTTTCCTGCTAACTACAATCTCCCTTGCACTCTGCCGCTGCAAGAAAATACTGATGCATGTATCAGAAGCACAGACGGTGATAATGATATTGACCATGTGACCTGGAAATAGATGTGCAAAAAAATCCAATGTGCATGCACACATCTACCAAATTACAATTAAGTATTGTAACAATTGTCTACAGAGAACTTTCTGACTTTGCACTATAGTCCAGAACATGCACCACCACTGATGCACTGAATCTCTCCAGTCATAGTGTAAATGTGTCTTGGTTCCCGTGGCTAACATGGGAAAATCAGACTGTTGCAAACACAACAAGATGATGGACGTAATGCTGAAACTTTTCAACCGCTCACCCCCAGTCAATAGATCTGGGTTGAATCCATTGTTCTTTTGCTCACAATGCCATCCAACTTTGGATCCAGCCATATGCAAATCAGTCTTGGCTTCTCGTGGGAAAAGTCCTGCCCAAGCTTCCAAGCCAGGTCCTCCATGGACCAGAAACACATATCCTTGGACCAGTTTCGGAGTATCACCCCTAATCAGCCAGGCTAGCTTAAATCCAGTAGCACAGTGAGCAAGGGACCCACGTCTGGGCATACCCTTGGCCACTTAGTGCAAACATTACAAACACAACAAGATGATGGACGGAGTGCTGAAACATTTACACCACTAAACCCCAGTCAACAGACTGTTCACATTCACAGATATTTTATGCAAATAATAAGGACCCCCTGAAAATTCCTAGGACAGGGTAATATATGTTTGTAGAATAACAACCTAGGCAATCCTAAATAGGTAGCAGTTGTAAATAATTTCTATCTAATAGTCAGAACAGTTTAAGCAGTGAGACGAAAAAGTAAAAATTGTAATTCTTTTTTAATCATAAGTTCTGGGTACATTCACAATTAAAAACAAATTTATTATATACATAGTAAAAAATTATGACAAATACTAAAATAAATTGTGGGTTACACAAGGATGAAGAATAAACAAATGTGGTGGCACAACTGTATATTATTCGTCGCGCGTTTCGGCGTAGTTAACGCCTTCGTCAGGAAAGCTAAGGCCACAATTCCTGTAATATAAAAACAAATATAAAAATTCTGAATCATATTTCGTCACTGCCAGTATATTTGTTACAAATTCTCTTAGTGTTGAGTTTAACATATCTTAAGTCTGACTAAATAGTTTGATTTAATAAACATATGGTATGCCTTCGATCACAAGGTTATAGTTGTGATTTTGTTATAACAACGCTGGGTTTGATCACAAAAAGAAGAATATCGGAGACATCATCAGCTTCCAGATACAATAGGACTATTAAGACAATATATTCCATTCTTTAACATTTCAGCTTATTTCTAATTAGTAGTAATTTTTACAGGAAAAAGGAATAGTGAGAGGATATAGAGCAGATAGTTATGGTCTCCATTAATTTAATTAAAGACAGAGGATAATTCGTTACATGTCTACCTGTGCTTCAAGGATCAAAACGGGGGTTTCCAGGAATTTAGGTAAGTTATTTTTCTTGTAGGTGAATACCTATTAATGTAGAACAAATGATTAGCTACTTTTATTAGAAGCCATTTTGTTTATACTAGTTCATCCCAAGTTGATTAATACCTTAATTGATGTTTATTCATTCAAATATAGTAGGTGTTGAGAGGGGATGGCTATTCTTTTATGTTCTGTATTCCGATGAGTCCAAGAACATAGCACAACCTAAGGTGATAGGAATTGGAGAATATATAACTAGCTGATATTTAAAAGAGAATATAACAGCACAGCTCGGTTACTCATTAGTGCCGTTGTTACGTTACCTCATTTGGTGGAAGTTTTACGTATAGATGACAGTTCTTTAATGCTTCATTACACGCAGTTCTTATATGTTTTAAAACCTAGGAGAATGAAAGCACGACGATGTTCAAATGACTATTATATATATTTAAGTCTGAATATGAGGTATAGTTTATGATTTGATGTGGTTGCCGCGTTACCTGGTATCAAGTAGGTTCTTGTAAATGCCGGGTCTTGATAAAAAGGATGATATATAAAACAGTGATAGTAGGGGCGTCGCAGGTATGATATAACCTAGGAGTTGGAGATAAAATGAATGAAGTTGGAGTATTACGTGGGGGAAAGATATGAAAATGAGAGTAGTTACTGTGTTATTAGTACGAAAAAATATGTGTGCTGCTAATAGTCTGCCAATTTGAAAAGAGATTCGCTTATTGTATAATATAGGAACCAAGTATTTTTTAGTATGATTCACGAATGTGCGAGAGATATCGTTATAGTGTAGGTTAAAACATGCAGCGTTTGATAGTTGTTAGCGAGCCTTTTTCGTGTCACATTAAATGTGGAAATGTCTATCGGTCGATCTAAACAGGTTTACTTAAGCATTAAAGGTGCCTAAAGAGTGAACCGTGTCGTTTCTAGTGATATTTACTTAAGCATTAAAGGTGCCTAAAGAGTAGACCGTGTCGTTTCTAGTGATATTCTCCGATATTTTATTTGTATGTTACACGTGGTTGCGGCTACATTATATATACGCGCAAAGCGAGTGATAGACGACTTGTTACAGACTAATGTCAGGATCTAGGATAATAACAGTCTTGAGCTTGCTCTTAATAGCTCAGTCACGTAATCTAATATTAAGTATTTAAGGTGATATTAAGTAGCGGGCAGGCTTACCTTCGCATTAGCTGCGTTGTTGATGTCGACCGGGCTCTGTGGATAATGGTTGAAACAATGTATCTATGTATCCCGCCTATATATTGGTATTCGTCTTTATGAGTGGTGCCTTCCGATTGGTGCAATTCTAGAGCCTAACGTGTGAAGATTACGTAGCTTAAATGACGTTAGGCTACGTTTACAGCGTGTGGAAGTAGCTAGCCTCTCAGTGCAACGTATCGCTTTTTAAGTTGTGTGTTCACGAACGCGATGTAAAAAATACGGCGCGTGGCGTAGCGGAATTCATTAACACATGGTGATCTTTCACATATCGCAATTCGTACTTTTATCGTTTAGATAGTATATAAAAAGAGGTATATGTGTCGCCGTCAGATGGTACAACCTCCATGTTATGTTATGGAATAGATCCTGTGTCACATAAGTGACATAATGAGAGGCCTATCGTTGTTTTTTCTATTCGCTAAACAGTGAGTCTTCAAGCTTTTTATGCACAACAAAAAAAGCTTGAAGACTCACTGTTTAGCGAATAGAAAAAACAACGATAGGCCTCTCATTATGTCACTTATGTGACACAGGATCTATTCCATAACATAACATGGAGGTTGTACCATCTGACGGCGACACATATACCTCTTTTTATATACTATCTAAACGATAAAAGTACGAATTGCGATATGTGAAAGATCACCATGTGTTAATGAATTCCGCTACGCCACGCGCCGTATTTTTTACATCGCGTTCGTGAACACACAACTTAAAAAGCGATACGTTGCACTGAGAGGCTAGCTACTTCCACACGCTGTAAACGTAGCCTAACGTCATTTAAGCTACGTAATCTTCACACGTTAGGCTCTAGAATTGCACCAATCGGAAGGCACCACTCATAAAGACGAATACCAATATATAGGCGGGATACATAGATACATTGTTTCAACCATTATCCACAGAGCCCGGTCGACATCAACAACGCAGCTAATGCGAAGGTAAGCCTGCCCGCTACTTAATATCACCTTAAATACTTAATATTAGATTACGTGACTGAGCTATTAAGAGCAAGCTCAAGACTGTTATTATCCTAGATCCTGACATTAGTCTGTAACAAGTCGTCTATCACTCGCTTTGCGCGTATATATAATGTAGCCGCAACCACGTGTAACATACAAATAAAATATCGGAGAATATCACTAGAAACGACACGGTCTACTCTTTAGGCACCTTTAATGCTTAAGTAAATATCACTAGAAACGACACGGTTCACTCGTTAGGCACCTTTAATGCTTAAGTAAACCTGTTTAGATCGACCGATAGACATTTCCACATTTAATGCGACACGAAAAAGGCTCGCTAACAACTATCAAACGCTGCATGTTTTAACCTACACTATAACGATATCTCTCGCACATTCGTGAATCATACTAAAAAATACTTGGTTCCTATATTATACAATAAGCGAATCTCTTTTCAAATTGGCAGACTATTAGCAGCACACATATTTTTTCGTACTAATAACACAGTAACTACTCTCATTTTCATATCTTTCCCCCACGTAATACTCCAACTTCATTCATTTTATCTCCAACTCCTAGGTTATATCATACCTGCGACGCCCCTACTATCACTGTTTTATATATCATCCTTTTTATCAAGACCCGGCATTTACAAGAACCTACTTGATACCAGGTAACGCGGCAACCACATCAAATCATAAACTATACCTCATATTCAGACTTAAATATATATAATAGTCATTTGAACATCGTCGTGCTTTCATTCTCCTAGGTTTTAAAACATATAAGAACTGCGTGTAATGAAGCATTAAAGAACTGTCGTCTATACGTAAAACTTCCACCAAATGAGGTAACGTAACAACGGCACTAATGAGTAACCGAGCTGTGCTGTTATATTCTCTTTTAAATATCAGCTAGTTATATATTCTCTAATTCCTATCACCTTAGGTTGTGCTATGTTCTTGGACTCATCGGAATACAGAACATAAAAGAATAGCCATCCCCTCTCAACACCTACTATATTTGAATGAATAAACATCAATTAAGGTATTAATCAACTTGGGATGAACTAGTATAAACAAAATGGCTTCTAATAAAAGTAGCTAATCATTTGTTCTACATTAATAGGTATTCACCTACAAGAAAAATAACTTACCTAAATTCCTGGAAACCCCCGTTTTGATCCTTGAAGCACAGGTAGACATGTAACGAATTATCCTCTGTCTTTAATTAAATTAATGGAGACCATAACTATCTGCTCTATATCCTCTCACTATTCCTTTTTCCTGTAAAAATTACTACTAATTAGCAATAAGCTGAAATGTTAAAGAATGGAATATATTGTCTTAATAGTCCTATTGTATCTGGAAGCTGATGATGTCTCCGATATTCTTCTTTTTGTGATCAAACCCAGCGTTGTTATAACAAAATCACAACTATAACCTTGTGATCGAAGGCATACCATATGTTTATTAAATCAAACTATTTAGTCAGACTTAAGATATGTTAAACTCAACACTAAGAGAATTTGTAACAAATATACTGGCAGTGACGAAATATGATTCAGAATTTTTATATTTGTTTTTATATTACAGGAATTGTGGCCTTAGCTTTCCTGACGAAGGCGTTAACTACGCCGAAACGCGCGTCGAATAATATACAGTTGTGCCACCACATTTGTTTATTCTTCATCCTTGTGTAACCCACAATTTATTTTAGTATTTGTCATAATTTTTTACTATGTATATAATAAATTTGTTTTTAATTGTGAATGTACCCAGAACTTATGATTAAAAAAGAATTACAATTTTTACTTTTTCGTCTCACTGCTTAAACTGTTCTGACTATTAGATAGAAATTATTTACAACTGCTACCTATTTAGGATTGCCTAGGTTGTTATTCTACAAACACATTCACAGATATACCAGCTCACTCGTCACCACCTCGTGTCACATGATACTGGCTCGTTCACACAGTCTGCCAGTAAACAGCTAATATCACACTGTGCGCACATAACGAGTTATGTTTGCAACATTGAAGAGACAACCCCAATAGAGTGCGAGATCCCAGCTCACTTAGTGTGGGCTATGTTCTGCCAATCTGTTCTTCTCTGGCTGTCTGATTCGATCTGACAGTGATGTTTTTGGATACCAATAATTGAGTCTCATTACTCCAAATTCACTTTGAAATTTGTTAAGCTGCATTTTTGTTTTCTTGTTGATCTGTGCCACACTGTCAGAGGTGAACTGGTTCACAGGGTCAGCACTGTGAGCTAAGTGCTGCCAACGTCCATCAGGGTTTTAAAACCGCCCTATCTTGTTCGTTTTCGGAGAGCGTGGGAGTGTCTGCTAGGACAGTGTCGGGCTCCTAGTCCCATCTCTCTTTGGACCCTCTTTTGCCTTCTTCCTTGATAGCCCTCTGGTGATTGTCTTCAAGTCCCCTGACCACTTTAGATACACTCCTTAAGGGCCACGCCTCTTGTTCACACCGAAATACACATTTTAAACTTGGCAGGTCTGCGTTCATATGTGTTTAAGTAATATACTGTGAGACTAAGCATACAAATCATTTTATCACTCTATCGAACCATTAACTGAATAGAGTCCAAATCTTATAAAGCCACAGCGCTGCCTGGGCTATATACTAATTTATTGTGCCTCCTCCAAGACTTTTCTGCACTGGAATATTATATCCAACACCGATCTCTTCAAGACTAACTATTTTACTGGCCGCCCTTGCTACCTCCCTAAGAAGGCATTTTGCATTCAGTGAACCTGCAGTTGCAACTAATTCCGGAGACTCAAGGGGCATCAAACAGTGGTTGTTACAAGGGTTGAAGACACACAATTGATGGACGGAATGCAGAACAAATCAAAACATTCTCCCTCAGTCAAGAGATCTGGGTTAAATCCATCATTCTTTTGCTCACCATGCCACCCCAGTTTAGACATGGCCGGCCATATGCAAATCAGTCTTGATCCTGTGCCTCATGGGAACAATCCAGCCCAAACTGACAGGCCAGGTCCTCCCTGTTGTTGTTGTTGTTGTTGTTGTTACAAGGATTGCCCAGTTTCTCCTGAATTCACTGAGCCCTGGGGATTCGGTCTAACGCAACTACACATGCAATTTGTAGACTTTCTACCCCTGCGTTTTTCAAGGTCACAGAGCACAAATATAGTCAGTGGGAAAATGATTGGGATGGAGGTAAATGTAAATGTAAATGTTGTAGACTTGTAAAGCGCACAGCTGCCCCAGCAACGGGGCGTCCCGGCGCTGTAGACCGCTGGGGAACCCATCCTGGCTATCCCTGTGAGATGGTCCCTTTCTGGGTATCTCCAAGGTGAAACCAGGCATCCCCGGCGTCTGTGGGGGGCCGTTGTAGAGATGAGGCAAGCTTAATGCCCAGAGTTGCCGAGTGTGTTCCTGGTTAGAGTAGGTACCGAGGCGAGAATTATCGAGTCCGTTTTGACCCTGGTCCACGACCCTGCCGCGTCGGGAATTGAACCCAGGTCCCTGGCCGATTCTCTGCTTACGGGTCTGCCGCCTCTAACCAGTGAGCCACACCTCTCCACATTTTAAAAGTCCTCCCAGGAGCCAACATGGCCAGCTTTTTAAGCATAATAATAATATTCAGGCACAGCCCTAGAAACGGAGTGCATAGCGCCCAATGCAACTGTGCCTAATTACCATAGACCTGGCTGTCTCTTTTAATAACAGGGTGGAAATTACACGGTTACGATTCTCAAAGGTATCTGGGAATCACACACAATTATACACAGCATCATTTTAGTTTGGCTGGCACTGCGACTGCAGTGCGCTCATGCAGTGTTTGATACTTCACGTGCCAGATGTGTGTGTCCTCCACTACAAAGGCAATACCGGGTGTCACAAAAATCACGATTTACTTTGCTGCTATATGTGTTGTAATACACCCATTGTCGTAATGTTGTTACCTGTCATGATGTCTGGTCTAATCGTAGTTGGATGGACTCAACCCTATCCTTCGAAAGCTGTTTTGCCATCTGAGCTAAATGCTGCATTGCTATAAATTAGCCCAGCTGGGCGTGATAGCAACCCCATTACAGCACGTTTATCGCACTTCCCAGTCACTTTACACGAAGGTCGCCAAGCTCTTTAGCCTTTCTTAAGTTGAGTGTCAGAACTTGTGTCACTTATCACACCGCTGCATCCTCCACATCGTAATACACAGTATGACATATTCGAGGGAAAACAGGTTGAAGCAATTAAACACATACTGCAAACTCAACCTCTTGTAGAAAGGAGTTAAGGCGTGATAGTGTGGCTGAGGGGATGATATAAAATATTTGCTTAATGACAAGCAAGGTGAGCTTCTTGGGGGACCCTAACAGATAAGAGGAATCACTGGCAAAGCCAAAATGTGTCACCTGTGACACCTGTTAGCTTTGATTAAGCTTGTTTTCACCCAAATAGCTGCTGTGCATGAATACACCTGCAGAGCAGCCAACAAAGAAAGGGTTGATTATAACTTAAAAAGAAAAAAAAAAGAAATCAGGTGTCTCTCCCGCACCGCCACAATTTAGCATTTTCCCAGCATACTCCCACGAGTCGCCACCAGTGGGGAGATGGCCTGATTGGACTCAGCACTAGAGGGGTTCTGTTTAGGAGCTCCGGAGGCTCAACTGAAGTGCCTTGCGAGAGCGGACGGATGACAGCCTGGCGGAAGTAGGCAGGGATGCGAGGTCCGTGGCGCAGCAGCACGAGGCCCGCCAGAGAGAGAAGGCAGTCTCGACCTCCCCGCATCAGGATACGCAAGCAGACGCCTAAGAGGTGAGCTGGGCGTCTGCTAAGGAGAGCGGGAGGAAGAAGGAGTGGTGGCCGGGAATGAGAAACTGGGACCAGACTGGGAACCCTGGCGGGCAGATCCTACTGTGGGGCCCTTTTCAAGTAGAAAGCCCAAAGTCGATAAAGGCGTTGGGGCAGAGACCAGTGGCCAGTTTGTGCGGGCTAGAACTGCCCGAAGAGTGCTGTAGTGCCCCCTGTGCTCACCTCACGGGACACAGCAGCAGGAGGCGGTGAGTGCGGAGTGCAGGCGGGAGGATCGCAAAGCCCCGGCTAGGAGCAGGCCCTAATGACCAAGGAGTTGTGTGGGCACCTGATGTATATTTGACCGCTAACCTCCGGAAGCATTTGAAGGACCGCCGTCACCTGCCGCCGATCCGAGGGCGTACCACAGTGGGCAAGTGACAGAGTGTGGCTGGGACGACTGCTGCGCAGAGAACCCCCAACGTGCAGAGAAAGCTTGAAGACCTGTGTGGGCCCCCTCCCCAAGAGGCGCTGTGATGGTGAGTCCCTCAGCGAGGGAATAAAGCATCTGCGGGCACTAACGGCACAGTGTCCTTGTGGAAGCCCCAAATATATAGTTCCTCAATGGGCCACAGTGAGGTCTCGATCGGAGAAGGATAATCAAGCAAGCTTAAAGCAAGCCGGTAGTCCCGATCCACACACCGCAGGGAACGACACGCGTGGGGGCCCCCCCTACAGCTCTCTGCAGACATAAAAGAGCTGTAGTGCAATGTGGAAGAGGTGGGTGATCGTGATGTGGCTCTGGAAGAACAAGAGACAGGAAGGGACGAAGAGATAGAAAGGATGCAGCAGGAACTCACTCTCCTCAAAGAGCAACACATAGAGCTGCAAGCCCAAACAGAGGACTTGGAAAACCGGTCCCGCCGGAATAATGTCCGTATCAGAGGGGTACCAACAAACGCAGAGGGCGAGGGCATTAGGTCATTCGTGCTGGCCCTCTTCCAACAAGTACTGGGTGAAGAGCATACCGCAGAAATCCAGATAGATCGAGCACACAGGGTTGGTATGCCATTTTCTAAGATCTTTATGCCACCACCCTCTACAAAAGAAGGAAATTTCAGTCTTTTACAGCACATCTCAAGGAAAAAGGGATATCATACTCATGGGGACAATCCTTCTGGATCATCTCCCGCTATGATGGTAAGATCCGACAGCTTCGTTAGTTGCAGGAAGCAAGGGAGGTCCTAGGGATTGCAAAATCTATGTCCCCGGAAAGAAACAGCAGGTCACCAGAGAGAATAAAACGTGCACAGCCCCGATGGCAAACTATTGGAAAATCCTCTTCATCCCATAAGCCCAACTTGAAAGCAATGGTGAAGGAGAGAGAGACTGTTATGAATTCGCTTGCTGGTGGTCCGGATCAGGCCTCTCCCTCCTGAAAGGGAGTCCACTTCCTCGGTGGAGCCGGGAGACATCTCCATTGCGGATCCTGGCCTTGAAAGACACTACGACAGCAACCTACTGGAAGTTGAGATCTTTGATATTGCCGGATCGTCCACTGGCCCAAGGGGACATTCCTACCTAGACGAACTGTTGTCTTGATTGTTCCTAACTATGTTCTTTTTGCGTTATTTGAAATGGGGCTCATTTCTGTGTTTTTTTTGTTGTTTGGGGATTATGTTTGTTTTTCCTGCACCGATCACAGACAAGGCACCAGCTGGGCTCCCTCGATCCACCTCTCTGGGCCCCTTCATTGCTAACTAATAAACTCAGAACATGCACGATCCCGCAGAGCTAACACACCCTAAGGCACTATGGGCAAAGATCTCAAGATCGTTAAGTCTTAACACGTGTGGTCTTAACTACCCAGTAAAGCGCACAGCGATACTCTCCCTATTGCAGAACTCAGGTGGCACCATTTGTCTTGAAAGCAATGGTGAAGGAGAGAGAGACTGTTATGAATTCGCTTGCTGGTGGTCCGGATCAGGCCTCTCCCTCCTGAAAGGGAGTCCACTTCCTCGGTGGAGCCGGGAGACATCTCCATTGCGGATCCTGGCCTTGAAAGACACTACAACAGCAACCTACTGGAAGTTGAGATCATTGATATTGCCGGATCGTCCACTGGCCCAAGGGGACTTTCCTACCTAGACGAACTGTTGTCTTGATTGTTCCTAACTATGTTCTTTTTGCGTTATTTGAAATGGGGCTCATTTCTGTGTTTTTTGTTTTGTTTGGGGATTATGTTTGTTTTTCCTGCACCGATCACAGACAAGGCACCAGCTGGGCTCCCTCGATCCACCTCTCTGGGCCCCTTTATTGCTAACTAATAAACTCAGAACATGCACGATCCTGCAGAGCTAACACACCCTAAGGCACTATGGGCAAAGATCTCAAGATCGTTAAGTCTTAACACGTGTGGTCTTAACTACCCAGTAAAGCGCACAGCGATACTCTCCCTATTGCAGAACTCAGGTGGCACCATTTGTCTTTTACAAGAGACTCATCTCTTGTCAAGAGACAAAGCGCGCGTGCGATCCCGCCACTTTCGCCGTCAGTACCGGTCCTCTAGCTCCGCTAAAAGAATGCTATTGCTGTGCTGTTCTCCTCGGTGCTAAATTTGATGGCAAAGTCATCTCTACACTTTCTGATGTAAAGGGCCGCCTGCTAGCACTTAGAATTCGTTGGGGCTTCACACACTTCACCCTAGTCAATATATATTTCCCAAATACCCAGCAAAAACCCTTTATTGTTAGGGCCCTCACAGACGTCTTAGCATCCCCTGATGCAGCAATTCTGGTAGGAGGAGATTTTAATTTTGTGACGGATTATGCACTGGATCGATCCGGCCAACAATCCGGGCCAGCTGGGGCGTTCTCGCCTGAGGGGCAGCAGTGGCTTGATGAGAATGTCCTGTGGGATGTATGGCGTCAGTTGCAACCGGGGACACAAGATTATACAATTTTTTGCATTGGCAGCGCTGACCACCAGGATGCATCCATCGAACCGAGATCCCTCTCCGATCATGCAATAATCAAGGTTACGATGCAGGCCAAGGGTGGCCGGTCTGACCTTTCCAGATGGCGTCTAAAGGACATCTTTTGGCAATCCTCAAACGTCCTGCTAGACATGCGCTTAAAACTCTCGGAGTGTTTGCAGCAAAACAACAGGAAAGACACTTCTCAGGCAGTCATCTGGGAAACACTGAAACTGGTAATGAGAGGGGAATTTATTGCAGTATTGGCAGTGCAGAACAGCGAACGTCTGGAAAAACTATGGGCCTTAGAGCAAGAAGTTTGGGAAATGGAGTCTATACACAAACGCCCCGGGGCTCCGAGGTCATGGAGAGAGTTGGAAAATAAACGGCTATACCTGGACAATGCAGAATACGCCCTCCTCCGGCACAAATTCTTCCTGAGCAGCGACAGATGCGGGAAAATGCTCGCTCAAAGACTTCGAGCTAAGACGATGGCCGCCGCCACTGCCTCTATAAAGCAGCCTTCGGGTGAGGAGGTATTTGCAGATTTTCAGATAGTCGAGGCCTTCAAGACCTTCTATCAGACCTTATATGCCGAAGATGACTCGGGCATCAGGAGGCCCCTGCCTACCTTGAATCAAGCGTGAACACTTGCCATTCAGATGCTATCGCATCCCAACTTGATAGTCCAAAACGAGCAGAGGAAGTAATTTTGGCAATTGGCCATCTGAAGCAGAACAAAGCTCCAGGCCCGGACGGGTTCCCGGCGCTATTCTACAAGGCTGTCTGTAGGGAGTTGGCGCCACTGTTGACGCGCCTTTCTAATTCTTTCCTTGAAAGCGGCTCGATCACTGATTCCATGGCAGAAGCCTCAATCTCTGTAATTATTAAGACCTTTAAAGATCCCTGCGAATGCGGATCCTATTGCCCTATATCTTTGCTTAATACAGATGCAAAAAATTTCGCCGGGATCCTAGCAGCGTGACTGCACCCTTTGATGGTGGGGCTTATCAACCCGGATCAAGCGGGATTTATTCCCACACGTCAAGGCGGAGATAATACCATACGCCTTCTCCATTTGATGGACGGCATCCACAGGTCACGCAAGGAAGCCCTGCTTCTGTTGACAGACGCTGATAAAGCATTTGACAGTGCGCTAGAGTTACCTCTTTGATACGCTTTGTCACATCGGCTGTGGGGACCGGTTTATTAAATAGGTTGGCTGCATTTACCGGTTGCCGGGTGCGTTTGTCAGAGTGAACGGAGTGTCTTCTGCAGGGATGTCCGCTATCACCCCTCCTTTTTGCTCTATACATGGAGCCATTAGCCCAAAGGGTTCGAGCCCACCCGCAAGTCGAAGGCATGTGTTTCGGAGGCGATACCCATAAAATCAGCTTATATGCAGACAATGTGATTCTTTCATTGACGAACCCGCCTACTTCCCTATCGGCGCTGCTGAGTGAACTAGACAACTTTCGGAATGTCTCGGGCTTTAAGGTAAATCTACGCAAATCCCAAATTCTAAATCTGTCTGTTCCCTTGGCGTCGGAAGTGATCCTGCGCTATAGATTCCCCTTGCAATGGGCAAAGCACTTGATAACCTATCTGGGTATCCTCTTAGCCCCAACACTTCCTAAGACTCTGGAGTTGAATTACACTGCACTTACTGACCAGACGACAAGGGCACTAGAAGGACGGACCAGTCTGAAACTGGGCTGGTTCGGGCGCATCGGGACGATAATAATGACGGTGCTACCGCACATTCTATACACTTTCCAATTGATACCGCTGGTCCTGCCACCGAAGGCCCTACTCACATTACAACTTGCTATCAACACGTTTATCTGGGGAGGAAAGAAGCCGTGACTATCCATAGCCCAGCTAACGCAACCCAAACGGGAGAGGGGTGGGCTTGCCACTGGTCCACAGGTATTTGCAGGCGGCACACCTCCGCTGCATAGTTGAATGGAATCGCCCGCTATCTGAAAAGCACTGGTCCTTTATGGATCAAACGGTGGCAGGAGCAAATATTTGGCATGAGGCTTGGCTTCCAAGCAAGCATAAAGCCTGTGGTCTGTACTACACTCCTGTCACTGCTGCTACGTTGAAGGTATGGGATGCAGTGGAAAGCAGGAAGGGCCTGACAACTTTTCCCTCCCTGATGTCCCCGATAGTGGAAAATTCAGACCTCCCCCTGGGTTGCAAATCAGAGGTCTTCCAGAGATGGAAAGAGTTGAGGTGCAAGCGGGTGGGCTCACTATTTGACCAAGAGGGAGTTATACCATTTGAACAGCTGAGGCAGGACTATGACCTCATCTGATGGCTTTCAGTATTTACACAATTAAGGCACTAGGTCACTTCCCTGAGATACCACGATGCGGTTTCACAACCTCTCACGATATTCGAGAAATGGCTAGTGCCGAAAAAAGATGATAAACACTTAATATCAAAGCTCTACCCCATGCTTGCTACTCTCGGATAAGGAGTGGAAGGACATCCACTTCAGGGCACACCACACAGCACATAGCACAGCAGGAACCAAATCGGCTTATAAAGTCATCACATACTGGTATCTCACACAAACCCGCATCCATAGCTGGGATAAAAACCGCTCTGAGAAATTTGGAGGGGAAGCGGCCTGGTGGGCTCCTTGGTGCATTTACTGTGGCATTGTTTGAAATTGGGCCGCTTCTGGGAGGGGGTCTTGGACGACAATGATAAGGTCTTTGACACTGTGATCCCACACTTCCCAGAACACACATTATTAGGGCTGCGGAACTCTCTGACCTTTCCACTGCGCTCCCTGAGGGGGAGACAAATGGCACTGGTGTTACTGGTGGCGTGCCAAGTTATTCTGGCCCAATGGGGCACGGCAACAGTCCCAGACCACACAGCTTGGTTACATAGATTGTGGCTAATCCTAGCCATGGAATGCCTTCACATTGTCGCTGAATACAGGGGAGAGGATTATGCAGAGTTTTGGGCCCCCTTCATCCAGATTCTCTCATTAGACATGCAGGAGGTAACATGCACAAAATATTTACAAATACTACGCCTGCTCCCTAGTGATGAGGAAGCAGCGATATGGCCCTAACAGGGGACCCAGAGCCACGGGATTGTCTTTAATCAACTACCAGTAAACCATAGGATTTTACTAGAAAGAGGCCGGTGCAGGGTTTGGGTGGTGGGAGGGAGGTGGTGTTCTTACATTCGTAAATGGTATGTCAAAGATTATGTTGTTGTATCTTTTGTATTTTATTTCATTAAATGATCCAATTAACGCTGGCAGCCTCCGGGTTGTAGGCACTGAAGCTGTGTTGATTCACCCATTGCCTAACGCTGCAGGCCAGGAGGTTGTAGGCACTCAGCCGTGTAATTATAGATCTGGATTACTGAATAAAAAGAAAGGTTCCATGAAAATAAAAAAATTCAAAGATTGCCAGAGGGAATGTGTGTACATGCCCGCTATTTTGTAATAATTTGTCTTCAACTAAAGGCAAAAATATTCCAATATGGCCACTGCACCTGTGTAAAAATGTATGGTGGCCATCTTGAAATGGTTTTTTTTTTAACTAAGAAAAATAATTCCAAGAGGTAAACCATGAATGCACGCACACTCATGCGCCCACTCAAGCAAAATTCCTGGAAAGAGCTAAAAAAATATTATAAGATGGTCAACTGATTACAGAGCAGTTGGTGGCATGATGGCTGGAGGCAACCAAGCAGACATTGGGGGTGCCTAATGTTTTAATAAATGAAGCCGAGCAAGAAACAAAAGAACAGGAGTATTACGAAACAGGGACAGTAAAAAGTCCCTTATGCACGGCAATACGAGGTTTAACGTCAGCAGTGGAGGGATACTTTTAGCCAGTCAAAACTCAGTTATATCAAAATGCTCCTTGGGTAGTGCAAACACAAGAATAAGCGAGAAAGCCATTGAATAAGGAGCAGGGCAATGCAATTGACAAGAAAGCCACTGAATGATGAGCAAGGTGTGAAAACAAAGCCCACTCTAAGTCTTTGCTGGAAAAAAAGGGTTTGTTACCCAACAGACATCTGAAGCAGTGTGTAGGTGATTCCTAAAAATAAGTGATTCAGATCATCGGGTCTGCTAGCACTGCTTACAGAAGGTTGCAGCAGGTGGTTGAAAGAATGCAAAATACTAGAATGGAATTGTAGTGCCTTGTGTATTATAGAGAGCGGGGCCCCTATGGTCCCCAACGGACTCTAAGGGATTGAATGTGGTTAATAAAATTCATGATGCGGCACATGTCAGTTAATGGTTACACTATAGAGAATAAAGAAGTGTAATACTGAGTTCCATGTGTGGCGTGAATCATTTACATGCTACACTGCTGGAGAGGCCGCTACAACTGGTGACTAGATAGGGGAAAGGTAAACCCTGCAAACCGATGAATCGAGTGCTCTCTAAGAGAGTTGGCCGAGATCCAGGAAACTGCTCATGCATGTCACATGCGCCTCAGTCGAAGTCAACAATCAATGGTTGGCATAAGTGGAGTCAAAACACAAATCCACCAGTACGAGACCTTCGAAGAAAGGGAAGCCCCTACTGAAAGTTACATTTATCGTCGTTCAGAAAACTGTTAGTACGAACGGGATGATAAGTGTGATGCCACAACTTAACACAGAGCTGCCATTCCTACAGTGCAGAAATGTCAAATGCAGTATTTACCAGATACAGAAAGCGCAACAGGTGGCGACAGCCAAGAGCAAGACAACACAGCAGGCAGAAGTAGATAAGCACAAAGAAGCCCTAAGAGACAGAGATCAACCAAGTGTAGGAAAGCATGAAGAAACACCAAGGACGGCCCACCTCAGATACGAGCATCTACCTACCAGACATCTAGAATAAAGAGTCATTCAACCTCAGCGCCAGGCGCAGCAACCCAGTAATAAGCATGGCGGCTGTGCTTATGAGGCAGTTGAATCCTGCCACACTGGCAAAAGAGGTAGTGAGTGGCGGTCGGAATAGTGACATTTTTTAGCTCTTCAATGGCTGCGAAGATAGCACCCAAGATGGCGCTGCCACCTTCCTAGAACCGCCGTCCATTTTCAATGTTGCAAAGAAGCATAATATTGGCCCTAGATGGACCGTCTGGATTTGAGATCTCAGTGATTTTCTTGATGCACTGCAAGAAGCAGATGACAAAAAGTTCATCAAATATCTCAATAACTTAGAAGGTGACTGAGTGGAGAAAATGATGAAGAAAATACCATGAGATGAACACCAAATTCAATTCAAAGCAAAACTTTCTCTATAAAAGGAACATTTTCAATCAGTAGATACAGAGAGATGGTGAAACGATGGCTGCATTTGTTGAAAGATTTGAAATGCAAACACTGCAAGTTCAACTAATTCAATAACGAAGAAGCCATTCGTCTTAGAGTCATAGGTGGGTGCCTTTCTGATTCCTTCAGACAGCAAATGCTGACAGAAATGCTAAGTTGGAGTGTGTGCTCTTGGTGGCCAGTGCAGAAGAAAGTGCTGACAAACAAGCCGCTGACATGGAGGCAGGTGGGGTTCAGAGTGAATCGGCGTTGAATGTGAAGAGCAAGAAGAAAAACACATGGCAGAAGGACACAGAGTGGTGTCTGCAAAGGAAAAGAGGTTGTGTTATCAATGTAGATGTTCCTTTCCACCTGAAGGTAAATGTTCCACCACTGGACAAATATGTAAACACAGTGGGAAAGAGAACCAATTTGATACAGTCTGCATAGGGAGAGAAAAGGGAGTGAGTGATGTCGTGTAGACAAAATGGATGCCAGCGAGTCACATTCTGCAGACGAAAAGGCTGCCAGAAAGTTCCAGAAGGATTCCAGTCATGCCCATCAAAGTAAACACCCACATCAGTTGAGGCAAGTAGAAATTGAAAGAGGCCGATTGTCATCCAATTCTTCATTGAGATGTTCTTCCACATCACTGTCAAGTGACAGTGAAGAAGATGGGTGTGCAATGCCAATGAGGACTATTGAAAGACGTGCGCATATAGGTTTGGCTTCTTGTAAAGAAGAACACAAGTTTGGAAAAGGATCAACAAGTGAAATCACGAAATTCATTTAGACAGTGGCCCAAAATAAAACTGAAGGTTAATGATTGCTATATATCATCATTTGTCATAGACAGTAGTGCGTCGATAAACAACATGCCAGTCGAAAAGTACCATGAACTGTCTCTAGTACCCCGTCTCACACCATCAAAAACCAAGGTATACACGTGGGCAACCTCAAAGCCATCACAAATGCAATGTTCATTCATGATGACCATGAACACAAAAAGACGACGGTACAATCCCTAGTCCATGTCCTTTAGGGTACTTCGTCAAGTGCATGTTTGCTCAGCTTCAGCACTGATGCTGACATGGGACTAATGTCTGTGAATTACAATGCCAATGCTCATCATAACATAGTGAATCAGTTTCTATCTCTGTTTCATAGAATAGGAAAACATAATACAATGAAAAAACAGCTCCACATTAACGAGAACATTCGTCCCGTTGTGCAATGACATTGTCAAAGTGCATTTTATCTCCAAGAGGCTGTAGAAAAAGAAATTAAAACTTTATTAAAATATATCATTGAGCGCTCTACTGGTCCGACGCCATGGGCGTAGCCCATAGTGGAGGTACCTAAAAAGGACAGTGGAGGGTCTGTGCGAGTTTGTGTTGACATGTGTCAAGCAAACATGATATGATTACCTAGTTAAACTAACCAAAGTATTTTCGCGTCTTGATTTGAACAAAGGATATCATCAGCTCGAATTGGAAGAAAATTGCAGGTACATCACTACATTTTCAACTCCTGTTGTTTGTTCAGATACAAAAGGTTGAGTTTCGGAGTGTCTTCAGCTGCCAAACTTTTCCAAGATGTAATTTGTCGTATTATACAGCCTGTTACGCAGGCTTTCAATTACAGTTATAAAATGCTAGTATTTGAGGCCACCCAAAAGGAACATGATAGAGCCCGGACACAAGTGTGCCGTCTACTTGCTGTTGCAGGTCTTACTTTGAATGCTGAAAAGTGTGAGTGTCACAAAACAAATTTAAAATTCTCTGGGCACATTTTCTCTGATGGGGGGATGACTACAGACCTAGCCATAGTTCAGGCTTTGTCTTCTTGGTATGGACAGCTACTGTTTCAGGTTCATCCGTGACTTTGTCATTGTGAGTGCACCACTGAGTTAACTAAACTGAATGTTTCATTTCATTGGTCTTCGGTGTGTGATCAAAGTTTCAAGATGATTAGGCATGCAATGGAAAATGCTAGTGAAATGGCTTACTTTTATCCGAAATTGCATACAGAGATTGTTGTGGATGCCAGCCCAGTAGTGATTCTTGCCCAACAGAGTGGACATGCAAATGCAGGAAGACTTATTGTAGCTTATGCTACCCGAAGTTTGTCACAGACTGAACAAGCTTACTCGCAACCAGAGTAAGAAAGCCTAGCTGTTGTGTGGGCTCGCAAACACTTTCATGTGTTTCTGTAGGGGAAACATTTACGCTGGTTACTGATCACCAAGTACTGCTCACTATTTTTCGCAATCCAAAGGCCAAGGAACCCTCGCATTGAGAGATGGGGGCTGCAACTGCAAGGGTATGAATACACCATTGGCCACCGCCTGGGAAAAGATCAAAACCCTGCCAACTACTTTTCTCAAGTGCCAATAAAGTGTCAGGGTACCCCCTCTAAAGTGGCTGAGGCTAAAGTTAAATTCATTGTGAGATCCAGCACTCCTGCAGCTGTGTCAGTGGAGCAAATAAGTGCTGCTACCAGTGCAGATAGGAATATGCTCATCTCCAAAGACATTATTGTGAATCAATCCTGAAGAAAAAAATCCTCCTCTTGATAACGACAGTGAATCCCAGAAATTCAAGAATGTGCGTGATGAACTGTCAGTTAAAAAGAAGGGATTATCTTGCAAGAATCGAGAATGGTCATTCCTGAAAGTGGGCAGAGAGCCCGATTGCCACGGTAGGAGCCCTGATTCCAGGCGAAATGGTCGAGCGTCTGCGGCGCTGCCGCATCACCGCAGTGAGTGCGAAGTAGCGTGAATAGCGTGCAGTGGCAGCCAAACGGCGTATGTGAAGCTGAGTAAGGCGGGGATGATTGCCAAAATTGAACGGTGAACGGCGTGGGGCCCGAATTAGCACCTGAGATGCTCTGATTGGGCACTGCCTTGCGTGCCCGTGCTGCCTCAGAGTGCCGGGTGAGATGGCGGAGACCTAAGGAGCAGCGACACACCGCACCCTTTAGGGCGAAGGGCACGGCCGAGAGAGGTGCGTGGCCGCAGGCAGCTGTAGGTGTCTCGGGGTGCTGGTGACTGACTTGCAGGTGTGCCTGCCAACGTGCATCCTGATTTTGCGCGGTGCCAGCGCCTGGGGAGTGACGACGACGCCTCGAGCTGAGCGGTGTGTGAAATAACAACTGGTCCTGAGGCCCTGCGCTCTGTCCCTTGAACTGCAGTGCAAGTAGACATCTAAAAAGACTGATCTCCGGCCCTACCATGAGCGGCAAAGGGAGTAGGGCGCACCAACAAGGGAAACTAGACAATATGCTTATACTAAGGACGCTCCCCCGCTGACAGAACACGCCGGTCGCACGGAGAGGGCCTCCGCTGACGCTGGCCCGCCTAAAGTGACCTTGGAGGATATCATGGCCGCCCTTACTAATGTACAGACGACAGTGGGGTCTATTTCCACGGATGTGACGCTCCTCATAGCTGACTTCCAGAAAATGTCCGCCAGAGTTACGGAGGTTGAACAAGTGACAGCTACTCTAGCGAAAGATTCTGGCTTCCTGCACCAAAAAGTGTCGCAACTGGAGGCCGAAAACAAGCGCATGGCTGAGAGGCTTGATGACCAGGAAAGGCGATCCCGTCGCAACAACGTGCGTATCACGGGCATTCCGGAGAGTGAGGGGAGCCCGGCCATGGATCTCTATGTGGAGAACCTCATAAAAACTGAACTGCAGCCCAGGGGACTCTCTGCCTTTTTCTCGGTGGAGCGGGCGCACAGGGTGCCCGGGGGCAGGCCTAAGATCGGAGCTCCCCCCCAGCCGGTCCTGGCCCGCGTCTTCAACTTTCGAGATAGGGATGCCATTCTCCAGACGGCCCGAGTAGCACCGCCCCTGCGTATACAGAACTCGTTGGTGTCCTTCTTTCCGGACTACATGGCGGCTGTGTCGGCGCGCCGGAGAAGCTTCTTGGAAGTAAATAAGAGGCTGAGGGCCCGTGAACTATCTTATTCCATGTTATTTCCGGCCAGGCTTCGAGTGGTGGCGGATGGGAAGACATGGTTTTTCGAATCGGCTTGAGGGATGGCAGCAGGTGAAAAACTCTGGACGCTCGGACAAGCGACGGCGGCCTCCTGGAGGGATGGAGGACCCCACTGACCGGGACTGTGCCGTGGAGGATGAGGCCCGACTGCAACATGAGGCTTAGTCGAGAGGCGCTATACGCTAACTCTTTATTGAAAGGTGCACTTAAACTGCAGCATCGGAACATTTGGACGCTCGAACTGGGGATGTCTCTGGTCTTCCTTGGACCTCCCGCTCCTTACACGCAAGTTATATATCGGGGGTTGGGTTCTAAGCACTCTGCTGAGTTGGGTTGGCGGGCAGTTTGGAGTCCGTATGGCAGGGAGGCAGGGAGGTGGTTGGGGGGAGATGGGGTTGTTTTTAAGTTTTTTTCAACAGTTACTGTTCAAACTGAAAGTAGTGTTCACAACGCAGTACACGCAACCACTATAGAACACATGCTGCGCGTTGATACTCTCGCGCTGTTCCTTGTCCTCAATGTCAAGCGGTCTAGTGTCTGCTGCTAGTGGGGGGGCGCCTGCGGCGAGTTCCTTCACGCCCGATACCACCTCTCTCCCTACTCACGTGGAACGTGCGTGGCTTGGGAGACAAAATTAAACGCGGTCTGGTCCTGCATAGTCTTAAGAGATGCGCCCCGGCGGTTGTCTTGCTGCAGGAAACACAGTCTTACTAACACCACTAGTAAAGCAATGGACCGGTGGGGATACAAAATGGTGGCGCACTCGGAATTTACCTCAGGGTCTAGGGGGGTAGGCATAATGGTGCGGAAGCAATACCCGCTAATTATACATAACCATAAAACTGACGGGTCAGGTAGATTTGCGGCGATAGCCACTCAATGGGAGGGGCACCCCCTTAACATAGTCTCCGTTTACATTCCTCCTGCAATGCATGCCACTGCGCTCCCGGCACTTAGTGAGTTTCTCCTTGACCTGCCAGAGGGGAAACTGATCCTTGGCGGCGATTTTAATGCGGTTGTAAACTAATCACTTGATAGGTACCCTACGCAAGCGGGCGGTGTGGGAAGGTCCCGTTTAGGAAGCTTTGTCGAAGCACTGGGGCTGTCAGACTTATGGAGGCTGCATCACCCAACAACACAACAGTACATGTACCACTCGGAGTGCATAACTGTCTCACTAAGATTGACTACTTCCTGGGTTCCGCTGGTAGTCTTAGAAACGTAGACAGTGTAGAGATCAGACCCAGGGGTATATCCGACCACTCCCCGCTGATCCTGCAATACACATGTTACCACCTCGCGCGTCGGCGTATCCCCTCAATATACTCCGGCTTTCTCCAGGTCCCCGCGTTCTGCAAGGCACTCACGAAGGCAACAGGCCACTACCTTACGGAAAATGCCTCTTCTGTTGCCTCACCGACGATTTTGTGGGAGGCATATAAACCGGTCCTCACTACCATAGCAGCGCATAGGCGAGCAAATCAGGCAGAGTTGCAGTCGATTGAACAAGAGCTGCATACGGCAGAGGCACAGCAGGCTCGGGACCCTTCTCCGGCGTCGGCCTTTGTCCTGAAGGCTGCACAGGCCAAATATAGGGTGTACCTCACGGAGTACACAAAGCAACAGTTGATAGCCACGCGGCACAAGATATACGACCTGGGTGATAAGACCGGGAAGCTCCTGGCATGGCTCGATAGACGGGATGGAGGAGCCAGGTAAATAGCACAACTTAAATCTGAGGAGGGCCAGATAATAACCGAACCAAGCGAAATAGTGCACGCTCTTGCGCGCCATTTCCAAGCAGTCTATTCCTCCACCTCCTCCATGACAGTGGAGGAGGCGGGGACATATGTGAAAGATTTAGCAATGCCCCGGCTTACCCCGATAGGGACATACTGGGAGAGCGAGGTGTGTTGTCACCCCTGTACGACGGTAAACTGGCTCCTGCGCTCATCGGTCCACTTAGACAGACCATCGCCATCTGGCACGCGGCACAAGCCAAGCTGGGTTGGCGCGGGGTTTTGACCCAACTCACACCTCTGTGGGACATGAAGCAGCTCGGAAAGCTTAGAAGCAGCAGGGGCTTTGATAATTGGGATAACATCAGGATTTCCACGATTGGCGACATGTGGCACAAGGGTGAAATTATTACATTTGCGCGTCTTCAACAGTAATACGAGCTGGCGTCCTCCGAATGGTTCCGCTATACGCAAATCAAGCACGCCTTGCTATCAAGACTAGCACCTGGCGTGACAGTACCGGAGGCGTCGCCCTTGGAGGACTGATTGTTGACGGATTACATGCCAAAACTAGCCACATCGCTTACATACCGTAAGCTGGTCAACAACCTACCGGACCCAACGGGTCCTCTCCGCGAGAAATGGTCTCGTGATGTGGGCGAATTTGACGACCCGGAATGGCGGGAGGCGCTGGCTTTGCCGCGAGAGGCGGGTATACCCTCGAGGCTCCGGCTCATACAGCTCCGTATTGTGCACCGCTCCTACTACACCAGACACACTCTGCACAGCATAGGTAGCGCGCCACATCCGTTCTGCTTGCGCGGCTGCGGGGAGGTGGGAAATTTCTTCCACACTATATGGGAATGCCCTGTACTCCAAGTGTACTGGAAGCAGGTGATGCGGACACTGTCACAGTCGGGGGGAGTGTCGCTGGTACCGGAACCTAGATGCTGCCTGCTGAATATATGGGAGCCTAACGACCTCAAGCGCCAGGCACAAGGTTGGGCTACGCTAGGGATTATGATAGCCAAGCGCAACATAGCCCAAAAATGGGGAACAGTGGAAGTGCCGAAGTTAACCACATGGGGAGACGACATGGACGAGGCCATGTTTGCTGAAAGGTCGGCCTTCATTAGGCGGGGTTGCCCTCGTAAATGGAGTAAAGTATGGGGGCGTGGAACAAATTCAGAGGTGACATCTGTGACCCGCCCTCAGATCAAGATGACGATGCCTCGGACTCAGACTGATGTGGGGAGACCCCGAGGTGTGTGCGCGGGGAGGTGGATATTACAGATGTATAGCGCTGGGGTAATGCTTCCTGAGGGATTGTCTTTAATACTTGCTACTGTACTGTTCTATATTGTGGAAAACTGCATACTCAACTATTATTTTGTACTGCTGTTTACTAAAACAACAAAACAAAAAAAAAAACAAAAAAAAAAAAACAACAACATTTGAACATAAAACATACATTAAAACAGTATGGAAAGGGAAGAAAGAACGTCAGAGTGTTTTCGTGTTTGGGGCCTTTACAATTTGACCCGATTCCCGCTACCCAGGAGGCCTTTTTGTTGATTTTTCTAACCCTCCTCGGGACAAAATTGCGAAGAGGTTATGAACGTTAAAGTGCATGTGCATAAAATATGGGTAAAACACAGATTGCCATCATGTGACCCCTTGGGCAGCTTTAAAAGATCCTTATCCTGAAGGGTGCTATGGCGTCCCTATCTGAGCCTTCTGTCTTATAAGCCATGCATGGCTTAAGATCTGGGCCACCCCACAAGCAAAGAGTGGTCTAGAGTCGGATCTTAAAATGCACAAAGCAACCCAACGGTTCTGTGTACCCAGTTGCCGGCAGATCGGTTTTAGCCATTTCGTCGTTGGTTTGGCATTGGCCGGGCAAGCAAATATAACGTGGGTAAGGCTTTCCACCGGTTCCTTGCAGCATGGGCAATCCTTTAGTGTTAAGTTGCATGGATGCCAATTAGCTGTTGCCTCACAAGAAGGAATTCTGCGGTTAGTGTCCCCAAGTTAGGTTTACTGGATTCTTGCTGATCCACCCATTTTCAGTAGTATCATTTGAGCACATCTTTCCTCGGTGGATCCTGCTTGGCCCACTGGGCTTGAAGCTCTAGTGAAGACATCAATTTCCTAGCATTGGTGATCCAGCCTACCTTATTGCTTGTGTCTATCCGGATAACCTCAGATAAGGCTTCCACATAGGGTAAGAGCTCTGGGGTCCGCCTAATGCGAGCCCAAAAGAGCAGAGGGCGAAGCCTCGTTATATCACCAATGAAGCGCCTACCCATGTCAAGCATTAGGGGAGTGAGCGGAATATATTGGGGCAACATCACTAAATCCCTTAGGAATTTATGCTCGGATCTGCAAAGATCGTGGATCTAGTTGAATCCCCACAGCTCTGCTCCATACAGAGTTGCGCGAACTGCTTTTGCATCAAAGACCTGAAGGGCTGGGGCTACCGGTCTGCTATGTGAAGCGTGGTGCTCCTTTCCTAGTGACCCCGTTACTCGCTTGTGACCCAACAGCATCTTAGTTAGGTTAGGAGTCAGACACCGAGATAGTCGAAGGTACCAACTCTTTCCAAGGGAGTCCCATCTAGCAGGGGGCTGCCTTTGTAAGACTTGTGGGGGTTAAAGGTCATAAATTGGGTTTTCGAGGTATTAATAACCAAACACCTGGTATCGCAGAAGTGGAATCTGTTAAGTAGCAGCCGCAACCCTGCTGGGGTCTTCGACACCAGCAGGGTGTCATCTGCTAACAGAGGGGCCGGTACCTTGTCACCCCCAAGGTTGGTGCGTCTGCTGGTTCTTCTTGCAGAAAGATAACCACTCCATTCATGTAGAGCAAGAATAGAGTGGGAGCTAAAACACAACCTTGTCGAACTCCCCTGCTAACTGGGATGCGATCAGTCAGTTGTCTCTGCACCCCGCATCTAATTTGTTCGTAGTTCCCTTCATGTGACCGAACTACCAGATTATGGATAGGTGGCAGGATGCCCATATTTTTAAGCGCCATCTACAGTTTGCACCTTGGGACTAGATCGAAGGCAGTCTTTAAATCGATAAAAGCTAAATAAAGACTGCCCTTGTCGATCACTACCAATTTCCAATAAAGGAGCAGAAGGCAGAATACCTGGTCAACGGTCCCCGTCTTTGCCCTAAAACCAGCTTGATACTGCGATAAGATTGCGTTATCATCTGCCCATAACTGGATCTCCTGCAGCATAGCTCCGCAGAAGACCTTCTGTTGGGCGTCAATCAGGCTAATGGGCCTATAGTTTGGGAGCCCTTTAAGTATATCCAATGATAAAAAGTGATGGTGAGAGATATGAGTGGAAGGGTTATGGAGAGTAAAAATTAGAAATACCTGTCTAGTAGGTCAATCACTATTTATTCTAGCCTCTAGTCAGTATGGTTAAAAACAAAAGGGGAAGTGGAAAGAGAGGCTTTAATGTGCCTGCAGTTCTAAAAAGTCAACATGTTTCAAGCAGCACCTCGTAGGCTTTTCATCAGGACCAAGGGAAACTAACTCTCAGATACCACTCCTCTTATGCTAATCGCGCACACACACAGCATGTCAAAAGGTAATTGTTGTGATTTGCACATACACAGCACCTACTTGGTAATTACGGCCTGTTACTCTGTAAATACATAAGGGTAGAGTTAGTCCACAGCCACCCGGCCGTAAACACATATCAATCAATGTTACTACTGTAATACATTGTGCACTTTGTGTCACGTTATTCTCAGTGAACACCACAATGGTGGTGAGATATGTGAATAAACTGAAATCCAAAATTAGCCTTGTAAAAGACCACATACGAAAATGTGACTTAAAACGAACTCACACAGAACACACCACACATGCAAAAACACGCCACATTCACACAGCATGGGTCCTCCAGATGAGAGGGAAGCCTGTGGTCACACTCTACAAGATAAAGCATAGTGAATAATAAGAACGGGGATGCCCTGTTATATCAAAAAGCCTCCTAGCGGGGAGATGGGCAGCTCAGTGAGGGTCAGACTCTTGGTCGTGCTCAGCGCGGAGAGACCTCTCTGCCGAGCCCAGAGCATGCCTGCTAGGAGCAGAGACCCAGAGCATCAAACTACCAGCCACGTACTGGCTAAGTCCAGGACAAGGGAGAAAGCCATCAGTGCTCCCCACACGCTTCAGACAAAGTGCCTCAGACATCATGGTCCCGCAGAAAACAGGGAGGGGGCCAGCCCACCTATCCCTGGAGAGCACTAAGGGCACAAGAACAGGCAGCAAGCCATCAGGGTCCTTGTAGCAAGAGGACAGTCCTTCTTGTGACCCAGAAGGCCACAGGTCAGCCCAACCAACAAATAAGTCAGATGACGGTTCTTCCTGGCAGCAAAACAGTTCCTTCTGGCAATGTGCAGTCTGTAGAGCCAGAGGCATCTGGTTACAAGTCCATGTAGTGTCTACAATTATGGGGTCAGAACAACAATACGTATACTCAAAATGTCTTTGATATGGGGAAACTTCAAGAAGAAACCTTAGAAGTGCACAACACCCACTTTCAAACCAGTTCTAGCTCCAGATGTACAGTAGGGGGCAAACAAACCCTTTGTGTGAGGGCAGGACACAGCCTGTACAAACGTAAGTGTGCCCTCCCTCTCTCTCTCCCAGCCTAGGAAGACCATTCAGTAGGCAGATGTAACCCAGTTACACCCAACCTCCCTGTGTGATGGCTGTTAGTAAATTATGCACAAAACCTAGATGTCACTCTGCCCTAGATGTGGATTGGAGTCAGGCTGCAAAGCACAAAGAGTCATAAGCACATAGAAAAGCCCACTTTCTAACAGTGGCATTTCTACATTAGTAATAAAAAATCCACTTACACCAATAAGCAGGATTTATAACCACTATTCCAAACATACCAAACATGGCAATGCTACTCCTTTCACATCAGAAATTACCACTTAAAGACTTTTAGGGGAATTCCCAATGCAAACCTATGTGAGGAGCAGCACTCGCTGTAGTGAATAAGAATATAGGGTGTTTGTCACTACCAGAACATGCCACACAATAAAGGCACATGTCCTAACTTTTAGCTACACAGCACCCTGCGCATAGGCCTACCTAGGGCCTACCTAAGGGGAGACATTTATGTAGTAAAAGGTGAGTTTCAGGCTTAGCAAGTAACTTTACATGCCAAGTCACTGTGGAAGCAAACTGCAAACACAGGCCCTGCAGTGGCAGCGCCTGTGACAAGTTGAAAAGGCTACTTCTGAGGGTGGCGCAAGCAGCGCTGCAGGCCCACTTGTAGCATTCAATTTACAGGCCCTGGTTATATGTCTAAAGAAAGGGTGAACGGCCCAGAGATCCTGATACTGGATATGAATCCCTAGCATACGAGGAGGAACTTCGCTCAAGGCTCTGGACCTTGACAGCCTTGAAAAGACAATTTTGGGAGGGGTTATGAGCAGGTGTTCAACCTTTCCAGCATTATATACGTATCAAAGGGTAATTCTTAGCTTGAAATCAACACAGTAAGACAAGTTGGTTTGAGTGAAAAGTGATTCTTTTTATTCACCACATCGTTGTGTCCGTTTCACTCATTTGTGATTTTTCATAAATTAAAGTGTGGGGAAAATGAACAGCCGACACGTGTTTCGCCCTATGTGGCAGGTAGGGCCAGGGCTTTCTCACGGCTAGTCGTTACAGTCCAACATCATAGTATCAGCGAGATGTCTGTACATTTTCAGGTTTGTGATAAAACAGTGAATTTAACATCCAATTTTTGTCGGTCGTTAGGGTGAGCGGGTCTCGTCGGGTCCTCGGATAAATCCTTGATATATAACGCTGGAAAGGAACACCTGCTCATTATATGTCATACACCTGTACAAGGGACCTATAGGTACTTTAAATATGCCAAAAAGGTGTAAATCAATCATATCATGTTTAAAGGAGAGAGCACATGCACTTTATCACTGATTTACAGTGGTAAACTGCCCAGAGTCGAAAAGCCAACAAAAACAGGTCAGAAAAAATACAGGAGGAAGGCAAAAAGTTTGAGCCCCGGGTCGTACTGAACCCAGGACCCCATTATAAAAGTGTCCCCGAATGGGAGAGAACTGTAAATCAAACAAATACTTGAATTACAGCTAGCCATATCCTACTGGAGTGGACATGCAGACTCCAGGTTCCTAAGAACAAGACCACCACCAGAAAAGCTTGAGTAGGTAGAGACCTCGAACGAAATCTCTTGGAATCCGCTCTGGTAGGGTGTGTGATACACAGACTCCGATTTCTGCAAAGTACAAAAAGAAATGAGCTGGCTCATCTTGACAATTAGCTCTGTGTACATTTTCAGCAGCTTAACACGTAGTTGGTCAGGTGCTCTTTTTACAACTCTCCCGTGCTTGTTTACTGAACGCACTAAACATATGTTTTTCTGTTGCTACTTGTTTTGAAAAATGACTTCAACATCTTCAAGGAATAGCAACAGAAAGCTAGGAAGCCAGGGAGCACAGCGGTCACTGCACGTGACTGCAGAGGTCATGTCTTCTTCCCTGGCTCTCTGCAAGCAGAAGAGCAGAATGCTGTGGAAGGTTGACATTCGGATAAGGATGACAAACACTCAAAGCTTTAGCAAGTAATTCTCCCAAAGGTTAGGTGAAAAGGTCGTGATGTTTTTGTTTCACCCTTACTCCAAGCCAGAAACATAGCGCAAATCCCTAAGATAGCTTAGTGAGCGGAGGAACCAACTATAGAAATCTGTACTGAAAGTGAAGGCTCCATGTTCAAATCCCCAATCGCACGTGCTGCATTCACAATGCGACGAAAGATTCATGGTCTGTAAAATAGGATACACATTTTTAGGTCTCACCTACTACACAGCACATGCGCTGTCTGTTGCAAGATGTATTGTTTGCTTACAATGTCCTAAGAGCCCGCCCATTGGTTATCACTGGTTGACTTTATTGTCATTCTCATTTGCTTGAATCTTATTCGTCAGTTGGTGTAGGCTTTGCTTCCTCTACTTGGGTTTGTCCCTTCGGGGAGTATGGACCCATGACTGGTGTCTTTCCCCTGCTCGCTTTCCACGCACTATGTTTTCAGGTCAAGCCTGGGCAGCCCATGCCCAGCTCTGCAAGGCATGCTGTATTAAGGTATGGACAGGAAGATCCGCCCACTCACCGCCCAGTTTTTAGGTCTCGACTACGCAGCGCGCATGCGCTGCATAGGCAAAAAGACCTTTTCCGATCGATTTGGCTTTTCAGCCAAAAACGCGCACGCGTTCGATAGCCTTCAATGGCAACGCGTGCACGTCTGGAGATTCACTTGCCGGAGCGCGCAGCGCCATATGGTAGCAATTATTGCTCCTGGTGCTGCACGCTCCCGCTTGAAACGCTTTCACTCGCCCCCTCCTCTCGCCCCTCCCCCTGCTGCCTCCAGGCCGCACGCTTGTACTTGTTATTATTTACACATTTCTCTTGTTTACTTTACATCTTGCCTTGCTCTCATTTTACACCCGCCTTTACATCTGGTCCCTGCCCCTTCCACATATCGTCTTTTCTGCCTTGTAATATTTGTTCTAATTACGAGTGCGTTCTGCCACTGGCAGTATTTCTTCTTTTACCCGCATTTCTTAGGGGTCACTATAGTTATGGTCGCTTCCCGTCTGTCCCTGGCTTCCCTGACGTCTGACGTCACCCGGCCGTCACTGACATCGAGTTTTCTTCATGCAGCTGCTGCACGGACTTGTGTCAGACCGCATTCAGTTTTATCCTAGGACTTGTTCGGTGAGATTGTTTTCGCCACATTTTTCTTACCTTTTTCCCCTTCACTCCGTGTTCCATTTATTTATTTCTGTGGTACTAGGCCCAGCACACCTCTTATTTAATTTTATTGTTGTCCTTTTTGAATACCGCGCTTTAGAGCCTATGTGCAACTCCCTCTGTCATCTATGCCTTTAGGCCAGTTTCATATTCCTTTTTGCCACAATAAGACGGGCTAACCGAGACCTCATTACATATTTGTGTTCCCCTTTTTGTACCTGGGACATATAGCCAATCTGCTTGACGGACTACTTGCCGGTCTCTCCTTTTCCGGCATCCCATTTGCTTCATTCATGTTTGCTGTTGCGATTATCAGACGCGCTAAAAGAGAGCGCTCTGCAACAGCTCGTAATCTCCTACAGATACTTTTAATTCACTGCATGCTGTGGTGCTTTCTATTCCCGAGCTCTTACCTTTCCCTCTCCATATGGTTTTTCCCTTTCACAGACGATTAGCTTGAACCACTTGTCATGACCTTTTGGAGGATAAGCCTGAACAATTTACCATGACCTTTTTGGTAAGTGAGATTTTTGGTATGATATTATTTAAAAACACATGATTGGTAACCTATGAAACTGTGAAATTCTTTCTTTTTTTCAAAATTATGTGGCACATGTGCTCACCATTTGTTTTTACCGTGCATTTGTACCACTACTTATAACATATGGAAAAACCTTTCTTTTCTTCTCCAATGTATCTCCCACTACCACAATAAACAGGATTCAACCCATAGGGTTATGTTAACAAACTACCTCTTTATACATATAAGTTTGAGATGGACCATACCAAATAATTACTACATGTGGATATTTATGACCTAGGTTTCGCTTCATGTAATGGTTTACTCAAGATGGTATGTTTATTTGTGTTACCGATGATAACTAATGGTAAGTTTATGATTTTTTAATTTCTTCTGCTTCTCTTTCATCTCTATATTTTCGCTCATCCCTTTTTTCCTTTTTCCTGGACAATGGGCACTCCCACCCTCGCACTACACTTTGTTGGTATGCATTTTACCCTATCCTACTTTATACCCTATTGCTATCTTTGTAATGCCTATTCTACAAATGTTGGACCTGGTCCTTGCACATTCCCACCCACCTTTCCTCACGGGTCTCCATTCTCTCTCTATATACCCCCACCTTTTTTTCTCTCGTATGCTCTCTTGTTTTTATCAGCCTTGGCCAGCACTGGACGACATACGTGTCAGCTGTTTTCTGTTCTCACCTTCATTAAAGAAAACTATAAATAACAAGCATTGGCATAGCCAATAGGTCTCGCTTTTGGGACCTTATAAGTATTTAGTTATGCAGTACAATATCCTTGGTGCAACAACATCAACTGTTGCATGGCTAAACACTTATAAGGTACAAGGATTAGCCATGCAACAGCTGATGTTGTTGCACCAAGGATATTGTGCTGCATAACTAAATACTTATAAGGTCCCAAAAGAGAGACCTATTGGCTATGCCAATGCTTGTTTCATTTGCCTGAGTCACTGTCCATTGTAAACTGTGGCTTTTCATTAGTAAATAGGCTTAGCAGTCCCTCCTTAGTACCACCTTTTCTCCTTTTGCAACCTCCCATGAGGACATCCCTTGTTACAGGTGTTTTTGCTCGGTAGACTTTAATTACAGCCTCCGAGCACTATTTTCTCAAGGAGCTTTTGCCCTGCCAGTTCTTTCCGGCAGGAAAAGGCAGGATACCCTCTCTCCTAATGCATTTTCGATGCAACAGGTCTCAAATTTATGAGAGTTCAAGCTATTAGCATTGTAAATGGGAATGCCTTTTATTTATCTGTTTTTAAAAAAACTGAAAAATAATAGGCATTGTCATTTACAATGCCAATAGCTCAAACTCTAGTAAATGCGAGGACAATTGCTTTGAACATAAGTGTTTCATTTTTTTAAATTTAAGAACTCCACAAGAGTTGGTGTGTTTTCAGGCAGTCTCGCTCACACTTCTCTCTGCCACGCACCATGCTCCTATGCCTCGCCTGTGCTCTTCTCCCTACGAGGTCCACATTGCTGTGTCTTGCCGCACTCCACCTTGCTTCCGCCTCCACGTGCCCATTCCATTTGTCTTCCTCTCAAAGTCCAAACCCTCGGCGCGCGTGATCACTTCAGTTTACTACACTAAAGAAATTAAGGACTTTAAACAGCAACAAAAAAACGCCTCTGCAGCTGTTGTTCTCAAAACAGCACTTCAGCAGAATTGAAGTGACACAACCTCAAACACGGGGTGCAGTTGACGCACGACAAAAGGAGCGAAGATAATAGTGTTAAAGTTGAAAGAGGAAAGAAAAGGGAAACACGGACTGTCACGTGTAATGTGAAGAAAGCACACTGGGCACTTTTTTTTTTTTAAATGTTAACCAACAAAGCATATTATGACCGATGCAGCACTCTTGTCCAGTTCTAGGAATACCTCCCCCATAAACTATGTCGCTTCTTGGTTGTGGTCTATCTAACCCGAAAACTCATCATGTTTAGAGCTGTCCTGTGACTGTGACTTTCACTTCTCAAAAAAGGTCTTCTTAAACGAGTAATCACAATGTGACCTTGGGTCCAGACATGAGCGGAGCATCGTGTTGGCCAGCCTAAAACGGTAACCAGTTACAGAAATAATGCACTTCTCATGCTACACATATAACAGTGATAGTGAAGTGAACATATTTTACTTCTCTGTTCTCTCACAGCGAGTAAAATATAATTCTGCATATGCACAGAAAAGATCACCAAGTCCACTTCAGAAGAACCGAAGTACTGCATTATGATTGATACAAATCCTTAAATAAGAAACTATCCGATGTTTTCTGGTCGTATTTCCCAAGGAAAAACCACAATTTAAAGGCTCAGCATGCATTGGACAGTTGTGTTAGTTAAACTGGTGTGCGCACTCGTGTGTAAGTACTCAAGTTCCAAAATGCACAGTACTGTAGGTGCGGGCGTTAGCAAATATTGACTTTCTGATTTCGAATTGTAGGGAGAGCAGTATCCTTGTAGCCCAGAGTCCCTCAGCGTGGTACCTTGCCAGCTCCTGTCTGAATGCAGCCTTTCAAATGTAGCATCGTAGACCTCAAGGACTGCGTCACTGTCCATGTCGACACTTTTCAACATACAAGGCCAATCAAGCACTCGCAAAGCCATTGGTCGGGAATCACATGCCTTTTGCAGTGAGAGGACTACACTGTAAGACAGGAGATGTCCGTGCAGAAGGAATGTATGCAAGAAAGCAGACATCTTTCCCTTATAAAAAATGTTCCAGACAAAGGTATAACTTTGAAAGGTGAAGACTATCAGGGCCGTTTGTAGGTGTTTTACCGCCCTATGCGAGAATTTAAAAATGCCGCCCCTCCCTTTTACTACCATCACTCTCTCCCCCTGTCATCCAGGCTAGAAGAATTAATGCATTAGATATTCCCAAACTCATGTTTTTTGCCGCCCTCCCCCTTTTGCCGCCCTAGTCGGCCGCCTAGTCTTGCCTAATGGTAGAAACGTCCCTGGACTCTATAGACTGTTCAGGAATCCTCCTGAAATGCCTTTGTTCAGACTTGCTTGTGATACCACTGTGTAAAGTTCTCAATTGTACTTCTCAAGTGAGAAAATGTAGGATATGAGGGCAATTTTTCCATATATGTGACATATTTGGCATTATAGGTTCAAACATGAATTATCCAAATCAATGACTGGGATAATTGAGGGCAGGCAGGAGGGTGCCGAGGCAACAAGTTGACCACACTGGGTAGGCAGGAGAGGCAGCACAATGGACCATGGAGGGCAGAAGAAAAGGGATCAGGGGAAACAAAGCAACCTTGCAGGACACGCTAGAGAGGCTGTGGCAATATAACACACTACTGAGGGCAGAATAAAGAGGCAGTGGCAGGACAACCATACATGCCCACAGACCCGATTCTGGTAGGAGACTTCTGATGTTTTAAGTCCAAAACGGCTTTATCTGTCTCCTGACTAAAATGTTCTCTTTTTCAATGTAAGTCAATGGGGAAAATCAATTCCTCAGGTTTTTTGTTTTCAAAATCTCCCTCTTACCTAGTTCAACATGTCGGCATGTATAGTACATTGGATCACAGAGGACAGGAGGAATGGGGTGGGGACATGGACTTGGATAACAGTGGGCAAGAGGGAGATGGACAGGGCCACCAAACTGACCTCACAGGACAGGTATCAGGGGCTGCAGCAGCACAATACACCACACAGGGCAAGCGGAATGTCAGTGCAGCATAACGGACCATGGAAAGCAATAGGGAGGGGAAAGGGCGATGCACATGGGCAGCAGAGAGGAAAGAGTTAAGGGCTGCAAGCTGACCATACCAGTCAGACAGTAGGTTGCAGCATAAGGGGCTATGAAGGGCAGGAGGAAGGGGGCAGGGGCACGACAACGGGCCAGACAAGCTGACCATGGAGGGCAAGCGGAATAAGCACTGGAAGCACAACAGGCACTGGAAGCACAACACACCCTGGAGGGCAACAGTGAGACAAGAATGACATACACACAGAAAACAGAGATAAGGTGGGAAGGGGTCAGGGGCAGCAAGCTGACTACACCGCGCAGGTGGGAGTGGCTGAGGCAGTACAGAGAACCATGCATGGCAAGCAAGAGGGTTAGTGGCAGCACAACAGTCATGGTGGGCAAGAGGTAGGGTGCAGCGGCATGTACAAAGGACCATGGAGGATAGATGGGAGGGAAAGAGGCTGGACACAGACAAGAGAAGGAAGGGGCTTCACAACAGACCATGCAGGGAAGGCAAGAGGAGCAGTTGCAGTACAACAGAGCTTGGAGGACAGAAGGGAGTGGCAGCAAAATGGACCATGGCGGACAGGAGGGAGGGTATAGGGGCACTGAACTCGGACAGGCAACGTGGAGGGGGCAGGGACAGGTGCTAGCCATTTGAACATGCTAGGCAGGTGGAAGGGGCAGTGACAGCTCAAAAGAACACTTGGATTAGATAAGAGAGGCATTGTCAGGTCCATGGAACATGGTGGGCAAAAAGAAGGGAGCAGGGGCATGCACACATGCATTGGAGAGTAAGGGGAAGGAGGGTAGGGGCAGCAAGCAGTCCACTCCGGGCCTATATTGGTCCTAGTGACACCATCCCCGGGTCCCAGCCAGTAAATAGTGGGTGCTCTGGAGCCCATCTACGGCACCCACAGCATGTTTGTTGGGGGTTGCGAGAGGAGCCTCAATGCCCCCACTGCCCCAGTGGGATTGCTCTGCCCATGTATAGTTAAAACCTAGTTACTATAAAAAGTGTGTCTCCCATGCAATTTCCCATAGGGATTTTGAACACGACTACAGCCCAAACTGCTGCACAGAATTACACCTAATTTGGCAGAGGTAGCTGTTGGTCCAGAAAGAGCCATTTCTGTTATTTGGTGTATATCTGGTCAATAGTTGTGGAGTAATTACGAAAAAAAGAAATATAAATATCTAGGACGCGGATGTGATTAACTGACCACAACTTGACCGGGGGTTTGAGGTAGCCATTTTAAGCATCGGGGAACGGCCCGGGGCCTTACAATGTTTCTGTAAAGTGATTAAAAGTGTCAGGGTAGAGGTACCCTGCCCCCATGGGTGTGTTAGAGGAGAGTTAGAGGGACCTATGTTAGCTAAAAAAATAATTTATATAATTTTTTTTCCTCACTTCGGGAATCCGTGGAGCCATTGCAAGGCTCAGCGTAGTTCCCCCATGTAAATCCGCAACAGATCCATGAATCGTGATGCACTTTGGAAGGAAAAAACACACTTTCAGACCTACAGAACACCCATTTATAGATCCTCCCAGGCAGTCACGCACCCAGTCACAGACCTACACAGGCATTCACACACCTAGTCACAGACCCACTCAGACACTCACACACCCAGTGACCAACCCACTCAGATACTTTCCCACTCAGTCACATACTCACTCAGTCACACACACCCACTTACAGACCCACCCACAATCCAAGCACTCACAGACCCGCACAGGCAGTCGCAAACCCATTTAGAGAGCCACGCAGGCACTCATACATCCACTCACATATTCATGCAGGCCCTAACAAATCCACTCACAGACCCACTCAGGAACTCAGCGGCTCAATCATAGAGCCATGCAGGTACTCCTACACCCCACTCATAGACTTATGAAGGCACTCATAAATCCACTCACAGACCCATGCATCTACTTACAAACCAACTTACAGACATTCACCATCCTTACAGTTCTGTTTCCTGGGTTTGTCTATCTGTGGACAGAAATTGTTTGACCACTTCCACCTTTGCAAAATGTTGGAGCACACCAAGGCAGTGTGTGTGAAAAGTTCCATTAATTTACCAAAGGTAAACTTCATAAGGATTCCAAGCCCAAACCCAGTAATTGTTCCTAGGTCATTTCTACCACAGTGCACTATCATGAGGTCTGGATGTTGGGAATCCACAATGTTTTCAACCAAAGGATTGCAAGTGATGCCACTTTTATCCTCTCTGGCCATGCCAAGTAATGTCTACATTAGGTTAACCAAAGTCCCTGTCAATGCCACTCTTTCTAGTGCTCTCTCTGGCCTAAAACACAAAACTATGGCCCACAATCCACACTGTAGCCATTGTGGAAGAAAGCTGGAGTAGCACAAAGGAGAAGGCTGTAGCTGAATGAGACCGTTTTCAAAATGAAAGGCAGTTAAAATGGAGGACAGCACCTACATTAAAAAAAATACTTTTTGGATTGGATGCTGTTAATATGCAGGTAGCTAAAAGTAGGTAATGATTTTGAGAAAAAAGTCATTACTTTTGTGATTATTGGATCTGGAAAAATAAAAACAAAATATTATGCTGCTTGGGAGACACTTAATGTTCACTGCTACAGTTCAATTTGAAGGTAGCATGGTGTTCACAGGAAGGGTTGTGAACTTTTAACCTGCTGCTAGCAATAAGTGTTCTAAACATGATTACTATGGAAATGGAGCTAAAAGAGTGTGGGGGTTGGGAAATAAAAAGACTACTGTAATACTAAAAGAAGAGTAAATAACAGCAAAATACATTGTAGTATACTTAGTACTAAAAATAAACCCTAGAAATAAACTCAAAAGACTAAACATTACAGCGATATAATACTTTGAAAACAGAATTTGAAAACCCATTGAAATTCACTGGAAAAACCAAAGGTTTCAGGGATGTTATAATTAGGAAATGGTATTGAAAAAACCTTAGAAATTCATTGAAAAACACAAAAGTTACAGGGATGTTATAGTTGGGCTCAGATTATACATGTACAAAACCATAGAAATTCAGCAGTTATAGTTACCTGAGCTAACTAGAACTTACGCCCCCAAAATGCACTGCTTATGACCGCACGTATTTGCTCACTCATCCATAGAGCCACTCACTCACCCCCATAGCTAGCCACACAGCCACTCGCTTACCCATACACCTACTCACTCACTCACCAAGGCACTCACTCCCCCACAAAGATACTCACACACCCACTTATTCACCCATACAGCAACTTACATACCCATTCACTCACCCTTAAAGAGTGTCAAGATAGTCCCTCACTCATCCATACACCCACTTACATACCGATTCACACATCCATACAATCACTCACAGGTTCACTTACCCACCCATGCAGCCACTCACATATTCACTCACTCACCCATAGTCACTCACAAACCAATACAGTCACTCACACAGCCACTTACTGACCCATACAGCTACTGACACACCCACTTATTCACCTATACAGCCACTCACACACCGATACAGCTGCACAGACACCCATTCACACATGGATATACACAGGTACTCACATAATATGTTAGAAATAGTATTAATCAGTATTTGTACACAAAGTATACACATTTATCTTTTGTAGTACCTTAGTATATATGTTTACATTTTAGAACACACTCACATTCACTGGCTGATATCATCAGTGATGTCATTTGAAATGCCAACAGTGATGTCACTGACAATGTCATGAGTGATGTAATATGTGAGATCATAGGCAGTGCACTGCTGGGGCGTAAGGGAAAGTTAGCTCAGGTAACTATAAATGCTGAATTTCTTTGGTTTCGTGTGTGTATAATCCGAGCCAAACTAGAACATCCACGTAACCTTTGTTAATTTCAGTGAAAAAATACACTTACAGCCAAATGCTGGTGTTTGAGTGCTGTTCTTGCTTTGGGCAACTTGGGAGCTGATATATATATATATATATATATATATATATATTCACAGAAAAAAACGTAGGTTTCAGGCACGTTATACTTAGGAATTAGCATTTAAAAAACCTTAGAATTTAACTGAAAAAACCATAGGTTTCAGGGGCGTTATAGTTAGCTGGACATTTCCCTCGTACAAAACCATTGAAATTCCCCCATTATAGTTAGTTTAGCTAACTATAACTCGCGCCCCTGCAATGCACTGCTGATGACGTCACATATTACGTCACTCATGACATGGTCAGTGACATCACTCATGACATCACTGATGACATCTCAAATTTCAGTACCCCTTTTGCCTCTTTTTGCAGTTCTCTTGCCTCCTTCTGCACCTCACTTGCTTCTTTCTGCACCCCTGTTGTCGCTTTCTACACTCTTCTTCCTTCTTTCTGCACCTCTCTTGCTTCTTTCTGCACTTTTCCTGCTTCTTTCTGCACCTCTCTTGCACCTTTCTGCACCCTTCTTCCCTTTTTGCATCCCTCTTGCCTTTCGGCTGTTCTCTTGCCATTTTCTGCACCTCTCTTGCCTCTTTCTGCACCTCACTTGCCTCTTTCTGCACTTCTCTTGCTTTTTTCCACACCTGTGTTGCTTCTTTCAGAAATTCTCTTGCCTCTTTCTGCACTTCTCTTGCTTGTTTCTGCACCTCTCTTGCCTTTTTCTGCACTTCAATTGTTTCTTTCTGCACCCCTCTTGCCTATTTTGCACCTTTTTTTCTCTTTCTGCACCCCTCTTGTGTCTTGCTGCACCCCTGTCCCCTCTTTCTGTACCTTTCCTGCCTGTTTCTGCACCTCTCTTGCCTCTTTCTGTACCTCTTGCTCCTTTCTGCACTTCTCTTGGTCTTTATGCACCCCTCATGCCTATCAGCACCTCTGTTGCTTCAGTCTGCACTTCTCTTCCTTCTTTCTGCACCTCTCCTGCCTCTTTCTGCACTTGTCTTGTCTCTTTCTGCACCTCTCCTACCTCTTTCTGCACCCCTCTTACCTCTTCTCTGTGTTGGTTCTTTTTGCACTGCTCTTGCTTCTTTCGGCACCTCACTTGCCTCTTTCTGCACTTCTCTTGCTTCTGCACGTCTCATACATCTTTCTGCACCTCAGTTGCCTCTTTATGCACCTCACTTGCTTCTTGCTGTACCCCTCTTGCATCTTTCTGCACCCCTCTTCCCTCCTTCTGCACCTCTCTTGCCTCTTTTTTCACCCTTGTTCCCTCTTTCTGCACCTTTCCTTCCTGTTTCTGCAACTATCTTGCTTCTTTCTGTACCTCTGTTGCTTCTATCTGCACTTCTCTTGCCTCTTTATGATCCCTTCACACCTCTTTCAGCACCTCTGTTGCTTCTTTATGCACTTCTCTTTCTTCTTTCTATACTCCTCTTGCCTCTTTCTGTACCTCTCTTGCCAATTTGTGCATCTCTCCTACCACATCCCCTTGCCTCTTTTTTCACCTGTTAGTTCTTACTGCACTGCTCTTGCTTCTTTCTGCACCTCTTTTGCAAATATCTGCATCCCTCATGCCTCTGTCTGCACCCTCTTCCATATTTCTCCACCTCTCTTGCTTCTTTCTGCACGTCTCCTGCTTCTTTCTGCACGGCTCTTGCTTCTTTCTGCACCTCTCTTGCATATTTCTGTATCCCTCTTACCTCTTTCTGCACCTTTGTTCCCTCTTTCTGTACCTTTCTTGCATGTTTCTGCACCTCTCTTGCCTCTTCAGGCACCTCTGTTGCTTCTTTCTGCACTTCTCTTGCTTCTATCTGCACCCCTCTTGCCTCTTTCTGTACCCCTTTTGCCTCTTTGTACACCTCTCCTGCATCTTCCTGCACCTCTCTTGCCTTTTTCTACAGTTCTCTTACCTCTTCCTGCACCTCTTTTGCTTCTTTTTACATTTTTCATGCCCTTTTCAGTACCCTTCTTGCCTCTTTCTGCACCTCTGTTGGTTCTTTCTCCACTGCTCTTGTTTCTTTCTGCACCTCTGACTTAGAGGTAGTTTTAATCCCCCTGCCCTATTATGTACTAGCGCCTTACAGGGAGGTCATGCCAATCACAGTGGTACCCCAACCCATAGTGTACCCTAGTGTATATAGGTGTTTTCACTGTATTTCAGCATAGCACTGGCTCCGGGTCTGGTTAGTCAGAGTCAGTTACCACCAGTACCAGTAAGCAAATAGTTGGGGGCACAGGATGCCTTCGCAACCAGGCCTCTTTGTGCACCTCTGTTGAATATTTTTGCATATCTCTTGCTTCTTTATGCACCTTTATTCGTCTTTCTGGACTTCTGCTACCTCCTTCTGCATTTCTCTTGCTTCTCTCTGCGCCTTTCTTCCTCTTTCGGCATATGTTCTACCTATGTAGGCATAGCTAGAAATTAGCAACTAAAAAACCTTAGAAATTCACTAAAAAAACCATAGGTTTTAGGGACATTGTAGTTATTAATTAGCATTTTTAAAAAACCTTAGAAATTCGCTGAAAAAAACATAGGTTTTAGGGACGTTATAGTAAGAAATTAGCATTTAAAAAACCTTAGAAATTCACTGAAAAAAACACAGGTTTCAGGGACGTTATAGTTAGTTGGACATTTCAGTCGTACAAAACCAGAGAAATTCGGCCGCTATAGTTAGTTGAGGTAACTATAACTCGTGCCCCCTCAACACACTGCTGATGACGTCACATATTACATCATAGGCTGGCAAGGGAATTCTTAGAGTTTAGAGGTTAGTAGGGGTATAGGTTGATAAGGGTATTATTAGGATTTAGGGGTGGGTAGGTGTACAGGGTGCTAAGGATATTTTTAGGGCTTAGAGGTGGATAGGGGCATAGGGCGCTGTGGGTACTTTTAGGGTTTAGGGGTAAGGCCATAGGCTGGTAAGGGATATTTTAGGATTTAGTGGTATAGGGCGACAGGGGTATTTTAAGATTTTTAGGGTTTAGGGGTGGGTAGGCACATAGGGTGGTAAGGGTATTTTTAGGGTTTAGGGAAAGAAAATGAATTTTTATTAAAGTGTAAGGGGCTCTACCCCCCCCCCAAAAAAGAAAAACTAAACTTGAAATTATATATATATATATATATATATATATATATATATATATATATATATATATATATATATATATATATATATATATATATATATATATATATATATGTGTGTGTTTGCCATGTTGTGTCCAAAAACGAAAGAGCACTCCACTGCAGGCCACTTGTTACAAAGCTTTATTCGTTTGCAGGAGCAAAGCCGCTTGAAGTTGTCAGACATACAGTGCCTAACGCGTTTCGAGTCTCCTGACTCTTGATCACAGGCTTAAGGCGGCATCACAGAACAAGAAGCAGTTCACGGAAGTTATATCCCCCAGATGGGACCACACAGGTGAGTTCAATTGCACGCCGTGCACTATGGGATCTGTAGTGCTGCTTAATTAATACCCTCCAGTGGGTTTGTTCCGCTTTGCCTCTTTTCAAAATTCAACACAACCCTCCAGTGGGCTACTGACAACACCAAGCAGTTCAATTCTTGGTCCGCTGTGACCGGATTGAGGCGGCGAAAAGTTCTGTGCCCCAGCGGCTCCGTTCCACATTTTGACGGCGGTGCTTCTTTCACGGCGGGACAGCCGTAAATATGTTTGCCATGTTGTGTCCAAAAACGAAAGAGCACTCCACTGCAGGCCACTTGTTACAAAGCTTTATTCGTTTGCAGGAGCAAAGCCGCTTGAAGTTGTCAGACATACAGTGCCTAACGCGTTTCGAGTCTCCGGACTCTTGATCACAGGCTTAAGGCGGCATCACAGAACAAGAAGCAGTTCACGGAAGTTATATCCCCCAGATGGGACCACACAGGTGAGTTCAATTGCACGCCGTGCACTATGGGATCTGTAGTGCTGCTTAATTAATTAATACCCTCCAGTGGGTTTGTTCCGCTTTGCCTCTTTTCAAAATTCAACACAACCCTCCAGTGGGCTACTGACAACACCAAGCAGTTCAATTCTTGGTCCGCTGTGACCGGATTGAGGCGGCGAAAAGTTCTGTGCCCCAGCGGCTCCGTTCCACATTTTGACGGCGGTGCTTCTTTCACGGCGGGACAGCCGTAAATATGTTTGCCATGTTGTGTCCAAAAACGAAAGAGCACTCCACTGCAGGCCACTTGTTACAAAGCTTTATTCGTTTGCAGGAGCAAAGCCGCTTGAAGTTGTCAGACATACAGTGCCTAACGCGTTTCGAGTCTCCTGACTCTTGATCACAGGCTTAAGGCGGCATCACAGAACAAGAAGCAGTTCACGGAAGTTATATCCCCCAGATGGGACCACACAGGTAAGTTCAATTGCACGCCGTGCACTATGGGATCTGTAGTGCTGCTTAATTAATTAATACCCTCCAGTGGGTTTGTTCCGCTTTGCCTCTTTTCAAAATTCAACACAACCCTCCAGTGGGCTACTGACAACACCAAGCAGTTCAATTCTTGGTCCGCTGTGACCGGATTGAGGCGGCGAAAAGTTCTGTGCCCCAGCGGCTCCGTTCCACATTTTGACGGCGGTGCTTCTTTCACGGCGGGACAGCCGTAAATATGTTTGCCATGTTGTGGCAAAGCGGAACAAACCCACTGGAGGGTATTAATTAATTAAGCAGCACTACAGATCCCATAGTGCACGGCGTGCAATTGAACTCACCTGTGTGGTCCCATCTGGGGGATATAACTTCCGTGAACTGCTTCTTGTTCTGTGATGCCGCCTTAAGCCTGTGATCAAGAGTCAGGAGACTCGAAACGCGTTAGGCACTGTATGTCTGACAACTTCAAGCGGCTTTGCTCCTGCAAACGAATAAAGCTTTGTAACAAGTGGCCTGCAGTGGAGTGCTCTTTCGTTTTTGGACACAACATGGCAAACATATTTACGGCTGTCCCGCCGTGAAAGAAGCACCGCCGTCAAAATGTGGAACGGAGCCGCTGGGGCACAGAACTTTTCGCCGCCTCAATCCGGTCACAGCGGACCAAGAATTGAACTGCTTGGTGTTGTCAGTAGCCCACTGGAGGGTTGTGTTGAATTTTGAAAAGAGGCAAAGCGGAACAAACCCACTGGAGGGTATTAATTAATTAAGCAGCACTACAGATCCCATAGTGCACGGCGTGCAATTGAACTCACCTGTGTGGTCCCATCTGGGGGATATAACTTCCGTGAACTGCTTCTTGTTCTGTGATGCCGCCTTAAGCCTGTGATCAAGAGTCAGGAGACTCGAAACGCGTTAGGCACTGTATGTCTGACAACTTCAAGCGGCTTTGCTCCTGCAAACGAATAAAGCTTTGTAACAAGTGGCCTGCAGTGGAGTGCTCTTTCGTTTTTGGACACAACATGGCAAACATATATATATATATATATATATATATATACAGAGAGAGAGAAAGAAAGAAGGAGAGAGAGAGAGAATTAACATATGTTATGTATACTTACCTGCGTGGTAAAGGCATATGTGCGGTAAAGGCATGCATTGCAAAAGGGATGTGGTAAAGTCATGTATGGTAAAGACATGTGCTGTAACATCGCACAACTGTCTTGAAAGGTCTGATGTCTATGTTCCCATCAAAAACGTTTGTGATGCCTCAACACCCCTGTCATCAGCCTTGCTTAGTGGACAGTTTGGGTGGAAATGCAGCGATGAGAGCTTTAGCAAAGCCCTCTCAAGACTTTATATGGTATAGGGTGGTGGTTGCTCTTAGCAGCGCCGTTTCCAAATGGAAGGTGACACAGCCCATGATACTTGGTACTGCTGAGTTTTTCCATATAAAGCGCCTCAGATTAACAGTCTGTGCAGACAAAGATAAACCGATTGTCTCTGCTGCCCTTGTAGAGGTGATCTGTAATACAAAGGTTTGGGCAGAATAGTCACTCTCCACTCTGAGATTTATACAGAATTTGCTAATTGAAGGAAATAGCTCACAGTCTACCAGAATGTAGTCCAGAATGTAATTTGTCAATGTCAATCTGGTGAAAGCTGCTGGCTGATCCTGGGGTGAACGTCCATTTAGCATATAGAACCCCATGGCTTTGAGTGCACTGATGCACGCCTTTCCTTTCTGGTCTGTTCTGTCTGTTCTAACAAGACTTTAGATTGTTTGCGGAATGTGAACCTTCTCATGTGAACCTTGGACTAGGTTCATATCAAAATCTCAAGACAGCACTGTATTATTTTGTGGATGCATAGACTGGAGTGTTTTGAGCAGGCCAATCAAAATCTTTATTTTTTCAGATTTACTCTTTATCACTGGGTCGATGTATAAATTCAAGATTAACAATGTGATCTTCTGCTGTGGGGAATGGAGGGGCTGATATTTTATCACACTGGGTCCAGGATAAACCCAGATCTGCATGTTCTTGGCCCCATAGAAGGTCCATAGCAATGTAAAGTGAGAGCCCCCTTGCGCTCTTTCCGAGTTATAGACTCTTATGGCTTCATTTTGGTATTCTTTGAAGCCTACACATGGTGCTGGTGTCCACATCCAAGTTTCCTGGACCAACAGGAGGTCGAAGAGCATAAGATGGTTATGAACTCATTCTCCCCTATCTTACTACTAAGGCCCTTCACATTCCAAGATAAGAATTTTAACAACTGAGCCATGGTGGAAGACTTGTGCTGTGGGACTCATGCATCTATGAGTTCTGACGCTTGAATACAGTGCTAGCTGCTGAGTACCAGGTCTGGCTGTCAACTGTACTTCGAGACATCCTGACTGGGGGGTTCTTATTTGTAGGCCCTCCCGGGCTGCTGCTGGGTGGACGGTGTCAATGCCCCCCCTGAACAACCCGTGATTTATCCTGTTTATCTTCTGTGGTACCAGCAATTGCAGGAGCAATGGGCTTGGATAGCAAACAGGTTCAGATGTCCTCATGCCGATGCCCCATGATGAAAATTGCTCCCTATGTTTCCAGACATGGGATGTGTTGCGTGCATCCGACCAGGAGATGATGGTGATTTTGTTACCAGATATCAATGGAATTGGCGTCAATTCAACAGTTTCTATGTTATTAGATCTTATATGGTTCAGGCCTTGCAATGCTCCTGTCAGCTTTTGGTATTGCACTCCTGTTTAAAATGTCATGATGCTTTCTGGATTTGTAACCTGGTATCAGTTTCAGCCTCACCGTATCCCGAAGTTTGCCACCAGCCCATTGTGGCCTGGTCTATATTTACAGCCATTTGTGATATCACCGTATTAGGCTTTGCTTGTAGAGGGAAAGCTTTTACGGCTGGGTTTGTGTCCCGATGGACATTTTGTTCGAATGGGTGATGAATGGCAGAGACCGCCATGCTGAGGTCATCGTGTTCCAGCGTGGAGGATAGCTTGCTGTGTCGATGAATATTTGGGTGAAAAAGATTTCAGGCATCACAGTTGGAAGTGTTTTGTAAGATTGGTGCTCTGGCTGATGGTGGTGATACAATTGCGGCATCTTAACCACGATTAGATGCTGATGAGGTATCTTTATCTACTAAAATCCCCTGTGTGAGCTCTCCGGGTTTGAGCTATGCTGTATCATGTGGAATGGGCATTTAATTGCTAGATGGAGCCTCAAACAGTCAGATCCACTTGAAGTGGTCCTCCAAAGCCAGAAATATTGGGTATAGTAGAGGATTAAAGTTTGGTTCTTGATCTCAGGAAGAGCTCTTCTTCTCCTTGAGGAGGCTGTCTTGTGCTCGATGTTGCTTTTGCTCCCCAATTTTTCCTTGCTTTTCTGATTCTCTTGCACTCCCTCTTTGAGAGACATCTTCAGGAGCCAGGTTGGGAATGAGCTGGATCTTGATCTTTTTGAGGAGATGGCTGTTTATCATCGGAGGAGTCGGGCACAGATTGCTTTGTGTCCTCTTTGGTGGTTTTGGCTCATTATCTGGATCTTGATAGTTGCTTTTCATTAGCTTGAATTCTTTAGGAAGGGAGGTCAATGAGCCTATAAGTGGACAATTTTCTAGATCTGGCTCATTGCTTTCCATGGGCTTGTGTTCTCTAAGAACAAAGATCGGAGAACCTGTAATTGAGCACTCAATTTGCTGGCATTGCCCTAAAGTCATAACCGGGGCCAGGGGGTTATGAGCGAATGGGAGGGATTTTAAGTCCTTAACTTCATCCAGTAATTCTGATAGCGGTATGGGAACAATTGTGTATTGATCAAGCATCGATGCACATTCGCAGGAATGGTAGGTTGTAGCTGGGTCTTGTTGTACTCTGTTACTCATGTCATTCAAAACTTGTAACTTTCGGTCAGTACCCTGAACATGGACTGCGAGGGCATTTAAGAGGTCCACTTGTATTTACATATTGTCTGCATGAAAGGTTAGTGCCGACGATATCACCTCCATGGCGTTAAGTAAAGGGGACCAACTGGTCGTATTTATTGTCTGAGAAGAGTGTCTCCATGTTAACGTGAGGCATGTTGGATATATTGGCTTGCACCTCCTTGGGTTGTAGTGGTGTTGAGGGTGGGTTAAGATTTTTCTCTGATGCTCCCTCAGGTGGACCTGCTAAACTGACTTATTACCATTGGGGCAATTGGAGCACCAAGTGGCAGTTTGATTGGTGAAAGCAAGGTATTACAATCATGCCTTGGTCAAGAGATGTGGGATATGCTATGGTTACCGCTGGGACGTTCATTGGACTGGTCAAACGGACTTAAAAGCATCCCCCTCAAACTGCAGAAACTTTGAGCGCCTCATCCAGCAGAGCATAGTTTAGTCTGTTGTGAAACAGACATGTGGGGCTCGTCCAAGACTGCCACTTAAAACCATCCTGTTGGCAGGGACTGCCTGGAGAGTCGCAAGGAGTCCCCATGTGCAGGGTCCTTGAACTTCCCTTTGGTAATCTTTGATGGTTAGATGCCAGCTCCGTGGCGTGTACCTGGGCTTATACCACAAGCTGAGTTTATACCTCTGATTGGCTTTGGTGCAAAATTGGAAGGGCTCAAGATTTGCTGCGCAAGAGATTGTTTGTGCCCCCTCTCATACCCTTTTTAGGGTGATAATGACTGCAGAGAATTCTGCCAGGCAGTAACCTTGAGGGTGTGTCTATGAGCTTCAATCAGTGGCTTCGGTGGAGTTTGGGAATTACTCTGGACTTGATGCGTCCACTCGTGTTCCTACCCTAGTCCATGCAGTAGCTTAGGGAATGAAGACTCCTGTCAGTTTGACCTACAAGATCCATTAGAAGGAGGGGGGGGAGAGGAGTTATACACTTTTGAAGCAGGTTTTAAAACATCAGTTATCTTTGGTTTTCTTGGGCCTGTGTGGTTGGTGCGATTGATTGCTATTAACGTGTTGTTCACCCTGCTTGTCTCGTCCTGGCAAACAAGTCTCTGGTTTGCCTTCCCTGTGCCCCCAAGCTTTTTTAGCTAGCTGTGTTGCCCCACAGATTTTTCTTGATCTGCTAGTGGGTGGTGGTGATGGTATGATTGAGAAAGTCAAATTAGAAAATGAAATTAAAAGGCTGATGAGATTTGTAGATGGAGGGTGTGAATAAATGTAGGGGTGAGTCTATTTTGAGAGTTATCACCACTGGCCATTCAACGTCTCCTGCCAAATAGAGGGCCAGGTGGTGATGCTGTGATAGTTAGGTAGGGGTTAAATCCTATTGCAGCTGCCAATGCGGAAGATAGAAGTGATGGAACTGAAAGTGTTGGTGAGGCTGGCGGTGTGGGAAAAGCTTGTGACGGGGGAGCAACTCAAGAAGGTGCAAGCAGCACAGGGGGCCTAGCTGGCCCGCTTCTGTACCAAATCCCGGCCCGGCCCTCTACAGCAGCATCTAATGCCGTGCCATGCCCAATAACCTAGTGGGCCACACAACACCAGGCTAGGTGCCACAAGTCCTTCACCGCTGCCCAAGGAAATCTGCAGTCGCTGCTCTTCCCCCAGCACCCCCAGCCCGGGCACCACTTACCGCTCTGGGTCTGAGATCACGCAGACAGCTCCAGGTCCAGGGGCTGAATTATGCAAAGTGCCACGGGCGCAACGGGCATTTGTGCATGCTTTGTGCACCCTGGGGCACTCTGGTATTACAGAAAGGGCCACAGAAGCTGTGCACCTCTTTCTGTAATACAGATAGCATATGTTGCGGTTGTTTTCACCACCAATGGAGGCTTCATATCTCAATACACCAACCAGTTAAGCAACCTGTATCCTCCACTTTTTCTAATTTAGTTACATTTTAACTTTAAGCCTATATTGATAGTATGGCTAAGTGAAAGACGGCAAGAGGTCCTGTCCTCACACGAAACCCCACCAGCATTTACACTATGTCGGAAGGAGGTATTGGGGCTGTGGCCAAAGAAATTGATCTGACAGAACATAGGCTGTCATTGGGTCTGGCAGGCAGCCCGGAGAAGCAACAGATCAACCCGACATCACTGGTAGGGGTGTGGAGAATGCTTCAAGGAAAGGTGGAGCGGCAGCAGCTGATGACGGCTCAACCTCCAAGCCTACCATCCCTCTACCCACTGATATCATGGACCTTTCTCTGGGGCCTCATAGTCTGGTTTCCCCTCCTGAGACAGCCATAAAACATTAGAGATGTAGCAGGTATTTTGATAGAGCAAAAGTACAGCTGGGTGCATCAGTACAGGGAAAGGAGAAAATATCGTTGAGCGTGGGACATTCTGATCTTGAGACTATAGTCCAGCTGTTAATGACAATCATAGATGCCCCAATTTAGTCCAATCAGAGAGCGTCTGAACTCAATTGAATCAATTGTAGCCTCCTTATTTAATACCCAATGCCATCCATCCAATGGGGGATTCATCTTGCACACCCACCTACAAGGCCCTCCACATCATGCCCTGCATACCTCAACCACCGCCTAGTTTTCTAAACTCTCACCAGACACCTCTGCTCCGCCAACCTGGCCCTGGCCACTATCCCACAGATCCGCAAGATCACGGATGGAGGAAGATCCTTCTACCACACCGCAAAGACCTGGAACTCTCTTCCTCTACATCTCAGGTAATCACCCTCACTGCAATTCATGAAGGACCTCAAGACCAGGCTCTTCAACTAACTGACTCTTCGAATGAACTGCAGTACCCACCCCCAGCGCCTTGAGATGCTAATGGATGATTAGCAGCATTCTATGCAAACCCTGATTGATTGAATCACTCGACTTCCCCAAATTTTCCAGATACCGGAAAGAGCCATTGTATGAGTGTGGGACCTAATAGCAAAGAACACCAAGGACAGTTGCAACCCTTAGTAAATCCCTCTGGTCAGGTGCAAGGGTCACTGCAAACAAAAACTTATGGACCCCCCTAACCAAGCTTGCATGCAGTCATATCTTTGCGACCAAAGAATTAACCTGCCACCTGAATCTACCCCTTTAGGGGATATGTGAGAAGTTGGCCTGGTATATGATGTTCACTAGTTAAAGTGACCACCTTGTACCATGCCAAGCAACCCTTATGGTGTGGTTGTAAGTCAACCTTTTCGGACTAGCTGCCCTAGTGGTAGCGTAGGCTAAGCAGTCTTTGAGGCTAAACTCGTGAAGCGTGTTAAGCAGGCTGTTTTACCAAATGTAACCCCCTTTTATACCAATGAAAGAACACCACACAGATATATATTGAAAATATATATGTATTTATTTCTCAAAGTATCCCCTAGACTCTTTATGAGCACAGGAGCACAAATCGTTAAACAAGAATACGTTAGAATACACAGAAGTTGCACTTTATATGGATAGGCCCGGGTGGCCGCTCAAACCATATACTAAAATAGTGGTATAAGTACCACGAACAGAAAAGGGAAAAGGCCTAGGGCCTCTAGAATCGCTGGGCCTACAAGGAGCTAACTTTAGTTAGTGACCAGGAGGTCCACGGGTTGCGTGTGCAGAGCAAATAGTTACACGCGGGCTCCCATAGGTTTTCAATGGGTGCGTAAAAGTTACAAAGTTACTGCAAAAAGGATCTTCCGGATGGACTATGAACTCAGGATTGGAAACACAGACACTAGAGATGATTCTCTACACTTGGGCACCGGAGTGCCAGCTTTACCTCACCCACAGGAAGCGGGTGCATAGGTCTCGAAGTGCGTCTGGTTTCTTCTCTCTGTTCAATGGAGCCTGGAGACAAAGATGCTGCAGGCGGTCGGTCCGGAAGAGATGCGGTGGATCCAAGGGTGGATCGAAGTTGTAGAAGACCTGTAAGCAGAGGGGACAGTGTTCACAGTCACTAGCCAGTGACCAGCGTGGCACCAGGTGGGTACCAGGCGATGTCGGGTGCAAACAGGAGGAAAGGTGCAGCTTGTCTCTGCAGCCACGTGGTCCCTGAAGGTCGACGACATCCAGGAGTCGGTTCACGAGCTGTCCCACGCAGGCTCTCGCTGTCGGCGGCGTCGGCGACTTGATCGAAGCAAACAAGCCTTGGCAAAAGCAATTGTTGTGGAAAGCGAAATAAGCTGATGGTTCTGACCAGCAAGGTCAGAGGGACTGCTCCTTTGGAGGGGAGCAAGGGCCAGTTTGGAGCAACCAGACCAGCGGTGTAGTTCTTGAAGTTCGTCGCCAAGATGGCCACTAGCCAGCGGGCCAGCAACCGGTTAGGCGCGTCGAGTGGCAAAATGCAGAAGGGCCCCACGCAGATCGTGGAGATGCTGGAGGGCTCACGTTTGGTGCAGATGCTGCTCGGGTGTTGGGCTTCTCAGATCCCAAAGCACAACTTGGAGGGAGCCTCGGTTGTTGCGCTTGCAGCTTGTCGTGGTCTTTTCAAGATGGCTGGCTCCACGTGTCTCGGTGCCTCCACGGGTCTCCTCTTTTCAGGGACTGTGGATCGGGCGGTGAGAGGTCTGGAGGTCCAGGTCTTGTCAGTCTCTGGGCTCGGGCTCCGACGGGAGGCGGCGGCAAAGCAGACGTTGATTCGCTGGATGGTGCTTGCGTTAGCAAGGTGGTCACTCCCTGACCACAGGGGAGATTTCCTTCAGTCTTCTGTGCAGCAGAATGTCGAAGTTCCCATCTTCTTCTTAGTTTCAAGTTGATTCCAGGATGTCTGAAGTCTTAGGACACAGCTCCTACCTTTAAGCGGATTCTAGGGGCCGGACTACCTGCTAGGTCCCTCCCTAAGGGTGGGACCAGGAAGGGGGGTGGTTACATCCCCAATCCTTTGTCCAGCTCGCCCCAGGCCCGGGACTGGTGTGCCCCAGGACCGGATTGAACTGGCATATGCACCGAGGCTCCTTGTGAGCCTCAGGCATGTCTGGTTTCTTTCAAGCCCTACCTGACCAATACACAAAATCCTGTCTGGGGTGGTGCATGCACCTCCCCTGGCAGGAAACCCTTTGTCCACACCTCCCAAGCTGGAAGGACTCCCAGCAGCAGGAGGGCAGACTTGTGTCTGTGGTGGCAGCATCCATTTTGTGGAGCTGAGGCTATGTCTGATTTTACCCGGGTTTCAGGTATTGTACATGTCGTGTCCCTCTAGAAGGGTGGAATGCTAACCCCGTCGCCAGAATTGGCGAGGGGTTAGTATTCCAATTCGTATGACACCTTACTCGACATGTTTTGATAAAGCCAAACCAAAGATAGCATTTAACCGCGAGGTTCATAATGCACTTAAGAGTATATGGTATGACGATATCTGGAAACAGTAGAGGGAAGTTGTTCCGACCACTGCAGACAGGCTCAGCTCATGCCAGAGCACCATCTCACATGGAACCAAGCACTCTGCCTTCAGGATTGTTAAGGCCTGCCATAGGAGTGACTTATAGGTTAACATGTGTCCCATTTTAAGGTTAGGTATAGGTATACTACACCTAAGTAAGAGGTGGCTACACCAACTTACCCCAGCTGAGTGATCAGCCAGTTGTGTCAAATTTGTTAGGCCAAGCCTGGGGTGGCATAATACATGCTTCAGCCCCTGGCAGGCCTTGGATGCACCAATGCCCTGGGTACCTAGTGTACACTGGTACAGGGGCTCACAGGGTGATCCACTTCCAATTGGTTATGCACCTAGGGTGCATAGTGTAAATTTAGTAGAGAGAACAGCAGGCTGGGGGTCTGATTGGCAGGCCCACAGCCTCAATATGTCAAAAACCAGTGAGGCAAAAAGCAAAAATGTGGGGTGACCATAGGATAGCAGACCCTACTCTCCTGCACAACCCCCCCCAAACGCAGGGACATTAAACTAGCCTTGACCAGTCTCGTCTTCATGTCCTAAGTGGAAGTACCTGGAGAGACCATCTGCATTCCCATGGTCAGTACCTGGCCGGTGCTCCACTGTAAAGTCCATCCCCTGTAGGGAAATGGACCACCTAAGCAGTTTGGGGTTTTCACCCTTCATCTGATTTAGCCACAAGAGGGGCTTATGGTCGGTCTGAATCTTGAAGTGAGTGCCAAACAAGTATGGCCTCAGCTTCTTCAGGGCCCACACCACAGCAAAGGCCTCCCTCTCAATAGCTGACCAATTCTTCTCTCTGGGGGTCAACCTTCTGCTAATAAAAGCAATGGGTTGGTCTTGACCATCTACATTAAGTTGTGACAGCACAGCTCCCACACCCAACTCAGAAGCATCTGTTTGGACAATAAACTCTTTGGAGTAGTCAGGACTTTTCAGGATAGGTGCAGAGCACATGGCCTCCTTCAGGTCATCAAATGCCTTTTGACAGCTTACTGTCCACTGAACCTTTTTGGGCATCTTCTTGGATGTCAGATCATTAAGAGGAGTCACAATGGACCCATAGTTCTTAACAAACTTCCTGTAGTACCCAGTCAAGCCCAAGAAAGCTCGAACTTGAGTCTGGGTGGTTGGAGGAGACCAGTCCTTGATGGATTGTATCTTGCTCTCCAGTGGTTGAACTTGGCCTCCACCTACAAGGTGGCCCAAGTACACAACCTTACTCTGCCCTATCTGGCACTTAGTGGCCTTGATAGTGAGGCCTGCCCTTTGCAGAGCCTCAAGAGCCTTCTTCAGGTGGATCAGGTGATCCTCCCAGGTGGAGCTAAAGACAGCAATGTCATCAAGATATGCTGCGCAAACGTCATCCAACCCAGTAAGGACTTGATTCACCAACCTTTGGAAGGTGGCAGGTGCATTCTTCAGACCAAAGGGCATCACCACAAATTGGTAGTGCCCACCTGGGGTTGAGAATGCTGTTTTGGCCTTAGACTCCTCAGCTAATCTGATTTGCCAATAGCCAGCTGTCAAGTCAAATGTGCTCAAAAACTTAGCAGAAGCTAGTTTGTCTATGAGCTCATCTGCCCTTGGAATAGGGTGTGCATCTGTCCTGGTGACAGCATTGAGTCCTCTGTAATCCACACAGAACCTCATCTCTCTCTTGCCATCTTTGGTGTGAGGTTTGGGGACCAGAACCACTGGGCTAGCCCAGGGGCTCTCTGAGGGTTCAATGACACCCAATTCCAGCATTTTGTGTACCTCAGCCTTTATACAGTCCCTGACGTGGTCAGGTTGTCTGTAGAGTTTGTTCTTCACAGGCAGACTGTCACCAGTGTCCACCACATGGGTACACCAGTCAGTTTGGCTAGGTATCAAGGAAAACATGTGTTGAAATGATTGTAGAACTTGTCTACATTCAGTCTGTTGATGATCAGTGAGGTTGCCTCCAAGGGTCACTCCTTCAACTGAGCCATCCTCAGGGTTCTGAGACAACAGGTCTGGGAGAGGGTCACTCTCTTCCTCCTGTCCCTCATCTGTAGCCATGAGCAAGCCCATGTCTGCCCTGTCAACATATGCTTTTAACCTGTTAACATGGAGTACCCTGTGGGAACTCCTGGGAGTTCCTAGGTCCACCAAGTAGGTAACCTCTCCCTTCTTTTCCAGGATTGTATGGGGTCCAGACCATTTGTCTTGGAGTGCTGCTGGGGCCACTGGCTCCAACACCCATACCTTCTGTCCTGGCTGAAACTCAACCAAGACAGCCTTTTGGTCATGCCAAGCTTTCTGTAAGGCCTGGCTTGCCTCAAGGTTTTTGGATGCCTTCTCCATATACTCAGCCATCCTGGAGCGGAGACCAAGTACATAGTCCACTATGTCTTGCTTAGGCTTTTTGAGAGGTAACTCCCATCCTTCCTTCACCAAACACAGTGGGCCTCTTACAGGGTGCCCAAACAACAATTCAAAGGGGCTGTAGCCAACTCCTTTTTGTGGGACCTCTCTGTAAGCAAACAGAAGGCAGGGTAGAAGGATGTCCCATCTTCGCCTGAGCTTTTCAGGTAATCCTTTGATCATACCCTTTAGGGTCTTGTTGAATCTCTCAACAAGCCCATTGCATTGTGGGTGGTAAGGGGTGGTGAACTTGTAGTTGACACCACATTCCTTCCACATAGCTGTCAAGTATCCTGACATGAAGTTGGTACCTCTGTCAGAAACCACCTCCTTAGGAAACCCCACTCTGGAGAATACTCCCAGCAGGGCCCTGGCCACAACAGGAGCTGTAGTGGTCCTAAGGGGAATTGCCTCTGGATACCTGGTGGCATGATCCACTACCACCAGTATAAATCTGTGCCCAGATGCAGTGGGAGGATCCATGGGACCCACTATGTCTATTCCCACTCTTTCAAAGGGGACCCCCACCACAGGTAGTGGTATTAGGGGGGCCTTTGTTGTGCCACCTGATTTGCCACTGGCTTGGCAGGTCACACAGGAGCGACAAAACTCCTTGGTATCTTCATTCATGTGAGGCCAGTGAAAGTGAGGGACAAGCCTGTCCCAAGTCTTGTTCTGGCCTAAGTGTCCTGCTAAAGGAATATCATGGGCCAAGGTAAGAAGGAAGCCCCTAAATTGCAGAGGTATAACCAACCTCCTGGTTGCACCAGGCTTGGGGTCTCTAGCCTCTGAATAAAGGAGCCCTTCATCCCAATACACTTTATGGGTACCTTGAGCATTCCCAGCAGGCTCAGCAGCAGCCAGCTGTCTGAGGGGTTCAAGAGAGGGACAGGATAACTGAGCCTGCCTCAAGTCAGCCCTTGAAGGTCCCCCTGTCCCCAGAAACTCAACCTGATCAGGTTCAAGCTCTTCAGGGACAGTTCCTTCAGGGGTCTCTAGATCAGCTTCCTGGGAAGGTTGATCATCACTCTGAGGCAGGGGGGAAGGCACAGCCTTGACCCTCCTGTTCTTCTTCTTGGTAGGTGCTTGGTCCATTGTTCCAGGATCCAAGACCTGTGGTTCAGTAAGGCACTTTTTGGCCTGTGACCTGGTCACAGCAAGGACATGTGGTGATATACCTAACATCTCTGCATGTGTCCTGTACTCCACTTCAGACCATAGAGAACTCTCTAGGTCATTGCCCAACAAACATTCTACTGGGAGGTCTGCACTAACCACAACCCTTTTGAGGCCAGTTACCCCTCCCCATGAGAAGTTAACAACTGCCACACTATGTGAAGTAGTGGCATTGCTGGCATTGGTCACCAGGTAATTCTCACCTGGTATGTACTGTCCAGGGTCCACAAAGCCTGGGTCACCATAGTGACACTGGCACATGTGTCCCTGTAGGCTTGAGCCACTTTTTCATTAATTAAAGGAGTCTGTCTGTACTTGCCCAGGTTACTGGGGCTCACAGTCAGGGACAAATCGATGTCCCCATCACAGATCAAGACTGCCTGTGTCAGGGTTCTGTCTAAGTCAGAATCTCCATCAGTTCCCATAGTGATTCCCACTACACCCTTTGTCTGGGGACCAACACTGCTAACAGTAGTACTGGGAGCAGGTGCCTTTGGGGCAACAGTGTTGGGGGCTCCACCCTTCTTACAATCACTAGTCCAGTGAGTTGTATTCTTGCAATGATTGCACCAGGGTTTCTTTTGACCTTCTTTCTTCTTTCCCTTAGATTGTTGTTGGGACCCACCCTCCTTAGCAGTAGTTTGGGGCCCTGTTGAAGACTTCTGGTCTTTAGATTTCTGATCTCCACCCTTTTGGTCTGTTTTCTTCTGATCACCCCCTTGGCCCTGGTTCTGGTTCTTTTGCTTAACCCTGGTTCTGACCCATTTGTCTGCCTTCTTTCCCAATTCTTGGGGAGAGGTCAGATCAGAGTCAACCAAGTGTTGATGCAGTTGCTGGTTTTGACAGTTATTTAAAATCTGTTCTCTCATCATCAAATTGTACAATCCTGTATAATCAGATACCTTACTTCCCAGCAACCAACCCTCCAAAGCCTTAGTGGCGCATTCAATGTATTCAGACCAGTCCTGAGTCTGTGTCTTCTGGGTGTCTCTGAACATTAACCTGTACTGTTCAGTGGTTAAGCCTAACCCATCAACTAGGACACTCTTCAGGGCTCTGTAATTTCTGACATCCTCTTCTCTAACAGTGAGGAGTCTATCTCTGCCTCTTCCTTCAAAAGAGAGCCAGAGGATTGCTGCCCACTGGTCTTCAGGAACCTGCTGCACTTTGCAGGCTCTCTCAAGAGCAGTCATCCATTTGTGGATGTCATCCCCACTTTTGTAGGGGGGCACAACCTTAGACAGGTTCCTATTATCAAAGACCCTATCTTTGTCCTTAGGGACAATGCTGCCACCAGTGGGTATAGACCCACTCTCTTTATGCTGCCTAGCCTTGCTCAGTTTCTCTTCCATCAGAGCTACTTCTAGCTCCTGCTTCCTGATCCTCAGCTGGGTTTCTTGCATTCTGGCCTCATGCTCCCTCCTCTGAGGGGTGGTCATCCTTCTCCTGGAGTGACCTTGAGAGCCTCTAGAGGCATGAGAAGCATTAGAGTCACCTGAGTGATTCCTTTGCCTCCCAAGCCCCTGGTTAAGTCCACTAGGGAGATCCAATGGGGTGATCCCATTGTCAGTCCCCAGTAGCCTTAAGTTAGCTGGGCCACGTATAACACTTGGCACTGGGCTAGTTCTCCCGTCATCCTCACTACCTCCTGTATCCTCATCACTTTCCTCCTCTGTAGTATGATTCTCATCTAAGGGATGACTATTGGAAAGGGGTACTTCAGTAGCATCTTCAGAAGGGGGGCCTCCTGTTCCTGTCCCTAAGGGGCCTAACTGGGAGGCTTTCCTGAGAGCTTTCTGATCTTCATCAGCCTGTAAAAGCTCTCTGAGTTCAGCAGAAGTAGGATTCTTGGGCTGTTTAAGGCCCCTGATATTTGCCAACTGGCTGAGCTCATTTTGATTTAGGGTAGCAAAGATGGATGGTGCCCTCTGGGGGTCACTCTCAACAGAGATGGGTACATTGGACCCCTCTGCCCCAGCCATTGCTCTTAAGTGTGGGTGGATGTGTTGCAATCTACCTACACTTGGGTTTTCCTACTAAACCTATCTAGTAGTTGTAGTCAGGGTGTGCTACTCCCTTTGCTCTACAACAACTAAGTTCAGTAGAACTTAAGTATATCTATTCTTGTTTTATATGTACCTAAAGGTACCTGTATGATCTTTCAATTGGTAACAAAGAGATTACAGAGGTAAAACACAGCAAGCTCAAATCCAACCGCTGCTCACCAATGTGAGAAGTTGGCCTGGTATATGATGTTCACTAGTTAAAGTGACCACCTTGTACCATGCCAAGCAACCCTTATGGTGTGGTTGTAAGTCAACCTTTTCGGACTAGCTGCCCTAGTGGTAGCGTAGGCTAAGCAGTCTTTGAGGCTAAACTCGTGAAGCGTGTTAAGCAGGCTGTTTTACCAAATGTAACCCCCTTTTATACCAATGAAAGAACACCACACAGATATATATTGAAAATATATATGTATTTATTTCTCAAAGTATCCCCTAGACTCTTTATGAGCACAGGAGCACAAATCGTTAAACAAGAATACGTTAGAATACACAGAAGTTGCACTTTATATGGATAGGCCCTGGTGGCCGCTCAAACCATATACTAAAATAGTGGTATAAGTACCACGAACAGAAAAGGGAAAAGGCCTGGGGCCTCTAGAATCGCTGGGCCTACAAGGAGCTAACTTTAGTTAGTGACCAGGAGGTCCACGGGTTGCGTGTGCAGAGCAAATAGTTACACGCGGGCTCCCATAGGTTTTCAATGGGTGCGTAAAAGTTACAAAGTTACTGCAAAAAGGATCTTCCGGATGGACTATGAACTCAGGATTGGAAACACAGACACTAGAGATGATTATCTACACTTGGGCACTGGAGTGCCAGCTTTACCTCACCCACAGGAAGCGGGTGCATAGGTCTCGAAGTGCGTCGGGTTTCTTCTCTCTGTTCAATGGAGCCTGGAGACAAAGATGCTGCAGGCGGTCGGTCCGGAAGAGATGCGGTGGATCCAAGGGTGGATCGAAGTTGTAGAAAACCTGTAAGCAGAGGGGACAGTGTTCACAGTCACTAGCCAGTGACCAGCGTGGCACCAGGTGGGTACCAGGCGATGTCGGGTGCAAACAGGAGGAAAGGTGCAGCTTGTCTCTGCAGCCACGTGGTCCCTGAAGGTCGACGACGTCCAGGAGTCGGTTCACGAGCTGTCCCACGCAGGCTCTCGCTGTCGGCGGTGTCGGCGACTTGATCGAAGCAAACAAGCCTTGGCAAAAGCAATTGTTGTGGAAAGCGAAATAAGCTGATGGTTCTGACCAGCAAGGTCAGAGGGACTGCTCTTTTGGAGGGGAGCAAGGGCCAGTCTGGAGCAACCAGACCAGCGGTGTAGTTCTTGAAGTTCGTCGCCAAGATGGCCACTAGCCAGCGGGCCAGCAACCGGTTAGGCGCGTCGAGTGGCAAAATGCAGAAGGGCCCCACGCAGATCGTGGAGATGCTGGAGGGCTCACCTTTGGTGCAGATGCTGCTCGGGTGTTGGGCTTCTCAGATCCCAAAGCACAACTTGGAGGGAGCCTCGGTTGTTGCGCTTGCAGCTTGTGGTGGTCTTTTCAAGATGGCTGGCTCCACGTGTCTCGGTGCCTCCACGGGTCTCCTCTTTTCAGGGACTGTGGATCGGGCGGTGAGAGGTCTGGAGGTCCAGGTCTTGTCAGTCTCTGGGCTCGGGCTCCGGCGGGAGGCGGCGGCAAAGCAGACGTTGATTCGCTGGATGGTGCTTGCGTTAGCAAGGTGGTCACTCCCTGACCACAGGGGAGATTTCCTTCAGTCTTCTGTGCAGCAGAATGTCGAAGTTCCCGTCTTCTTCTTAGTTTCAAGTTGATTCCAGGATGTCTGAAGTCTTAGGACACAGCTCCTACCTTTAAGCGGATTTTAGGGGCCGGACTACCTGCTTGGTCCCTCCCTAAGGGTGGGACCAGGAAGGGGGGTGGTTACACCCCCAATCCTTTGTCCAGCTCGCCCCAGGCCCGGGACTGGTGTGCCCCAGGACCGGATTGAACTGGCATATGCACCGAGGCTCCTTGTGAGCCTCAGGCATGTCTGGTTTCTTTCAAGCCCTACCTGACCAATACACAAAATCCTGTCTGGGGTGGTGCATGCACCTCCCCTGGCAGGAAACCCTTTGTCCACACCTCCCAAGCTGGAAGGACTCCCAGCAGCAGGAGGGCAGACTTGTGTCTGTGGTGGCAGCATCCATTTTGTGGAGCTGAGGCTATGTCTGACTTTACCCGGGTTTCAGGTATTGTACATGTCGTGTCCCTCTAGAAGGGTGGAATGCTAACCCTGTCGCCAGAATTGGCGAGGGGTTAGTATTCCAATTCGTATGACACCTTACTCGACATGTTTTGATAAAGCCAAACCAAAGATAGCATTTAACCGCGAGGTTCATAATGCACTTAAGAGTATATGGTATGGCGATATCTGGAAACAGTAGAGGGAAGTTGTTCCGACCACTGCAGACAGGCTCAGCTCATGCCAGAGCACCATCTCACATGGAACCAAGCACTCTGCCTTCAGGATTGTTAAGGCCTGCCATAGGAGTGACTTATAGGTTAACATGTGTCCCATTTTAAGGTTAGGTATAGGTATACTACACCTAAGTAAGAGGTGGTTACACCAACTTACCCCAGCTGAGTGATCAGCCAGTTGTGTCAAATTTGTTAGGCCAAGCCTGGGGTGGCATAATACATGCTTCAGCCCCTGGCAGGCCTTGGATACACCAATGCCCTGGGTACCTAGTGTACACTGGTACAGGGGCTCACAGGGTGATCCACTTCCAATTGGTTATGCACCTAGGGTGCATAGTGTAAATCTAGTAGAGAGAACAGCAGGCTGGGGGTCTGATTGGCAGGCCCACAGCCTCAATATGTCAAAAACCAGTGAGGCAAAAAGCAAAAATTTGGGGTGACCATAGGATAGCAGACCCTACTCTCCTACAGGATATCATGACAGGGGTTCCATTACTGACCCAGGGAGCAGTGGAATCAACAACAGACCTCATCCGTAAAACAAAGCACTGTGTTATTCTAAAGGAGGAGCAAGTAACATTGACTGTGATAATATGATCATGGCGAGACAAGCAGACTGGCTGGTGTCAGTAAAAAAACTGTTGCTGGAGACTGCATTGTGTTAAACTTTATGCAACCTTAATTGGCTTGGCAATTAATTCAGTGTACTTCCCATAGGGCAAATTAAGGCATTGGCATTCAGGTGTATCCGCTGGCTTTTTTGATCCATTCTCTCTAAGGTAAGGGATAAGGAACCTCAGAAATATGTGTCCAAATTTTAGTGACCAGCTGCCTCAACGCAATAGATGTATTGTTTAAACCGTGGAGTTGAGGAACAGATTCCAGCCATTAGGGAATTTGGGTGAAAATGATTGAATTTTTTCTGCACCTGTGAGCCCAGCACAGAACTTGGTGGGGCTCCTAGTTGGTAGTGTGATTATGAGGAAAGATTAACCTGAAAAGCGACCTGCCCTTTTAAAAATATGTTGCTGGAATATCACTGGGTTGGCTAACAAGAGCGAGAATGTGCCCTGGTTAAAAGTTATTAGAAAATGTCAGATTGGGGGATTACGAGAGACCTGGAACCCAAGCAATTATTTTTATTTAGATGGGTACACCTATTTTTCTCACTGGCAAAACCGTCACCAGCTGGCAGGGCGAACAGGGGCGGCTCCTCCACTAGGGTGGAGGAGCGTTGCTCCACTGCTTTCTCACAGTGCGAAAAGCAGAAACATAAAATAGTAAAACTACCATTTTATGTTTCTACTTCTTGCACTGCGAGAAAGCAGAAGTGTTTGGTTTGGGACAGGCAGGTCTGCTCTAGGGCAGGGGAGGAGTGGCTTGCCCACTGCTGAGGGCGCTGACTGTTTGGTCGGCCTCAGGGCCAACCAAACCAGTCATGTGCACGCTGCCCTTTCTCCATGTAGGCTGCAATGCAGTCTCCATGGAGAAAATGGCATCCCCATAGGCGCCTGGTTGGTCGGCGTACAGACCAATCACAACGCTGCCATTGCAGCATTGTGATTGGCTTAGGGGAGGGAGGGAGGCTGCCTGCCTGCTTCTGGAGGCAGGACAGCAGGTCAGGAGAGACGACGTGGGACCCGGGATTATAAGTATATATATAATAGATTATTTTTAAATTAACATCCCCCGCGCAACCCCCCCGCAGTCCCACCGGCGAGTCATACCGGCCGTGACTGAGGGCGAAGGGTGGTCTCTTCACATTGATATCCTTGACTTGAATGTGTGCACCTTCTGAAACTGCTAGGGGTCATAGTAATCTACTGGCAGTTCATTTAAATTTTGAGGGCTTAACAAGCATACTACAGATACATTTCGATAATTATTTTGATCAGGTATTTACTATAGAGCATTTATGCACCTTGAAGTCGTTTTTGAAAGCTTTTGAGGAATAAGATTAAGAATGGTCCTTACTTTGTACACACTGGGAACAGCATTTTTAAGAACTGCTTTATGTTGAAAGTTCTTTAAATATCCCATCTTTTCTGTAAATACTTCTGGAAATTTCTCTCAAACCTTATTTTTTTAAGTTCCCGTTCTCAATGGCCATGACTGGTTCAACACTATTCGGATCTAATTTAATACCAAACTCTTGTTGATGCTTTCAGCCAAGTAGATTTGACCCTCTCTCCACAACATAAATTTTGCCAACAGTGGAACGCTCTTTAAATGAAATGCACTTTTCTAACATACCTACTAAAGGGTACAGGATCCTGATTACAACCCCCCAGATTGATACCAGCACAATTCAAAACATAACCTTTATTTTCCAACTTTTCTTGAAATGTTTTGTGATCAACAAAAGTATAGGGTGAGCACGAATCAGCATATACATTTACCTTAGTATCATCTAGCTGAATTTCGCAACCGGATAATCACTAACACCTTCTACCATTCCTGACATGATTCAGAAGAAAGTTGTTAGTATCCACATCAGTTTCTTCAATGGCATGAATTTGCTTGTTTTCTAACTCACCAATCCTCCAAATGTGTACAAAATGTTCTCTTTTGTTGCACTTACTAGACTTAGTTGGACAAATAGGACTATTGGCCAAATGGCTATAATTTCCACAGTGGAAGCATTTAAACTTTTCTTTCACTCTATTACTTTCACAATGTTTATTAAATTGTGTGGCACTTGTACTCTGAGACTTCACAACATTTACATTTACAGTCTCTTACACACTGCTCTGTTTCATCTCCTTTATAAATTAGGTTGTGTGTTCTACACTTTTTACTAAATCTATGACCTCCTTCAAATCTGGGTTCCAAGCAAGTAGTTTCTCTTGCATACTGGAATTACTGGTGCATCTTGTCATCTGGTCTCTAATGAGAGAGTCACACAACGAGTCAAATTCACATAGGTTGGCCATTCCTCTTAAGCAAGCAATGTAGCTAATTACCTTTTCCTCTTTTCCCTGTACCCTACAAAAGACTTGTGTCTTTATTGTACTATATTTTTTGCCTTTCCATAGTGACCCTCCAACCTCCGGAGCGTCATGGCATAAACATCTTGAAGTTCCTCATCCTCATCCTCTTCAGATGGAGATGATACCAAATTTACATACACCCTCCTGCCCCGTACACCGAAAATATGTAACAAAATACGCCGTTTCCTCAATTAGGAAAACGTTTCTCCTCCTATCGCAATCAAATAAGGCTGGAATAATGTTTCCCCCATCTTCATTTAATAACTGTGGAGTTTGGGTCATGTTTATAACAGCCATGACAAGTATCACAGGTTCAGCCCAAAATTATTATAATCAATGCATGCAAACGGTGTTAGAGCAATACAAACTGCTTAATTTTGCTATATTAATATTTTTAAATGACTCAAAAATAGGCAAACTGTAATATACGGTCACGTTTCACTATCTTTAACAAACATGAATACATTTTCTCAACACTGTTCCCTGTATGGAAAGAAAAAAGGCTTAATAGTTCCTGAACGAAGAGGCTCCTTGGAGAAGCGTGGTGATAGTTAGTCTTCCTGGTGAGGCATGGTTAACCTGATCATGAATCCGGCTCCTGAGTGCGGAGAGGTGTGGAGAATGTCTTCCTGATATGGCGTGGTACACATGATCCTCCACCAGCTCCTTTCCTGCCGAAGAATCCAGAAAATGTCTGAATACTTTAACGAGCCACCGTCAAGCAGCACCAACTCCCCGATCCATGACGCACTTCCTCAAGTAAGTTTCTGTGCCTTACTTCGCCCAATAGCTAAATCGTTATTGCCCTCCACGTGTGTCACAGATTGGAATTCTGCTGTTCCAGTGCGGCCCAAACTTTCAGTTGGCACAGACAGAGAAAGTGTGCAATGCTGCTCCTTCTAGAATCCTCACCCAAGAACAATTAACTGTCGGTCAGCAAGAAACTGAGCAAAAGTGCAACACACAATTGTTACAGCTCCTGTAAGTTCGCTCTTATTCAGTCGCCATCTACCATACAAGTAAAACAGCTATTGCCAATGGCTCACTCCTACACCTTGACCTCAGTGCGGCACAATATGGCAGTCTATCAACACCGCTAATTGTGTCCAATGTGCTGTACACCTTATTTGATGTGATACCAGCACACTGTTCAATGAGAAACTTGCAGACTTTCATACTTTAAACTGTACAGCTGCCACGTACCCGCTTGGCCACACATTTGAGGTAGCATCAAAACACTGCTACCTTTCAAAATTGCTGAGTGCCGGAGGGCGCGCAACGGCAAGATGGCCGCGACCTGAGAGGCTCCACAGCGCATAGCTCCGTTTTCGCCAAAGGGACCCTTCTACTACAACGCGGATGTTCAAGAAGGGGCGCCAGCGCGTCGGAAACTGCCAGGAGCACTCGAGCAAGTTTCTGACCGAATTTGTCAGCATTTAAACTCTTTTTTTTGGTGACTCATGTTTCCTCATTTCAATACCTTTAGCAATGGGGCCCGCCATTTTGCGTACTCCCATTTTTGCACATAATTAATCTTCATCCTGCTCCCTCTTGTGCTTGAATTCTAAGCTTCCTGGCACTTCTTCTACATAATTATTTAATTATGTCTATGTAGGAAGTCATTTTTTCAGCAGTTTAAAGAGCTTGTTTTCTCCTCAACAATTTGGAATTATTTCTCCTCAGCACAATGGCAGCATTGGTTCTCTCCCTGCATCATTTCCTGTCAGCTGGCACATTTCTGTCTCGGCATAATAACATCACTTAACACAAACCTGGTCTGCCTGGATTCTTAACTGCAATTTTGTGCGTACATAGCCTAGTCCTACAATTTATTGGTCGTCACTATTCATTTTCTTCTGCATTAGTGTTTCACATCATTTATATGTCGGCTGGCTGCTTCGTCTCTCACTACCTGTCATACTGTGGCTTTTTTTTTTGCGACAAGAGGTTTTTTTTTGTGCAATATTTGTTTGGACTGTTGGCTCTGCGCTCCCTTGCCTTTTACACCTAAGGTGGCTCTGTTGTTTTTTTCTGGCGTTTCATAAACTGAGTTTCAAATTCGCCTCACTCGTCTGAATACCATGGATCATCCGCAGTCTTCTAAGACTCATGGTGCTGCAGGGGTTTCTTCTGGAGGTCGTAAAGACTCAACAATTACATCTGGCAAGCGACTTAAGAAGGACCTCTGTTCTACGCCTAAATCACCTCCTCCCCTCACGCTGGAGGCTATTATGGATGAATTATGCCTTATTCGCCCCTTTATGTCTGACACCACCGCTACTCTTCAAATAATTGAGGAGAAATGGTCCAGTCTTGACTTGAGACTTTCTGATGTCGAGCAGAAGATAAGTGACACACAAGATATCGTTGCTAAAGTTGACAGCCTCACCAAAGAAGTTACCCAACTTAAGAAGACTACAGAGGATTTAGAATAATCGCAACCAGCGTAACAACCTACGCATTTATGGAATTCCGGAAGGTTCCGAAGGTTCTGACATGATCTCTTTCCTGAAATCTCAAGTCCTGCAGATTGTTGGTCTTCCAAAATCAAGGGATTTTATTATCCAAAGAGCACATAGACTGGGGCCTAAGGCTGTATCCTTTTCTACCAAACCAAGAGGCATCATCGCTTACTTCCTGCTGTATTCTGACCTTATGGCGATCCTCAATGCTGCCAAACAACATAAACAGATGCTATGGGCCGGTCATAACATTTTCTTTAGTCAAGATGTTTCCAAACCAACAGCTAGCAGATGCAAAGAATTTCTTGAACTCAGACCAGCCCTGAAATCCATGAACGCTCGTTATGGCCTTATAAATCCCTGCTTCTTCAAAGTGATATACAAAGACAGAACATTCTCCTTTGAGGATCCAGCTGACCTTCAGAAGTCCATTCATACTCATCGAGGAGAACTCATGGAACTTAGCAATCACTGATTGTTTTGCTATTTGTCATCTGTTCGCTTTTCTCCCTTAGTTTTAATGTACGTTGTATGTTATATCACTCTCCTTGATCGTGTCTTATTCATATCTTTTAGGCTCCCCATGTGCCGACCTGTTGTTGAAGATTCATCCCTGCACTACCCGTCTGTCTATCACGTCTGATTGCTTTGTCCCCTAATGTCTGGTAAGTTCCCTTCCTCCGTGTTTCATTCGTCTATTTATTTTTCAATTTCGGAGTTTTCTCTCCCTTCTCTCTTTATTGTCTTATACATTAGATTTATCTCCTCTCGGTGTTCCTTCTCAGTGGAGTGGCCGTCCTGGTTTCTGCCGTCCCCCCCCTCACATTAATGTTCTTTGTTTTGTGGTTTGTCATGGCTAAAGCCACTTGGCTTTCTGTCATCTCTTCTTCTTTATCTCCTCCTAGACGACTATTTTCCCCTCCTCTATCGTTTTTCTGGCAACATTCTCCTTTTCTACTTCCCTATGAATCGTCTTCTCTTCCATCTCAACTTATGGTTCTTTATTGTTCTCTTACCCTGCTCCTGTGGTGGCCATTTGTTACAATCTCTTCTCCTTTTGATGTCCTTTGCTATTCTCATTTTTTCACCCTCTTTTCACTTTTTTATTCTCTACTCTTTCCCTTCTCTGACTTCTCTTTCATTTCAAGCCTACCTTTACTCAAACTCTACGCATAAATGGTCTTCGCGTCATCTCTTGGAATGTTAAAGGTATTCGCAATCCTGTTAAAAAACAGCGTGTCTTAACTCATTTAGCGAGACTAAAAGGTCAAGTTGCATTGTTGCAAGAAACGCACCTCAAATTGCAAGATTTGTTTTCACTGCATAAACAATGGGTAGGAGAAGTCTTTTGCTCCCCCGCAGTGAATAACAAAAATGCCGTTGTTATTTTGTTTCATAAGTCGTTAAATGTCCAGTTACAAAATGAGTTTCACAATAACAATGGTCGATGGTTGTTTTTAAATACTATTGTTAATAATACACAATTTTCCTTTTTCAATGTTTATGGCCCAAATGGCATTGATTTAGCTTTTTGGAACAAATATTCCACTCTTCTTTCTTCGCATGCGGTTGATGCCTTAATTGTGGGTGGTGACTGTAACCAACTCATGGATCCCTTTCTGGATCGGAAATCACAAACCAGATACATTCCCAATAAGATGCAGGAAATCTTTTATAAAGCCATTTCTTCTAGAGGTCGAATAGACACCTGGAGAATAGCTCATCCCGATACATTAGAATTATCCTTCTTTTCCCCTGTTCATAGCTACCACTCCCGAATTGATTACATTTTTCTTACTCAACATGTCTTACAATTCATGACTAATTCAGAAATAGGCTCTATCCTTATTTCAGATATCGCCCCCGTCATTTTAGACTTGGACTACCCTTCACCTTCTCCCACCTCTCGTTGCTGGCGCTTTAAATACTCTCTCCTCTTAGACTCTCAATTTGTTGAGCAATTTACGCCCTTTATGTAAGAATTCTTTTCATAATAATCTTCACTCCACTTCCCAATTTCACTTTATCTGGGATACCTTCAAGGCTACTGCTAGAGGCTTTATTGTTGATTTTGTATCTCGAAAGAATAAAAAAGCTCTTTCGCTGTCTTCTCTTATCCTTAAACAAATTAAAGACCTTGAGCATCAATATTTCACCACAAACTCCACTGATACACTATCTTCTCTTATTAAAGCGAAAATACAATATAACAAACACTCATGGGACTCCACAAGCAATAATCTCCTCAAATTCAATGCAAAAATGTATGGTGGACTGAACAAGGCTGGCAAATCTCTTGCAAATTATCTTAAAATCAAAAAGCCAAAATTATAGTTATTACTGATAACCATGGGGTTCGTCAATCCACAGATGATAAAATTCTCGATTGGCCTCTATTCTCTCTCCAAACAGCCCTTTGCCCACCAATTCTCCGACTCTCTCCCCTTCACCAGACTTCACTATTCCTCTCAAAGCTGCTGCCATCTACAAACTACTCTCCCATTCGTTTGTCGACAGGTCCAAGTCTAAACTAGAACTCTTATGGGAAAAAGATTTAGCTCAGGAAATTTTCCTGGCAGGTTTGGGATTCTATATGGTCTAAAATACACACTGCTTCCCGCTCTGCAAGCACCACACAGACTTTATACTTTTTTTATAACAGACTCTTCTTCATCCCTTCCGATCTCCATAAATTTAGATTACTTGAATCCAAGAAATGTTGTTCCTGCTCACATGTTGATAGTGATTTCCTTCACATGTTTTTTCACTGCCCATTGGTCAAATCCCTTTAGTCTCACATCTGGTCAAAACTAAATGATATCTTAGCCACAGATTTTGCTTTTGAGATTGTACATTTTTTTTGGGTGGCTCCTCACCTATTTGGAATGTTCAATGTAATGTACGCAAGTTTATAGATTTGTACATAGTTATTTCTTTTCAGATCATCACAACCAACTGGAAGGATACTTCAAAAATTTCATACAATATCTGGTGGAATCTGTTATGTCATCACCATAGACTTGACCGTGCTTTTGCCACCTCAGTACCTCTGTTAATCAGAAAAGACTTGTTATGTTTACCCCTAACCAATTTTCTTTCTAGACAATTTGCTTGAATTTTACCCATTCTTCTTTCAATTTTTCATTGTTATTACCAATTAACTTTTTTACTTTTAAATTGTTTGTTGCTATTCATTATTGATTCTATATGGTATGTTGCTCTTTCTTTCCCCTTCCCCCTTCTTCCTCTTTCTCTCACTCTCGCCTCCTTCCCCCCAAAAAATTATTGAAAGCTTTTTTTCCATCGGTATAGTTTATATATCCCTTTTTGGGAATGAATTGTATACATGTTTATTTTAATAATATTCCAATTTCCTTTCAATGCCATATTTTTCTGTATTGATGTTTTACTAAGCTTATCATATTCAATAAAGCTTTCTAAACTTAAGAATTGCTGAGTGCCAACCGATCAAACTGGCGCTGGATTTGATTAAATTATCTTATTTAAGGTTGTCCCGCTCGCAGTATCCAAACACATATCGATGAAAGATTCTCTGGTCCAACGCCTGATTCCGTCAGTTATGCCTGTCCTTTGTAGAGGCTTTAATGAAGCCAGGGCTAAGGTCAGGGACGCAACTAGACCCGAACTTCAGGGGGGGCTAACACTCCATCCAGGGCTGGCCCTAGCACTGGTCGCACACAGTGCAAGTATTTTTGGCACCCCCTACCTCATTTCCTCCTCCTCCATGAATTTCCTCACTACCATTCACCAACAATGCACCTCATCTCTCTATAGCACCTTTCTGGCAAACATTTAATTTTTTTATAGCGTTACTCATAGTTTACTCACACTACGTTCTGTGATCTGCATGGTACACAATCTTTGTAGCAGGCACATTAACCCTCTATGCTGTGTGGGTGGCAGGAGGGCCAATGTGAGTGCATGGTAAGCAATGCAACAGTGTGAGAGTAGGGTAAGAGGAGTGACTGCAGGGTGAGGGAGGTGATCATATTAATTTGGGTGCGGATGTAAGTGCAGAGTGGGATGAATTTATGCATGGTTAGTGATGGGCTTGTTTGAGTGAGACTGCAGATTGAGCAGTGAGGGGGTACAGGTGAGGGAAGTGTCACATGAGTGCAGGGTGAATAGTGTGTTTGTGTGACTGCAGGGTGATGTACAAGGTGAACAGCGCAAGAGCATTGTGACTGCAGAATGATCACTGAGTGCAGGGTGAGCAGGTATATGGTGTGAGTGCATGGTGACCAGTATGAGTGCACTGTGATCGCTGTGAGTGCAGGGTGAGCGTGAAAGTGAAGGGAGAGAATGAGGAGTGACTTGTCTGAATGCAGGGTGCATTCCCAGACACTTAAACTAACTCAGCATGTTTTCGACAGAGGTGTAGGGTTTCAGAAACAAGTTATACTATTGCTATTATGCATGGTTTTATGTGGGATGGAACAACTTGCGGGGGGTCTCTCAGAGGGGTGTGACCGATATAATTAAGGGCATGGCTTAAAACAATGTATGCAAAAAAATCTGTGCTCAGCATAATGTACCGCCTGACTGGTATTTCACTGCTTCTGTTATTGCCTCCACATAAGTAACGTTACTCCTACAACAAGCCAGGACTATTGGCATTGTCAAGTTTGTTAGTTGCATAAGATAAATATACTACATGCATCCATACAACTATTACTTTGTTGTATATAATGTTGAAAAGCCTTTAGTTCTTGGGCGAGAGGTTGTGGCGTAATGGCTAGAGCTGCCAACTTTGGAGCTGAGTAAGCAGGTTGGAACCTCAGCGTCGGCTCAACATCCTGTATTTCTGGGTGAATCACTTAATAGTCCGTGCCTACCAAAAAATAAATGAAGATGTCCCTGTTGGTGCTCATGTAAAGCATTTAGAGTTTAGCAATACAGAACTGCAAAAAAATAAAAATTACATCAAAACAGTGAACTGCTGCAGAGTGAAGATTTTGTTTTTCCATTCTGAGTGTGAGGGTGAAAATGGAGAGCCTGATACCTGTCGCGGCACCTGCTTTTAAGAACTGCTGGTGCTGAGCACCAGCAGGACCCGGCCCACTAAAAGCCCTGCTATAATGGCATTAATCAGGGATCGAGGGTGGAGGAAATAAATAATGTGCTCATCCTGCAACAAACTTCCAGTCTTATGATTAGGGTTGCTTGCTCATTATTTTGATGTCTCTGACGGTACAAAAATAAGCAGTCACCTAAAGCCGTTTTTTTAGCACTAGGGCTGCCTGAATGATCCACGACTGATAATTAAAGGGAAGACAGAGAAGTCATATTACGACTGAATGGATACTTTTGTTTATTTTTAACCCTATTTATTGTCAAGACGAGGTATTTTCAGGCTCTTTAACCCCTTCCATGCTCATGACGGAACGGTTCCGTCATGAGCCACGGTTGAGCTGTGCTCATGACGGAACCGTTCCGTCATGGCCCCGCCCGCGCTCGAACCCTTCAGCACCGCGGCGGAATTCGCCCAGCGCTGAAGGGGTTAAACAACACATAGCTGGCATTTTTCTTTTGGCAACCCTACTTTATAGTCCTTTTAATGAAAAGGATTCTCACACTACGACAGTAAATGTAAAATACCAATATAAGGAATAGGCAGAGTGGGGGCCAAGGGGGTAAGGGAACCAGGAAAACAAGCATTGGCATAGCCAATAGGTCTCACCTTTGGGACCTTACAAGTATTTAATTTTAGGTTTTATGGACCTATCTACGGCTTTTGACCTGGTAAACAGGTCTAAGCTCTGGTCAAAACTCCTGGAACTTGGCATGGATAGGCCTCTTGTGTACTTTTTGGCTGAACTACATAAAGACCTGAAAGCCTCAATAAGGATGTCGCAGGAGGGGAAATGTACTGCCAGTTTTAAATCTGGCAGAGGGGTACATCAGGGCTGTATTCTTGCCCCTATGTTATTTACGTTGTATATAAATTCCCTAGAAGATAGCTTGCTAGTTGCATCTCCAGATATTCCCCGGATAGATGGTATTCCCATACCCATACTTCTTTATGCGGATGATACCGTTTTGTTGGCCCGGACGCCACTGGGGCTCCAAAGATTATTGAATGCCTTTGGGATTTTTATGAAATCCTTGGACCTTGTGGTCAACAACAGTAAATCGCATGTTATGGCATTGGGGAAGGGAAAAAAACATTTTAAATCTTGTTATTGCAACGGAGCTGTTATCTCCAGAGTGAATGTTTTCACCTATTTGGGAGTCGTTTTTGACGATAAGGGCACCTGGGTACCCCAGGTATCCTCTAAGGCGAAAGCGGTACATAGCTCCTCGGCTGCCATATTGGGTTTTGCAAAAAGATTGGGAGGGAAACCCTGTGAGGCTATTTTAAAAATATATCAAGCCAAAACTGTATCAATAGCTAGGTATGGGGCTGCTATATGGGGGTATATTAACCCAGATCCCATTCAAATAGAGGAGAATACATTTTTTCGTGCCCTTCTTGGCCTTCCTCAATCTACAGCGACATATTCGGTCCATCTTGAACTGGGATCTGGATATATTACAGATATTATAAGAATAGCACCACTTCTATTATGGATTAGAACCTGGTTAAACCCGGATCTTACACTGAACCATAATATCTTGAAAGATTGTTGTAAGCTAGATAACTGGAAGGGTATTCAGTGGCTGTCATACATTAAATCAATCTCTAAGGAGTTAGGACGCCCTGAGCTTTTTACAAACCCTGAAAGTCTATGTAAAGCAGATATAATGTGGGTCAAGACAAATTTCATTAAGCACTGCGAGGTTGAGCGCGAATCATATGAGTATGGTAAATCCACTGTAAGGGCTCACCTCTTGCTTAATTTATCTATGGCTATGCATCCATATTTATCAACTGTTTCAAACTTTTATCATAAATGGCTTGTGACAAAATTTCGTTTCAATCAGATCCACCATGTATTAAGTGTCCCAGAGGGCTGGTGTAGGCCGGAAGATGGGGTCCCCTGCAGATGCGATGATTTTTCTGTCCAAGATACGATGCACTTTATGTTTTTTTGTCCATTGTACCTTGATGCTAGGAAAAAGTTTATTTTGCCTATTATGAAAATGAATGCTTTCGTCCAAGTTAAACCTGCTTTAATGTTTTTACAACTAATGGAACTACCCTCAACCATGTTTTATGTAGCTAGTTTTTTAGTAGCCTCGATTAGGCTAAGGAGGGATATATTGGCTGCTTTGGAGTGAATTGATTGGTTTTATAAACTGTACCACGGGATAATTTAATTATTTTACATCTTTTACTATGTATAAAATGAAATGTTTTTAAAATTGTTGTGGAATGTATTGTACACTTTTATGATTTTAACTAATCGAATAAAGTGGTTTTGATTGATTGATTGAAGTATTTAATTATGCAGCACAATATCCTTGGTGCAACATCAACTGTTTCATGGCTAAACACTTATAATGTCCCAAAGGCGAGACCTATTGGCTATGCTTGTCTTACCAGGCCACACATTTCTGCCAAGTGTTTCCACTAGCTGCAAAAATGCTATGCTTACCCCTCAAGCTCTTACCCCAGGGAATGGCAAGGGGATGCAACAAATTTTGTACGACATCTCATTGCAAGCACGCAACACATACCTTTTATTTGAGGGAATGGCTCAATAAGGAGTTATGTTTTAATCCCTTATTTCAAGAACAAAGAACTTGCTACCATTAACCCTTCTATTGTTTAAGGAACTGCAAATGTGAAGTTAAGTGCTTTTTGAGGTAGACAAAGAACACCAGCAAGAAACAGACATACTTTAACAGCAAGTTTAATGTTACAAATATACCTAGCACGTTTTGATTACTCCCTAGAAGCAGTTTAAGAATGAAGTGCACATGCTTCACATGGCTGCTTTAAATATATTTTCATTTTAGTCAAATCAGAGCTCAGTAACACCTTTGATATATGGAAAATAAATGTAACTTAAAAAAAGGAAAATCAAAAAAGCGCTATTTTCATATTTCTTTTTGCTTGTTAGTTTGCGGTTTCTGGAAAATGGGCCCTTGACCTAGTAAGTAAGGATTATTAAAAAGGCAAGGCGTCACTTCTTGTGACCTCACTTCCTGTGTCGTCATCTGTGATTTGCATATCATAATTAGACCATCCACTGTTTGCTCAGCCTGTGGGCTGTCTTCAACATTGTTTTCATGAGCTTGTCTTCATCATCCTTCAAACATGTTCAGCACATAAGGGCACTTGGACGTATGATGCTGTGACAGAGTGAACCTCACACCGCTCAAGTCACCCCCATCTCGTGCTGCCAGAGCGCGCGGCTGTAAATAATGGTAATTATGCAAACTATTTAGTAGGCATTGAGAAAAGGCTTCCATTAGTGTGAATGATGTTCCTAAGTGGGTACTTTAGACGCGAACAACCGGCATAGCAATGAGAACAACGCCACTGCCGAGGTCACTGTTATCAACCTACAAGACTAAGGGCCTCATGTAGGTAGCCAAATACCGGTCGGTAACGGCCGATTTTCGGTAATTATACCGTTACCGACCGGTATTTTGGCTATTGGTATGTAGGGGGACAAGTTTTGGCTTCGGAATTTACCGAATCGGTAAAATTACCGATTCGGTAATAATACCGAATCGGTAATGTTACCGAATCGGTAACTATTCCGATTCGGTAATTTTACCGATTCGGTAAATTCCGAAGCCAAAATCGAGATGTAGGGGGAGTGTGTGGGTGTGTTTTAGAGTTGGTATTTACCACCAACTTATAGTTGGTGGTAAATAATTAATGTATGTGTTTAAGCATTTTTACGCGCGTAGCAGTGTGCAATGTGGCATACATACATGCCCTTAGGGCATGTATGTGTGCCACATGTGCACACATGGCCGAATCAGGGGTGCAACAGGGTGTCAATGTGACACCCTGCCACCCTTTCATGTGTTCCCCCCATTACCGAATCGGTATTTACCGATTCGGTAATGAGGCATACCTTCCCATCAATGGGAAGGTATGCCTCATTACCGAATCGGTAAATACCGAATCGGTAATTACCGACTTGTAACGAATCGGTAAAAAATACCGACTCATTACCTACATACGAGTTACCACTTCTAAAATACCGATTCGGTATCGTTCGGTATTTTAGAAGTGGTAACTGGTATGCTACCTACATGAGGCCCCAAGAAAGGAATGGGCCCGCAACGAAAATGTATGGCGTAGAACAGAGTGGCGGTGTTGGCCGGGCAACGCTGGATACGTTTACATATAGCCGTGTTTGTTTTTGCTCTGAGCACCGGGTTGGGGTCGGGATTAATCTTATGAGGAAGACAACTGGAAGGAGGGGTCCCCCTGAGAAAGGAGCGAAGCTTCTTTCCTGGAAATTACAAACGAAGGCAAACGCGCTAACACTGCATTCTTGCTCAGGGGGAAATATTAGAATCTAACAGGTTCTTACTGTCTGGGTATTTGCTCTCAGTCATTGCTGGGGCAGATTTATGTGCACAAATGGAAATAATTTAGCATGCATGGCCACCATACCTCAGCGGTGCAGATGAAACTGCCGAAGTGCTTGAAACGCTGTCATCACCGTTTCCTAGACGCTGGTTGGTTCAGTGTAAATACTACTACCAATGCTTACAACGAAGAAATGGAAGGGGGGGGTGGGGGGCGGTGAGTGCTAAAGCAACACAGGGAAGGCTGGCATATGGTTATCACTTTCGCGGCCGCTTTGATGTTCTCAGTGGCCGCACGGCTCACTGAGAACATCAAAGCGGCCGCGAAAGTGATTAGCAGGCTGCCAAATGGTGCGCGCGCCCGGTGCACATGCACTGTAGTTGGCGACCTGAAAAACACTCGTTTGCACTTCCAAATCCCGCTTTCTATAGCTCTCGCCAGAGCAGCGCTAAAGCGCTGGCTCAGGCGAGACCTAAAAACTAAGCCTCGGTAACCAGTTTCCACGATATGTAAATATGTAAAGGGTCTTTAAAGACTCGTGAAAAACTCAGGCGTGTCGGAGATAAGACTCCAGACACTGCCTAGCCGAGCCCCAAGTTGCCCGAGCCGGAGCAACCCGGGCTGCGACTCACGACGGGGGTGCGGGCTGAAGCCCTTTCAGCCCTAGGGGCGCTGTGCGCCTGGGTGAGGTTGTCAGCTATCCCCCGCACAGCTAGTTCAATCGCCCATAAATCGTCGCCAGTGATAAAAGTAAACTACTCGTATGGAAGAAGAGTTATTTATTGTCACGAACTTACACAACCTCAACCCCTTACAAATCTACAGGCAGAGTTTGTTTAACTGTCAGGGCGCTCCAGGTGTAACACAATGGATTGCACCATGACAGAAGAGAAAGGGGAACATAGTTACATAACAAATGCCAAATATACAAATACATGAATGCTTAAATATTGGGAGGAAAGAAATACACACAAAATTACTATATATGACCGTGTACACAAATTGTGATATTAGTAAAATCACAACACCGACATAGCCATCAGTAAATTTAAACTGGCCACCTCAGTAGGACACCTGTCAAAATAACAAATTGCCCATCTAGGGACACTTGATTTTGTGCAAATTGATTCATGTGCACAGAGCCTAGGTACTCTCTTAGATGTACTGCCATTCTTCCATTCGTGGCCTCAGAATGAATACCTTTCCTTGATAGAACTGAAATCTCCCTTAACAAAAGCCCAGAAATTAATTCTGCTTCATTTCCGTGTACTGGTGCTCACAGAAAGCACGGAGAGAATCCCTACATTGAATACCTACCAATTCCATGCACAAAACCATGACACCACACATTTATTTTGGAAGCCACATTTCCTGCGATAAAACTACCATAAATTACAAACACACTACTAGGAAAGTGACATAACTAGTGGAATACCCAAATATCTCTCTAGGCCTCTACCTTTATCCAGATTATTGATATTTTTCTAAGCACCCAAAGTAATTATTCAAACATACTAACGAAAGACGGTAGTGTGTCCTGGTCCGACATAAAATATTTTGTCTTTGATATCGAATAAAAAAATATCAACCTGCTGAGTTTAGATTTTTTTTCTATTATTAACTCAAATGAGACAAAATGTGGATAACTATAATCAAGACACATTTTTTCTATATCAGGAACTATTCTGACTACATTAGTCTGGCACCACACGTAGGGTGGCATATTCAGAGCAGTGCACACGGAAACCACTGGCATGTAGGAGTTGGTACTAGCTGCTAAATAACCACACAGACCGATCAACCTTGGTACACCTTCACAAGTTCAGACACAATGACTTCTTTTAGAAGGTTTTTCTTTTCATTCCTGGGAGCTTAAACAATTTTTTTTCAGATTCACCTCCTTGCAGCCTGAAGATGGTAGGTAACTTTTCCTTTGGTGTAGTGCCATGCAGCCAGTCCCTACTACCGGACTTCAAACTCCTGGTCAATGCACAACACATTCTTTTCCATCTAATTCAGTTTTATTCTTCCCAAATAATCTCACTGATTCCCTTCAGCAGTTACTCACTGCCCTCTTCACTTGGTAACTCACAGCAGTTAGATCTGACCATGTAGTGTATTTGAGGGTGGATTCTTTTTCCCCCAGAGTTAACCGGATGATAACCAGAAGATGAACATTTAATTCAAGAAAATCACTTTAATATGCATAACTCATACAGCCATTTGGAACACAAAAGGGACTATAGGGCACTTTTACATCAGCCACATTTTCAGCACAATTAACATCAACATTTGGTGCCCTCCTCTTCGACAAAACATTAAGTTAGTGTTTGAGGAATGGCCACTGCACTGACCAATAAAAGACACCCATAAGTGAACACCCCTCAGAAAACAGTGAATATTTGAAAGAGTTTAAATCCTTCAACAAATATTAAACATTATACAATATGCAACTCAAATGTTTTATAAATACCTAAACTAATTTCCTTCACTGGAATTGGTGCACATATTATGGCAAATATTATTACACAAGAAAATAACTGAATGTCCTAATATTCCAATTTCAATGGTTAGATATTCAGTGAGTGTATTTTCACTGATACCCCAAGCGGGGCTTCATATAGATTATACACTCAGACTTACTGTGCTGTTCTATATTTGCATTAGCACAGCAACATAATGAATCTATCATATGTACAATAAATGTTACCTGTAGGTGTAGGGACCTTTTTCTTGCACGACAGGCCTGTCCCCATCCAGCACTTCTTGCGGATTCGTAACATTGAAAAAATAGAATTGCATGTAAACAGGCAGCGGAGGGTTCTTCCACACGTCAAATGAATCTGTGCCGTTTTTTAACACTGCGGCCTGAAAGAAAGGAGACCGAGGGGATTTATTATCAAATGATCACTGCTTCCACAGCCAACTTTCCAGATAGTGGGGAGGGGGGTTAGGGGACGGAATATAAGGTTGAGAGAAAGAATGATTTCACTTCCATGAAGCTTCAAAGTGGATGAGGTGGAAAAAAGTGGGGCAAATTCGGTGGAATCCAGAGGTCAACCTTATGACAGGAGCTGACTGACTAAGTCAATGTACTGGAAATGGAGGCCCAGACCAGGGTGGACATTAGGGAAAGCTGGTGTCTGTCGTACGCACATGTCTACATTTAAATTAAACTTGATTGTTTCCGGAAAATATATAAAAGCGCATTATTAAAAGAACACTGAGCATCCTGGCTATAATTTATGACAAGGCACAAGTTTAAGAAGGATGTAATTACGTCGTCTGCCAGCTTCTCTCCCCTCAGCACCGTAGGCACCTATGTCTGCCCCCTTCTTTCCTTAGCATGCACTCCCTGTCTTCACGCCGTGATACATCCTCTATTCCTCTTTCCCCTCAGCCTCTCCCTTTCTTTAAAAACATTTTCTCTACAGGTCCTCCTCTCCCCTCTGCCTCTCCTCTCTCCTGTCATCCTGTGTATTACAACTCCTTTCAGTGTGTTTCTGTGTGTAGTACGCCAAGCTGTTGGGGCTCGCTCAAACCAGTAGTGTAATGTATGCCCCTGAAGGGGGCTTAATTTAAGCCGGTGTCTGCCGGTACGCACATTGGAAAATTCAAATAAACCCAAAACGTTTGCGGATAATATATAGAAGCGCATTATTAAAACAACACTGAGCATCCTGGCTGTAATTTCTGACAAGGCACAATTTTAAGAAGGATGTAATCACGTCCTCGGGCGCTTCCCCGCGCTCAAATTATAATGTTGTTGTGACAAGTCTTAATAGGAAGCAGACCAACGCTGCCACTGTAACCGCAGGCAGACACAGCACCCCTCCCCCACTCCCAAAACACAGCTCTGCAGTAAACTTTATCTCCCTTCATTTGGTCCACACCTGCCTCTTTTCAATCTTCCCCCGTCTCCCTCCCACTCTCTCCTCTCCAATATATGTGGTGCAAGAGACATAAATGTTTTAGCTGTGTTAATCTGCACTAACGTTCATACCCTTAAAAGGCCAGCCAACAACAAGGTGCCTACTATAGAAAAGGATGCACACGGAGAATTGAAAGATGTATTTTTTGAGTGACGGATTACCAAATGCTCTTTCCATCCGCACTGTAAAAACACACAGGGACAGTCCAGAAAGCAAACACATTTTCACTCTACAGGAGATCTAAAGTTAAACCGCTGTGTACCAGGAGACCCTTGTTTTAAAGCGCCTTTGAGTGTGTTTGTGTGTGTAGTACTCCAGGCTGTTGGGGCTCGCTCAACCCAGGGTCCTAACGCAGGCCCCAGCAGGGAGGGGGCTTAGTTTGAGACAGTGTTTGCCGGAACGCAAATGGGCAAATGCAATTAAAACCTAAAAGTTGCTACTCACTAAGGTCTTTATTGTAAGGTTGGATGGCTGTGGGGGAAAGGAGTCACTAGTGCTGTGGAATGAGCTCTCACTTCCGCACCCTCTAACGCATTCATTTCAGAGAGTAATTAAGAGTGAAAATGCACGCACTTATTGTTGGGTCTCTACAGCGCCGTCTCACGCACTCCCTGGCTGTAACATCAACTGGATCTGGAGCATCCCCCTTTACTTAACTTGTGTACCTTGATAAGGTCTCATTCACTCCTCTTCAACAACTTCACTCATATCGATGGAGACTCGCTTCTCGTCGGGGCCCTTGTGCACCTCAAAAGCGTTTCACTGATTCTATTTATCGACTCATACGTTTCACTTGAAGCATTCAACATCACTACACCGCACTTTTCAGCACACTACCTCACTAAATTTTAGACTCCCTTATCCTTCAGCCTGTCCCTTCTGCAACCACAGCAGCGCGGGTTTCCTCTCTAACCGGTGCTTTTCATTCCCCTCTTCCTCCACCCCATGGGGTCTCCTCCTGGCCTTCTTTGTTGTCAGCTTGCCCTTATCTTAAAAACTTGTGCCCTCCGCTTCCTCTCTCTACTCTACACCATGGACCCCTTTCTATACCCCCTTCTTTCCTTAGCATGCACTCCCTGTCTCCACGCCGTGAGACACCTCTGTTCCTCTTTCCCCTCAGCCTGTTTTTAAACAGCCTGTATAAAAACAGTTTCTCTCCGGTCCTACTCTCTCCTCTGCCTCTCCTCTCTTCCACCCCCGTGTATTACAACTCCTTTCAATGAGTTTCTGTGTGTACTACGCCAAGCTGTTGGGACTCGCTCAAGCCAGTGGCGTACTGTAGACTCCTGCATGGGGCTTAATTTAAGCCAGTGTCTGCCGGTACTCACATGGGCAAATTCAAATAAAACCTGATAGTTTGCGTATAATATATAGAAGCGCATTATTAAAACAACACTGAGCATCCTGGCTGTAATTTCGGACAAGGCTCAACTTTAAGAAGGATGTAATCACGTCCTCGGGCGCTTACCCGCGCTTAAAATTAAAATGTTGTTATGACAAGTCTTAACATGAAGCAGACCATTGCCGTCATGATAACAGCAGGCAGACACAGCACCCGTCCCTCACTCACAAAAAACGGCTCTGCAGTAAACTTTATCTCCCTTCATTTGCTCCTAACCCGCCTCCTTTCAATCTTCTCCTGTCTCCCTCCCACTCTCTCCTCTCCAATATATGTGGTTCAAGAAGTGTAAATGTTTTGGCTGTGTTAATTTGCACTAACGTTCATACCCTTAAAGGGCCATGCCACAACCATCCAACTACAAGGTGTGCCTACTATAGAAAAAAAGGGCACGGAGCATTAAAAAAGATGTATTTTTTTTACTGACGGATTACCAAATGCTCTTTCCAAACGCACTATACAAACACACGGGAACAGTCCAGAAAACAAGCACATTTCGCTCTACAGGAGCTCTACAAATGAGCCGCTGTGTACCAGGCGTCCCTTGTTTTACAGCTCCGTTGCGTGTCTTTGTGTGTCTGGTACTCCAGACTGTTGTGTATAATAAAAGTATGTTTACTTTTTAAATAAAAAGAAAATTAACTGACAACATTTTTATTACTGTTATTAATGCATAATAGTGGATGCTGATTACTAGCCGACACAAACTGCCTTTAATAGGCCTTCGACTAAACTACACTAAAACAGTAAACTGCAACAATTGGGTACTTATTTTTCATTTACAGGACCCTTTGCCATTTATTACTTAGGGAGTCCTCATATTCAGCAAAACTATTTACACCTCCCAAAGGCGAGACCTATAGGCTATGCCAATGCTTGTTTGATAAGCTCTGGGGACACATTCTCGACATAGGATCCATGCATGCCATATGGGGTGGTGACTTTAATGTTGCTTTAAATCCTGGTATGGACCGCTCCGACGACATTCCTGGTCCAAATACGAGGGCGGGTAAGCGTCTAGCAGAGGTCATTACTGAGCATCAACTCTTTGATGCCTGGAGAAACTTGAATCCTAATATAAAAGAGGGAACATTTTATTCCACTGTACGTTCCAGCTGGTTTCGCATGGACTTCTGTTTGCTCTCACGGGGGTTGGGGACCTGGCTAGGGAGAGCAGGACATCTTGCACGCACATACTCTGATCACACCCCGGTCCAGCTGCGACAACGTATATCGCTCTTGGCGGCTTCAGCCGACAGCCCTACTAAACGACTGCTTCCCTGAATAGTTGAGGCAAGAAACGTGAAACTTCTTGAAAAGAAACTTAGATACCATCCCAACACTGACCTGTGTATGGGGGCTTTTAAATTTACCATTCTATGAGATATCAAAGAAGCACTTAGGAAGCTTGAAATAGATAACAAAACAACAGAGACCCGCATTGCAGACTTCTCTGATGGGTTGGGGCAACCGCGACTCCAGGAACTGAGAACAGAATATCAAACTGTGGAAGAATGAGAACAACTCTTTTGATCGCAGTATCATCGAGCCTGCAGGATTGGGGACGGGGAACCAAGGGAAAAGCGTTAGCTGAGATTACACAACTCTCTAGATTCTCCAATCATATCCTGGGGGTACAAGACAAGATGTGTTCCTTACAGACAGACACTGCAGGCATCCTCAGAACATTCTCAGAACACTTCTCCACCCTCTATTTTACACATGGGACTCGTACCATAGATTTTTCAACTTATTACGAAACTATTGCCCAGGACTGGCTCAGTGAACCTCGTATAGAATTCTTATCTGCTGACATAGAGGAGCATGACGCGCAGTGTCATGAGGCAATTGCCTAGTGGTAAGGCACCTGGCCCAGATGGGCTACTGGCAGACTTTTACAAGTGGTATGCCAAAACACTGGTCTCTAACTTTAAAAAAGTATATGAGGAGGCGAAACGCTTAGGAACTCTCCCGCTAACGATGCGCAAGGCGACAATTATAACCTTGCTTAAACCAGGAAAAGATGCCACCACATGCGATGCCTATAGGCCACTCTCTTTAATAAACTGTGATGAGAATATTAGCTAAAATACAGGTGTATAGACTGAGCTTGCTGATGACCGGACCAGTCTTACTTAATCAAGCAGGTTTTATACCTGGGAGAGCCACCTCATATAACTTACACGCTCTGTTTGCACTGTTGCAAGACATCGATCCTGAATTGGCAGCAGCCGTTTTTTATTTTGGGGGGGGTTATGCCACTAAGGCCTTCAACTCGCTAGAGTGGGATTATATGTTTGCAGTTTTGCGGAGAATGGGTTTTACTTCGACTTTCTATCCAGGGTTGCCCAACTTTACAACAAACCACAAGCCATGGTCCAGGTCAATGGTGTATATTCGAAACCATTTCCTATCTCACGCGGCGCCAGACAGGGTTGGTTCCTGTCACCACTTCTATTCGCCCTTGCCATTGAGCCGTTGGAGGTTAAACTCCGGCAAAATCACAGAGAACACGCAATACACTACCCTTCCCGACATATACTAGTATCCCTATATGCTGATGATATCACTCTTTATATATGTAGTCCACAACTCAGCCTGAATCCCATTCTCAGAGAGCTCATTCGATTCTGAGGAATATTAACTGGAGCAAATCTCAAATCTTCCCTCTCACACCCAACACCCCAAAGTTTTCAATACACTAACCACTTTCTTGGTGTGAATCGGAGATAAAATATTTAGGAGTGGTGATATCCAGGGACAGGGAGGAGACGCTGCGAGCAAACTATGGAACAGCCATTGCCTCGATCACTAATTTGGTGTCCAGATGAATCTCGTTGCCTCTATCAATAGCAGGACGGATCTCTATAGCAAAAATTTGAATTTTACCCAAATTGCCCTACTTTTTCCTCAATATCCAGCATTACCCAGGACGGCCCTTTTTCAGGACACTTCAGACTCAACTCATCAGTTTGGCATAGGGAGAGGCAATCCAGAGTGAACTGGAACATACTTGCCCAATCTTTCTCGCGTGTGGGCTTTGAGGCCCGACATGGAGCTCTATTTTTCCCTGTGTACAAGCTCACTATGTGTACTATTGGTTCCAACCACCACCTTTTATGCCCCCACTTGGCCATTGAAGAAGGCTAACTGGCTCCTCTCCCCACCGCCTCCTTCTTAGGAACATGAACTCCCAGAGAGTCCTATGCACACTCCACAGTGGCATGCACTAACTTCGCATGGCGCCGACTTGCCAGAAAAATTAAGAAATATCTGCTATTTTCACTACTTGCACCCCTAGCCAAATCATCACCTTCTTCTGGTAGCTCACGAAGCCTTATGCCACAACATGCTTAGTAATAGGAAAATAAGCAGCTGGGTTGATCTACATCATGAAGGGCTGTTCAAGGATCAGGAGACATTGCTCAGAGGGGAGACTACCACGCAATTGGAGTTTTCTTATACATCAGAATTAGGCAAGACATAAGGGCTAATTCCTCTGACTTTCCTCAAGAACCCCCTACTCTTGACATCCTTCACACCCTTATAGAAATGACAGGTCCAGCGCATGCAGTGTCCAGATTTTGCCATGCCACAGATAGAATGCCCCATGTGTAGTGGCTCACGAACAGGATGGGATCAAGAACAAGATACTTCACTTACTTATAATGGCTATACTGCTGTAAACAAACGGGAAATGTAACAGCCAGCAGCCGTCTACGCATGATATATTTTATATTTATACATCGAGTATGTATTTCACACCAGCGATGTTGTACAGGTATAAACTAAGACCACGTGATAGCTGCAACAGATACAAACAAGAGGGGGCGGGCTTTCTGAGCCTAGCGTGGCAGTGCGAGGTAATCCACAGATTCTGGGTAGACGTAGTGATCTCACTGTCCAAAATGACGGGTTCTTCTATTCCTTTATCACCAGTCATAACACTTTTAGGATACACTGAAGAACTACAAGACACGCACAGGAGATTCATCTCACTGGGGTTACTCCTAGCTAAACTGAGGGTGGCATGCAGGTGGAGTAGGGGTAAGCTCCCAAATTCAAAGAATGGCTGAATGACCTTATATATTGTAAGGACCAGCTCACAACATATGCAGAGTTGTTGCTGGTGTCCTCCCGCCCAAGGGACATCTGGAAACCCTGTTGACCAATCTGCAAGGATTTCCAGACTGATACTCATATAGAGAATATGCAGAAACCTGCTGATTGCACCTACATTAAACAGCTGCAGGGGTGCAAGGAGGATGCTTACAAGACCTCAGGCATATAACGTGCACAGCCACACAGTGCCCCGACTCCATACATTGTTGCTCTACACTGACCATTCTCATTCTCAAAAATCACACAGTGCATATTCAAAGGCCACTACTTGAAAATATTATGTGCGCACCCAGAGACCGACATCAATTGTTCTTTTTGCAGTGTGGCAATGCATGTTCTAATGTATGTTCTTACCAATGTACAACCAAACCACTGTGTCTGCAGAGCTGTAATCTTTTTGTTGAAAAATCAATAATAAATAAATAAATACAAATTTTAAAAAAGAATGTCTTTGGTGGAGCAACAGGTTAATGATTTACATGATGAGTCTAATAAAATTGCATTGAGGAGAAGGAAGTCTCTCAGTTAAAGAAACACTCGGAGGACTTGGAAAACAGGAACAGACGTACTAATTTCTTCCACAACTACTGGATTTACCTCCTTCCACCAATCTCAATATACAAAGAGCACATAAACTGGGGGCTTGTTTTAGACTTTGTCTAAAATATTAATCCCATTATCTCAATGGGATGTATATTTCAGTAGACAGAATATCTGTCACCGTTGTGGCGGAGTAAACCGTCTGCCAAAATCCAACTTTGGCCTTGGGTGCTCACCTCTCTTCTTCTGCACCACCTACTAAAATTAGAGGAATCATCCTCTTATTTTTGGAGTTCACAGTTCTTTTGAAAGTTCTTAATGCTGACAAAATTAAATTCACATGGTCAGGGAGGAAGATTTTTATTTCACAGGATGTGTTCAATGCTGCGGCTGCCAGAAAGAAAGACTTTCTGTCCTGTATTGTGCAATCTGGATGCTTGCTGTGGCCTTTTTCAACCATGCCTTTTTAAGGCCACTTACCAGAATAAAAACATCTCGTATAAAGAACCAGCTGATCCTAGATAATTTATAAACTCTAATTTGGTGGACACTGTGGGCACAGCTGGTCCTTCTACATGTTAATATTTTCAAAAATGCTGTGTTGTCTCTTCATTTTGTGCTTTTAGATAAAATATTTACCCTGCTGATGTTACATCTATGTTAACATTTTCTCTCCTTTTTCCTTACATATCTCAGTATTTATTCACCATTTTCACCCCCCTCCTACTTATATACGGTTCTGCTGGGATGCGTGGCACCAGTGTTGGAGGTGTCATCATTCTGTCTGTTACCACCTCATTCTCTCTCTTGTCAAATATTCAGGTACATGTTTTCACACATCCGTTTTTGACACATACTGTCTCATTTTTCTATCCTAACTTCCTCTTCTTTTCCTTCCCCCTCCTTTTTCCCTTCTCCTCTCTGCATCAACTGTATAGCCAGATTCCCATTTTTCATTTCCTATTCACTGTTTATATCCTTATTGAAAAACTGTCTTATGTTGGATAGTCCTCATTGGTTATTTACTCTATTTCTGTTGTAAAATTCTGAGTAATTAGATGGAATGTAAAATGATTTATTAATCCTGTCAAGCAACAGCAAGTGTTATCCTAGTTGGCCAAATTTGCTCCGGATTGATCCTTACCTCAAGAAAATCGTCTTACCGAATCTGAAGCCGTAAAACTCAGACATGTTTGGGTAGGCTCAATATTTGTGTCTCCTACCTCTGATAAAAAGAATGGGGGTTTTATTTTATATGGGAAAACCCTTAATCTTGCTGTACTCTAACAAGAAAAAGACAATATGTGTAGATGGATTGTTATGAAACTCTTAATCAATAAAAATACCTTCAACTGAATTTAATATTTATGCCCCAACACAACCAGACAACACCTTTTGGCCCGCAGTAGCACAAAAATGCATGCAATATAATGACACATACTTTATTCTGGGAGGTGATTGTAACCAAGTTATGGATCTGTTTTTGGATAAACAGTTTCCAGTTCAGTTTGTTTCCTCATAAAATGCACAAGCAATTTCATTCCACGGTCTCCCATGGTACTTTAGTGGACTTTTACAGATTTTCTCATCATACTACCCCAGACTACACTTTGAATTCAGGTGCACACAGTACCCTTACAAGATTAGAACACATCTTTGTTTCTAAGCCTTTGTCACAACCTATAGTACAATCCTCCATCATTCCTACAGTAGTCTCAGATCAAGCTATTGTCATGACAGATTTGGACTTGGTTCCCCCGAACCCGATTCTCATATTTAACAATTCATTGTTAAAAGATGCAATATTTTCCACATCCTTTATCTCATTCACCTCTGAATTCTTCTTGATTAATGATTCTCCCACCACCCCCCTCCTCTAGTATGGGACAGATTTAAAGCAGCTGCACATGGTTTTATCATAGACTATGTGTCCAAGAAAAAAGAAACCTGAAACAAAAAATACACATCGTTACGATCTTTCATTAAGACCTTGGAACTGAAATATTTCTTGTCTAAATCAAATACTGACCTTCGAAATCAATTAAACACCAAATTACATTTCAACACTCTATCCACTAATGATACCTCATCCATCTTGTTAAGAAGTAATGCTCATTGTTATGGTGGAAGGAATAAAGTTAAGTAAATTATTAGCTAATTATTTAAAAGTGAAGAAACAGTGACTCAAGATAGATTGAGTACCTCACAGGGAGCCTCACTAACTAAACACAAGGATATCCTAAATGAATTTGTTAATTTCAATAACATTTTAAAAATACTCCTGAAACTCCAGTACAACATTTTCACATTGAAGACTATTTACATTGAACCCCTCACTCCAATTCCTCTTAGACTTTGATTCTTTGGAAACAAACTTTACCCTCCATGACATTTCCCAAGGGGAAACATAATTTACAATGCATGCAATACATCGCATGCCATTACAAAGAAAGTCATTACAACGACTTGCTGTAGGGGGCAGAAGGTGTTGGATTTTCAATGCAACACCTTCCCTACTGTTGCACACACTGGAGTTGGAATAGTAAATTATACTATTCCACACTCCAGCGCCCTCCTACAGCAAGTCGTTGTAACTACTTGCTTTGTAATGGCATGCAATGTAACAACGCACCGCTGTAACGACTTACATTGTAATGGCATGCGTAGAAAACGCATGTGTTGTAACAAGTGCTATTCTTCACAAGCATTAAAATCACACAAAAAAGGGGAAACTTCAGGACCAGATGACTTTACTGTACAATTCTTTTTGGCATTTTTCAAATATTATTCCTCTTACTTGTCTACATGTAAAAATTATAGGCATATCTCAGTAAATGTAGACTACAAAACGGTTGCAAAACTCTTAGCAAGCCATTTGCAATCTTTCCTTCCACATCTCGTTGGAAAGGAGCAATCGGGATTTATTAAAGGTCGATTAGCGTTGGATGTAGTAAATCTCCTCTCCTCAAAATTCCACTTGCAGCAATAACAATAGATGCAGAGAAAGCATTTGATAGGATCAATTTGAGTATTATGTTATAATCTTTAGCTTGGCATAGTTTTGGCCCTAAAATCCTAGCTCTAATCTCCGATCTATATCAATCCCCACATACGTCTGTACTTGTTAAAGGTGTGGTTTTTCCATATTTTCCTCTCCCAATGGGGTGTCCATCAGGGTTGTCCTCTTTCCCCATTATTATTTGTCCTTTCTCTTGAACCTTTCCTTTCCAGAATCCATCTAAATTAGTCTAGATCTGGTTTTCGATATGGAGATTGTCATCTGAAACAAGCAGCTTATGTCAATGATGTTCTCCTATTTCTTTCATCCCCAGAAACATCTTTACCAGCATTACTTAATGATATAGCCCTCTTCTCTGGAGTCTCAGGTTATAAAATCAACAGATATTCTTCCCCTAAATAAATACAGTTAAACATTCCTTAATATCATCTGGTCTTCAGAGGGCATCATCCTCCAAGATTAAATTACTCGGTATTTGGTTTACAAAATCGGTGCAAGAATCTATTACAATTAACTTTAAGGAACTATTTACTAAAATCGAGAGTTTACTGCATTCTGGGAATCTTTTACTTTTGTCTTGGTGGGGTTATCTCAACTCTATTAAAATGATGATTTCTCCTCCTTAGCTCGATTTCATTTCTATGATTCTGGTCCATGTTCCCAAAACTACCTTTAAGAAAATAAACTCTATGTTTGCTAAATTTTTCTGAAACAATAAGAAAGCAAGAGTTTCCTTATCTCTCCTACAAAAAACAAAACTTGAAGGTGTGAATTTCCCAGACTTTAGTCACTATCATAAAGCATTTGGCTTACGTCAAGCTTCCTTTTGGCTTTCCGATTCAACCTCACCTTTCTCTCCCTTATGATCTGATGTACAGAAAGCTCTCCTTTATCCCTTTTCTCCGAAAGAGGTTCTACCTTTTACTTCTAAAACTTCTTTCCTTAAAGGCATATTACCCATTTGATAAGTTCTACTTTTGTTCCTGTTATGTTGACGCCTTCTATTTTCTTCACTAAGCCCATATATTCTTTGCTGATTTACAGTGTAACTCATTTTTAAATTGCACTTAAATAGAGAAATATATTTTAAATCACAAAACATTTCCTTTGACTGACATGCAATGCATCATACAGTAAGATTTGTAAATGCAAGAAAGATTTTTGTTATAGTTGCAGGCAAGGAGGTAATGACGCCAATGTTTAAAATCTTGCGCTGGCTACAGGCAGCCTCTCGGAGCATCTGGACCTTCCAATTAGGTTCTGAATGTCCGGAGCACTTCCGGAGTCTCTAAAATGGAGTCATGGCAACCTTGACTGGGTTGTATGATGGAACCAAGCATCCCTTTTACCACGCATGCCTTAACAATGTGGACTTAACAACGCATTAATCTTTACAACACGTCTTCAGCATAAATATTCTTACCACGCATATACCTTCACCAAAGTATATCAAAGTCTTTATTCAAATTTAAAATCCATAAAAGAATCACAAAGTATAATGCAATACTATTATCATAATACATCATCGTTATGAGTATTAAAAGAAAACATATTGGTCAATAAGACAAAATATATTAAAAATCTAAAATGCATTTAGAACTCTACTCAATGCTGTGTGCAAAATAATGCAAGCTTAAAAATTATTGTAAACTGTTCATAATCAAATGTCAATCATCAAGTTAATATTGTATCATAGTACATGAGATTATATTAAAAAGCGGTATATAGGCACAAAAAAACTAGTCATTCTTCGACCAGATAATGTAAGCCTTCTAAGGGCCTGATTTAGATGTTGGCCGATCTGGTTCCACCATCGCTTTTTTCTGCGATCTTCCCGCCCGCCGGCTTTACAGTCCGCCTGCTCGAATAAGATGTTGGCGGGTCCCTGGAGGGAACACTGTCAGAGTCCCGCCGCCTCTACCAGAATATTGCTCCTGCGTCAATGGTGTCAGACGCAAAAGCAGCTGTCGGAGAGGGTACCACCAGAAACATCGCCATCCCAATTACGATGTTCCTTTCCATCGAGGGAACTGCGGTGGGGAAACCTCCAAACTCAGGTTGGCAAAAATGAAGAAAAAGAGGTGAAAATGTACTTTTTACGCGTTCCCACTTCTGATTCCATCTCAAACACAATCGCCCAGGTTTTTCCTGCACTGCTACTACTTCACCACGATGCTCAGCAACCCCCTTTGTCGCAGGAATCAAAAGCAGGTTTCTGTGTCACTTGTCTCAATATGAATCATGTGTTAACATCAGTTTTCGTCAAGTGCATTTTTGCATTGCTCTTACATGCAATTTTTCTGTGAGTCTTGCATAAGTGTTCCACTTACAGCTTATTGTGGTAAAATGTACACACCTGTATTGCCACACAAAAAAATATTTTTCGGGTGGGTGTTGTGCTTGTTGTCGTTGTGGGTGTACATACAATAGTGGGTGTATGTTGTTTATGTGCAATACAATATGTATAAACAATGGCAATACACATTACCTACAAATACTTAATGACTGTATCACAACATATATGTGTATTGAGATAATGATAACTAGTACTTACCTGTCTCCACCCCACCACGGCCTCACTCTGTCAGGATTCCGCTCCCAGTACAACGGGAACATCTAAATCATCTTAGTGCAAATCCACCGCCCTGACGGCGACGGAGTACTGTTAGCCAGCAGAGAAGATGGCGGTGGAAAACTGTCCAATACTACAACATCTAAATACTGCATGCGGACCGCCGTCAGCTAGACAGAGTACTGGGAACCACCGCTGCAGCGGAACTACGGTAGTCCCACCAAGATAAATACAGAGACTGTACAGCATACGTTCACAGTGTCTAGTTTGCATAAATAATTAAAAACCTCCTGGAATTAGAACGGTTTTTGTGACAAAAATAATGGTTTTAGAATACTTTTTCCAATATCTTTCAAATATTTACAGAACAGGATAAAAAGCGGTGTATATCGCAAAGATTTGCCATCACATGGGCATTTGGGCAGTTGTCATCCCACATCCCCATTCTAGGCAAAGCTACCAAAAAGTGCAAGGTGTATATCCAAATACTTGTGAGAAGGAATCTGTTAAGTTCGTTTGTCACTGTTAACAGATCGCTTTGAATACCTTGTTGCACATAACGAGAGCAATATTTCCGAACTGTTGATATAACTCTCTATCTAGTTTCCCTCCTGGCCTCTCTGTGACCCATTAGAACGTTTTTTTTATCTCTTTTTGCTATAATGTAGAATATTAGCTGGATCATCTATACTCATATTTGCATCTATCTCTTTTTCAAGACTTTTCACATATGCCAGCCATGTTTTTTTTTCTGTTTTCAAGTGTTAAACAGTCTACAATAATCCCCCTCGTATACTTTATGCCACCCTTACTCCAAAAACTGTGCCAATGATGTCTGCTAAATAAGGAACAGCTAATTCGCTATGAACAATATAGGTGGAGGTGGAGCGCAGTGCTGCCAAGAGTCTGCACAGGAAAATATTCAGTAGGGTCTCAGTAACACACTATTTGCCATACCCAACAAGGGGGCCCCATAGATAGCACTGGTTATACACTTGTATTTATACCATTGCGGTATCTCTCTTAATGGCTTGCTTCAAATTTTGGCAGTAAATCTAAAAAGGGCTTCTGAAGCTCTCAGACTTGCCAGCTCCCCTATTTTCAATTGGTATCTCAAAGGGTCATTGTTTGAGACGTGTATTCCCAAGTAGGTGTGTTACTGTCAGTGCCTGGCCCTTGGCAAAATGAGTTCTCTTTTTTGCTTTCCCCATCCCGCATACCATTGTAAAGGTTTTTTGTAGATTCAGTTTCAGACCTTTCTCCTCTATATATGTGAATAAGCGGCCAATCAGGCGCTGCAGACCATTAGCAGTTCTAGATAGTAGTACTGCATCATCAGCATATAGGAGGACAGGAGTCGGTCACTCACAAACCTTTGTGGCATCAGCGGTAACCTCTTGCAAGTTCTTGTCCGCCCTATTAATATCAAGTGAAAACAGAAATGAGACGAGGACACAACTTTGCCAGATGCCACGTGTGACTCTAAATCTTGAGGTACATTCCCCATTTGTACCATAACACACTCGGGTTGTCAAACGATTATACAGCTGGGACAGGAATGAGATGATATCTGTTGGGCGCCAATTTTTTCCCAGAGTCTGCCACAGCTTGACATGATTAACCAGATTGAACGCACTGCTCAGATCTGCAAAGCATATGTGGATGGGACCTTCTTTCCCGATAGTGTACTACTGATAAGCACATTTAGGTTGATACATTGCTCCAGAGTGCCAACGTCCCTCCTGAATCCAAATTCCTAATCAGTGAGCACCTTGTTATCATCTACCCAAGTCTCCAACCTTTCGAGAAGAATTCTACCCAGCAATTTGGCAGACAAATGCAGGAGGGAGATTGGTCTGTAGCCCCCTGCATACCCCCCCCCCCCATCACCCTTTTTGAAAATCGGGAATATTATACTCTCTGCCCAAGTTACACAGAAGCAAGCTTTTGCTATAGCAATGCATACTTGTGAAAGAACGGGTGCCTAGAGTGTAAGATGTGATTTGTAGGTATGTATGGAACCTCATCAGGACCGGATGCATGGCTGATTAATTGTTTTCCAGAACAGTGTAGTATCTCTCATTTTAGCCGCCTGCTCTAGATTAGCCCAATCCCTTTCACATAGTTCTTTTTTTCCTCATCTCTAATGCTTGCTGGTAAGGGAGCATCAGGGTTTTAACTTCCTCCCTATTTCTGGGTGGGGCTTGTAAAGCTTTTTTGAGGTTCTGGTTCGCACTTGAACAGCGACGATCTAACAATCCTATCTTCTTTAGTTTGGGAACTTTATTGCTGGTTCTTAGGGTGCCAGAAATTGCAGCCGTTATGTTACAGAAAGCTACAAGGGTTTTGCATGGGCTAATATCCCATTCAGTAGGGGTAACAAATGTATTTGATTATGTTGTTCTTTATAACCTTTTCTAAGAAAGCACATTAATTTATCCCTGCCCTCCTAAGGCTTATCCTGTTAGCGTCCTCAGTTTCAATATGTGCTGCTAGTTGTAATCCAACCTTGTGATTGGTTTTAATATTAAAGGTAAGTAACAGCAGTTGGTGATTGCTAATGTTTGATTTTAATATTAAGGGTAAGTAACAGTGATTGGTGATCGCTAAAGAAACTTGGTTAAACCCTAAATGATTCAAACAGTGCCAAACCATTTTCGGATAACATGTGGTCAATAATGGAGCTGTGGCTGCTGCCCTGGTAGGTTGGTAGCTGAGTACGTTCTTTGTCAGTCCTTTGCTCTATCAACTCTAGGTTATATTTAAAAATCATTTAATCTATTATCTCCCCATATGGGTCATGTAGAAAATGGGATTGGCCATTCCCAGATTCATCCATGTGACCACAAAGCCTCTCCTGTCGCTACTTGACATTTCCTTATATTAAAATCCTCTACCAATACATAATAAACACAAACCGCCTCATTTCTGCTCACAAAGCTTCAGAGCTCCTTCCTCAGGTGGACAATTACCCTACTTTTTGTATTATCAAATGTATTTTTATAAAAATGTATCAACACAATCCTCGGTTTCTAATCAGTCTGTAGATGTAAGATCTGAAAATAGGGTGATCTGGAGTAGGATTTATTTAGGGTAATGGGCAAAAGTGTAAATTAATACAGCTAGTCCTCCCTTTGCCCTTCCACTGATCGAGGATGTGGCTGTTGTAATAAAAAAGGTGTAGCCTTTAATGTGAAAGCTCCCTTTGAGCCAGGTTTCCTGTAAGCATTCTAGTAGTGACTTTTTTATGAAATCCTGCCACTCTGTATTGCTCAGTTTATTTTTGACGCCAGCTATGTTCCATGTCCCAATTGCTATTTTCTTACCTAAAGCACTAGATGTGGCAGCTTGATTTCTAATGCATGCTGTCTGTTTATTATTTCCTCCAGTACGACGGGGTCCCTCACTGACGCTAGAGTACTAGATTGTCTATCCTGTTCGTCACAACTACTGAGAGGTGCGAATCTGTTGGGGCCCATAAGGGTTTTGGTAACGGGATGGCTGGGTGCTGCCACATGATGAATACAATTGCCTGTGAGGGGGGGTTTGTAAAAGTACCCTGGTGGTAGAGCTGTGATCTTCTCTTCCATTTTAACTCTACGGTGCTGTCTATGACAAAGGTCAGAGAGAAGGAGTTTAACCTCAGAGGGACGGAAGACATTTACTACTAGACAGTCACCCTAACCTGATTTCCTAGTGTGACCAACCCAATTAACCCTTCACATCATAATTATTTCATGACATTGATAGTTAGGCTCACATATTTGGTCTGCCACCCAATAAGCAACTTTGTTTTGTAAGTCTATCCAGGTCTTGGTTGTACAGGATTCTAATTTGGGGACATCCTTCAGTACAAGTATATATGGGGTGGCATCCGGGGTTGGTGCAAAATGTCCAGAACAGACTATGGAGATCTGGTATTCGCTTAGCCCTGCTGGCAAGCAGATGTCACTTCCTGGGTTATAGATGGGGCAAGAGGGCCCTCCTTGGGTCATTCCATTGGGCTGGGGGTCGGAAGTTCATGGGCTGGTGCCTTGTTAACTGGGTCCTTTGTTGACAAGGGCATCAGTTCCAATTTGGTTCTATTTTGCGTGGTCATTGAGATAATTTGAACATGGTCAGTCTTCTCATGTGTACCCAAAAGTCTTTGACAGTCAGCTCAAGTGTAGACACTCAAGCCTTTATTTTCCTTGTCTCCAATAATAATTTCCTTGCCATGTGGTCTAGCTTGGCATGGACCCATTCAACCATCAATTCCAAACCTCAGGGGAGAGATGATTCTTGCTCTGTGTCAGGTCCATGTAGGGTGTGCCCCTTTTTCCTGGTGCCTGATGGTTTAGTGGGTTTAGTACCTTTTTCGGGCTTGGGATCCATGATTTCTAAAGGCGGTCTGCATTTCTTTACTGGTGGGGAAATTAGCTCATTACTAAGCGAGAGCGCCGTTATCTTGCGGGATGTAGTTAAAACGCAGGGCGGTGATTTTAAATTGGGGGTGTCTGTTGCGGATTGTGGGGTATCCGGTAGAATATGGGACCTCAAAGTTGGTAGTGTGGGCTCGTCAGTGACTCCCAGAATCACACTGCGCAAGGCATTCTTTATAGCAGCCAGTCTTACCTCTGCGCCAACAATGTCATCATTGATTATGACCATGTCATCAGTGAGATAATTAGTTACGGCACTAGTGACTTTCACAATCTTGGCACAATTCCCAGAGGGGCCTTGGGCTAATTTAATTTTGCTCATGATGAAAGTCTCCCTTATATGGCAGCCCCAATCGCCACGGCCGTAAATATTGAGAAAATGTTCTTACTGAGTGTGTTTTGATCCCCAGGCCAAGATGACTGGGCAGACGGGCCCAGGATTGGCCCGGTGCGTCCAGCGCTGTGGTAAGGCCAGGGAGTGCTTTGAGCATGTTGGAGAAGGGCAGACCCAGCCCCCTCTAGTTCCCGCAGTTCCTTAAGGCACAGAGGATTATTGGTGGTAGTGGCCCCACTCTCAGATACCACAGACGTCTTCGCTGAGGGAAAGCCGGGGAGTGCTTTGAGCACATTGGAGAAGGGTGGCCCTGCGCCCTTCTGTTCCGATGCAGCGCCTCCAGGTGCTGAGGATTATGGTGGTGGTTCTTTTCCAGGGACTGGCAGCACTCGTAGGGTCTGGTCCCCCTCTCAGATACCACAAAGGTACATACACATGCATACATATATATTTGTATGTATGTGTGTAGATATGCATCTATAATACATATATTTAAAAATGCATGTCCATATATATTACCTTATCGACCCCAAACCCTACCTACCCTAAACCCTAAAAATACCCTTACCCTCCCTAAATCCTAAAAATACCTGTCGCCCAAATACCCTTACGCACCCTATTCCCTAAAAATACCTGTGCCACCCAAACACCTTTACCCACCCTAAAAATACCCTTGCCACCCAAATACCCTTACCCACCCAAAAACATACCCTTTCCACCCAAATACCCTTACCCACCCTAAACATACCCTTGCCATCCAAATACCCTTAACCGCCATAGATAAGGTGCAGTGAAGTGGATTTATTGCTTCATAAATCTTGTTACACGTTTTGGCTGAATTGGCAGTCTTGATCACACAAGGAAATAAACAAAAAGGCGTTGTATGAATTTCACACAACTGTTTGCCACGGGGAACAGGGCCCCTCTTCTCTTCTACTCATTTAGGAGACTGCACTGCTATTTAAAGGGCATTCACAACATCTGTCTACATGGGAACTCCAGCGCTCTTCCAGTCCTCCTACATGCCACTTGGGATATATTTGTGCCGCATCCTTCCACCTGGGCACCTAGGACTCCCGTACCTACCAGTACTAGACTCTCTACTTACAGCCGCTGGCACTTATCCCAAGAGTATTGTTGCCCCACTGTGGCTCTGGGACACTTCACACAACTGTCCCTGGCAAGCTTCAGCCATTCTCTCTCCCACCCTGGCTGCCCGCCACGTCTACGTGGCATGTACTGTCCACATTATGGCTCTTCTGCATGATTCCAGAGCAATTTCCTCCATGGTACATGAATCCACAGCATGCACGTGCACTCGTGCAACACAGACCTTTTCTAGGAACAAGGCCCACAAGGCCCACATACTGACAGTCTGTGGCATGTCTCAGCCACAGTTTAAACACATTTGTTATACATGATGCAAACTCCTCATGACACTGAGCCCATACACTTCTTTTTGATTTACTCTTTTGATTTTGATGTACATACTAAGATGGCACCACTGTTTGTATCTCCAGGCAATGGCCTTGTCTTGAAATGCTTCAACTATGTTTCCAGAGGCTATGTAACGACGTTTGTTTCCTTTTGTGATCAAGACTGCCAGCTCAGTGGAAACACGTAACAAGATTTAAGAAGTAACGTGCCCGAGTGTGTCCCTTATTAGATTTGTGAATTATATTGATCACCGGCAGGCTCCGCCGGCTGGTGCACCACCTCCCGCGGTTCAAAATTTCAGAAGGAACGGCTCGTGAATTATACGTAAGGAGAAATTCAACGGACCGGTCCTCCACACCTGCAGTGGTTATTTCCTGCCGAAGGAGTTTTGACACTGCAGACGTGTCTCAGAGGGGAATCTGCTGCTCAGGGTGTGTTAGGGGAAGGCACAACAGTGTATTTGAGGATACAGGAAGTGTCCGGCTCTGGCTGACCTGTGGGTGGGGATTCCACGTCTCTTGATAGGCACCCACGTCCAGCACCGCTTGAACTGCTTTATGTACTGTTGCAGCATTACTCACAACAGCAGGCATATTTGACAAGACTCTCCCGGCACCCAGCAACCAAGCATCTTTACCTGAATGGACGGCAGGAGGAACCTGGCACTCTGTTAGGGGATAAGAAATCCAAGGCAGTTCTGTACTTCAACAGCAAGAGGACACCCATATGATCACCAATATGGAAGACGAGAATGAAAGGAGGGCAGCCGCATAAGCCCTATTAGCCAGGGCACCAGACAAAGGATACACAGCCACCAGCATTACCAATAAAGAAATATCTCTCAATGATAAACTTAAGAAACTGAAGAAAAAAAGCAAGGCGGAAACCTCAAAGTGGTGGGAAGCCATCTCACTTCAAGACTATCTTGACAAAGAAATGGTATCCAGGGGGCTGCGAATATATACACTACACCATGCTATGAATCACCCAACCCAAAGATGTTAGAGGAATTGGCTAATAGCTCTGCCAGAAGCTCCAAATGCATGTTAGAAATCTTAGTTAAATATGCCTGACAAGACAGGGGAACCATCAATAAAGAAATCAAGACCATTAAAGATGGACTAAGCCAAAGGAGTGATCAAGACACTATCTCCAAATGTATGGAAGAATGAGAAACAGTCTCAAGAAACACAAAGATGATATCAAGGCAAGGAAACAAAGAAAGCTGCATAGAGACCGGGCCGACAACGAGAGCGGCAGAATCCTGACCATTAGCCATAAGTATGATCACATATACAATGTACAGACCCCTGAAGCAGGCAAGACGACTACAGCACCAGAGATACTAGGCACCAAACTTGCCACCTCCAATGATGTCGACAAGTATACATCTGCGACATCAGGAAGCTCAGCCTCTGGCATTGATCACGTTATCAAATCCACAAATTTTTTAGATGAGCAGCGGCGCCTCTGCAGGGGCCGTCAAACCACAAGAACGACTCAAACACCAAAGAACAAAACAAGAGGAACGGGGCAGAGACTGGGGACGAGGCTGGGGAGATCTCAGAAGAGGAGGAGGAGACTCAAACTAAGACGTGAAAAGAGGACAAGGAAGGGGCTGCATGGGAAACAACTCAACCAACTTCAAGAAAGTACAATGATGGAGAATGACATAGTGAATAAAACCATAATCAATGAATGAATGAATACCTTCTTATATAGCGCATGGCTACCCTAGAGCATCCCAGCGCTGTCAAGACCAAGGACACTATCAAGCATTAGAGAGTGTTATTAAACAAGAATGTCTTTAGTTGCTTCCTAAAGGCAGTATGATTTAATTCATGCCTGATGTTGTCAGGGAGTTTATTCCATTCTTTAGCTGCTAGGACCGAAAGTCGGCGGCCACCCGTGCGGACCAGCCTGACCTTTGACACAACAAGCAGATTGCGTTGGTTAGATCTAAGAGATCTGACCGAATGATAACGACGAAAGAAAGGATCCAGAATGGAAGGGCCAAGGTTGTGAATGGACTTATGTGCCAAACACATAGTCTTAAACACAATCCTTTCATGGACTGGAAGCCAATGGAGCAGTCTAATTGAGGGCTTTGCTGATGACCGTTTAGGGACTTTCATAAGTAAGCGAGCTGCACAATTCTGTACAGCTTGCAAAGTTTGTGTTGTAGTTGCAGAGGCCCCCAGATAGATAGCATTAGCATAGTCCAGTCGCGAGAGAACCAGCGACTGTACTAATATACGTCTGGCTTCAAAAGGAAGCAGGTCTAGGATTTTTTTAAGAACTCTCATAAGCCCATAGCAGGTCGCAGCTACTTTGTTAGCCTGATGCTGGAAGTTCAGGGCAGAGTCCAACCAGACCCCTAAACTTTTTATTTTGGTCTTAGGCTTCGGAGGGGGTCCAAGACACTGCGGCCACCAAGGGTCCAAATTGATTGGGGCTTTATAGCCCAGCAGCATGATGTCTGTTTTGGCTCCATTTAGCTTTAAACAGGACGAGGTCATCCAATCAAGAACATTGGAGAGACACGGGGTAAGATTGTTAATCCCCTGATGTAAGGTATCGTCTCTCACAAGGGAAACAACCAGCTGCGTGTCATCGACGTAGGTGACAAGCTGGATTCCCCAAGGAAGCACCACCTCAGCCAAAGGTCTCATATAGATATTAAACAGAGTGGGGCTGAGGGATGATCCCTGGGGAACGCCGTGACTCAGTTGCAGCTGGCTTGATGACACCTCATCCTCAAAGACGGAGAAATATCTATCTGATAGAAAGGAGTGAAGCCATTTAAGAGCCAAACCGGAAATCCCTGCATGTCGAAGCCTATGCAGCAGAAGAGAGTGATTTACAGTATCGAAGGCTGCGCTGAGGTCCAGTAGGACCACCGCAGCGCAGCCTCCAGCATCTACAATAGCCCTGGTCGCCTCCACTACCGCCACCAGTGCAGTTTCTGTTCCTTGCTTGGCTCTGAATCCAGTCTGGGATGAGTGTAATGCACCAGAAGACTCAGCAAAAGAGGAAAGAACCTGGTTGACGTGTTTTTCGGCTATTTTACCGAGACTCGGGAGAAGCCAGATAGGCCTGTAATTCGCCAGATCTTCCGGGTCTAAATTAGGTTTTTTCAGTAGGGCACGAACCTTTGCCTTCTTCCAATTGGGGGGCACTACTCCTGAAGCTAAAGAGGCATTGATGACCTGCATTATTACCGGGCAAACTGTTTCAGAGACCTGCTTAAGAACCGTTGGGAGGGCAACATCCTGAGGAGAGCCCGATTTTAGGTGGTTAAGGAGTCTTTCAACATTGGCCAGATCAAGCAGCGGAAAGATTTTGAGAGCTCCAGCTGAATTAGGGGTAACCACATCCGGCGTTTCAGGGCTAATCTCCAATTCATCTGGACTATGTGGAGTTGTTGCAAAAGTCGAATAAATATTGGAGACTTTGGATGCAAAAAAAGCGGCTAGATCCTCACAGTGTTTTTGAGGATCCAAAGCCGGATTAGTAGGTCTATGAGTAGCCACCAGAGATTGGAAGATTTTGAAAATCTCTCTAGGAGCATTAGCTGCTTCTGAGATTTTACCCTGATAATATGCTGCTTGAGTAGATTTTAGTAAGTTTTTATAGGATCTGAGAGAGGCTTTATATTGGGTTTTCAAAGCTGGTGCAAAATCCTTTCTCCACTTCCTTTCCGCCCGTTTACACAGCCGCTTAAGTTCCTTGAGTTTATCGGAGTACCATGGTTGTTTGTTTTGGCCCTTCCGATGGTGTATCTCTTTCTTAGGGAGAGTGGTGTCAAGGGTGGAGTTGAGCCAGTTGTCAAAGGCTCCATTAGCAACCACTGGATCTTCGTGACTGACAGACAGCTCCCAGACCTAGATAAAAGAACCTTATGCTTAGGACTGTCATTCTGTCCCCCTCTGAACCCTTTAATTACGTAGAAACATGGACTGACCGTTTCGAATTTGTCAGGAAGCTCAAGTTAAGAAAATGGCATAGCCTCAGAACTGCAGCACCCAGAGAGGGAGGCAATATCTCCAAGATGGGACTCCACAGCGAACTGACTCTATGGAGACATTGATATGCTCCTCACCCTTCACAAACTCGAATGTGAGGGGGCTGAGAATGTAAATGATTTGCAAACCATGTTAGATAATCTTGACATAGTGCATGACAAAGCAGCTTTCACTGGCTTTAAACCCCGCTCTACCTTCTTCCCAAACATGCCTCACCGCAGCATCGGTACTTTTCAAGACACTGTGACCAAAAGTCATACCAGATTCAGACACAAAACCTGGTTCAAGAACAAAAACAATATACAACATAATCTCTCCACCGCACAGAAACTAGCTATCAAATCTTTAGCCGAGGACACGAGTATCATCATACGTCTGGCAGACAACGGAGGCAATGTAGTCTTGCTCCACAGAGAAATGTTTACGAAGGAGGCACTCAGACAACTCAGTGGCCCCTTATACTACATTAACATCAGTAAGGAAAGCTACACTAACAGCATATTGGGCATATAGGGCAAATTGACCGATTGGAGGGACAAGGGCATTCTTGAATGGGAGGAAAATTGCTTTATAAAACACGATTACCCCAAGATACCATTCTATAACTTCTCCCGAGGGTTCATAAAAACAGCACCAATCCCCCAGGCATACCCATATTTTTAGCTGGCAATGTGGAGCCTTTACGAAACTTCTCACTATCCTGTGCTTTCATACTGAAATGTGAATTTGCAGACCCTAAAACTGCTAATTCACAATATAGCTGTGGTATCAGCCATATCAAATAGGTGAAAGGATAGGCAATAGTTGAATTTTGTCAAAACTCCCTTTTCATCTATTGGAAATGTAGGATCACAATAGGTTCTAAACATTGGTTAAGTCTGAGAACATTTTCCCTACCAGCTTACAAAGCATTTTAAAGGAGGTAGAAATTGTCTAGATTTCTTTTACATCAAAAGTTCCACATATTATTCAGTAATTGTGGAACTCAGCGAAAAATATATGTGGCTAGGAATGAAGGTAAAGGTACACAATGGCATGAATGTAAAATCCATATTAGTATAAAAGCCAAAGAAAACAAATTATATTAATGTTTATGATTAAATGTGAGCTTTCAAAACTGCATACAATTAGTAAGGTTGTGGCAATGCTCTTAGGGCCAGATGTATGAAATTCTTAACCTGCGAGTCGCAAATTGATATGTACAAAAATAGAGATTTCCAAATAGTGATTCCTACAGAGTAGGAATCGCTATTAGGAAATTGCTATTTAGGAAATACCGAACCATTCAGTCCTATGGGCCTAAATGACCAAAGGACAAATGTTTTTTTTAATTTGCGATTTCCTAATAAATAAAAAATTCACAAAGAAAAAAAGAAAAATCACAAATGCTAAACCAAAGGTGACTGTTGGCCTAAGCCCCCCACCTCCTTATTGCACCCCTGAAAAAAGTGGTGGACATATAAAGCGCACACATGCCCTAGGGGAATGTGTGCCCTTTATAGCACTTTAAAAAAAAGTATCTTGGAGTCCTTTTTTTAAATTGCACATGGGTACCATCGTATGTACATGTGCTTAGGAAATCGCAAATAGGAAATCCCCGAAATAGCTATGGCCAGTTAAAAAATGCTAAATGCTTTTGTACATCTGGCCCACAAAGAATACATGACAGGACTGAACTCTCAAAAATCACATGCACCTTTGTGCCAAAAACTAATATACACAGAATTACCATCTTCTCTGTTGCTCAAACTCCTTCATCTGAGCATGGAGGGTCAGCAGGCAGCATTCAGGACCCTCTGGTACAGTGGTGTCATATGTGGTGCTATGTATTTGACTGACAAGGACAAGCCCATAATGCCCTGAGCCTTAATACGGGCCCAGCGGTGCAGGTCCTCCCACGCACAGTTTCCCCCGCCTGGTGTTAACACCCACTGCACTGCAGCACATGGAAATGTCCTGCCACATTTGGGCCTGAACTGCACAGCTCTGCTGTGTTTCAGGTCCCCAATAAAGTTTAGGGCACGTGTCTACAACCGCCTGCACAATGGTGTTTAATTCAGATTCAGGATCAGGAGCAGCCTTCTCTTCAAGTCCCTCAACCATTTTGGAGCAAGAATGTGGCAAGGAGCAGCAGGATGGCGGAGTATGCTTCTTGGAAGAGCAAATGGCTTGGAATAAAAACAAAATGGCCAACTTAATATTCCTGTTTTTCATTTCCATTTTATTTGCAGTATGCAGAGAACTCCGCCCTGGGTGTTGAGACACCACACCACGTGCAGAGGAGAACCTTAGAACACAAGGTAGAGATTCCACATGCGGGAGGGAGACTTCGTACATGCAGGCCAAGACACAGACATGTTAAAGAGTAATAGGATTTAAGCAGAGGTGGTTTCTAGACCTAAAATAATGTACAATTTTATGTTTCCCTTAAACCATGAGTGTTGAAAATGAGGTATTGAATTTGAATGCTGGTGTGGTTACGTGATAAAATGTTTGACAACATATAAAGACAACTTTTATTTCACTTGAGCACAGCATGTTAGCTAGAAACATTATGCAAATCAAACAGAGTTGCTCTAGGATGCTATGTATGTACAGTGTATTAGATGTCCACCATTCATCAGTGACAAAAGACTGTCCAAGCACATAAATGCAGTAACCAAACTAGCATCTGAAGAGAAAACAAAATGTACAAAAGGAGTTGACTAACCGATCCAGCACCTGCTTACCTTGACCTGTGTTCTGGGCCCACCCCAGTTCCCTGGATGTGACCGGAGGGAATTGTCAACATCTATATAAAAGTCCTGTTGCATGGCGATGTTGTGCAACACACAACATGCTACAACAATCTTGACCACAACGTCTGGGAAATACACCAGACCCCCTCCCTCTCCCCATCCAGTACGGTCAAGACATCTGAATCACGACTTGATGACTTCAAAAGTGCATTCAATAATGTCTTATATGCGTGTCCCATTCTAGCTCTGCTGAGTAACTGTAGTTGGACAAAAGTAGGGTGTGTATGGAGATGCGAAGAGAAAGAGAATACCTGGCATCCGTTGCAAAAAAGAAACATGATTTCTAATTAAGTGGCACCATTTGTAATTGTACTACATGATGCCTACCTATGCGCAGTGTGTGCCAGGTTAACGGCTGGGGATTGTGTTGGACTTATTAATGAGTAGGTCTGATATGCCACCTCAGATATAAATGCAGGCCCAGTACAAGACGATGTTACTTACCAAGTCATGTGTCACCAAAATCTGCGGCAACCAAATGGCATGTAAGAAGCGAATTTCAGAAGATGAAACGGTCATGTGTGCTTCCAAGAAACTTAGCATACGCATCAATGAAGAAGTCCTTGGCACCACAGATAACCTACATGTTTATGGAGTTCCAGCAGTGTCTGATGCGGAGAAGGTATGCTTTGTGTCCAGATGGCTAAAGTGCCATGTGCGTGTAGTCAATGGCAAGCACCACACAATGGAAGTGAGAAAAGGCAAAGAATTCCCTTGCCAAACATTATCTTCCAGCCAGTGAGAGTGACATGGCGATAAACTCTTCTACATGTTAGTGATGTTAACAAACTTATTATATAGTACTTGTTCAAACACAACTACTTCTGGTGACAACTGGTCAGCTGTGGGAGTGAAGGTTGACTTGGGTGTAAGACCAGATAAATTATTCTCTTCACACCGATGATCTTGATTAGCAAAAAATACTCTGAGTCTAATTTTCCTAAAGAAAGTTTGAAGGTCTCTAAATAATTCAAATTTATTTAGGCCAGAATGGGGTTCAAATGTAAGACCTTTAGATAGAAGTGACAAAGTTGGGGTAGATAATGATGAACCACTAAGATTAAAAATGGGTATTTGTTCTACTCCCTCCAATATCTTGCATTCCGTGTTATTTACGCCACGTAATTTGGAAACGTCGAACGTGCTAGGCAATATAAACCGGCAATGATTGCGGGCGCCCTCTCGACCGTTGTATAGATCCGAGTCGGCGACTTATCTCGATCATCTTTTCGGGTATGTACCATTTGCACCTTATATTTTCTACACTGATCTAGTATTAGAAATCCTTTTGGGACATACATGGTCTATTTAGTTTGATTTAGGACAACCGTTTATCGTTAGCCTCTTTGCTATAATGCAACTATGCTAGTTACATCTTAGTAGTTTTTTGCATAGCTATCAATTTTTCTTAAATACTGTTTGGATATCAGGGTGGCTATCAGCACTTCAAGATCTATAAGCACAACCGCAGTCATCTTGTTTTGAATTTCGGAATATGCATAACAATTATCACATATATCAAAAATAAGTGTAGATAATCTCAGACCGTATCCTCGGTGATTTGCCCAACACCAAATAAATATTTCATTTGTTGATATCCTGAACCACTACAAATTGTGGTTGACTAGGGAGTTGTTTGGTTATATTCAGAGCTTTTGCCTGTGGAATTAAGTTTGGGGTTCTATATATATTTTTTGCCTGGAAAGCTACAAGCTTGCTCCAGCTTTATTTTTAGTTAGATCGCTTTCCAAGCACATTTTACCAGTGATACCTTGTTTATATTCTGAGGTCACATATAAGATTAGCCAGGGATCGAACCTGTTGTTATTGGCTGCTAGACAATCCATGAACATGTTCTGCATGTAATATAACCATGAACATAATATGAGAACACGCTAGGGGTCTAGTTCATAGGTGATACTCCCCAGATTCCATGTAGTCAACAACATGATGTAGTCTCATTTTTTACTTCTAGGTCTATCAGCCTATTTCATCAAATTCTATCGCACACAAGACCTTATATATAGAGACACTTGTTCCTTGTGGTCTTCATCAGAGCATACAAGGTCAGTATACCGGTCCTATAATAAACAATCACCCACAAACAATATAAAATAAATAGTGATAATCAGGTCTATAGGATTGATCACACATAATTATACATATTTTTGCATTTATTATTCTTGCAGAATACCATGATCATCGAGATTTCGATTTAAATTAAAGCAAACAATTTATGGAGTCTGCAATCATCAGATATAATAAAATAGTTACGGTAAGGCTGGTTAGAACATACAAGTAAATAGCCTATTTATTAACAAATTATCTGGGCTAAATTTACAAAAAATCTTTCTATCCTTTTTCTTCTATTAAGGTAATTCAAGTCTCTATTGAGTTGTGGCTAAGGAATCATTTACAGACTGGAATAAACAATCACAATATTAAAGGTATTTATCATGTCATTTTCTATAGATAAGGAATTTCATGCTTGCAATATATATAGAACATAGATTGTCAACCTTATTTAATATCAGTTTAGTGTTCTGGTTTATTTCTACCCTAGAATTGATTATCAACCAGGAAATAATCATTAAAATTGCTTATTTCACATAAATGAGAATTGGTTGAAAATTATACCCTTTATAGATTTAATAACAAGCCAACATCAAATAATTAGCATTATATCGAACCAATTTGAACTTTAGCTGTTTACAGCTACACATTAACCTAGTTAGATAATCTGTGGTTCCTCCCTATAGTCTTACATAAGACTAAGAATATCTGTCGCAGCAATTCAGATTCCTATTAGAGGATTCATTTACAATATTTGTTTCTGTTTTAAAAATATTTCTGTTTTTTTGTTTTTTATTTTCATTTTTTGACTGGTATTTTTTAGAATAGTTTTCTCCTGACTGACAGAGAGATTGTTAGACCATTAAAGATATGTAAAATCATGGTTTCTCACGTCAGAGTCCAGGTCCAGTTATCTCAGACCACTTTGAGTGTATGTCATCTTTAAACATAAAATTCTCTGTTTAGGCTTGTAAATATTTTAATAATTTGTTGAAAGAGCGGTTTAACTCTAGATTACAATTATGTTTATATTTTTCATTTTTAGTAACCACTGGTATGAAAATCCTGAGGAAGGCTTTGCCGAAACGCGTTGATATTTCATGAATACTTCCAGTGTCATCTGCTATGGTTTTGATCATATGTCGTACTGACAACTTGTGCATACTGCCAGTGTCCTCGGACATAGTTTTGATCATATGTTCCATTTCATAAGGATATTGTACATGATTATGAAATTGAGAATATCATAGACACATCTGTATCTTCTTTTTTGCATTCATGACATAATTTCCTCTGGTTGTGTTTTCATTGATAGGTGGTTCTAATTCACATGGGAAATATTTATCATGTGTATTTGAATATGTAGTAAAATCAATTTTGATTGAACAACAATTGTTATCTAAATGAAACCAAAATAATTTAAAAAACAAAACAAAAGGAAAAGTAATAAAAACTCAGATATATTTTCACATAATATCTGTATGTATTTTTGTGTCTCTAGAGTTCATAAGCTCTTTCAGGCTATTATAACATTTAACCCGGTGTTTATTGTTTTTCCCAAATATAAACATCAATAAAAATACTTTTATTTAATCATTTTACATATACAACCAGAGTAAAAAAGCTACAGTAATATTACATTAATTATAAATAAAACTTCAAATAAATTAATATGTATACAATTAATTAAAAGTTTATTTTTCTTCTTATATTCAATAAAAGTTTGTGTTACTGGGCTGGAAGGGCAAGTTGACTGAGAGAACCACCCTTTGGGACAGTGACCTGTTGAAGAAGGTGGGAAATCTAGAGGGATTCATTAAGTTGGGACTTTTACACAAAAACTGCCTGGGCAATATCTGGAGGGGCCAGCCAGTGATGTCCTTTCAAGAACTGAGAGCCAGTCAGTCAAAGGCTTTATATCTGAGAGCAGAATGCATGATGCTAGAAACTGAATGGGTTAAATATTTTCAAGTCGGACAAGCTCTGCGCAGGCATCTGCTCGAAGGGGACCCGATACCCAAATGCACAGCCTTAGAAGACAGATTACTGTTGGACCCATGATAGCTAAAGCCACCTCACTAATATACAAGAAGCTTAACAATTCACTGGATCCCTGGGGCCCCAAAGAGAGGCATGGGAGACTGATGTGGGGCTGCTTGAGGAGAACGACTGGGTAGAGGTGCTCCAGAGTCCCCGGGCGGTGGCTATCCGGGCCCGCTTTCGGCTTTCGCCTCATTCAATTGTGGATCTTTCATAGATCCTACTCCGCGTGAACACTTATGTACATGTTGGGCCGCTGTGACTCGGGGCAATGCGCCAGGGGCTGTGGGGAGATGGGCTCCTTTTTAGGTCTCGCGTAGGCAGCGCATATGCGCTGTCTCTCCGAGACATCCAGTAATCCGTATCAGGCGTGAAACACCGCCTATTGCCTTTTTATTGGCTTGGTCGCTTGTCAGCTTAAAGTTTTTGCCTTTAACTGGTTAAGCTGTCTTTTAGTTCCTCCTTTATTAGTTTGGGAACGCCTATGCAGCACCGTCTAACTACTGTAAACCTGCCATTAGTGTGCTGAAGTATTTGTCTTGAAACTATTTTTCGTTTTTGGTGTCGTTCTTAATTTGTTCGTGTGTGGTATTTTTGGGGGGGTGAACGGTGAGTTTTAATGTTTGCATTTGTGTTGCGATGACTTTAGCACTGATTAGCATTATGCCCCCACATGCTCTCCACAAACAGAATTAGGGAAACAGGCCCCGGTATCGCAAATCGAGGCAGCTCCTTCGTGTTGGTGACTTATGAGCTTTTAGTGTTGAATTTGTAACAAATAATGTTCTGGGAATCTTGTCAGGCGGCAGCTTTAAGGATTTGTGTTTGCTTTCATGTCACTAGGCATACAGAAAAAAACCTTACAGTTCACATCGCTCTACCCTTTAAAATAGAATGCAGTGTGCCTGCCAGAATTCTGTAATAAAAGTAAAGCAAACATGTGAACAGTTTCTGCGCTTCATGTTTTAAGTTTTCTACGCCAATCAGCATGCAGTAATAACAAAACAATGCCTAGGCACACACATCTGTGATGTTGGTTTACTACTCGACCTGCAGTAACCAGGCAATGCGCGCCATTCTGCTCTTCACACGGCCGCTTGTACTAGTCACTATGCAGTTATCTTGCTAGACAACACACGCTATATAGCCACGTTTTGCATGCCACATGTTTGTTTTGTGTATCAGTCAGCATGCAGTCACTGCAAAAGGGATGTGGACTAGTGGTAAGCGCTGCTGCCTTTGAACCGGGACAACCTCCTAGCTTCTGCTCAAAGTCGCGCGATACTGTATCACCTTGGAACTCACGTTCCAGTTTTAAAATTTGCTCTACAATGTGTGATTTTGGAAGCATACTTTAAATTTTTAAGATGCACTAAAATTACATGTGCTCGGGACTGGAGCAGAAGCTGTTATGTTGATTATAAGGTGCTAGTGCTAAGCACCCGAAAGTATTGGCTTATATTTATCGGTGCGCTCTTCCTATATGTAAAATACCGCTACATAATATGAATGCTTGGAATCTGGATTAAATCCTGGTTTTCTATAAACATACTGGACTGCTTTTATAAAATAAATGTAGTCCCATGTACTTTAGGGCCTGTGTGGCATCCATAAAATCAATTGTAAATTTTAAAATCCTTTTATGTGTGCGTCGTGTTTCTTCTTTTTTGGACCTTTTAGCTGTAACCTACAGTTGTTTTTGCACGTTGTTTTAAAGTTACTGATCTGCATCTCACAGATGCTGCAGACACAGAGATTAGGATCTTTACAACAAGGCTTATTTACACTCAATTAGCTCGTCTTGGTTTCGTTACGTAGCTGTAGGGAACACGATAATGTTTCACACTACAGCAGACTTTCAGGCTCCTTTTTTCCTCCAAATCAAATGCTAAACCACAATCAGTTTAAGGGAAACAGGCCCCCGGTACTGCAAATCTTTTAAGTGCACGGTTGTGGAAACTAGCCGCCATGGCTGTTAGCATTGGCTGAAGCCATTTTGTTTGTGGCAGCCATTTTAGCTAGTCATGTGCTCGCCATGTGCTTTCTCCCTCTTCGCTGTTGACTGCCCTTGTATTCTGCTTGTGTCATGTGATATAGTTAACTCTTTCAGCACTGAGTCAGAGCCTTGCACATGCGCAGAAGAGTCTGTAGCTGCTCATGCACCTGCCTTAGACTGTTACTGTCAGGCTGTTCTAACTGATGTCAGCAACTCATTACTCCTCCTACTTGTTGACTGTGCATTTTCTGTACGACCATCTATGTGTGTAACCTTTCTCATGTATACTTGTACCGCCTCCTTTTGAGCCCCTGTGTGGGTATAAAAGGCCCCTGTTCTCTGTACTCCTTAGACTGTCTCCTACAGTGGCCTGGGGTACTGTATGACGCAGTCTCCCTCATGTGAGGTTAATAAATACTTCTTTTTGATATTACAGCTTCCGTGCCAATCTCTTTTTATTGGTCTGAGGACTAGTGCGCAAAGAAGGGCGAACCCCTAGCACCGGTAGGCCCTGGTGAGGTCTACTTCTACAAATTGGCGCCCAACCTGTGGGGTTCATCGGCGACTCAGATGCCCGATGGAGTGGTCTTGACAGAGGATTGGAATCTCGCTACGGAGGATTACTGCCTGAGGAGACCCGTGTCTTGGCAGCCAAAGTGCCTTTCCACTTCTCCCGCTTTGACCATCCAGGTGGTGCCGGTCCTCGACTGAGATTCCTTCTGGTGTTCGCCGTGCAGAGACCATTTGGTCGATTCAGAACTTGGCAGTGGGAGGCTGGAGATTTGTGCTTGATAAGGTCGTCGACATTTGTTTGCTTGTTTGGCCAAAAACTTGATTTACGTGATTTGTCTGGGTATATATGAATTACAATTTATATAGGCAGATAATGAGAAAACTGTGAAAACTTGAAAGGCACACTTTGAGCAAGGTGCCCCTTTATGTATAATATTGTATATGCTACAATATTCTTGGCATGCCTGTTTCAAGCGCACTTCGTAGAATGTGCTGCTTTCTTGAAGGTACCAATGTGAATCTTAAACGAACTCAGCCGGTTCCCCCTGAGGGGACACCAAATAGGGATATGTACATTAAACATGGTATTTCTTCCATAATGTTAAAGTACACTGTGGAACCAATATATATATAGGAAAAGGAGGATCCTCATTTACGCACATAGTAAAATTCGTACGTAATAATATGGAGCGCTTTTGAGTCTTTTACCAGCCCAACTGGTAATTCGGTATTTTTGAAAAGGTCGAAGGCTAGAACATACAACAATCTTTGCGCTGTTTTTGGTGCAGTCTCTGGACTATTTTTTTTCTTTGAGAGCTCTCTTCTTTTTGTAAATATAATTTACAATTGGGATTTACAAATGGTTTGGTTTGAGTGCAGTCTGTGGACTGCCTCTTGTTTTTGTCCTAAGTGTTGATTTGTGGGTTGATAATGTGTTTGAATGTCTATGTGGTTTGTGGTTTGACACCGGTGGTACTTGTGTGAGTGAGTAGCGATTGCGCTCTTTGTGTAAGAATGGCTAGCCTTAAGCACGCTGTGTTGTGTGTTATGAATGTGTGGAACCCTTGTTGAAAATGTTTGGAATGAGCTCAATTTGGTTTGTTGTCATTTGTGTTCTGCAGATGCCATTGGGGAAATTACACTTTGAGATTTAAAGAATGAAAAATATAGCATATGGTAGGTAGCCACACGCTACTATTCACAATAAAGTAGCAACAGAGTATAGATGTGTTAACCTTTCATTATTATATCACTACAGTGGTAAAGCACAAAATTAGAATTAAAACCCAATAGTGGAAATAGGCCTCATTGAAAGGGGGGGGGGGGGAAACGAAATTGTGTGCTTTGCATAACTAGGACTCTATATAAAATGTTACAGTATTATCCTTAGATATTACTATTAAAGGGCTAAAATCGATTTTGATCTCTATAATGTCTAATAATCATACTTTGAAAAAAATATAGCTCCTAGCATCAAAGTGCTTTACCACAATGGAGGGAGTAAAATGTGAAATTTCACTTTACCCAAGTGTATCAAAACTTATTTTTAAGGGTGTACCTTTCCTGGGATATCTAGGGGAGACCCTGGGGGTCCCTAATGTGTCAAAACATTGTAGATTATCCATGTTTAAGTGCCCCTACCAACCAAAGTCGAATTTGGGCACAATTTACTTTTTTAAAGCTGTCCTGCCACCCAAGAACTGTTTTTAAACTGATCTCACGCTTCAGTAATGCACACATGCAAGAAGAACAAGCAGCTGACCTCTATACTGCTAGAAAAGCACAGCACACACTGCACACAAATGAAAATAAGTATAAAAAAAAAGCAGAAGTTAGATCCTATCTTTAAATTTCTTAGACGGAACAGGACTACCTTTCAGCTGTGAGTCTCCAGAGTTACTTTGAATTGGAAAAACTGCATGGGAAAGCCTTGCACAAAGATGGGACAGCTGGTAAGGGTCAGAGGTCGAGTTCTGCATTTAGCAGCCTAGCAGGGCTAAGGGCAAGGTTTTGGCACTTCGACCTCCAAAAAATTCTGAAAGAAGAGATGACAGCGCAGGGAGAGAAAGAGAAGCCTTGCTTACTATTTTTGGCAAAAGCAAGTTTTGCGCTGTCCTAGGAAGAGAAGGAAAAGCAGTAACGTATGTGGGCCCTGTGTAGAGCATAGCTCTGACATGTATATAAAAATAATGGCTTTAGCTTAAAGATTACTGTACAAGGGCTAAGATAAGGAGGCAATGGAATTTAGTTTGCATTCATGTGCCCTCATGTTAAAATAGTACAATTACTAAGGTAATTGGTAATTGGTTATTAATGCTTTCTAAGTTAACTCAAGGTGCTTGTGTTAGGCTGAACAAGAAAATAGCCACTTTCTAAAAGTACTATTTTCAAACACAGAATTTAGGAACAATCCTTCCTAACAGATAGGTTATTAGATTCTGAGTTCAGGGATGCCAGACTCTCTATGTCCATCTTGCCGTTATGGGGAGATATGCAGGTAAACATGTTACACAGCATTACCATGTTATTCTGTGGCCAAGATAGCCTTTCAATATTGAAAAACGAAATTGACAGTATTTCACTATCAGGACATGTTACCCACACTAGTACATGCCCTACCTTTTACATACAATGCACCCTGCTCAGGGGGGTGCTTGGGACCTACCATGGGAGTGTCCAATGTGTGAGAAAAGGGATGGGTAAGGCCTGGCACGTGTGTACACTGGCCAGGACAACATGACAGTTCACAGACTGCGCAGGGGCACTGTGGTGGCAGGCCTGAGACACCATTTTAGGACTACTCATTTGGGTGGCGCAATCAGTGCTGCAGGCCCACTAGTAGCATTTGAATCACCAGCCCTGATATACTCTGTGCACTTTACTAGGAACACGCGGGTAAGACAAATAAGTCAATCATAGATAGTTAATTAAAATAAAGGTTAGAAGACGCAAAAGAGTTTGGGGATAACACTGAAAAAAGGGCCATTTCCAACAGTTTGTATACCAAAATTTATAAAGTGGTACAGTTCAATATATTGGATATGGCCTCCTTGATATGGATTCCTTAGCTATTTACCTCCTATAAGTCTTTCGACAGAGGGTCACCTGTATAGGTTTCCTACTGTCGAAATGGGGGAAAGGAGGCTAGCTCATGGGCAAATTAAGGGTAAGCAAATATAGGTTTTCTCTTTATTTTTCTTCTCTATCTTTTTCTCACTCTTTCTCGAGTTTGTCTAAGCTGTCTAGGAACAGCCATGAAACAATTGGTTGGGCTTGCCTTAGTCATTCATTCCACAAGATGTTGTTAATATGTTTCTGAATCAATAGAGACAAAGCACCCTATCAGTGCACGTCTAATTGGCCATTAAGTAATACTGTTTTAAAATTGTTATGATTAATAAAATGAATAAATAAATACGCCATGTTACTGCCCATCCTGTCTGATGAAATTATGAAAGGATGTGCCTAGATTGCTGTTCCCTTATTTAACCTTTAAGGGGAACTATATGTTATTTTCATGCTATATACAGTTTTGCAAAGGCATTACTAGTCTTTTATTAGTTAGTATGTGTAAATAAGCTAACAGCCCTTATTAGAGCTGGTGAATAGGGTTTATTTCTTTGAAAATGATGTTGCAAAGTCTGGATCGTGAAAAGTAGAATGCACAAGGTTTATAATGTCAGGAAAGACACCCATGTGATCCTCAGCAAACATTTTTGAAGGAAAATATTGTTTTATAGGAGTTTGTTTGTCACAACATGTTCTGCTGGGGAAATGTATGTACCCACTATGTTGAGGTTTTCTTTTAGTTCTTAATGAAATAAGAATCCCTGTTAAATTAGCAGTTTTTAGATTTTCCCGCTGCGCCTATAACATGAAAGCATGACCCTAAGTGTAAAATGTAGGTGCTTTTATTAAGAGAAATAATTTTAGAAGTGTCTGCAGTCCTGTACAAGAAATACAAGGTTCATGAGTAAAAGTGTAGAAAATTTCCTTTTTCCTGAGGTTCTTCAGATGAATAATATAGGAATACACAAATGTAAGGATTTGGAATATGTCTGTAGTGTTTTTCTTTTTTCCTCAGAATTTAGTAAATGAACACAGACTTCCTTGGCTGCTTGAGATTGGGAGAAACAAATCAAATAATGTAACACATTACTCTTGTCAGTTCACCAAAAAGTTCCATTTATACTTGCCAATAGGTCCAGGGTGTTTTTTTTACTCTCAGATAGATGAAGTGGTTCTTGGGTGTCCTGCTAATATATGGGGCACGTCAAGACTAAAAGAAGTTTTCTGAAATAGAATATCCTCTCTGTTGATAGATTATTTCTGTGCCTTGTCTAAAGACCTTTTGTTCTGTCCACCAATAGATATCTACTGCCTTACAACCATTGCCAGAGGGGCCCGGACATCAGATACAGCCTGGGGAGTCAGCACCAGTCCAGCTTGAAGCCAAGGTGAAGGTAACCAGCACAGGCGTTGCTGGCAACTAGGACCTTAGTGAAGGTAGAAGGCCGGAAGCACTGGGACATGAAGTGTGTACCCCTGCCACTGTCTTGGGCGAAAGACGGAGTCACAAATCAGAATGGAGAAGTTGTGGATCCAGTTTTTGATGCCCAGCTGAGAGAGTCACAGACCGACAAAGACGGCAAGGAGGCTTTTGCTTGAGGTGACTGTGGTGATGTGTTCTGGTCAGTGGACTGCTAACATTCTGTGATGTCATTTAGAACCTTCCCTACGAAAAATAGCATCTAAACAACTGATGACACTCTTTGAATCGAGTGTTGAAATGGGTTCAACCTCTACCCACCTTGATAAGTGGTCAATAAGAACTAAAAAATATTTCAAGTTTGAAGGAAGAATGCGAAAAGGCCCAACAAAGTCCATGCCAAGTTTTTGCCAGGCCCTGCTAGGAGAAGGTACAGGGGAATCAACTGTACCCTCAAGTACTAGGACTTTGTCGCTGGTGTTACATCGTGAACATTGCTTCACTAATTCATCAATTTGTGTGTCCATTCTGGGCCACCAAAAGTCATTCCTGACTTTCCTCTTTGTAATGGTTGCACCAAGATGACCTGAATGCGCAGCAAGAATGATCTTCTCTCGATAACAAGAAGGGGGAATGAGTTTATCACCTCTGACAACCTTTACATCTTCTACCGAAAGTTCATCGTTAACCTTCCAGTACATCTGAAGATCATGTGAAAGACACTTCTCCCTTGGCCAACCTTTCTTAATCAAGGAAATAACTTCCTTGAGAATAGGATCTTTATCGATCTGTGTAACCCAGTCAACTTCTGCAAAAGATAAATTGTCTTGATTAATAACGGCAACAAAGCATTCTTCTACCTCAGTTTCCCATTCCTGCTCGTCTGTGTCCGGAATGGGGAGTCTTGATAGACAATCTGCTCTGCAGTTCTTTCCTCCAGGAATATATTCCACAGTGAAGCTATATTCCAATAGTTTTGTAGATAAACGTGCTAGACGAGCCGTGGTACGCTTGATTTTTTTTCCTGCAAGAATATCAACCAAGGGGCGATGATCCGTTCTGAGGATGAACGATCTACCCCACACATATTGTTTAAATTTTTCAATGCTCCATACACAAGCCAGTTCTTTTTCAATTACAGAAAATTTCCTTTCAACAGGACGGAGCGTCCTGGATGCGAATCCAACAGTATCTTCTTTTCCGTTCGGAAGCATCTACAGTGACAATCATTTGTTTCCCTTCAACAAAAGCTTGTAAAGCAGGAACTTGCACGATATGATTCTTGATGGATTGGAATCCTTTTTGGCATTCTTCAGACCATACAAATATCAATCCTTTCTTTAATAACGTCCTGAAACACTCTGTTGTCTTAGCAAAGTCCTTCATGAAGTTAGAATAAAATTCGCATAGTCTAAGAAAGGACATAAGTTGTTCTTTATTTTGAGGAGGAGGCGTGTCAATTATGCTCTTTATGAGACCTGGTCTGGGTCTGATACCATGTTCGGAAATGACATGACCAAGATACTCAATTTCTTTAACTTTGAAAGTGCACTTGTTTTTTGTAAAGTGACTCCTCTATTTGCTAGGACCTTAAATACTTGGTCAAGGACAGAATCGTGCTCAGCTTCGCTTTGAGTGAAAATTAAAATATCGTCCTGAAAAACAACAACATTGGGATTATGTTGGAACATTTCAGTCATTAGTCTCTGGAATATGGCAGCGGCAGAAGCAAGACCAAAAGGGAGACAACAACATTGAAATACCCCATCCGGGGTGACAAAGGCTGTGAGGTGTCGGGACTGAGGATGTAGTTCGACTTGATGGTAGGCCGCCTTCAGATCAAGTTTGGTGTACCATGAAGAGGAACCCACCTTGGCAATAAGATCTTCAATGCGTGGTAGGGGAAACCCGTCAACCCATATGGCTTCGTTAAGACTCCTCAAGTCAACACACATCCTCAAATCCCCAGACCTCTTCTTGGCTAAAACGATGGGTGAAAGCCAAAGAGTAGATTCGACTTTTTCAATTATGCCTTGGTTACATAATGATTCCAGGTCTTTAGACAGATCATCTCTAATGGATAAAGGAACATTCCTAAGTTTATGTTTGATGGGAATAACATTTTCTTTTATTTTGATAAAATGTTGGAAATTTGTAATTTTCCCAAGACGGTCTTCAAAAATGTTACTGTATTTTTGTTCCCAGTGAGTAACGGATCGTGAGTCGGATAGAGAATTAACACTTTTGCTGGGAGTAGAGTGATTAATGTCAGATTGGAGATCAATAAAAAATCCTTGTACCGCCTCCTTTTGAGCCCCTGTGTGGGTATAAAAGGCCCCTGTTCTCTGTACTCCTTAGACTGTCACCTACAGTGGCCTGAGTTTACTGTATGACGCAGTCTCCCTCATGTGAGGTTAATAAATACTTATTTTTGATATTACAGCTTCCCTGCCAATCTCTCTTTTTTGGTCTGAGGACTAGTGCGCAAAGAAGGGCGAACCCCTAGCACCGGTTGGCCCTGGTGAGGTCTACCTCTACACGGTGAGTTTTAATGTTTGCATTGGTGTTGCGATGATTTTAGCACTGATTAGTATTATGCCCCCACATGCTTTCCACAATCAGTTTAAGGGAAACAGGTCCCCGGTACCGCAAATCCCTTCTGTGCAGGTACGGGTTGTTGTTATCACCAGGAGAGCGTGGCCCCGTTAGCGATCATGCTGCACGGGAGTAGCGAGGTAGCTCCTTCGCACTGGTGACCTGTGAGCTTTTAGTGTTGAATTTGTAATAGTAATAAATAATGTTCCATGAATCTTATTAGGCGTCAGCTTTAGGGAGCATATTTTGTTTTAATAGTACCACTAGTGTGGTGAAGTATTTGGCTTTGAATTTTTTTTCGTTTTTGGTGTTTTTCTTAATTTGCTCGTGCATGGAGGGGTGACCGCTTAGTTTTTAATGTTTACATTTGTGTTGCGATGATTTTAGCACTGATTAGCATTATGCCCCCACATGCTCTCCACAAACAGATTAAGGGAAACAGGCCCCCGGTATCGCAAATCGAGTCAGCTCCTTCGTGTTGTTGACTTATGAGCTTTTAGTATTGAATTTGTAACAAATAATGTTTCGGGAATCTTATCAGGCGGCAGCTTTAGGGATTCGTGTTTGCTTTTGTGTCACTGGGCATACGGAAAAAACCTTACAATTCACATCGCTCTACCCTTCGATACAAAATGCAGTGTGCCAGCGAGAATGCTGTAATAAAAGTAAAGCAAACATGTGAACAGTTTCTACGCTTCATGTTTTAATTTTTCTCCGCCAATCAGCATGCAGTAATAACAGAACAATGCCTAGGCACACACGTCTGCAATATACGTCTGTGATGTTGGTGTACTACTCGACCTGCAGTGACCAGGCAATGCGTGCCATTTTGCTCTTCACATGGCCCCTTCTACCAGTCACTATGCAGTAATCTTGGTAGACTTAACACGCGATACACCCACGTTTTGCATGCCACATGTTCCTTTTGTGTATCAGTCAGCATGCAGTCACTGCGAAAGGGATGTAGCATAGTGGTAAGCGCTGCTCACTTTGAACCAGGACAACATCCTGGCTTCTGCTCAAAGTCGTGTGATTCTGTACCACCTCAGAACTTACGTTCCACTTCACATGTGAACTCCACCAATCAGCATGCAGTAATAACAGAACAACGCCTAGGCACACACGTCTGTGATGCTGGTGTACTACTCGATCCTGCAGTAACCAGGCAACGCGAGCTATTCTGCTCTTCACACAGCCTCTTGTACTGGTCACTATGCAGTAATCTTGGTAGACTGCACACAAGATACACCCACGTTTTGCATGCCACATGTTCCTTTTGTGTATCAGTCAGCATGCAGTCACCGCGAAAGGGATGTAGCATAGTGGTAAGCGCTGCTGATTTTGAACCGGGACAACATCTTGGCTTCTGCTCAAAGTCGTGTGATTCTGTATCACCTTGTAACTCACGTTCCACCTTACATGTGAACTCCACCAATCAGCATGCAGTAATAACAGAACAATGCCTAGGCACACATGTCTGCAATGTACGTCTGTGATGTTGGTGTACTACATGACCTGCAGAAACCAGGCAAAGCACGCCATTCTGCTCTTCACACAGTGCCTTGTACCGGTCACTATGCAGTAATCTTGGTAGACTGCACACAAGATGATACCCATGTTTTGCCTGCCACATGTTCGTTTTGTGTATCAGTCAGCATGCAGTCACTGCGAAGGGGATGTAGCATAGTGGTAAGCGCTGCTGATTTTGAACCGGGACAACATCCTGGCTTCTGCTCAAAGTTGTGTGATTCTGTACCACTCTGCACTACCTAAACACCAGCACAACACCAAAGTATCACACAGAACAACATCAGCATCACTCTCACACATCAGTATCAATAAACAGCACCACAGCATCGCTCAGCAACATCTCAACATCACTAAACGCCAACTCAACATCACTCTGCAATACATCGGCTTTCAAGGGTTGTATATGCCCGCCCCCGCTCCCCACTGTAATAACTGGGCCGATTGCTTGACCCCTCTTCCCCAATAAATCTGTCCTCTCTCTAAAACTGACTGCACCCTACTAATATATGTGTCAGATGATCTCTGAATCAGAACAACTTTAGGGGACATCTGATATAATCGCCCAATAACTCTGACCTCTCTCTAAAACTGACCGCGCCCTCCTAATACAGGTGTTTGAAGATTTCTGAATCAGGACAACTTTAGGGGACAACTGCTGTAATCGCCACGGCCATCCAAAGTTTCAACCCAGGCCATATTAGTAAACCACTCCTCCCCGCTCAACTCCCACTTAGTTCCAACAGGGTGACATCATTAAGTCTTACCCATGCATTACCTCACTACCTGTATTAGCTAATCTGACCATGCCGAAAACTAAGGTGCACACACAAGACACACCACGTATCCTTAGCTTTCGTCTCCACAACCACCCTTGACACAGTGCAGAATAGACCACAGACTTGAAAAGTTTGGCACTAACAACTTCACAATTAACTACCTGACCAACCTCCCCAAAAATGCGGCTAAAACTCTGAAACATCGACTCCTCAAGGCCAACCCAGAAACCCTTATCTCTGACCCCTACCTCTGTCCATAAAAAGGTACTATTATGGGTGACCTGATCTTCTACACTAGAAGAAGAGCTCAGTGGAGATCGACGTTCCACTACTTACTCAGAATCACCTCTGCCAAAAAAATTCCCTCACGGTCTCCGACTTTGGCTACGAAGTCCCCCTCATTTAAAGCAAATGCCACTATATCCATCTACAACAATGGGACTTTACTAATTCAGGTCACCGATCGCAACCTTGACATCTTTGATGACAGATTTGCCTTCCTCAAGAGATCTTTGGTCACTAGCGACCCCCCTATTCAATCTAAGGACGGTCCTCCCCCTTCCCCATCTCAGGATGTCCCTGATCCCTCGCTAACTGGCCACAACCTGAGGACGGCCTCACGTACCCCGATCAACACACACAGGACCACCGCGCCTCCAACCACTGGCTCCCCTAACTGACCCACCGTGCCACGACCTAACCGGACTATAGCCAGTAAACTCGGAGCATTTGTCATCCCTTGCTCAGTCCACCTCTCTGACACTTCTCCCACTCCCCCTCCCACTAGACCTTGCCTACGTAACTCACCCACTTGCTCAGACCACCTCCCCGACACTTGCCTACTCTCGCCCACGAGCCCTTGCCCACATAACTTACCCACTCGCTCAGACCTACCCTCCGTCACTTCCCCCACTCCCTCTCCCACTAGTCTGTGCCTACATAACACCCTCAGGCGACAGCGGGCTTGCCCACCTTCCAACAGGAACTCATCCATCCTCCCTTCCCCTAACCTCCCCTCCATCGACCACTCCCCTTGCACGGCCGTACATCGGAGAGAGAACTCTACACTACCGGATTTCCCCCCTTCCGTCCCGTCCTCCTGCCCCGGTCTCCCCTCCGCCCTCCCCACTGACCAACCCTCCTCCTCCCCTCCACATGACCCATAATCCACAATCAGATCCTGCCACCAAGCTCAAGAAAATAACCCAGGACCTTCTGTCTCTCAAAACTGTCATCCATAAATTCATTAAGTCAACCGAAGAGCTGGCCCTTGATCTCTCCTCCAACTGGACTTCACATGTGATACAGCATCTCCCCTCCAACATGACATCACATGAGATCCCACTTATGACCCAGTTAAAACCCACTGCCCTGAATTGGATTACCACTCCCTACCCTAACGCCTCATCTATACCCGCCAGATCCAAAAATCCATTTTCAGAACCTGATATTCTCTCCCTCCTCCTGGAGTACACCTCTCCTCATTCGACCATCTCAGTTCCTGCTAGCCCATCACAAACAACCCCAATAAATGCCCCTAGCTTGATGTTCCCTAAACATGGTAATGTGGAAACCATCCAAAGCATCACACCCAAACCCCATAGAGCACCCAGACCCAAAGCCATGAACATCAATAACCTCATGCAGATCCCCACTACACAGCCCACGCCCACAGACAGCCTACACAAATCACACCTGAAATGCATGTTACTTAACTGTAGATCAGCGGTGAAACATGCCACCGACCTTGCTGATTTCATCCTTGCCCAAGAACTTGCCCTCCTTATCCTCACATTAACTTGGCTCAACGACTCCTCTGGACCTATCCTCGACTTATTAGTCCCTCCCAGTCACAACATTATCAGACTCGACCGAGTTAAGAAAATGGGAGGGGGCATAGCCTGTATCTTCCGTAACTCTCTCACAACAAAACAGACCCCCTCAGCTAATCTCTCATCCTGTGAATACTAGGCCTGGGCGGTAAATTTCGTTCTGCTCGTGGAATTTGCGATATTTTGACATTTTCGTGTTCCGCGGAGAGCGCGAAAATGTAAAAACTTTCGCAATCTGCAGCGAAACTGAAGTATTTTTCTTGTTTGTGCTTTAAAATGCGTTCTCGCGCGCGCGATCTCGACTTACCGGGTCCCTGCATTTGGCAACGAGTTTTCCTATCCGTTCGCGTGCGCCACGAGATGTTGGATTGTTGATAGTCGGTCGCGCTATCCCGCGAGAGTTTGCGATCGCGAACACGTCATTCGACCCAGAACAGGAAATAAGCATCACGAGCAAGATGGCCGCGCCCATTAGCGACCGCATGGGCAAGTTGGAAATATATTTCCCCGCGAGCACGCAAACGGGCGGGAAAAGCAATCTCCGCATCTTCGCGAAAGTTCCGCATGCTCGTTGAGATTTTGTGCAATTTCGCGATAATTTGCGAAAGTCAATTTCACAAATTCCGCCCACCCTTAGTGAATACTTATGCATAGATATCACTAACACACACAGACCCCTAAGCAGCCTTCACATCTTCTCCCACCCCCCGGGTGGTAACCTCCCTCTAATTGAACAAACCATGGAAACCATCTCCTCCAACCTGGGCTGACACTGCCCCCAGATCTTTCTTGGTGACTTCAATTTCCACTGGAATGATCCGCAGGATCAGGCGGTTACCACCCTCAAAAACTTCCTAACCGACCTCTCCCTGACTCAATTCTGCGACAGCCCCACACACAACTTAAGCTCGACACTGTATCTAATCATCTCCAACTCCATTCATCTCGAATCCATTCTCCCCTGTGACTGGTCTGACCATCACTTTATCAACTTCCTTATACTTGAAAGTTGGAACCTGAAAAGTGCACAACCACTAAAACTAAAACAGTGGAAAAGATCGCTCCATAACACTAGCGTAAATGACCTCATAGAGCACTGCAATTTCTCCCTTCCGCCGCCTACAAACATGAATGACGATCATGTCCTCACTGAGCACTACAACAACATCATGCTATCTGCCTTGAATGCCACAGACCCCCTTCAACTAAAAAGAATACCCATCAAAGGCTCCAAACCTTGGTTCAAGGACTGCCTAAATGCGGACAGACGCAGCCTAAGACTAGCTGAACGCACCTGGAGATCCACTCCCTTCACGGCTCTTCTAAAAACTCTTAGATTCAAAAGAAGTAGATACAACAAACTCATTAGAACGGCGAAAGCTACCTTCTTCAAAGACCAACTTGACAAAGCCAAAAATCACCCGAAACGTCTCTTTGAGCCGATTAAATCACAATCCAACAACACATCTACCCAATCTCAGCACCTATCTCGCCTGCAACCTAACTGCGATGCAGTTGCTGACTTCTTCCTCGGAAAAACAATTAAAATCGAATCTGATCTAAGATCTGTTGCACTCAATATCTCCCCCTCACCTGACTCCTCTGTCTCCACACCCCTGCCCTCGCCTCATGGCCTCTCCCTCAAAAACAATGCTTCATGGAGTCAATTTACTCCCCTCAACGACATTACCATCCTCAATATTCTCTCGACCCTTAAACCCTCAAATCACTTCAATGACCGCTTCCCCCCAAATTCTTTAAAGAAATTATAGGATCACTAGCACCGCTCTGGTCCAAGATCATCAACGCCTCACTTTTTCAAGGTGAGTTCCCTGACTGCCTGAAGGCTGGCCTAGTGCTCCCTATTCTCAAAAAACCCTTGGCTGACCTTGCTGAACTGAACAACTATTGACCAATCACAAACATACCCACCCTGGCAAAACTACTGGAGAAAAGTGTTCATGAACAACTACGCAAACACATTGAGCAATTCCAGCTCCCTGACCTATTCCAAGCGGGCTTCCGCACTGGCCACAGCACCGAAACGGCCATCACTCACATAGTGGATGATGCCCTCACTTTGCTTGACCAAAATGAAGCCTGCCTTTTAATTCTTCTTGGTCTCTCATCTGCTTTAGACACTGTCAAACACGACAACCGACTCTACCTCTTGGAACACAGAATAGGGCTCTTAGGCATGGTCCTTAAATGTTTTTCCTCTTTCTTCAGCAACAGAACACAAAGAGTCAAATCCAACCAGACTCTCTCCAACCCTAGGCCCTGCACACTGGGTGTCCCCCAAGGATCCTCACTCTCCCCCACACTCTTTGACCTTTTTCTTGAACCACTGACTGTAATTCATAAAGCCTCCAACATCCAATATCACATGTATGCGGATGACACACAACTCAACATGAAAAACTCCTCCCCTGAAGACATCAAATCTCTCAACGGAACCCTTCTCAAAACCCTAAACTGGCTAACCTTCAATCATCTCAAACTAAACGCCCTCAAGACAGAATTCCTCCTCATTGCACCCACGAGGCAAAACCCCACTGTTGTGAAATATCTCTGTAATCTCACAACCCTCAACTGCTCACCACACATCATTGACTCCACTAAATCACTGGGCATTGTGCTAGACAAAAACCTAAACATGCAAGATCACATCAGATCATCGACCAAAGGAGCGAACTTCCAACTTTGTATCCTAAGAAAACTAAAAGCCTACCTTACCCAAGATGACTTTAAATCGGCGGTCCAAGCACTTGTCATCTCTAGATTAGAATCCGGCAGTGCTACTCTATGCGGACTGCCTAAACTCAGTTTGGCCCCCATCAGAGCATCTCTAAATGCTGCTACTATACTCATCACAGGTTCTAAAAAGACAAACCACATCTCGCCGGACCTGAAAACGCTCAATTGGCTCCCTTTTGAGGCAAGGATCCAACTAAAGATCGCTTGTATGACCCATAGAGAACTACACTTCTACATCCCAGTCTACCTGACAAATAAGCTGGAACTATGTAAATGTAAATGTAGTGCATTTATATAGCGCTCCGCACACCCCCGAAAGGGTCTCTCAGGTGCTGTGCACATACCGCTGTGGAACCCTTCCTGGCCTTTCCCTGTGAAGTGCCCACTCCTGGGCACCCCCAAGGTGAAGCCAGGCATCCTAGCGCTTTTGGGGCCATTGTGGAGATTAAGCAAGCTATTCCCCAGAGTTGCAGAGTGGGACCCATGATTAGAATAGGCACCGAGGCGAGAATTATCGGGTCCGGGGAAATTGAGCCCAAGACCCGCCGAGGCGGGAATTGAACCCTGGTCTGGGCCAGACCTCTGCATCAGGGTCTGCCGCTCTAACCATTGAGCCACACTTCTCCTATCTGGCGGCTCCAGGTCCACTTGGAGCACCGGCACAATGCTGCTCAAGCCAAAGAAATTTAATAAGAATGAAACCTACAATTGTACATTTTCTGGCATCGCCCCAAGAATCTGGAACTCCTTTCCAGTGGACACAAGACTGATTCCCTCTACTCTTGCCTTCAAAATGGAAGTTAAAGCTCTACTAATGAACAATGCATCGAACTTGATACCTTTCTCCTTTTGCCGTTAGCTTACTGAATTCTTCGCATTTGTTGCGACCTATTGTCGCTGGCCATATTGTCTTGGTACTGAATGTGTGGAAATGTGCTTTTCAATGAGCACACTGGTGCAGGGGTCACCCTTCTCTGTCCACGGGTCCTTAGACCAACAAAATAGAGATTGGCACTGAAGCTGGAATTCAAATAACAAGTTTATTAATTACTCATGAGTGGGACTACATCCACACAGCACTCTCTAGTGCTGCCTGAGGTAGTACATTGAAGTCACAGAACACAGGCCTTATATACAGCTTTGTCTGCACTGGTAAGCATGTGGATACAAATAGAAGGTACAGGCCTACACAGGAATAGTTACCGACAAACATGGGCAGATGGAAAATCACTTAGTCCGCAAAGTGGGAGGGGGAGCTGGAGTGCTTATGGCAGAACTAAGAGATTGACAGTTGAGTCTGAGACCAGGTGTTCTGGCAGCAATCAAACTCTTTAGCATGCATATTGCTTTTAGCTGAGTCAGGAAGTCAACTAAAATAGACAGCACAGGCAGGGAAAAAGACAAGCAGCAGAGGATGGGAGAATTACAAAGCCAACAAAATGGATGCCGAAACCAATGCGAACAGAAATTATTCCAGATTTCCACAGACGACTTTTTAGCATATGCTGAAGACATTTTCTTATGCTTCTGAGGGAATACAGAAAACATTGTGCACATCTATTTGCATTAATTCAGTAATTTCTTGGTCCATTGCCAAGCGAGCATTTACAGTTGTGACATTTTGTTTAGTCGGTATACATGAGGTACAAGTAGAAATACATAGGGAACAGAGCATTGAGCCACATTGAATACATAGGAAACAAGTAAAAAGAATAGCAAAAATTATACATAGGGCTGACAATAAGTTCCAGCCCCATACAGTAAGCATGTTCCATAGCCATCCAGTCAAAGTCCATGTCCCTGAATCCTGGTGGATTTCAGTTTAAAGTCAATATACTGCTATAGTGCAGTATCATTTTGATCCACCTCATCATTGTTTATTGTCCTCTTGAATCTGGTCTTGGAAATGTCATTACACAGTTTAGTCTTTATGGTAGGATGCAGGTGCCAAAAACACAGGTAAAAGCAAAAAGGACACATAGCAGATGCCGGACCAACCAATAGGTAGAGGATAATAACCTTTACTTCCGCAAATGAAATAGGTGTTGTGTGAGGACAAAAAACTGCTATTGTTCATTACAGTAATATTTAACACTAAAATACAGTCACTTTTTCCCACAGGGTTATTGCCAATACTGCTTAAACAAAGATCCGCTCAAGCTCTAGTAACAGTGATAACAGGAGGCCCATTTCCCATGATGGTTCAAGTGTTGGGGAAAACAATGTGTGGAAGAATTTCCTCGACGATACTCCTCCATTTCCCATACAGTTTCTTTGGCTTGTGGGTCCCCACCTTCATTGGGGTAACACACTTTGTTCATTAGAGGCATATAGAAGTTTGAACCAAGCTGGGCATGAGCCATTGTGAGAGAATGGCAGCCGTGACAACGGGATTCCTTTAATGTTCTGATGAGGAGGAATCTTGCCACAAACCCAAAAGTTAGTAGCATTGGTTAGCTGGTGTGTCTGATGCAACATTTGAAGAAATTAATGGTTTCTCAGATTTTGCCGGTATCCCTGTTCATGTTGCAGCAAATCAAAATGATGGTGCTCTTTTGCAGCAAGTGATGTAACAATGATGTTAGGTAAGGAGGCTCCAGGCATTACTTCCTCCACTACCCACATTACAGTAGCGATGATGGCAGTAGTCAAAGTCAGACCAAGGATACAGATTGTACAGCCGTTGCACGTTGTTACAGCGATCTACTTCTTCTTAGGTGAGCTCATTTTCATCGGCAAAAAATAAAACAGATGGTGCCCGAAGGTCATGGCCAGGCGTTAGTTTCTTTACTAACGTTGAGACGAGTAGTCACTAATAGGCTACCCCCATTGCAGTCAGTCTTTAACCACCCAGGACAGTGGCTCAAACAGTCTCTTTCTGCGATGAAATGTCTTTCTTCCTGGATTGAAGCAGATATCTAGATTTACCGGGGCTCGTGTAGTCCGGGAAGACTTCCTCAGGGCTTTCAGGTGACACAGCTCGTCCACTCTCGGTGACCAAAATGTTGCGATGACCTGTCAGCACAGCAGGGCTCACGAAGGAAGAGCTTCCCACACCTGCTGATAAATAGAAGACAAGCTGTCAGTTCACTGGGACAAATAGCCACACATCAACATGTCTGGGGTACCTAATACTAGTACACAACAAAGAGCTTGGCGTAACTGTTGGAAGGCGCTCTGGCACTCAGCAGTCCATGGGAGGCACATCGAAGTGTCTTTAGTCAAAAGGGCCAACAAGGGTTTCATAATGTACGAAAAGTTAGGGATCCACTGCCTACAGAAAGATGTAAGGCCAATCTATGCACGGACGTCCTTCTGAGTACGGGGCACAGGTGTGTCTAAAATGGTCTGAATGCGATCTGGTGTGAGTGCACGCCCTTCCTTAGACAGAAGGTGACCTAAATAGGTAACCTGCTGTCTACAAAATTGCAATTTCTTCCAAGAGACTTTGTGATGATGAGAGGCAAGGAATGATAATAATGACAGTGGTCCTTCTTTACACTGTTCAGGGGTATCGGCAGCCAACAAGATGTCATCGACATATTGAATAAGAGCCACCCCTTTCGGCACAGGAAAAGAATCAAGTTGCCTTTTCAATGCCGTACTATAAATACTAGGACATTCTGTATACCCTTGTGGAGCTCTACAGAATCTGTATGATCTATTATTCAAAGTGAAGCCGAACAAATAACGGCTGTCAGGGTGAATAGGTATTGAAAAGAAAGCATTCTTCAAATCTATTACACTAAATGTAGTGGCAGTAGGGGGAACCATAGTAAGAAGTGTCGCAATGTCAGAGACTACCGGGTATTGGGGTACTACAATGTTATTAACCGCTTGTAAATCAATAATGTCAGTGTCTCTTTTCAAAATGGGAGGGTTAGGGCTATTACAAATGTTATAAGGGACTTCTTCCACAACCCCCACCTTGATCAAATCCTGAACAATGTGCTTCAATGCTTCCACGCCTTCCCGAGATATTTTATATTGGGGTAGTCGAGGCAATGAAGCACCTTCCTTCACTTGAATAGGCACTGGTGGAATAACCATTTGTCCCCACATCGGTATCTGATGTAGCCCATAAAGTACTAGGTAAAGATGCCAGAGCGATATCCTCTTTAATGAGACAAGACCTCTCAACCATTGGATAGTTATCATTTAAAATAACACACACACACCTTCTGGGGAACAACGTATTGTAGCACGAAAATGTGTGAGCATATCGATACCCACAATGTTATCCGGCGTGGTAGGGGAAAGCAAAAATGGACATGCTGCAGTGAATTTATCAAGACTAAATGCAAGTGACTGTGACAGTGGGCTAGATGTACGTGTCCTATTGAATCCTATCGATGTTATCATTGCGCCAGACAGGGGAGCCCTAGGAACCAATTTTTTAGACAGAGCACTACGAGTAGCTCCTGTATCAACCAGAAACCGATCAGTAGAGCCCAAAACATTTGCATCAACATAGGGACCTTTCTAACCTACTGGGACCTCAACCGGTTCCTTAACCGATCCTAGGCATTCCTATGCATAATCAGAATTTCCAAGACCATCAGCCGAATAATCTGACATTTGATATTGATTTCGTCTATCAAAAGTATTAGAATAATTTGGCCCATGTTCAACTGCCTCAAACCTGGGACGAGTTCCTATTCCTCCCCTATGTCCTGAATTCCCTGGGCGTCCTCTCATACTTCCTCTACCCAGTTGATACTGCTGACCTCGCAAAAGGGGGCACTCAGAACGCCATGTCCAATCTCTTTACAATAAGCGCACTGATCAGAAGACAAAGTTGATCAAGAGAAAGGGGGTACACCAGGGGTATATACTGCAGATCAGCCTTTACCACCACATCTGAATGGTGGACCATATACTTGAGCCAACATAACTTTTGTTTTTAACTCCTTTACCCTCTTATCCTCTTTGCCTTTTGCTTCCAATTCCTGATGCTCATAATACTGGGCCATAGTCAAAAGGGAGACTGGGGAAGACGTAGTCCATGAACTCTCGCTGTACTTTAGGTGACTAACTATTTCTGGCAACATGTTAGCGACAAATTTGTCGACCAACAGATGCTTACCCGTGTCATCTGTCAATGACTGTCCACTAAAGTCATGAAATGTCTCTTCAAATCGTGTAAAGATATCGAAAACTGACTCTTCTGCTTTCTGTTTAAAAGACGCTAACGTTGTCCAATCTATTTTCTTAGGGGGTCTGAGAGTTTTTAACTTAGTTACAATAGCTTTAGGGAGATCTAATATCACCTGTTGTGGTTTCTGCGCAGGCTCTCTAGCCGCAACTATTTCTTCTAAATGCACCCAAGTATCACCATATGCTACATTATCATCTATTTTCCGAATTGTTCTCCACATATCAGGGGGCAAAATAAGTCCAAAAAACATATCAATATCTGGCAAGGTCATAGTGCAGGAGCTAATGGCGCCTTCCACTTCTTCATAGAAAGCGGCCGGATATTTCCGCGGGTCAGGCAAAGCAGCTTTAAGAGCCATAACATCTGCTCTACTCCAAGCAGTATAGACCCAATTATAGACAAAATATCCCATTGCATCATCTGAATCTTTATCAGCACTTGTTCCCCCACCCTTCGGCGTAACATACAAAGGTGCAGCTTCACGCATTGGTTTCACATTAACCACAGTATCACTAGGGTCATTATCTGTCCCCCAAAACGTCTTCTTTTTGCACTCGGGTCTGAACTGTTTGTGCAGTTTTAACTTTACTAGCTGATTTTTGCTCTGCTTTTAAACATAATGTATTGTGTCCTAATTTAACTACTCGCATAATTAAATTAGGTATATTTGAAAAAAGAAAAGTTCCATCACTTAATTGTTTATAATCAGAATTGATATCATTGGGCTCTAAGTTTTTAGAAACGTTTCTGAAACCAAATATTACCTCCCAGGTAAACTTCTCTGCAAAATATAACTGCTCTAAATCCTTCCACTGCTGAACCATCGCTGCGAGGCCTGCGGCAGAAGTAGTCCCATGAGCTTCTTTGCAAGCAGTGGATCTGATAGTGGCTTTTTCATCAACAGTCAAAGCAGAGCGAGTCTGCCGCCCATCTTGCTTATCTAAGTCTCTATCATCTGAAGAAAGATGTTCTTCTTCAGAAAGATCATTCTCAGGGGCAGAGGGAAATGTATACGGGGGCAGAGGTCGATCTAACAAGATGGAATCATCCTGAGGTTTATTAAGTATGGGATAAATAGAGCGCCTAATAGGGTACTGGCCAGTTACCTCTAAACGACGCTCCCTTTCCTCTTTTTCTTTTATTGCCTTCGTCTCTTTATTTTTTAATTCTAACGCTTGTTGATATATCGTTTTCCTCTGTTGTTTTTCTGCTAAAGCTTCTTCTTTCCTCACTCTCTCTTGCACTTCTTTCTCCCACATTTGTACACAATCAAATATATCTTGTCGACTTTTTCTCTTAAATAAACATTGCTCTACATATTAAATCTTTTTAAAGTCAAGGATCTTTTTTTGTATATTTTCTCCACAGTGTACTATACATTATAGAAGAAATACCATATGTAACATATATATGTCTATTAGGTGTCCCCTCTGGGGGAGCTGGCAGACTTCTTTCTAAATCCGTTTTGGTACCACCAAGACAGCAACACAGCCTACGGAGTGTGCTGGAAACAGGCATGCTACCAATTTTTGTAAAATATTACTTTCAAAATATTGAAAAGTCCACATTACCTGCCTACATTTTTTTGCAAAAAATAAATCAAACAAACAAAACCAGAATCCTGGCAGAGCAAACGAGAGTGCTGCTTCAGCGACCTTACCAAGCACGAGTCTCCAACCTCCAACTGCCAATCTCTTGGTCGACCTAATGGTCACTGCAAAAATAACGCCAAAGGATACCTCAGTCGGGACCGGCCAACACCTGGATGGTCAAATCAAGAAAAACGGAAAAATCACTTTGGCTACAAAGACAAGGGTCTTCTCATGCAGGACGTCTCCTCAGCAATATTGCACTATTCCGTCAAGACCACTCCTTTGGACAGCCGCGTCTCCGATGAGGACCCACGTGTCGGGCGCCAACTGTGGAAATGTGCTTTTCAATGAGCACACTGGTGCAGGGGTCACCCTTCTATGTCCACGGGTCCTTAGACCAACAAAATAGAGATTGGCACTGAAGCTGGAATTCAAATAACAAGTTTATTACTCACTCATGAGTGGGACTACATCCACACAGCACTCTCAAGTGCTGCCTGAGGTAGTACATTGAAGTCACATAACACAGGTGTTGGAAGGCGGACCCTGAGGAGTCGGCGAGACCACTCAGGGGGGGCCCCCACACTGTACGAAGTAGCCGAGCGCTGTAGAGAAGCCTCCTGGGAGATCCTTCTCCTATTATGTACTAGCACAGTAACACCACAACACCGGACTCAAGGAGGTTGTCTCAAGATGAGCAATTCTTTATCAGCACGATAAAAGGTTACGGGTTCAATATTACACAAAAAGGAGATCGAGGGATCCGCAAAAGTCTCAGTGTCTCTTTCAGGAGGGAATGGGTAGCGGGACAGTCTTAGGCAGGAGCTTGGTACGAGGGTACCTGGGGCCCAGTTCTTATCCTCAAGCTGGAGGACCTCCGGGTCTCGGAGGGGTCGAGCCGCGACGGCGTCAGCAGGGCTCTGGCGTTCAGTTCGTGGAGAGCCGCGACCAGGTCAGCGGGGCTCTCAAGATGGTTGCTGCTCAGCTCGAGCCGCGACGTCGTCAGCAGGGCTCCGAGGGAGGTTTCAGCGAGGTTGGGCCGCGACAGCGTCAGCAGGGCCCCGATGTTCCGGTGGGGGGGGGGGGCTTCAAGGTCTCAGCAAGAAGGAGCCGCGACGCAGTCTGCAGGGCTCGTGGTGGTTTCAAGCAAGAGTTCTTCTCCGTAGGGTCGGCCGCGATTCAATCAGCAGGGCTCTCGACTCCGGGATACAACTGCTGGTCTGTGGCGGGGTCGCCCCAGATATAGGTCTGGACCCCTGCGCCCGGGGGGGCGGAGAGGCCGGGTTGAGAGCGGCCAGATGCCCAGCAGGAGAGGCGCCCGGCCCAGGAGAGATGGAGGCCGATCGCACCTCGGTGTGTGGGGACGGTTGGGGGTCCCATCGATACCGCCCTCCGCCAGGGCGATGAGGTGTTCACGTGACACCCCCTGGCCAGTTCTTGGTGCCTCAATGTCTGGGCCTTGCTGGGGCCGAGGCCGGGTTGAGCGGAGTCATGAGGGCTGGTGTGCAGGGTCACGTGGCAGGTGACAAAATGGCGGAGCCTCGAGGCGTAGGTGACCTCGTGCGGCCCGAACGGGTAGCTCGTGGAGGCTAGGGCGGGGAACGGGCCCAATCCCCGGGAAGTCAGGACCACGCCACGAGGCCGGGTCCAACAGGCGTCCCCCCCAGCCGAAGGCGGAGAGAGTCACCCATCTCCTTGGGGATTCTCCTCGTCAAGGCGGAAGAAGCGGGACAGGCCGTCCGCGTTGGCGTGGTCATTGCCGGGTCGGTGTTCAACCGAAAAGTCCATCCCTTGCAGGGCAATGGACCACCGCAGCAGCTTGGGATTCTTGCCTCTCATTTGCATTAACCACCGCAAGGGCCGGTGGTCGGTCTGGACCCGAAAGTGGGTACCGAAGAGATAGGGCCGGAGCTTCTTAAGGGCCCACACTACGGCGAAGGCCTCGCGCTCGATGGTGCTCCATCGTTGCTCCCGGGGCAGCAGCCGTCGGCTGATGAAGGCCACCGGGCGGTCGAGTCCCTTCTCATCAACCTGAGACAGGAAGGCCCCGATCCCATATTCGGAGGCGTCTGTCTGCACGATGAACTCCTTACTGTAGTCAGGGGCCTGGAGTACAGGGGCAGTGCACATCGCTGCCTTGAGAGTTTCGAAAGCTGACTGGCAGCGAGGAGTCCAGTGCACCTTCTTGGGTTGTTTCTTCGAGGTGAGCTCTGTGAGAGGCCCAACAATGCTCCCATAGTCCCGGATGAACCGCCGGTAGTATCCAGTGAGGCCCAGGAAGGCCCGCACAGCGGTCTGGGTAGTGGGGGGTTCCCATGCCTGGATGGCATCGACTTTTGGCTGGAGAGGGGCCACCTGACCGCTTCCCACTTGATGGCCCAGGTAGGTCACTGATCCTTGGCCGATCTGGCATTTGCTGGCCTTGATCGTGAGCCCGGCCCGTTGGAGGGCGGCCAGGACAGCTTTGAGGTGAATGAGGTGCTCAGCCCAGTGGTTGCTGTACATGGCAATGTCATCCAAGTAGGCCGCGCTGAAGGCCTCGAGCCCGGCCAGAACCTTGTTTACAAGTCTCTGAAAAGTGGCCGGGGCGTTCTTCATGCCGAAGGGCATCACCCGAAAGTGGTAATGCCCATCAGGGGTAGAAAAGGCGGATCTTTCTCGGGCGCCGGGGGTGAGCTGGATCTGCCAGTACCCGGCGGTGAGGTCCAGCGTGCTCAGGTAGCGGGCGGCCCCCAAGCGGTCGATGAGTTCGTCGGCCCGGGGTATAGGATGGGCGTCCGTCTTGGTCACAGCATTCAGGGCTCGGTAGCCTACACAGAATCGTAACTCCGGGGGGTGGCCGGGGGCTGCGGCCTTTGGTACCAGGACGACAGGGCTGGCCCACGGGCTGTCGGAGGGCTCGATGACCCCCAGGGCCAGCATCTTCGCTACTTCGGCCTGGATGCATGCCCGCACTCGGTCGGGTACCCTGTAGGCTCGGTGTCGCACGGGGGGGGGGCTCTCCCCGGTGTCGACGTCGTGGACGCACCAGTGGGTCACCCCCGGGGTGAGGGAGAAGAGGGCTGCGTAGTCCTGCAGCAGTTGTTGACAGTCGTTATGCTGTTCCGGGGTCAGGGAAGAGGCGAGTTGGACACCTTTGATGGATCCGTCGTGGACGTTGGACTGCAAGAGGTCGGGTAGGGGCTTGGAGTCGTCCTCGCCCCCCTCGTCGGTCGCCAGCAGCAGGCTCAGTTCGGTCCGGGCAAAGTGGGGTTTGAGCCGGTTAGCATGTAGAACCCGGAGGGGGTTCCGGGGGGACTCCAGGTCGACTAGGTAGGTGACGGGGCTTTTCTTCTCCACCACCTTGAAGGGCCCGGTCCACTTGTCCTGGAGGGCGCAGGGCTCAACCGGGGCCATGACCCAGACTCTCTGGCCTGGCTCGAACTCGATGGTAGAGGAGTTCCGATCGTACCACCGCTTCATGTCCTCCTGGCTGGCCTCGAGGTTGGCTTCGGCCATGGCTCGGAACTTGCGGGTCTGGTTTCGTAGGGTCAGGAGGTATCGGTAGACGTCAGGAGGGGCGCCTGGGAGCTTCGTCTCCCAGCCCTCCTTGACCAGGCTGAGGGGTCCGCGGACCGGATGCCCATATAACAGTTCAAACGGGCTGAACCCCAGGGACTTATGTGGGACCTCCCAATAGGCGAACAGGAGGCATGGTAGTAGGACATCCCATCTCCGCCGGAGGGGCTCTTCCAAGCCCTGAATCATCCCCTTCAGGGTTCTGTTAAAGCGCTCGACCAGCCCGTTCCCCTGAGGGTGATAGGGGGTTGTGAATTTGTTCGTGACCCCGCACTGCTGCCACAGGGACCGCATGTACTTGGAGATGAAGTTCGTGCCCCTGTCGCTCACCACTTCGCGGGGAAATCCCACTCGGGAGAAGATCCCCATCAAGGCCCGGCCTACCACGGGGGCCGTTACAGTTCTTAGCGGGACCGCCTCCGGGTACCTGGTGGCGTGGTCCACGAGGACCAGGATGAAGCGGTGGCCCAGGGCGGTCTGGGGGTCCAGGGGCCCCACGATGTCGATTCCGACCCGTTCGAACGGGGTGCTGACGGCTGGAAAGGGCTGGAGGGGGGCCTTGACCCGACCCCCCGTCTTCCCACTGGCTTGGCAGGTCTGGCAGGACCGGCAGTGGTTGTCCACGTCTCTCCGTATCCGGGGCCAGTAGAAGTGGGTCACCAGACGGCTGTAAGTTTTGTCTTGCCCTAAGTGTCCGGCGAGGGGCACGTCATGTGCCAGGTTGAGAAGGAACTCCCGGAAGCGGAGGGGGACCACCAACACGTGGCTGGCCCCGAGTTCTGCCACTTTTTGCTCACTGTACAACAGGCCCTCGGCCCAGTAGACCCAGTGGGTGCCGGTCTGGTCCCCGTTGGCTTGTGCGGACGCTTGTTGTCGGACCCCTTCGAGAGAGGGACAGGACTGCTGTTCTTGCTGGAACTGCTCACGGGTGGGGCCCCCTTCGTGGTGCCATTGTGCAAGTTCTGGTAGGGCGCCAAGGGAAGCAATCTCCTCGGGGGAGGATTCAATAGGTCCAGTGTCGGTGTCCGCCTCCCCCTCGCTGCAGGCGGGGGGTGGTGCAAGCCCCTCGGGCTGGGCGGCACCGGGGGCCGAGGACGAGCGGGGGGCCCGGGCGGTCATGGACCGGGTGATGGCGCAGGCCCATTCGGATAGTCCCAGCATTCGGAGGTGCTCTTGTCGCTCCACTTGGGCCCAGGGGGAACTCTCCAGGTCGTTCCCCAGGAGGCAGTCTACTGGTGCGTCGTCGCGGACAGTCACCTTTAGCAGGCCTGTCACCCCTCCCCACTCGAAGGGGACCAGGGCCATCTGGCACAGGCTTTCGCTGTTGTCGGCTGTCCGGACGGGGCACAGCACATTGGGTAGGATCTGTTCGGGGGTCACCAGGTGGCAGCGGACAGCGGTGATGCTGGCGCCGGTGTCACGAAGGGCTTCGGCCCGTTGTCCATTGACGGTGACCTGCTGCCTGTACTTCTGGGTGTTGCTTGGGATGGGGGTGCGGGGCACCATTTCTCGGCTGCCCAGGCAGACCAGGGACATGGCTGCCGGCTCCCATTCGGTGGTTCCTCGCTCGAGGGTTTCTTCTTCTTCTTCTCCTTCCCCCAGGGCGGCGGCCGCCAGCTGTCGGGGCGGGGGCCCGCCGGCCCCGCTTCTTCGGTTCAGGGGGCAGACCGGGTCGCTGGCATAGTGTCCGGTTTGTTGGCAGCCGTAGCATGTTACTGGGGGCCGTGGTCCGGTTCTGGCCGGGGTCGCCCCCCTTCGGGCTAGGCTCGGGGAGAGGGGTTGCTGCGGTGGCCCTCGAGGTGGGCTCCTGGGGGCCCCGGCGGGGGGGTCCCGGTTCCTGTTCGGCCCTCCCCCTCCACCGCGTTGGCGGGGGGGTCCGGTGGGGTTCCTCTGGTACTCCCCCATCGAGTTCCGGGGGACTCGGGTGTTGACCCATCGATCGGCCTCGACGGCGAGTTTTCGTGGGTTGGTCATCTTGCTGTCGAGGAGGTGTTGCCTTAGCTCCACGAAGCAATTGTTGGAGAGATGTTCCCAAACAATGAGGTCGACCAGCTGCCCGTAGGTGGTGACTTTGCTACCCTTGATCCATCCTTCTAGGGCCCGGCTGAAAAAGTCCACATATTCCACCCAGGTAGTACCCGGGATCTTTTTGCAGTCTCTGAACCGCTGGCGGTACATTTCCGCGGTTAGCCCGTAGCGGGTGAGCAGGGCCTCCTTCATGTGGTCGTAGGAGGTCATCACCTCCTCCGGCAGCTGGAGCAGTGTGTCTCGACCTTCACTCAGGAACCGACCACACAGGCCGGCGCCCCAGTCCTTTCGGGGCACCCGATGAGAGGTCATGGCCACCTCGTATGCCTTGAACCATTGTTGGATGTCGTCATTCTTATAGTACTCCTTGACGACCTCTTTCGGGATATGTACCTTGGCCTCGGCAGGCGGTAGGGTGTCTCTATTACTGGGGGTGTCGGTCCCCCCGTTCTTTGCCTTGATTTCGAGCTCTTTGAGACTTCGCTCGTGCTCAAGGGTCAGTCTTTTTTCCTCCAACTCTCGGTGCCGTCTCTTCTCTTCTATCTCCTCTTGTAGCCGTAGCTGCTCTAGGGCCAGTTTTTTTTCTGCCAGCTGGAGTTCGCCGTCCAGCCGCAGTCGTGCGAGCTCTAGTTCGTGGTTCCGGACCTTCTCCCGCTCTCGTATCTCCTCTTCGGAGAGGCCGGTTTCTAGGCTCTTTCTTCCTCCGGTTGCCGGAGTCAGTGCGGTTGATGTGGCCTCAGTCAGGGGCAGGGGACCTTCTTCCTGGGAGTGGCCTGCCTCGGCCTCCAGCCAGGTCCTCAGGGCTTTCTGCATCTCCTCTTTGGTACATAGGCCGGTGGTTGCAATGCCTTTGTCCTTGCAGAACTGTTTCAATTCCTTGTGCGTATATTCCTCCAACCGTTCGGGCTGGAACTCCGTGGTCGCGTTATTTTCTTGGTTGCTCATGACTTCTGTTTGTCTGGATGGGTAGCTAGTGGGTTACTGGCTGGTACGTACTGCGTTCGGCTCGGATCCCGTCGCTGGCCACCAAATGTTGGAAGGCGGACCCCGAGGAGTCGGCGAGACCACTCAGGGGGGGCCCCCACACTGTACGAAGTAGCCGAGCGCTGTAGAGAAGCCTCCTGGGAGATCCTTCTCCTATTATGTACTAGCACAGTAACACCACCACACCGGACTCAAGGAGGTTGTCTCAAGATGAGCAATTCTTTATCAGCACGATAAAAGGTTACGGGTTCAATATTACACAAAAAGGGGATCGAGGGATCCGCAAAAGTCTCAGTGTCTCTTTCAGGAGGGAAGGGATAGCGGGACAGTCTTAGGCAGGAGCTTGGTACGAGGGTACCTGGGGCCCAGTTCTTATCCTCAAGCTGGAGGACCTCCGGGTCTCGGAGGGGTCGAGCCGCGACGGCGTCAGCAGGGCTCTGGCGTTCAGTTCGTGGAGAGCCGCGACCAGGTCAGCGGGGCTCTCAAGATGGTTGCTGCTCAGCTCGAGCCGCGACGTCGTCAGCAGGGCTCCGAGGGAGGTTTCAGCGAGGTTGGGCCGCGACAGCGTCAGAAGGGCCCCGATGTTCGGGGGGGGGCTTCAAGGTCTCAGCAAGAAGGAGCCGCGACGCAGTCTGCAGGGCTCGTGGTGGTTTCAAGCAAGAGTTCTTCTCCGTAGGGTCGGCCGCGATTCAATCAGCAGGGCTCTCGACTCCGGGATACAACTGCTGGTCTGTGGCGGGGTCGCCCCAGATATAGGTCTGGACCCCTTTAATGTCCGGACCCTTGCACCCGGGGGGGCGGAGAGGCCGGGTTGAGAGCGGCCAGACGCCCAGCAGGAGAGGCGCCCGGCCCAGGAGAGATGGAGGCCGATCGCACCTCGGTGTGTGGGGACGGTTGGGGGTCCCATCGATACCGCCCTCCGCCAGGGCAATGAGGTGTTCACGTGACACCCCCTGGCCAGTTCTTGGTGCCTCAATGTCTGGGCCTTGCTGGGGCCGAGGCCGGGTTGAGCGGGGTCATGAGGGCTGGTGTGCAGGGTCACGTGGCAGGTGACAAAATGGCGGAGCCTCGAGGCGTAGGTGACCTCGTGCGGCCCGAACGGGTAGCTCGTGGAGGCTAGGGCGGGGAACGGGCCCAATCCCCGGGAAGTCAGGACCACGCCACGAGGCCGGGTCCAACAACAGGCCTTCTATACAGCTTTTTCTGCACTGTTAAGCATGTGGATAGAAATAGAAGGTACAGGCCTACACAGGAATATATACAAGTGTATATGTGTGTATATATATATATATATATATATATATATACTTAAAAAACCATAGGTTTCACACATGTTATAGTTAGCTGGACATTTCACTTGTGAAAAACCATTGAAATTCCCCCGTTATAGTTAGTGCAGGCAACTATAACTCACGCGACCGCAATCCTCTGCTGATGACGTCAGATATTACATCACTGTATTTAGACACTTATTTACCCATGTCTTCTTCCATTAATTTTTAGCTATACATATATTACAAAGATTTTTTTTTCAGAAAGACACATATGTCATCAGTGATGTAATATCTGACGTCATCAGCAGAGGATTGCGGTCGCGTGAGTTATAGTTGCCTGCACTAACTATAACGGGGGAATTTCAATGGTTTTTCACGAGTGAAATGTCCAGCTAACTATAACATGTGTGAAACCTATGGTTTTTTAAGTGAATTTGCAAGGTTTTTTTAATGCTAATTCCTAACTATAACGTGTGTGAAACCTATGGTTTTTTCAGTGAATTTGTACGGTTTTTTAAATGCTAAGTTATGTATTTATTAATTTTTTTTCAAGGTTTTTCACCGTGCGCTTCGCGCACCGCACGCCTGCGTTACGCAGTTCGCGGAATTTTTCCGTTTCTACCGTACGCGTACCCTACGCGCACTCCGTGATTTTTCGAAACAAAATTAAAAGAAATTTTGGCCCTTGGGGCTCCTTCTGGGACCCCCTGACAAAGGCTAGGGGGTCAGGAATTGTCCACCCTGCCCCCTTTTCACGTTCTCCACCTTTGTTTTTCACCCCCTCAGACTGCGAGAGAGACAAAATGGCGGCCGACACTTCCTGGTTTTGACCGATTCGAATGTTTACTAAGATCTAACAACCAATCAGAATCGCGCTCGCGCACGGCAGCGTGCGCGTACGGTAAGTTTCACCGTACGCGCACGGTGCACGCTTATAGATATATATATGCTTTTAAATGCTATTTTCTCAGGAAATACTGAACAGATTTACACCAGACCTGCAAAAGGCACATCCCTGACCTGAGGACAACCTCTCTGCCAAATTTCAAGTAATTCTGCTCAGCCGTTTTTCTCAGCCCCCGCTTGACGAATCCCCCCGAGACTTTCAGTGAAGGAGCGGAGCGCCCCACCTATTTTGAAAATTTCGAGAGGATTCGTCAATCGGCGCCAAAGTTATTCCAAATAGAATGTTGTGGATTTCCTATGGAAACACGATCCTAACTATATACTGGCGACCGCCAGTAGATTGATTATATATATATATATATATATATATATATATATATATATGTCTTTGGACATATTTGAGCGTTGGTCAGTTTCACGCGATCCTGACACGGAGCCCTCTCCATTGAATGGTTGGCGCTGAGAAGTGAAACTGCTTTCTGGAGTTCCCGGAAATACTTGCCTCCGGAAGGAGGAGTTGGCGCCTGACCCCCCCCTGGATACCGAGACAGACGGTCCTGTGGACACAGGCTGCAGCGGACTACAACTACATCTCAGGTGATCCTGCCCAGCCGTGATCGGACGACACGACAGGAGAACCGGGGACACCGTATAACGAAATATCAAAGGTATCGGGGTTGGAGAGTTTTATTTGCGGCAGTGGGAGGTTGGTATTGAAAAGTTTGACCAAACCAATTAACTCCCACTTGCTAACCAATTGAGCCCTGATTTGAGCATGATGGCCGACAGCGTTCGTGAACGGGAGGCCGCGGCACTAGCGATGTTCTCAGACAGCCTCCCTTTGCCTGCAACGAATCGGAGAGAACCCACCACGGATGTGACCACGCAGGGAAGTACACTAAAGGACAAATTCAAGATTTTAGAGAAGAAATTAAGAAGCGAACAGAGTAAGTGGTGGGAGTCAAAATCGTTACAAAGTTACATTGATGTTAATCGTATTCCCCGTGGGTTACGTATTCTCACGGCACCTAGTTACGAAAGCCCTAACCCCGAGCTTATGCGAGAATGGGCGGAAACGAACCTGGAATCTTCACGCAGGATGGTTCTAATTTTGATCAAATATGCCGATATTGATAGAGCCACACTACTCAAAGAAATTGAAGCGATAAATGAGGAGCTGGATAAAATCGAGGACTCTGATGAAAAAACTAAATTTAGAAAGGATATGATGGAGAGACTCAGGAAGGAGGAGAAAACAATCATGGAAAGGAAAACGTTTAAATTTCAACGTGATCGTAACGATTACCAATTAGGGCAAATTTTTACGTTTGCAAAAAAATACGACGCAATGAGAATCTCTAAGTCCAAGGTGGATCCAACCAACAGGGGCCCCAGCAGGGAAACCATCACCAATGAGTCAACCCAATCAGACCTCAGCTCAATGGGAGGTAGTGACTCGGAATCGGAACTCCGGGACAAAGTGTCATCTGACTTGATACCAAGACCGACCCCAGCACAAGAAATGAATTTTTTTATGCGAGGGAAGAAGGCAGACCTTACGCCCAAGGCCGGCTACGACAAATCAAACCGGAAACACGCAAACTACAAATCCAGGCAGAGGCAGAGGGCAAGGAAGAAACACCTCAAATCCAAACAGGAGAAGAGGAAGGGGCTATTGGGCGAAAAACCAATGATTTGTGAGGACGCCAATACAATCATCAACTTAACATCCATTGAGCTGACCGAAGACGAAAGGAAAATACTTGCACTTGGCCTCTCATTTGCACCACTCAATAACTTTGACTATGCTTCTGTGCGGTTTGACATCTACAAAGCTATCCGCAAACTTAAGCTTAAAAAATCTTTTGCTATGCGTAACAACCGACGCAACATCTCTGATGGTGCCAATGACAACTCTCTGCAGGATGCTATCCAGGATCTTTGGGACACTGAGGGTACGGGTGATAAGACAATTTCCCATGGCCTAGATGATCTTTGTTCTGTGGGACCCAGCACTTCTTTTAGACCTAAATCCACCTTCAACCCAGTCATGCCCCGCGATGCCTTGGATATATTCAATGAAAATGTAACAGCTGAGATTAAGACTTTACACACTAAGATACAATCCAAGAAACAACGCTACAATAGACAGTCCCAGCAATACCACCAACTTCTAACCAAACTCAGAAGCAGCAAAAAGACTATCATACGCCAAAGCGATAAGGGGGGCAATATTGTCCTACTAACAAAGGAGCTTTATGACCATGAAGCCTTTAATCAGCTCAACGATAGGAATTGCTATACCCGAACAACGGCAGCGGCCATTGTAAGTTCAAATAAGGAGATTCGCGATAAATTGACCAACTGGAAAAGACAAAAGCTCATAACTGAATCTGAATACAACTTCCTAAAAAAGGATAACCCAGTCATCCCCAAAATGTATTTCATCCCCAAGATACACAAAGACCCTGTCAACCCTCCAGGCAGACCAATCATTTCTGCACATGATGGTGTTTGTGAAAAAATGTCTCAATACATTGACTATTTTCTACAGGATTTTGTGAAATCATTAGATTCATATGTACAGGACACAGGGGACTTCCTTCGTAAAATCAATGGAATCCAGTGGAGAGATGACTATTGGATGGTAGCCCTGGATGTAACATCTCTTTATACCAGTATTGGACACAATGACGGTATCAAGGCCACTAAATACTTTTTATCACGTAAACCTCCCCAATTTGCTAGTCACAATCAAATGCTTATTGAAATGCTGGAATTTTGCCTCCTCAATAACAACTTCATGTTCAACAGTTTGTTATACAGACAATTGAGGGGCGTAGCCATGGGGGCTAGCTTTTCACCCAGCTATGCCTGCCTCCACATGGGCTACTGGGAGGAGACGATTCTTCGGAAAGAGTACACCCAGTGCCTAAATGACAATGTTATAGTTTGGCTGCGATTTATTGATGATTTATTTGTAGTATGGAAAGGATCATTGAACGAGGCCCAGGGTTTTATTGAAAGTCTCAATGAAAACAACCTCAATCTTCAATTCACTGCTACTTATAGCCAAACTAATGTCACATTCCTGGATACTGAGGTCTACACTAATGTTGGTACATTAGAGACTAAGCTTTACCGTAAACCTACTGCCGGTAACACCACCCTCCATGCCACCAGTGCACACCCGCCCCACCTCATTAATAGCATACCTTATGGGGAGATGTTGCGCTTGAGGAGAATTTGCAGTAATGACACTGATCTTAAGGCAGCACAAGAGCTTAGCAAACTTAGATTCAAGGCGCGAGGTTATTCTGAGAGTATCATTGAAAGTGCTATTGTGAAAGCTAATGCACATAATCGCAGCGAATTGTTAAAACCCATTTGTGGTATTACCAGCAGCACCACATTGCATAACAATCCAGAGGGGACTAACATAAGCCCATCCAATACATTCAGAATCATCATGGGCTTTAGCAAACAGCATGCAGAATTGCGCAAAATTATCAACAGGAACTGGCCTATCGTGCGCAGTGATCCTGTTATTGGTCCCATGCTTCCCCAGCAGGTTACCATCACATACAGTAGAGCCCCCACGATGAGACAAGCTTTGGTCAACACCAACCCAGAATCCATTGACAATAAGTCGTGGTTACAACTTAACAATGGCTTTTACAAGTGTAAAACTTGCAAAGCTTGCTCCCATGGCGTTAACACCAAAACTTTTACTGATCCCTTCAGCAACAAGCAGCACAGGATCAACAAACTACTGACTTGTAAGACTGAGTTTGCTATTTATGTCCTTACCTGTCCTTGCAACCTTAGATATGTGGGCAGTACAAAACTAGCGGTCCATAAACGCATTCTGCAACATCTGCGTGTGATTTCTAACCAGGACAACACCTACCCCGTAGCTCGTCACTTTAGAGAGATCCACAATAGTGACAATAAGGGTCTAAACTATTTTGTTATTGATTGTATTGAACCGAGCAGGAGGGGTGGGGATCGTGAGTCCAATCTCCGCTAATTGGAAACCCGATACATTTTGCAACTCAACACCAAGGTTCCCACAGGACTTAACATAACGGAGGATCTGCATACATGTTTGGGTTAAGCACACAGTACCGCATAATTTTGCTCACTAGCCTTCTTTTTGTCTCTTGCAACCTATTTAATGGGCACACTATATGGGTGGTTTCTCTACAAGTCCCACGATCTAAGTGTTTATAAGCGGTGATTTCTATTTGGGCATCTTTTTTATCTGATGTGTACATAACAGCATTTTAACATTTTTAAGTCTTTTGTCTTAACCTTATTTAATATATCTATATTTTTTATATATTTCAGGTTATTTATCTGGTATTTTACCATTTTTTCTAGACAAAATGTACTTATATTTATTAAACTTGCGTATTTGCACATCCCCATTCCCCTATGGAATTGCGCGTCCTTCCAGTTGGAACCCAACCGCTTTGTGATTTCCATCCATAAACTTATCACACTTAGTGTGTATTTAAATCTACTCTGTAATTGACAGGTTTCACCACAGCCTTACTCTGCTTAAACCAACTATACTAACAGACACAGGTAAATCTGTTCTTCGGATTCATTTAATTAATTGGTGTGCCTCATTAAACCTTATATGAAGATTATAACCTCAATATTCTGTCCTTGGGTTACACTGGGTGGGTTCTTCTCTCTGGAATTGTCTTATTTATGAAATGTATTTTTCCAATCATTTTAAGCACAGGCATATTAATTGTATTTTTCTTTTTATCAATAGTCTTTTTATATTGTTTGCACTCATCACTTTTCCATTTCAATGGTCCATGGGGTAACGTGGATCTTTTAACACAATACCTTTTATCATAATATTTATATTTTTATGAGTAATATTGTGTTATTAGTTGAAGTCTGACCCGAGCAGATTGTTCATCCGCTTGTTGGCAATTAGGTTATTCATGCATAACTGGCACATTTCTTGTTTATTTCCTAGGAGATGCCATAAGACTTACATTGTATTCTTTAAAGGCATTAGGCATTCATGCCGACATTATAAAATACATATGTTATATTTGGAAAGGTTAGAGATATGGACAATGTTTTAGCCTGTAATTTGACTACTTGTATTTTTTGCCGTGAGGTTGATTGTACTTTCTCGCTGTCTATGACTTCATACCCATGTGATTCCCCCCATGTGACCAGCAGTATCACTTTAAATATGTGACATCATGAGTTACACGCTGTCATGTGAACAAGGCTCCACGGAGCCGAAACGTTATGGCCGTCGCTCTGGGCATTGAATAAAAAATTTGCACTATATGCAGGCTCGTGTACTTACTTCCTTGGCAGTTGGAGGATCTTCAAGGCTGGTGGGAGAAGTCTTTGGACATATATATATATATATATATATATATATATATATATATATATATATATATATATATATATATATATATATATATTCCCTGAAAAAAACATAGATTTCAGGGACGTTATAGCTAGTTGGACATTTTACTCATACAAAACCAGAGAAATTCGGCTGTTATAGTTAGTAGAGCTAACTATAACTTGCTCGCCCGCAATGAACTGCTGATGACTTCACAAATTACATCTCTCATGACATGCTCAGTGACATCACTGAGGATATCACTGATGACATCACTGATGACATCATCCACGTGAAAATCTGATGCACCTCCTCACAAAACAGCATCTTCATGTTGATCACAAAATTCATCAAGTGTTGTTAATGTATCTAGCATTTCAACATCGTCAATCTTCAGGTTGCTAAGCTCAGTTATTCTGTTTTGAGATTTACTCTTTACATGGGGCACAGTGGTGAGTTTGTGTGCTCACTCATGGGGCTCCAGTTATTGCGAAGCGAACGCAGAAGGTGAAGGGGGAAGGAGCTGATTAGATTACGGGACTCATTGGTCTTGCAAATTCAGCATCATTTGCATGAGAAATTATAAAGTTAAAACGGCAGCAGGTCTTGAAGCCAAACGTAAGGAAACTGATGATAAGTTGTACTTTACCCAGATGAGTGCTGGAGGTGGAAGCGCAGTTACTGCAACACGAAATTTAATGGAGGAAATCAAAGTGCAAGAATTTTTTCAGCAATTGGAGAAGCTGCATAAAAAAGAATTGTCCAAATGGTGGGAAGCGGAATCGCTCCAAAGATACATCGATGTAGGGCGGGTCCCACGGGGGCTAAGAATATTTACAATTCCAACGTTGAAGATCCGGATATGTTGGAAGAATGGTCCAACAATTCTAGCTCGTGCTCTATAACAATAATGCGCAACCTGGTAAAATATGCTCTTAAGGATAGAAGCAAATTACTGGAGGAAATTGATGGCATTTCAACTGAGTCGGGGAAATTGGTGCCCAAAGAAGCATTGGAGGAATTCATGAAAAATCCAATGGTCCGCTTGGGTAAACCAGAGGATGAAATTACTGCAAAAAAACAGCTGAAGTTCCTTCGTGACTTTAAGGACTATCAGGTCCGGCAGACTTTAACTTTCCACAGGAAATACGACCACATGTTTGAGAACAAGGAGGGGGTCGAGTGGAAACAAAAATAGCCCCAATACCCACAATAGAAATAAGTAAAAGCGATGCCACCGATGGAAGTATGTCGGATGTCGCAGTGTCAGCCTTGAGTCAGGGTACGACGCAGGAGATTCAGAAAAATAATTTTTTACAACAATTCCAAATGCTAAATCAATCAAGGACAGAGCAATTCCAGGAATCAAATGCACAGAGGGGCAGAGGACTAAGAGGCAGAGGACTAAGAGGCAGAGGAAGAACCAGAGGAATAAACAACCAAAAGAAAGAAGGAATAAGTGACGAATCAAAGCCCGTGGGAATGTTGACGAGGGGCAAAGAAACGAAACCATGAATGTGGTGAACTTGTCGCAGTGAGAACTCTCATTGGAAGAAAATAATCTACTTTCATTAGGTTTGTCATTTTGTCCATCTGCAAACCTTATTTATGTACAAAATAGAATTTACTTGTTTTAGTTTTCTAGGAAACTTAAACTAAAGAAATGGTTTGATACTCAGCATGTAAAGAGTAAGTCTCAAAACTGAATAACTGAGCTTAGCAACCTGAACATTGACGATGTTGAAATGCTACATACATTAACAACACTTGATGAATTTTGTGATCAACATGAAGATGCTGTTTTGAATTTAGACAGTTGTAATCTAGAATTGGATATCAACCCTGGAAGTACCTTTAAAACTAAATCAATATTCTTACCCAATATACGTGATGCAATTGAAATGTTTGAAAAAGGAGTGTTGAAAGATCTTTAAAAAATCAGGTATAGAACGTTACCTACATTTGGGAAGAATATGACGTCCTCCCAGATGCAAGCAATTGATAGATTGAAATCAGATAGCTCCACTGTGATTCGCCAATCAGATAAAGGCGGTATTGTTGTGGTTTTGGATAAGGCTAAATATCTATCAGAAGGGATGAGGCAATCAAATGATGTTAACTGTTATTGTGCCTCCAATAACAACGAGGTATTGAGATCCAACAGAAGATTTGGTGAAATGTTGGTGGATTGGAGGGAAAAGGGGTTGTTAGAATGGTAAGAATTCAACCACCTGAAATGTACCCATCCTAAAATGCCGATATTGTATCTGTTGCCCAAATTACATAAGGATGTTGAAAATCCGCCTGGCAGGCCGATTGTCTCATCAATAGGATCTTTATTGGAAAATACTTCTAGATTTATTGATCACCATTTGAGACCATTTGTAATGGGGCTTCCGGCATATTTACCAGACACCACACATTTTTTGACAGTAATCAATGGCATCCATTGGGAAGAAGAATATCCTCTTCTAACCTTGGATGTCAATAGTCTATATGCTAGTATTCAACATGATCAAGGTTTGCAAGCTGTGAGGCATTTTCTTAAGACACGCTCGATATCTCAATTTTTCCACTCTGAGATGAATTTGGACATGATTTATTTCTGTTAAACTAACAACTTTTTTCTCTTCGATAATTCCATCTACAAGCAGTCACAGGGCACAGCTATGGGCACCTGCTTCGCTCCCAGTTATGCAAATTTATTCATGGGCTGGTGGGAGGAGCAGGTGGCCACTCAGCTGAAGGAATTTGACAACTGTGTGGTCCTGTGGCTACGTTTTATAGATGAGATATTTTGTATTTGGAAAGGGGATGAAGAATCTGCTAAAAGTTTTGTGCGCAAGCGTAACGACAATTCCTGTAATTTACTCTTCACGGAGCACATCAGTAGAACGAGTATTACGTTTTTGGATGTGTTAGTGAGTATAGAGGAAGGGAAGCTCCAGACTAAGCTATATAGAAAATGAACAGCTGGGAATAGTCTGTTGAACGCAAAAAGTGCTCATCCTTCTAACTTGATTTACAATATCCCCTGTGGGGAACATTTGAGGGCTAAGCGCAATTGTAGCTTGGCAGCAGCTTTCTCTTGTGAAAAAGCAATCATGTGAGAACGCTTTGAAGAATGTGGTTATAGCCAGAGGGTCATTGAACAGGCGAATAAACTAGTAGAGATGGTAACAAGGAATGAGCTATTACATCCGGTAGCACGAGGAAAGTTCTTAACAGATTAGGCTCATAACAACATTCTCATCCCAAGCACATGAATTGCGGAAGATTTAAGCAACCTTCAGATTACCTTTAAGAAAAGCAGATCTTTACGTCATGATATGAGTGTCAACCTGGTCATCAGAGATGAAATATTGAAAACTGGAGGGCACTCAGGTTTCCGATGTTGCAGGAAATGCAAAGCTTGCAGCAACAACACAGATTGTTCGAAGTTCCTAATACCAAATTTAAGTAGAGAATTTGTGATTAAAAAATCTTTTAATTGCAATACCACCTACTGTGTATATGCTCTAGTTTGCCCTTGTAACAAAATGTACGCAGGGAGCACTATACATCGTGCAAGGAAACGTGTTTTGGAGCATGTACGTGCCATTAGGCATAATTACAAACATTACCCAGTGGTGCGTCACTTTTTTGATTGCCATTTTCAAAATGAGAAATTGTTGAGAATGATGGTAATAGATGCAGTGACCGTTAATGTAAGGGGCGGTAATCAGGAACTGATGTTGCGCATGCTGGAATCCAAATATATTATTTATTTTGAAACCCTTGTACCACAAGGTCTGAATTCCAGCAAGGAACTAGCAATCAATCTGAACTGTTAATATTGTGTGAATATAACTGCAGATTCCGTACTTTTGGCTCTTTTTTACATTTTACAATGTGTATGTTATTCTATTTGCACAGGTACAGGGACTTTCACCTTTTTCTTTGTTGATAGTGACAAACATGGAACCAATAGATTTATGACACTAGAGGAACTTTCATCATAAGACATGCCCACTTGGGCAGGACTATCTAGCAACATTCTTTGTATTTGGATGTTTTCATTGCCCACTTGGGCTTTACCGTAGAATGCATCCAGGATATTTCAATGGATTATATAATCGTATTTTCATGATTTTGCTTACCTTGATGCTTCGTATTCACGATATTATTTTATGTACCATAGTTGAACTGATATTTCTAATATTGCGGCATTTTTTGTGTTGTTATTCTTGATACAATAGAGTATACCGCACAGAGACAAGATGGCCACGGTGGTTTTATTCACTACCAGAGTCACAAGGCTAGGATGCAGTCCTCTTTTTATTTTAATTTTATTGTGAACGAACTTTAAAATAGAAATGTAACTGCCTAGAAACACTCCATACATTTGGATGTTTTCATTGCCCACTGGGGCTTCACGCTACAGTGTATTTATGAAATCAGAATTAATTGTATAGTGATAAGATGGCCGCCATGTTTTCATTTACTGTCTGAGTCACGTTATTTTGGTGCAGGCTGCTTTTTACTATCATGTTGAATGAACTTTAAAATGGAAGTGTAATTTTGATTTCTTGTAGACTGTGATGAAGGTGTAAGCCGAAATGCGTCGCTTTTGCCATTAAAACTTTCTCTTAGCCTATTGAAGTGTCTGGGTATTTCCTACTAATCAGCAGGAAGACGTGCTATAGATTTGGGTTATCCGGTAACCTGACCCAGACCGCTCGGGGGACAGCCTTACTACGAACCAGAACTGGTGTGTGTATATAATATATATAGGAGCAGGATTGGATATTTGGATATATATATATGTTATAGTTAGGATCGTGTTTCCATAGGAAATCCGCAACATTCTATTTTGAATAACTTTGGCGCCGATTGACGAATCCTGGCGAAATTTTCAAAATAGGTGGGGCGCTCCGCTCCGCTCCTACTCTGAAAGTCTCGGGGGGATTCATCAAGCGGGGGCGGAGAAAAAGGGGGGGTCCCAAAATGTGTTTTCCCCATGCATTTTTCCATAGGACCTTTAGTCCAAGCTACAGCCTGAACGGCTGAACAGAATTACTTGAAATTTGGCAGAGAGGTAGTCCTCAGGTCAGGGATGTGCCTTTTGTAGGTCTGGTGTAAATGTGTTCAGTATTTGCTGAGAAAATAGCATTTAAATCAATATATATATATATCTATAAGCGCGCTCCAAGTGCGTACGGTAAGCTTACCGTACGCGCACGCTGCCGTGCGCGAGCTTAATTCTGATTGGTGGTTACATGACTGTAAACATTCGAATCGGTCGAACTCAGGAAGTGTCGGCCTCCATTTTGTGTGTCTCACACTGATAAACAAAGGAGGAGAACGTGGAAAGGGGGCAACGAAGAGAGTTGCAGACCCCCTAGCGTTTGTCAGGGGGTCCAGGAAGGTCATAAAAGTATGAAAAATACATTTAAATTTTTTTTTTTTTAAATCGCGGGGTGCGCGTACGGTAAGCTTACCGTGCGCGTACGGTAGAAAAAAAAACAATAAAAAAAATAGAAGTAAAAAACAAATTTAAGTGTTAAGATATTAGGGGGCTCTAAAAAGAGCCGTTGTGTTTATGAAGTGTTTTTCGGTACCTACAAGTAAGTACCGATGCAGAGTCTAAAGTTCAAGAGGAAGACTCTGTTGCCTTCATCAGTGAAATGTACACAGTCTCATCTATAAATGCCTTGCATGTTGTAACGCAAGTTGTTGTGGTATATAGAACCCATACCATAGTCTCTGAGGAAAGCAGAAATAGATTTGTTGACGTGCTTTCTTGCTTTGTCAATCTGTGGACAAAATTGGTTGGACCAGTTCCACTTTTGCCTTTGGAATATGTTAGAATATACAAAGGCAGATTGAGGAAAAAGCGACATCAATTGCACAAAGGTGGCCTTAATAAGCATTTCCAGACCTACACCAGTTAAAGTGCCTAGGTCATTTCCACCACAGTGCACAATAATAAGGTTAGGCTGTGGGAGATGTTGAAAGGTTTTCACCAAAGGCAATAATTGGTGCCACTTTAACCCTCTCTGACCAATCCATTTAATGTCTACATTTGGCAAAGCAAGGTCTCTCACCATACCTCTTTTTTCTGCATACTTTTCACTCCAGAAGACATAGCTGTGACCTACAATCCACACTGTGAACATCTTTCAAGGAGATCTGGATGCCCTCAGAAGGTGTCTTTCAGTAGAATGGCAATATGAAATGAAAGACAGTTGTAAAAGGGAGGCATACATATTTTTTTAAAATAAAAAGAACTCATTGGCTGACTCAAATCTTTTTACAGTAAAAAGTAGGCTGTATGTGTACATTTTTAGAAGCATGTTTTGTATTGGTTCAGAAAATTGTGTTCTCACAGAAGATTAGTTTGGATTTGCTGTTAGGTTCGACAGGTGAAGCACTCTTGCTCTTTGGATTTGAAACATTGTGTGCTGAACTTCTGACCTCTCTCCTCACAGCAGTGTTCCATGAGCTGTTGCTATGGTAGCAGGCAGAAGTCAAGTTGGGGGAAGGGTACATTTGGAAAAGGGTTGAAGTTTTCAACCAATAGAAATGTGTGATTTCATTTGAAAAAATGTGGGAAGCACTGAGATTTGTAATTACCATGTATATGTGTGAAAAAAGAGAGGGAAACATTGCCATTTACTGGTTCTGGAGAGAGGAGAGAGGTGTAGAGCTCTGATATTCTGACTCTGATAGTATGCTGTTTGAGTGCCACATTTCTTTCTCAACTAAGTAATTTTAAAGGTGAGATATGAGTTTGAGAGAGGATGTATATGGTGATTTTTGATATAAATATTAGAATTGTGATTCAACTTTAAAAGTTATGTTTTACATTTTGTGGTTTGGGAGATATTTAACGGTCTTTAACTAGTTAAATATTATGGAGTGTGTTTTTACCATAAGTTAAGGTGTACTGGTATCACTGAGGAATACTGTTTTGTGCCTAGAATCAACCCATGAGTCTGTGTGCACACAGGAATTGTTGTTAGAGATTTTAATAGTGATGGTCCGGTTCTGTAAGAATGGCATTTGTAGGAAAGGGGCAGCTTTCTTTTTGTAAATATTATGGTTTCCATTCAGCATAAATCAGTAAGACACAAATGGGAGGCAAATGCTAACACATTTGAAATTGATATCGCAGATTTTGCTTCTAATCATGCAATTGCTGAGCTTGGTCATACATATACAAAACTGCAATTAAACCTTACCACACATGTACTTTTACATACATTACTACAATGTTTAAGCTGTTATGGATGCATGCATGAATATGTCTCTTGCAACTGAAAATACACAGTCTGCATAAGCAGACTGTTAGCACACACCCAGCAGTTTATCCTGTACAATCATGCTTAGTATTCACAAGTGAGTGGTGTTTCAGGTAGCAGTGAGTAACGCAAATACATTCAACATCACTAAGGCTGATTTGTTTTGCTGGGGTGTAGTCAGTCACCAAGGTCACACATGTTCATGGTCTCAAAAAGCTGTTTGCACATGTGCTGTTTTCTGTTTCTGAAAACTGTAATGAAAATGTATCAGACTATTAGAGTACTTATCACTTGCAGAAAAAAACAGCAGTAAGTGTGCTTTCAAATTGACAAGCAAATTTCGTTTTCTGACAAGAATCACAGCATGAGTCTGTGAGCACACAGGAATTGTTGTCAGAGATGTATTTCGTGTCACTCTGGTTCTTTTTGGATGTATCCATGCATATGTCTCTTGTAACTGAAAATACACAGTCTGCATAAGCAGACTCTTAGCACACACCCAGCAGTTTATCCTGTAGAATCATGCTTAGTATTCACAAGTGAGTGGTGTTTCAGGTAGCAGTGAGTAACGCTAATACATTCAACATCACTAAGGCTGATTTCTTTTTCTGGAGTGTAGTCAGTCACCAAGGTCACACATGTTCATGGTCTCAAAAAGCTGTTTGCACATGTGCTGTTTTCTGTATCTGAAAACTGTAATGAAAATGTATGAGACTGTTAGAGTACTTAACACTTGCAGAAAAAAACAGTAGTAAGTGTGCTTTGAAATTGGCAAGCAAATTTCATTTTCTGCCTAAAATCACAGAAAACAGTAGTAAGTGTGCTTTGAAATTGGCAAGCAAATTTCATTTTCTGCCTAGAATCACAGCATGAGTCTGTGAGCACACAGGAATTGTTGTCAGAGATGTATTTCGTGTCACTCTGGTTCTTTTTGGAAGTATCAATGCTTATGTCTCTTGTAACTGAAAATACACAGTCTGCATAAGCAGACTCTTAGCACACACCCAATAGTTTATCCTGTAGAATCATGCTTAGTATTCACAAGTGAGTGGTGTTTCAGGTAGCAGTGAGTAACGCTAATACATTCAACATCACTAAGGCTGATTTCTTTTGCTGGAGTTTAGTCAGTCACCAAGGTCACACATGTTCATGGTCTCAAAAAGCTGTTTGCACATGTGCTGTTATCTGTATCTGAAAACTGTAACGAAAATGTATCAGACTGTTAGAGTACTTAACACTTGCAGAAAAAAACAGTAGTAAGTGTGCTTTGAAATTGGCAAGCAAATTTCGTGTTCTGCTTAGAATCACACCATGAGTCTGTGAGCACACAGGAATTGTTCTCAGAGATCTATTTCGTGACACTCTGCTTCATTTAGAATTGCATTTGTATGAAAGGGGAAGCTTGTTTTCTGGAAATGTGATGGTTAGCATTCAGCCCAAAACAGTATCTCAAATAAGAGGCAAATGCTAACATATTTGAAATCAACATGGTAGATTTTTCTTCCACTTTTGCAATGGGTCATGTAGTTGCTACATGCTAAAAACTCATATTAACCCTTACCACACATGTAGTCTTACATACATGTTTACAGTGTTTAGGTAGTTATGTAAGGGTCCATTCAAGTCTCTCTTGCACCTGACAGTAGACAGTCTCCAGAACCACACTCTTAGCAGAGAGCTAGCTGTTTTTCCTGTACATCCATGCTTACTAATCAGCACTGTGTGGTGTTTTAGGTAGGAGTGAGGAACGCTAATGCATTGAACATCACCAAGGCTTATTATCTTTGCTGGAGTGTAGTCAGTCAGCCAGGTTACACATGTACATGCTCTGAAAAAGCTGTTTGGACATGTGCTCTTTTCTGCCTCTCTAAACTATAAAGAAAATGTGCCAGACTGTTAGAGTAATTAACAGTTGCAAAAAAAAAAAAAGTAAGTGTGCTTTTGAATTGCAAATGAAATATCGTGTTCTGCCTAGAATCACACCAAGAGTCTGCGTGCACACAGGAATTGTTCTTAGAGATTAAATTCGTGTTGGTTTTGTTGTGTTTTTCACTTGTAGGAAAGGGGTAGATAGTGTTATAAGATTAGAAAAGATCATAACAAATATAGTAATATATTTAAATTACAAAAAGGTATATTTTTTTAGTTTCTTTCAGGTATTGCTGCAGAGCAGTGAAGGAAATATAAGATGCCTATAAAATCAAGAAAGCGAAAACAACAGAAAAAACATGTATATTTGAAGACAACTGGAGGACCCAAGTTAGTTGAAGATGCTCATGTTGGGAAAAAGAAAAAGTCTTCTGGTAAGCAGACAAAGGAATTCTTTAAAAATATATTCAAAAAAAGGAAAAATTTAAAAAAAGTCCCCATTGGAAAAACTGTTTCAAGTAGAAAACAACAGGACAATAGTGAGAATTTACTAAATGCTAATGTACAAGCAGAAGCAATAAAAATTGACTTGAAAAGAAAATCAGCATTTAAAGAGATCCGTAGGAAAATGTTTCAGAGAAGAGTGAAGTCCAATTTGCTAAAGGATGTGAAAAAATATAAGAAAAGAGCTAAATTTTACAAGAGAAAAAAAAGATATTGAAGCCATTGTAGCTAAGGCTTTAGAATTAAAAAGAAAACTATTCATTTTAATTTTGAACAGGATGCGTACATTAGAAAAAATAGTCAATGTAATGAAGTCACAAAGCAAAACGAAAAGAGTAGTGAAAAGAAATAACTTTTGTAAAGTGTTTTTAGGAGAATGGATGCATAGTTCAAGTACTGAACCATTTTTTAATGAAGAGAGTTATCTTCAAAGTAATAGTTTGCTGCATGCAGTTGACACCACTGGACGAGCTTATGAAGTAAAAGATGGTTGCATAATGGAAAAGGAGAAAACGGTTCCAAGAAATGAGGAAGAAGTGATTGCGGATGAGGTTATGGGGTGACGTCCTAAAGCCCCAGTGTATACTTGGAATTGTAGTAGTATTTGTACTTTGCGACAGGAATCTATTGATAAATTACGTGAGTTTTTAAGAGAATATAGTAAAAAGAGTGTTAAACAGAAGATTAAGGTGCTTCAAGGACTAGATCCATGCAGAGTGAGAGAGAATACTGGTTTGCAAGGACACTCTCTGGCTTGTCTATCTAGGAAAGTTTGTCAAAGTGTTTTTCACCATTTTAGGATGCTGGCAGTTCCTCATACTGAAATTAGAAAATTTGTGAGAAGATTGTATTTTGCTAAAAGTCCAGCACTAAAGTTAAATGAGTTGAATAAGGCTCTGTTCCGTGGAACTGTATCAGATGTTGAGAAGGTTACTGATGAAATTCAGTTAAGTTACTTTGGTCCGGAACAAGAAAGTGCAGGGAATGACACAGTTATTGAGGAAAATGTGGAAGAGAATGTAGAACCCTCCGTAAATAAGAAATTTGAAGATCAAATAACAAAATTTGCTATCATCTCTAATGAAAGACAAAATATTACTTGTATTTGTTGCCGGAGAAGCCATTATAAAATCCAAACAAGGAATGTTGATCTCTACAAAAAAAGTGAAGAAGAAGATTATTATAAGTGGAAGGATTTTGCAACATATATATTTCTTGAAAATTGTTTTGATTTGGGTGAAGATCATCGTATTTGTAAATACTGTTACAACAAGTTAGAAGAAAATAAAATGCCAGCTACAGCTGTACAGAATAATTTAGAATTGGTTGAAGTTCCTGCAGAACTTTCCGATTTAAATACGTATGAGTCTATACTCATTCAATGTGTTCATCCGTTCCAGACCATAGTACGTATGGAGCCAAAAACAGGCAAATTACCTCCTTCAGATTTACAGAGAGGTTTAAAAGGAAGAGTTGTCTATTTGCCGTTGGATTTGAAAAAAAATATGGAAACTATTGATACAGATACTTTGGAAACTGAACCATTAGTTATTCTGGTTAATGGTGTACCTACAAAGAGTAAGAAAATTTGGCAGGAGCTGGTAGATGTACGGAAAGTACAAAGAGCAAATTTATATTTGTATTATCTATTGTGATAATGATTGTCGCTTTTATGGTCATTGAACCGAAATAAAGCTTTTAATGATGATGATGATATTTGAAAAGGAATAATAAATGGTATGAATCAATTTATATAGATGAAGATGAAGAAGATTTAGTAGGTGACACAGACACACCAACTGGGCAAATTGAAAAAGTGGACAAGTCAAAAGAAGAAGAAATTTATGAACATTTCAGCATACATCCTCTTCATTCAAAAGAAGTTATGGCAAACACCATTGATCTATTTCAGATGAAAAAAGCCAAAGGAACTCCCGTAAGTATATGGGAGGAGATCTTGGAAGCTCGTGGTTTTCCCCAGCTGTTTCCTACAGGAGAAGGTGGACGATATGATGAACGTCCAGTACAGATTCCTGCTTCGGAGTATCGGACTACAAGATTATATGCAGAAGATCCCAGATTTCGTCAAAGTATTCCTTATTTGTTCCATCTTTTATTTGAAAGTGACTTGTCTGCACTATCTTATGCAGTAAATCACATTTTAAAAAGTGGAGTACATCTACATAATGTGTCTGCTAAGGATTTTATTAACAAAGTGCAGCAGCGAGATGATCATTTGGAATCACAATTGATCAATCTGATGGCTTGTCAGCGTGGGACAAATGAATATTGGTACCGACGCCATGGAGAATTGAAGTGCATGTTACGGAATTTAGGAACTCCTACATGGTTTCTCACCCTAAGCTGTGCTGAGTACGCTTGGGATGATCTTCTGGATTTTCTACGAGAGGCAAATTCAAACATTAAAAACATCGAATACAAGACAGCAGGAGAACTGTGCTCATTGGATCCGGTTAATGTTTGCAGATATTTCAATCATAGATTTGAGGCTATGATGTCCTTCATCTGCAATAAAAAAAATCCACCTCTTGGAGAAGTTGTGGATTTCTTTTGGAGAAAAGAGTACCAAGCAAGAGGTGCTCCTCATATTCATATGCTGTTGTGGATCAAGGATGCCCCAAAATTTGGAACAGATGCTGATGAAGCAGTTTTATCTTTCATCGAAGAATATGCAACATGTGCTATACCCAAAAGCACAGAAGAGAAAAAGTTAAAAGACCAAGTTTTACGTTTCCAAAGTCATCGGTGTGGAAAATACTGTCGACGGAAGTACAAAAGTAAAGATAAATTCTGCATAAAATGTCTATTTGGATTTCCACGACCTGTTCTTTCAAAAGGAAGAGTCAACAGTTTTATGTCAGCTGTGCGACATACTATTACAAGAAAATCTCCAAAAAATACGTACAACCTAAGAAGAAGAGTCAAAGTATATAAATGACTACAACCCAGTCATTTTATCCATGTGGAATGCTAACATGGATATTCAGTATGTGGCAGACAATTCTATTGCTGTTGCTCGGTATGTCACATCGTACATTACTAAATCTGAGAAAACGGAATTGAAGGAAATGTGGGAAGAGATTTCTCACGAGAAAACTGTCAGTAAGAAACTATACAGTTTCAGTTTAAAGATGTTATCGCATCTAGAAATTGGATCCTACGAATGCTCAGATAGGTTATCATCTGCAAGTCTGTACTCGAAATCCAGAAGAATAATTTGGGTAAGTTTAGGCCTTGCAGCAATGCGAAATCGGGTACTGAAATCTGTTGCAGAAATTGAATATTTGGCCAAGAACGACCTGGAAAGTACAGATATTTTGAAAACAAACATGTTGGACACGTATTACCCAAAAAGAAGTTGTCATCTTGAGAACATGTGTCTCTATGAAGTGCTGCAGAACTACATTTTTTCACGGAAAGCCAGAGAAGACATCAAAAATGGAAAATATAAAGTCATTGGTGAGGAAGGATGTTTGGTGAAGCAAACAAAAGGAAGTTTGATTAATCATAGGAAGCTGAGTTGCGACACTACTGACAAAAAGGAATTTTACTATTTGGCACTTTTACAGCTGTTTAAACCATGGCGTACAGAGGACGAACTACTTGGAGAATTTGAAAGCTATGAGGATTCATTCAATGCATGTAAAGATACGATTGAATGCAGTACTTTCATAAATTATGTCCAAATGTTAAATGAAGAAATTGAACAGGAAGCAACAATTGCAGCTGAAGTAGCTAGAGACAGTTCTCAAGACAGCCAAAGTTCTGAAACGCTCAGTCAAGATCCCCTAGGACAACCAATTGTAGAAAATGAAGCTGCAATAGCCATGAATGAAGTTGAAACGGCTATGAATCAAGCTCAAGAAGATTTAATAGACTTACCAAATTTGGAACAACAACTGAATGAAGAACAACAACAAATTTATGAAGAAGTCAGAAAAAAAATTGATCACGGATTACTACATGAAAATAAAGAGTGCACATGCACATCATTTGAACCAATCAGGATTTATGTGAGTGGACAAGCTGGAACTGGAAAAAGTTTCCTAATTAAAGTCATCAGAAGCTACCTACAGCAAAAAACAGATTCAACTTTGTCTTGTGTTGTTACTGCTCCAACTGGGTTAGCAGCATATAACATAAAAGGAATTACCTTACATCGCTTGCTAATGTTACCAGTGGAGCATGAGAACAAAATAGAATATCACAAGCTTACAGGAGAAGCATGCTTCGAAGTTTCAAGTGTGTTGAAGAAGATGCAAGTTCTCATTATTGATGAGGTAAGCATGGTATCAAACCTAATGCTTGCCTTTGTGCATTTAAGAATGCAGCAAATTCTAAAGAGAGACTATGACGTGTTATTTGGAGGAAAACATGTTATAGTTTTTGGGGATCTTCTACAGCTTACTCCAGTTAAAGGACAACCAGTGTTTAATACTGTGACACATGAAGACACGAAGAAGTCATTAGGAAGCATTGGTAATGCGAATATTTGGTCGTTCTTTGAGTACAAAGAACTTACTACCAATATGAGGCAAGCAAACGATGAAGATTATGTAAGTATTCTGAAAGATATCTGAATTGGACTACTGACAGAAGTTGGCAGAAAAGCATTACAGAGTTGGTTGCTACATAATTTATTTCCAAAGGAAGAAATTGTTGCAGAGAAAATATACAGGAACATTGCAGAAAATAATACTGTAATCTGCTTAATGCCAACACTACGTGAATGCTCGATATTCAATGAGGAACTTTTGAAACTGGAAAAGGAAGAGATTAAGAAAATGGAAGCAGTTGACAAAATTCAGCATGAAGGAATTACTATTACATTAACAGGCAAACTGCAAAATAAATTGGATTCTCTAGAGAAGAACATTTCGAAAACAGCTGGATTAGAAAAAAATCTATATCTTTGCATGAACTGTCGAGTATTTTTAAGGAGAAATTTGGATGTTGAAAAAGGTTTAGTGAATGGAGCTATGGGTAAAGTTGTGGGTTTTGAGAAATACCAGAAAAAAGATGGAATTGAATTTTTCAAAATAAAATTTGATCAGATTGCAGAGATTAAAGATATTAGTCGTTGTTCAGTCCGTTTTTTGCTTGTAAAAGACTTATATGTACGTAGGAAGCAGTTTCCATTTTCTCTAGCATATGCTGTAACTATTCACAAGTCTCAAGGATTAACTGTAGATAGTGCTTTTGTAAACATTGGATCTACTGTGTTCAAAGAAGGTATGGCATATGTTGCTTTGTCACGAGTGAAAACATTATCTGGTTTATTCATGATAGACTTTGATGACTCAAAAGTTAGTGCAGATGCAAATTGTGTAAAGGAGTATAATAGATTAAGAAGAACCTATGCTCCTCATTTAGGTCAGTATCCTGTGTTGGAGAAACGTGTTGTTTCTCGGAAAAGGAGATTTGAGAATATCTGTAATGAGGATGTAGAGAAGAGAAAACAAAAAGAGACTCATGTGATTGCAAGCAAAAAGAAAAAGGATAATGTTGAAGAGGTTGTTGGTTGTCATTTTGAAAATAGCTCTGGTGTCAACTGCTACGCAAATGTAGTGCTAAATGTTGTATTTTATCTTGAAAGTTTGCAAGAGCAGATAATAGTAAATCATGATAAAAGATTCTGTTCTGTGCTAAGTCTGCTTTATGAGAAACTGAGTATTGATAAAAATAAAATAGAAAGTGCTAATGAAATTAGAAATCTTTTAGACGTATGTTCAGGGCATACACAGTTTACTCAAAATGTCCAGCAAGATGCACAGGAATTCTTGATGTATGTCCTTATGGTACTGGAAGATGAAGGCATAGATATTGAGAATATGTTCGGTCTCTCTTATAAACGGGAACATACTTGTGAAAACTGTTTCTACACATGCAGCTCCAATGTTGATTCAGAAAGGTTTATCTATTTAACATTGCCAGAAAGTAAATCAGTGAGTTTTAGTAAATTAGTTAAAGATGCCAATCATAACATGGAATGCTGTGAATGTAAATCTGACATGTTTTCAACGTTATTTTTAAAGAAATATGGACAGTATGTAATTTTAATGATGCAACGTTGTAGAGCTGATGGTTCAAAATTGGACACTTTAATAAAGAAGTTTATAGGACAGCAATTATCAATTTCAGGAAAAACTTTTGTTACAGTTGCAATAATTTTACATGATGGACCTACGATAACTTCTGGTCATTACACAGTTTATCTTAAATGTGAAAAAGGCTGGACACTGTGTAATGATTGTCAATTGGTTTTTAAGCAACGTTTGCCTTTTGATTTAGCAAATTCCTATTTAATTTTTCTGAAACCAAAATTTTAGATAGAATTTGCAACATCTGTACAAACCATTTTTGCAATTTTATTGGATTACCATTGGAAATTTCGTCAAAAAAGGTTTTAAAAATTACCATTTGGCCAAAAGGAAAGGTAACCATTTGTATTGTGGACTTCTTAGACACATTATTTTGGTGATTATGCTTATGCAAAAAATATTTTACGACGATATGTAGTGCAAAAAGTTATTGTTCTTAGATGATATTTTTGAAAAATATGTAACATTTCTATAAAGGTATGTTTTAGTGAGAAGAGATTCTGGGCTTTTTTTAAACAATCTTTCAGATTGTTATTTTTTTTTGCCCGCTGTTAAGTGATGAATGCTATTGCTTTCACGATTTACAGTGAAATTCAATATATTCTGAAAACAGCAAAAAAAGGGCAAAAAAATTGTTTTTTTTAAATATGAAAATATGTGTATTGTATTCTAAAATGTATTTTTAAATATTAATACTTTTTTCTTTTTTTTCAGATTGAGAATTTTTTTTTTTTAACAAAAACGTTTTTTCTAGCAATTTAAATGAAGCATTTATAAATAAATATTATATTTTTTGGGTCAGGTAAGTGTGAAATTTCTGTATTTATTACACATTTATTTTCATGCTCCCTTTTTTTCACTTCTCCTCTCTCTGCTTTTCTCATTTCCGTTGTACTCCCTCAAGGACCTTGTAGGGTAAAAAAAAAAGAAAAAAATGCGCGTACCGTACAAAACTTTTTAAAAAAATTAATATTAATTTTTTTTTTTTTTTAAGTTGTGAGGTAAGGTTGGCTCTTAAAAGAGCCGTTGTGTTAATACAGGGACAGAGGAAAGAAAGAATGGGAATATTAATAAGTACTACAGATGTGCTGGTCTATCCTATTGTTTATTAGGGAAACACTGCTCTCCCCATGAACAATTAGACCATAACATCTGGTGCACCTCATTTGTACCCTCAGAAATCGATGGTTCATTTCCAGAGGAGCAGAAGAGGGTGATGCTCCCACCGCAGAGGAAGGGCTCAGCTGAGCTGCCGAAGATGTACTCGGCTGAGCCTCTGCGGGTGTGCTCGGATGACTTTCTGAAGGATTTGCTTCAGAATGTCGAGCAAAAGTCCTGGGATGTTTATCCCTAATGTGTCTTTCCATAGTGTGGTTACCAAAGGAATACTTCTTCCTTGGGTTACCTCTAGATAAGACACGCTCACAAAGTGAGCAGGTGACTAATGGAGCATTTACCTTTTTCTGCCCCTCTGGAAAAGTAAAATACTCCCAAACAAAAGAATTTTTTGTTTCCTCCTTCTCTGCCTGATGATGCTGCTGCCCTGCTCACTCTCAGAAGAGGTCTGCTGCTCTGCCATTGTATCCCAAAGACAATTCAGCTCCTTCTCCTAAGAAATCACAAGCAGTAATGAGGGGAATGGGTGTGGTGTAGGAAGATTCTGGAACTGAAAGTAGTTTAAACCAATCAAAAGTGTTGTTTCTTGATCACATGACCAACCGTACGCGCACGGTAAGCTTACCGAGTGCGTACGGTAAAAGTACGCATGCGCGTACGAAAGACACGCGCACATGCGCATTACAGGCACGGTCGAACACTTCCGCGTAACGTGCGCATGCGCGTGTAAAGCATGCGCTTACGCGTCGCGTAGAAAGTACGGATGCATACGCAAATTGTGTAACCATACGCAAACAGAGTAGAAATATTACGTACACTCACCGTACATAAAGCGAACCGTGCGCTTACGGTAAGCTTACCGTACGCGCACGGTAAAAAAAAATTAAAAACAAAAAAAGGTTTGCTGAAGATATTAACTATGTTATACAACTATATCTAACCAATTATTTTAAAAATGTGAATCTTTAAAAATTGAAGAATGAATTAAAACCATGAATATATACATAGGTAGAATAGTGTTTAAAGGAAAAAATAAAAAGGAAAAAAAGTGATGTAAAAAAGAAAAAAAAACAATATAAAATCATAGGTTTCACACACATTATTGTTAGGAATTTTTTTTTTAAAAAACCATGCAAAAAGAAAAACAAAATATAGCTTTCACACGCGTTATATATAAAAAATAGCTTTTAAAAAAACTTGCACATTCACTGAAAAAACCATAGGTTTCACACACGTTATAGTTAGGAATTAGCATTTTAAAAACCTTGCAAATTCAATGAAAAAACCATAGGTTTCACAAATGTTATAGTTAGCTGGACATTTCGCTCGTAATAAAACCAATGAAATTCCCTCGTTATAGTTAGTTCAGCTAACTATAACTCGCGCACCCGCAATCCACTGCTGATGACGTCACATATTACAACACTCATGACATGGTCAGTGACATCACTCATGACATCACTGATGACATCTCAAATGACATCACTGATGACATCACTGATGACATCATCCTTGTGATAGAGTGGCAGACCTCCTCTCACCCTAATATAACCTTTGATACACACATTCAAAAATAGAGACTAAAATTTTCAAAACAATGGACATACCAATATCAGTTACAACAACCTCTTCAGTAATTCTAAGATCCACATACACATCCACTCATTCACCAACAGTCCTATACAGTCACTCATACATGTACTCAATCATCATATGTACTCATACACCTTTACATCCTGTTACACAATGCCACTCATCCATAGTTACTCGCACACAGTCACTCATGCTAATAAAGAATCAAAGATACATTTACTTGCATATACAGTTATACACACACCACCACACTTACTTCTAGAGAAACTTACACATACTTAGTCTTTTAAACAATCACTTATAGAAACACATACTTATTCATACAGGAACTCTTTCAATCTCTCACTCTCACATATACTCACTTATATACACCAATAGTCACATATACTAGTTTAAAACATATGTAGTTACTCATAAAGACACTACTGAGACAGTCATTCACTCACTGAGACAGTCATTCACTCACTAACACACCCATACACACACTCATCCACCCATACAGTGCTCTTGCCTGTAGCGGTCAATCAGTCCTACCTGTGTCCTGTTCTCCCAGCAGCAGTTTTTTGGAGTGCCCACGCCAGCATCCTACGGTGTTCCTCTGCCGCTGCCGCGTTTTGAATCCTCGCGGCCGCAGTGCGCAGACTACACATCCCAGCAACCCTAGCGGGAGACACCCGCCCACGTCAGCAACATCGCGCTCGAAGGCGCATAAATTTACCGGGAGCCCCGGCAGAGCGGGCGTGCTCTTGCCTGTAGCGGTCAATCAGTCCTACCTGTGTCCTGTTCTCCCAGCAGCAGTTTTTTGGAGTGCCCACGCCAGCATCCTACGGTGTTCCTCTGCCGCTGCCGCGTTTTGAATCCTCGCGGCCGCAGTGCGCAGACTACACATCCCAGCAACCCTAGCGGGAGACACCCGCCCACGTCAGCAACATCGCGCTCGAAGGCGCATAAATTTACCGGGAGCCCCGGCAGAGCGGGCGTGCTCTTGCCTGTAGCGGTCAATCAGTCCTACCTGTGTCCTGTTCTCCCAGCAGCAGTTTTTTGGAGTGCCCACGCCAGCATCCTACGGTGTTCCTCTGCCGCTGCCGCGTTTTGAATCCTCGCGGCCGCAGTGCGCAGACTACACATCCCAGCAACCCTAGCGGGAGACACCCGCCCACGTCAGCAACATCGCGCTCGAAGGCGCATAAATTTACCGGGAGCCCCCGCGACGCGGGATCGCGCGCGGGTCGGCGCCGGGAGAAGCCCGGGACAAGGGCGGGACCGTTTGTGGCCGTTAGCGGCCGGAAGAGGCTGGGCTGGGCCATCCCTTTGAGTCCCACTCTCTTGAGCACTGACAGTCTGAAAGGTTTGTCCAACTATTCGTAAATTGTGGCCATTGGTGTAGTATCTATATTCTGTGTTAAAGCAAACTGTGATAGGGGAGTGGCTAATATTATATTATATTGTAATTCATTTGTTGTGTATATGTATATGGTTGACTAGCTGGTTCACCACCCTGGATAATACGCTTTAGGTTTGTACCCCCTAATAGAACTTGTACAATGGGAAAGCGTAATACCCATAAAACCTTACTTGCTCACAACCAAAATGCTATTACACCACAGCTTCCTAGTTTAACAGCGATAGACCGTATGTTACAGAAGACGATTGGCGTGGTGGCAAACGCCATTGAAAGTACGGAACGTCGCCTATCATTGCCTATTGGTTGTGTCCCTCCCCTCCCCCATCCTGATCTGTCACTACTTACTACCAATTCTCAGGATTCCACTCTATTACCTTCCTTTGTATTGCTTCCAATGACTCGTCAGGTTCCTGACACCGTAGTTGTGTCTTCTATGGATAATAATGTGTCCCCTAACCTTCCCCCTTTGCCATTCCACTCAAGGCTATCCCAGTCGCCGATCATATCAGCATCCCCTCCAGGTGGTTCCCAATTAATCACCAATTGTTCGAGGCCACTTAATTTGTCTGGGATCTCAGAGGATGCCCAAAACATAAGCTCGCCTCATGTAATCACCCGAGGTCAGTCTGCTAGGCTTAGATCTGAGCTATCTCATAGGGCTAATCCCTTTGACCAAAGATCTAGTGGGGGTAGGGGAACTGCAAAAAATAAAAAGTACCAAAAATCCAAGAAGCGCAAGATAACTCTTGAAAACTCTGATGTTAGTCATTTATCTGACAACTCTATTGTAATATCGGAAACTGGTGGTGTTATTCCTGGAGACTCACCCTCACATAGGCTTGAAGCACTAGCAGGAAGACTCCCGGTACAACCCAACAACGAAACTACTAATACTAGTCCCATATTACTCCAGAGTGACACCTCAAACCGGAAACATCCCTTAAGCCGTGCTCAAGAGGTTCCTCTAATCGACTGTATTGAAAAAATTATGAAGTCTCTCTTACTTCCGGTCAATGAGAGGCTTAAAGCTTTATCTACTAGGCTGGATAGGCTTGAGCAAGATATCCTTGACAACTTCTTTTCCTTAAAATCTCTTATTAAATTGCACGCAAAAAATAGTTCTATCTCACAGGAACAGAAGTCACAAGATCCATTGCTAATGCATACTGTTGCTATCTTAGAAAATAATAATGTTACCCCTGGGAATGTGGGTAGTGACAACCCCTCTACATTAAGCTCGAAAAAAGGAAATAAAACGAGCAAAAGTTTAGCAACAAAAACTAGCAAGGTGTTAAGAGCCGATCAAGCTTCCCAACCTAAGGCCACCCTCAACATCCCTAACAATGGAGCTATTGCGGGAAGTGAGAGAGTCGGTCCTGCCACATCTTCACAAAATTCTGGTGATAAATCCACTCCTAAGAATGCAATTGCAGTGAGGGCAAAATTGTCAAATGGTGTAGACAGGGGTGTCAATGAACAGTCTAGTCCCCCCAATATTGACCTACCTTCAGCCAGTATGCCTTATGTGGTAGTATTGGTAGGAGTCCCTCAGCTGCCGTTTGGTAAGACCGAAGCATACTCGGAATTGAAAAATAAAACTATTTATCACTTGAATAAAACCTGTCCTCTCCCTAGACAGCTAGATGGGAAGGTCCTGTTTGTTAGAAGGGTTGGCTGGGTAGGCAACAGACGCAAGGAGGTCCTTGGTGACTGTATTATAGTCAATTTTCGTGATGCACAGGCCGTGAAGTTTATTTGTAACCACCAGAATGAGTCTTCTAGCAGCACAATCAGAGTAGTTGGCTTAGATTTCTTTTATCCCTGTCAAGCTTCCCAAATACAATGGCCAGCTCAGGGCAATAGATTTTGGGTTAGGCATATGAATGAGCACCACCCTTGTGCTACTTCTACCTATGGCTATAAGGGGGAATTTTTTGACCACAACTTAGGGTTTTGACGTATCCATTATTCCCCCTCGTATTTACAAACTAACCCTATTGATCCCTTCTCTTTGGTGTCCCCTTTAGTGGATATAAGTAGCACTCTGGATCTGGAAACATCTTTCCATTGTACTCCCACTCTCAATCAAACCAATGTAGTGGTTAATTCTCCTAGAGATCTATTTGATCCAACATTGAATTGTATTAGTCCTACTCTGGAACCACTTAAAATTATTAGTTGGAACTTGGCTGGCATAAATAGGAAGTTGGGCCTGCCAGAATGGAATTCTCTGGTAGAAGATCATAAGATCTGTATTTTTCAGGAGACCTGGAGTCTGAAGCCCCTCCACAAAGTCGGGTATGTTACCTTCTTCCTGCCCGCAATACCCTCAAGTACAGGGAAGGGCCGCCCATCCGGGGGTCTCCTTATATGGGTAAGCGTCACGCTTGGATGTAATATCACGCAAAAAAATACTAATTGCCCGGATATAATGAGAATTTTACTGAGAGGTCCTAATAGGGGGAGAGCCCTGGAAATAATTAATGTTTATGCCAGGGGTCCCAAAAATGGTTCCATTTCACCTACAGTAACTCTACTCGAAAATGAGCTCAGAGCCGGCAGTGATGGGGCTCAGGTGTTGGTTGCGGGAGATTTTAATTGCTCATTTGAGCCCCTTGCGACCGAAGATATTTTGGACCTGGTGGAAGATGATTTAAAAAGAGGCATACCACCATTAACCATTAAACCAATTAAAAAGTGGTCCCAAAGGGTGATACAACTAAATGCATTGACTATGGAGTTCGGATTGAGAGCTGTAAATGGCCGCACTGTCTCAGACTCAATGGGTGCAGACACCTACAATAGGGTGAATTGCTCCTCACGGATCGACTATATCCTACTTGATTTTTCACTTTGGAATTCGGTTCAGGATATGACGGTCCTATCTACTATTGAGAGTGATCATAACCCGCTGTCTTTAGCCCTTAATGATCTATGGCCTAGTAAGACAAATGGATTGAGTCACAAGCCTGCCCCTAAAGTTTTACTATCCAATTGTGGGCGGCGTCTAAAGTGGAATAAAATAGCTTTAGACGAAATCAAACTCAATCTTATAGACCAAACCTTGTTAACCTCTCAAACAGAGTTTGATGCTATTTCTCAAAGTCCCCTTGCAATAGGTAGGGTAACCCTAATTTTTGAAGAAGCAATCAGAACTATAGGGGAGGTTTTCTTTGAACAAGTGCCCCGGGGTAAACCCATAACGAATTCACAGCCGAAGGGCACCCACGATTGGTTTACTCCTGCATGTAGGCAGGCAAAAACAGCATTAATCAAAGCAATTAAGGGTAAAACGCAATCCCTAATACAGTCCAATAGGGCGAATTACAAACGGGTGATAGCTAGTGCCAAAAAGGATTGGGAGGATGAGTATTGGTATACCCTGAAAAAGGCTAGCTCTGCTAAGGATGCTAGACTTTTTTGGGACACTATCAGAGCTAGGAATAGACCGGATAGTAACCACATCACATGCAGTATTACCGGTCAAGCATGGTTTACCCATTTCTCCCAACTGTATACTTGCCCACAGGGGTTTAGCATTGGAGCACCATTTGACTACTCTGTTCTAGAGGGTGATATGACCGAGCCCGATTACACAATTAAAGAAGTTGAGTCTGCTATTAATACTATCTTGCCCCAAAAAGCGGCTGGGCGTGACGGTATTCCTGGCGACTTGCTCCGCTACGATACTCCAACGTGGGGGAAGCTCATACATTCTCTGCTTGTTGCCATCCATAAAGGTGCGGCAGTCCCGGAATCATGGAAGGGCGCAGAGGTCGTCCCTATTTTCAAAAAGGGCTTAAGGGACGAGCCTTCTAACTACCGCCCTATAAGTTTATTGGACACAACCCAGAAGGTAGTTGGGAAGGTCCTATTGGGGAGGATTCAACAATGGATTGAAGATAATGATATCCTCTCCAATTACCAAGCGGGGTTCAGAACAGGTACGGGAACAATAGAGCAAGTATTTAGATTAATGCTGATCTATTGGAAGGTCGTGGTTATAGGCAAAGGCAGTCTTTATCTCGCTTTCATTGACTTAAAGACTGCCTTTGACCTTGTGCCTAGGGAGATTTTATGGGAAGTCCTTTATAAAATGGGCCTCCCACGCTATATTCTTTCAATGTTGATGAGGCTCCACGAAGGTAATTTTGCCCAAATTAGATGGGGTACACAGGGAGAGAAAACAAACAAAATCCCGGTGGATAGAGGGGTCCGTCAGGGATGTGTTCTTGCTCCCACCCTTTTTTCTTTATATGTCAACGGTGTGGTTGAGCATCTGTTAAAAGACCCTTCAGACGAACCATCCCTGGCGGGCGAGCGTGTTCCAACTCTCCTCTTTGCGGATGACACGCTGTTGTTATCCAAATCCCCAATGGGCCTTCAGAAGCTCCTTAACAACTTTCAGACCTTTTGCTTGGAGCGGGGATTGGTCATTAATACTGACAAAACCAAATATTTGGTGATGAATCCCCCAAAAAACTCGCCCGACCCCCTGTCCTGAACTCAGTACCCTTAGGCAGGGAGAGGGTATTTGATTACCTAGGAATACGCATCTCACAAACAATGCAATGGACCTCCCATTTAACCAAAATGCTTTTAAATCATAAGAGGGTGACAGGGGCCCTACTAAAGGAACAGCGTCTCTGCACAATAAGACCGATAGCCCCGATTGTAGACATTTATAAAGCAAGAGGAGTTAGTTCAGCTCTATACGGAGCAGAACTATGGGGTACCCAAAATATAGATGAACTTTCTAAGTCGGAAAACAAATTTTGTAGATCATTGATGTTGCTCCCTCAGGGTACGCCAACTTTACCGTTGATGTTTGATTTAGGCTGTCGTTCTATAGCTGATCTTGCAAAACTCCGGCCATTGCTTTTATGGGCCCGGTTGTGGAGAGTCCCAGAACTCGCCAAATACGCTAAAGGGCTGTCCGAAATAATGGCATCACCAGGATGGCACAAAATAAAGTGGTTGAGAGATGTAAAAGCTTTTGGACTAAGTGAAGCATGGGACAATAGATCATCTCCACCAAAGGCAGCTCTAAAGACTCTATACTGGAATTGGGTTATGTCCCGAACATATGTTGATCAGTCTTTGGGAAAACTAACGGAGGACTTCCTGAAGTTCAAGGTCTTACCCATTCGGGAACTGTATCTGGACATTATTGAAAAACCGTTCGATAGAGCTCTCTATTTCAAGTTTAGAGTTGGGACTCTCCCACTAAGAGCGTTTACAGCACGGTGGAAAATTCCGGCACAGACAACTGCCTTTTGCCCTTTTTGCACAACTTGCACCGAGACCCTAGCGCATTTCTTGTTCCAATGCCCGGAATATGTAAAACCCAGGAAAAAGTGGCTCAAAGCACTGTGTCGGCTTTTAGGCACTAGGTCACACATTGAGGCCCTGCGTATCCTAATGTCAGATTCACGCCCACTTTATGTCTGTGGTTTATCTAAATTTTTATCATGGGCCTGGTATTTACGTAGCAAGAGGCTTAAAATTAATGTTTAATTCTTTTTTATTGTTAAATTGCTAACTGCTTTTAACTTGTACAGAATGTATTTATTTCTTCGTTGAAAATTTATGGAATCTAGTGGTTCTTGTAAATGTTTTTTTAAATTGGAAAAATCTATTTATATTCAGCTTTTATGATATGTTTTTATCGAAATAAAGCCTTTTTGATTGACCCATACAGTCCTGCACACATGCTGTCTTCAACACATACAAACAGTGAGTTACTCATTCATGCACCTATGCACTACGTAATACCCCCCACCGAACCATGCAGACACTCAGACTGATACTCAAAAAACAAATTAATAACCTATATAGACACCCATGTAGCTACTCACCAACCCATGCAGCCAATTATACACAAAGTGAGAGACTGATACAGATATTTACATATTTAAACATTACTCACTAAGCCATGTATTCACTATGATACACTTAGTCAGTTACACAATCAATTTTTCCAAAACAAATCATCCATTTAGACACTTATATACCCATTTATTCTTCCATAGACCTTGAGATATACATATATAAAACATATTTAATTTTCAGAAAAACACACATTCACTGGATGATGTCATCAGTGATGTCATTTGAGATGTCATCAGTGATGTCATGAGTGATGTCACTGACCATGTCATGAGTGTTGTAATATGTGACGTCATCAGCAGTGGATTGCGGGTGCGCGAGTTATAGTTAGCTGAACTTTTTACGAGCGAAATGTCCAGCTAACTGTAACATTTGTGAAACCTATGGTTTTTTCATTGAATATATATATATATATATATATATATATATATATATATATATATATATATATATATATATATATATATATAGTTTGTTTACTCCAATCCTGCTCCTCATCCACGAAACAGGCACCGACACGCTCGGTGTGAGTGCTTAAAGTTTTATTTAGCAGGCACAGTCAGAGGCAGGGCCATCACAGTTGGCTCCTGACGCATTTCGGTGGTAACACCACCTTGCTCACATATATATATTAAAGGCAGACGGATGTTATAATATTCCATGCAGTAAAACGCCCACTGAAATGCATCATGGGGATTGAAGTATTGTATAACTGTCACGTGACTTTTAACTGAAAAGGCGCGCACGACTGCACTTTGCATTTACATACTCCACCTGTGACCAAGGCAAAAGGTTGCCGAAACGCGTAAGGAGACGGAGTTTTCATTGCGCTGCTGTACCTGCAAATAAAGTGCTTTACTCCGATATTGGGCCTCATCTTGTTCGTGATGGTGTGTCAATGGATGGGTCTCTCCGGGACCATTGTTGTGAGGCCGCCCTGCAGGGTCTGGGGCTCCTGTGCCCGGAGGCATTTTGTTTGGATATTTGATCTGGAGCTCGACTCACTCATCGCCACAAGCCCACTGAAGGAAAAGCTAAATAGCAAAGTTGTGGCTTTGCAGGAAGGGATTCGAAGTGGGGTGATTCCTCATTTTGATCGTGTCGGAGGACAGGCTTTATTGCAGATACAATTTTGACATGGAGCACTGGGCACGAAAAATAAGCACTGGACAGTGTAAATTAATGAAACCCACTATTTTTGATGCTGGTATGATAAATAACTTTGATTTAAAGGCAGACGGATGTTATAAGATTCCATGCAGTAAAACGCCCACTGAAATGCATCATGGGGATTGAAGTATTGTATAACTGTCACGTGACTTTTAACTGAAAAGGCGCGCACGATTGCACTTTGCATACTCCACCTGTGACCAAGGCAAAAGGTTGCCGAAACGCGTAAGGAGAGGGAGTTTTCATTGCGCTGCTGTACCTGCAAATAAAGTGCTTTACTCCGATATTGGGCCTCATCTTGTTCGTGATGGTGTGTCAATGGATGGGTCTCTCCGGGACCATTGTTGTGAGGCCGCCCTGCAGGGTCTGGGGCTCCTGTGCCCGGAGGCATTTTGTTTGGATATGGATATAGATATAGATATAGATATAAATAATCATATAATCTACTGGCGGTCGCCAGTAAATAGTTATAGTTAGGATCGTGTTTCCATAGGAAATCTGAAAATTCTATTTTGAATAACTTTGGCGCCGGTTGACGAATCCTCGCAAATTTTTCAAAACTAATGGGGCGCTCCGCTCAGCTCCTACCCTGAAAGTCTCGGGGTGATTCGTCAAGCGGGGGCCAAGAAAAAAGGGGGGTCCCAAAACGTGTTTTCCCCATGCATTTTCCCACAGGACCTTTAGTCGAAGGTACAGCCCGAACGGCTGAACAGAATTACTTGAAATTTGGCAAAGAGGTAGTCCTCTGGTCAGGGAAGTGCCTTTTGCATATATGGAGTCAATCTGTTCAGTATTTCCTGAGAAAATTGCATTTAAAAGCATATAAATATCTATAGGCGCGCACCGTGCGCGCATGGTGACGTGCGCGAGCGTAAATCTGATTTGTGATTAGATGTCAGTCAACGTTCGAAACGGTCGAAATCAGGAAGTGTCGGCCGCCATTTTGTGTGTGACTTGTGTGAGAGAGAAAAACAAAGGTGGAGAACGTGAAAAGGGGGCAGGGTAGAGAGTTCCTGACCCCCTAGCCTTTGTCAGGGGGTCCCTGAAGGACCCCGAAGGGTGAAAAAAACATTTTATTTTATTTTTCAAAAAATCACGGTGCGCACACGGTGAAAAACCTTTAAAAAAAACCATTTTAAACGAGCCATTCCATATTACAGGATACAGTCAATCTATAACTATATACTTAAGTAGTTTATTGTAAAATAAATATATTAAAAATATAATAATACATACATAACTTAGCATTTAAAAAAAACCTTACAAATTCACTTTTAGAAACCATAGGTTTCACACACGTTATAGTTAGGAATTAGCATTTAAAAAACCTTGCAAATTCACTTAAAAAACCATAGGTTTCACACATTTTATCGTTAGCTGGACATTTCACTTGTACAAAACCATTGAAATTCCCCAGTTATAGTTAGTTCAGATAACTATAACTCGCGCGACCGCCACTCTATCACAAGGATGATGTTATCAGTGATGTCATGAGTGATGCCACTGACCATGTCATGAGTGATGTAATATGTGACGTCATCAGGAGTGGATTGCGGGCGCGCGAGTTATAGTTAACTGAACTAACTATAACGGGGGAATTTCAATGGTTTTTGATTATATATATATATATATATATATATATATATATATATATATATATATATATATATATATATATATATAATGTGTGGGCTCTGAATGCCTCTTTTTTTGTTCTGGAGACCATAGACAAACATACTCCGAAATGTCGCCATATTTCCCCCCTGACTTTCAACTTGAGTCTCGAGGATGTTAGAGGAACAACCGTTTGTAATGCGATAGGTCTCGCATTTGCGAGAGTTAGAGCTAATGCATTGTAAATGACACTGTCTTTTATCTATGTTTTTTGGCTTGGAGTGGAATTATGTGGGTTGCATTGGAATTGTTAGTTGTGGATTTGGGTGCGGTGGAATGGGTGGTGTGTAGCTTATTTGTGTAATGGAATTATGTGACATGGTGAATAGATAGAGGTGAAAGCTGCACAAAATAGACAGAAATTAAGATAGAGAGGGATAGGTAGTTTGTGCACGAAATCGTGAATTAACTCTAGATAGAGGTGGTGCTGAGTGATACTGAGGTGGTGCTGAGTGATGCCGAGGTGATGCTGAATGATGCTTTGGTACTGGAAAGAGAAGACGAGTTGTGAGCATGCACTCCTGCTTTCTCCGGGAGATCTTCCAGATGTCCGTGAGCTTTGCTGTTTTTCTCTTCAGTTATTAAAAAGAAAATCCCTATTGCTCCTAGCCATAGTGCTTCTGAGTGTAGTTGAGCTGCTCAAAATCTTAAAATAACCGACACACATCCAAATTGATTGACAGTCCGCTTCATCAAAGAGGAAAACGCTTAACACAATAATGGAAAAAAGCAGCCAGCAATCATTGAATATGTTTTAGACTAAGGATCCATGTACTTCAGGCTGCGTGCAATAGGCTGCATCCACACTTTCCTCAGAGCTGCCTGCTCCACCAGGCAGGATAAAAACCAGAATTCCATACAGGAATATGGATATTTAGGCTCCGAGCAATGTAGGACATGGAAGGGAAGATGGGCAGGCATGGCAGTGGAAGGAGCAAAGCCACAGACTAGCAGCATGAAACACAAAGGAGTCTGGCGCTTGACTTCTATGTGTAGTGTTTGCTAACAGAGCACAGCAGAAGAAGGGGCAAGCAAAGGCTCAATTTCCACTTCTAAAAACATGCTGTGAACAACACGAAGCAGGACAGTGGGAAAGACATCAGAGGGCAGGGGGGTGTTGAATTAAATCTCGGGGAGTGGGAGCATGGCACAGGGGGATGCGCATGCCTCCATCTTAGACACTGGAGCTGGGGAAAGTGAGAGAGCGGCTGCATTCCCCGCAGAGCTCGACAGCATAAAAGGATAAACACAGATTATGCTCCTTACTGATATTATTAGCTCAGACTTTGTAAAGTTTGAAACATTAACACACTGCCTGAGCACACACTCAATCCAGTTAAACAAGTCAAATTATATGACACATATTCCTTGTGTTCCTCTTCATCTTTAATTTTCTTTCTTTTTCGCCCTGCCAACACGTGTTTTGTCGTTTAGGGTTTTCCCTACGACTTCTTCAGGGCTGGAAAATAACATAAATATAATAGTGTAAAGAACACCACACATTTATAACATGTGTTTGTCTTCGTGGAAACCCAAACATTCCTTAGCGACATACTTAACCAGTGCGTTGAGAAATTCACTATTTAACACAATTCATAGTTGTAGTCATGGAAAATATTGTATTCCATAATCCAAAGGGGCCTTGCAGGCTCTGCCTGAAAGAGAATCTATGGACCAAGGAAATGTACCATAGTGGCGCTGCGGCAAATTCAGCATCCGGGCATCATGAAACCCAAACATTCCTTAGCGACATACTTAACCAGTGCATTGTGAAATTCACTATTTAACACAATTCATAGTTTTAGTCATGGAAAATATTGTATTCCATAATCCAAAGGGGCCTTGCAGGCTCTGCCTGAAAGAGAAACTATGCAAACCCAAACATTCCTTAGCGACATACTTAACCAGTGCATTGTGAAATTCACTATTTAACACAATTCATAGTTGTAGTCATGGAAAATATTGTATTCCATAATCCAAAGGGGCCTTGCAGGCTCTGCCTGAAAGAGAAACTATGGACCAAGGAAATGTACCATAGTGGCGCTGCGGCAAATTCAGCATCCGGGCATCATTTAAAAAAACACAGGGATGGGCCGTATTTACAAGAATAAGGCGCCCCCCTGTGTTTTCCTTTGTGCTGGTATTACAAATAGCTGCCTAGCGCCAACACAGACACCCTTGTGCCATAGTGCAAGGGATCTGTGTTGCAGGGATGATTGTTTATGTGCAGGAAGCTGCCCCTTACTGCACATAAACAATCAATAATGGTGATTTGCTACTTCTATGTGTGCTACATTCTGCATCCCTGTCCTCCACCCAAAACTCAGTCTCTTCTATCTGCTCCCAGAGAACCTGGTTCTCACCCCAAAACCACTACTTAAAAATAAAATGCAGTTAAACCATGCTTTGGTTCTTGTGCAGCATGGCAGGCCTCTGTCTGTCTGATTAATCTCACCTCATGTGCATACATTAACAGAGAAATTAATTCACCAGGAAGGCCTGTTTATTGCGGTCCCAACACGGCACTGGTACAATCAGGGTTGAGTCATGGTGCATGCCATGAGACACTGTGCAGACAGTAATCCATTCCCACAGCTTGGCAGCTTTCTCTCTGGGCCCCATTCTCACTGCTGTTCAGAGCTGGGACCATGTTGTGGGAGAGGAGGAGTGTTAAGTCGTGCAAGTGTCAGACAAGCAATAACCAATTGGGCGTGACATTGACCCACAGTGTTCCTACCCAGAAGCCGTCAGTGGAGGAGGCGGCACCGCACCTCAGCAGAAGTAGCAACCATATTGCCTGCCTGGGATGCAGCCTAATGTCACATCCAGACTTTAAAGCAGGCACAGTTAGAGGCAGGGCCATCAGCACAGAGCTCTAACCATCTTCCCCGTTGGCTAAGAGGCAGCAAGCGGCAGTGACAAGAGTAAGGTGGAAGAGGCTGTAATAGGAGAGAAGAACTTCTTACAGCTCAACCAGCTGATATGCATAAGCATTTTGGAACCTTGCAGTAATGCGAGGAATTTCCAAGACTGTGTCAGTCTACACCAAATGAGTGGCCCTTCGCTGGGCTGTACTCCTATGGAGTTTGGAGTTCATGTGCTGGCAGTATCTTTAAACCTGTTTACTTTTGGGCCTATACCCCATCATACCACGTGCAGTTGTGTTCCCTCCCAGCAGCTTCTGTCAGGTTCTGTTGATCGCATGTGTACTCCTGGCCCGGTAAGCGATGCTGGAGTCGATCTTTACTTTTGGCCGGCATGATGCTTCTTCCACGTGTGCTCTCATTTCTTCAAAGATGCCGGCTAGTGGATTTCTATTCCCCAGCTCACAGCTCATTCTAGGCAATGTGGTCCTGCATGATTTGTATACCATTTGGAATTGCGCACTAGCCATATATTTCTGTGGGGAGAATTTTGTATATGTGTGTCTGCCATTTTAAGCCTTAATAATTATATTTGTGCATTCTGTTGCCTTTCTGGGTGCAATAGAGGCTTGAGAGTATCTGGTATAGTGTACTTAGAAGGCTGGCATAGTATATGGTGCAGAGTTATTTAAGTGAAGCACCTAGCAGTAATCCAGACAACCCTTATGGTGATTTTAGTGGTCTTAGACAACCATAGAAAGCTCTCTAAGTGGTAGGTGTGGAGAGCAGCCCTCATGCTTAGTCCAGAAGGAGTGTTAAGCAGCTTGTTTTACCAGAAATTATCATATAGTGTAGGTTAAACATAAAACAACCACACAGTGTAGTTATACCAATAGTTCTATGTATTATGCACACTCACTAACACATTGTTATGTCTCTTACCCGGAGATATCCACACAATATACACAATATTTCAAATGTAAAACAGGTAAGTAAGCACAACTACACAGTGGTCTACAGGGGAAGACCAAACCATATACTAAAGAAGTGGAATGCGAACTGTGACCGAAGTTGGATCTTGGACCAGAAGACTAAGAAGAGCTGGGAACACATGGAACCACCTGAGGTAAGTACCCAGGAAGCCCACAGAGGGTGTGTGCAGAGTGGAAACAAACCTGTGCACTCAATACAAGTCAATAGGAAAGTTGCAGTTTTTAAAATGGACCCTTCCCAGTGAACCTTGAAGGAACCCCGTGGAAGACAGACGGTTGGATAGTCACCCTACCCGTGGATACCCCAGGAACCAGGATACCTACACCAGGGAAGCCAGGGGCAAAAGGTGTGAAGTGTCATTGGAAACTGCCGTAGATCACAATAGAGGACTTCAGAAAAGATGAAGCCGGCAAAGAAGGTGAAAGAGTCCGGTGGAATCCAATGATGGATCCTTGAAGAGGAGTGCCTGCAAGCAGAGGGGAAAGAAACTATGCTACTTGGAAGTGACCAGTAGGTACAGAAGACCAATGACGGAAGATGCAGGAGTAATGACTGTAAACTAGTTGCTGCAGCTGTGGAAGACCAGGTGACACTGTGGAAGACCAGGAGCTGTTCACAAGCTGTCCCACGTCTGAGGTCAAGCACCAGGGGGTTCGGTGTCCAGCTGGAGCACCAACAAGGCTTGCAAGCAGCAGATACAGATACTACACTTGATCTTAGCCAAAAGGCCCGAGAAGCAACAGATGTGGCAAACTAAAAAGTTGCAGCGTTGGGACAAACAAGGTCCAAGGGACTAACCAAGTGCAGGAGAGAGTCAGAGCAGACCCTGAGCAAACAGGGGAGCCCGCTGTAGCCAAGGAAGACCCTCAAGAGGACCCATATGCCAAAGGCCTATGGGTCCTCTTGAGGTAAAATTTACCTCATGCTTATTTATTGTATATATTGAAAAATAGATTGTACTATTTGGTGATTTGCAAAGCCCACACCTCTTTATCTTTCAATTTGTTTTACACACAGTTGTTCATACCCAACATAACCTTTAATGCTCTTTTCATATCCTTCTTTATCTCTTATCTTCAGTCACTAGGGGGCCAATTTCTATAACAGTGGACCGCCTGTTGTTCCCCCAAGTGGGCAGACTAAAAGACTCTGTGTCCCTGATGGAGGGACCGCCCGCCAGACTTATAAATGGCCTTCAAGCTGGCAGTAATTTATGAAGCTTTTGGCAGGAAGCGTCGTTTCATCTGCTCCTGTCAATCCATATCACACAACCGTGCACCAACCAGTTTTATATTTTTTATTTTGAAAGAGAAAATCCAAAACATTATTTAAAATGTACGGTCCCTCACCACCAAGGTTTGCCAAGCAGTTACGGGACGCGCTTTCCTTAGCTTTCTGGGCACTTCTGAAGACATTACATACCTTGTCAGCCGTGAGGGGAACGGCTCTCCTACCCGGAACTTCTGGCCAACCTGCTGCAGTGCCGTGAGGGGAATGGCGGTTCTTCCGAAAACTACCATCCCCAGCATTCCCTCTCGCGGGCGCTTGCCTACAGTGTCATCAGGCTGCGCTGGGGAGGGTTAAAGGCTTGGAGGAAGAGCCGCTGCACGGGACGCGCTTTCCTTAGCTTTCTGGGCACTTCTGAAGACATTACATACCTCGTCAGCCGTGAGGGGAACGGCTCTCCTACTCGGAACTTCTGGCCAACCTGCTGCAGTGCCGTGAGGGGAACGGCGGTTCTTCCGAAAACTACCATCCCCAGCATTCCCTCTCCCGGGCGCTTGCCTACAGCGTCATCAGGCTGCGCTGGGGAGGGTTAAAGGCTTGGAGGAAGAGCCGCTGCGCGGGACGCGCTTTCCTTAGCTTTCTGGGCACTTCTGAAGACATTACATACCTCGTCAGCCGTGAGGGGAACGGCTCTCCTACCCAGAACTTCTGGCCAACCTGCTGCAGTGCCGTGAGGGGAACGGCGGTTCTTCCGAAAACTACCATCCCCAGCATTCCCTCTCCCGGGCGCTTGCCTACAGCGTCATCAGGCTGCGCCGGGGAGGGTTAAAGGCTTGGAGGAAGAGCCGCAGCGCGGGACGCGCGCGGGCCGCGCCCGGGCGAAGCCCAGGCCAAGGGCGGGCCCGTCCTTGCCCGTCAAAGCCCGGTTAAGGCTGGGCTGGGCCCCTTTTCATCCAGAGGAGAGGTCCCCAGAGACCCGATAATATCCGATATAACTGTTTTGCTGTTATATTGTCCTGGAGACTATGTCAAACAACCAAATGATTAGTGCTATATTTTAATATGAGTATGACTGATGTATGTGTGAGAGTATGATTTGTATTTTTATATGATTAGTCACGAGATCATGTGTTAGGGTGTTTTGGATATCGTTAAATGAAAATATATATGTGATTAAGCAATGATAATAATAGTGAAATTCTTTTAATGAATATTCATAAAATTCAAAAAAATATAAATAAAAACTGTTAATAAATACATGTTTCTTTTTGTTTAATTTTACCTTTTTGATGATGGCAGGTGAGAACTCTTTGTAGTCTCAAATAAAATTATATAGGTCCTGAAAGAGCTTTTCCCTTACTGGGCTGGGCCCACTCCCTAACATTTGTGGTGGGACCTCGCTCTGCCATAGTCCTCCTCGTCGCTGCTGTAAGGGGTTGGCGTCAAGAACTGTGAGTTGCCAGTGGGATACGCTACTATTGTTTTCTTGTGCACCATATCAAGCTTCAGTGCTATACCAATGGAAGGCGGGGTGCTCGCTAACAAGTGTGGCCGTACTTGCCTCAGTAGCATGTCTAAAAGGAGGGCTGGTGACAAGCCGGGGGGGACACTCGACGATTATTTCATAAGAGCAGAGTCAGCATTGAACCTCGAGATTCAAGCGGTGGAACGTAGACTCTCCCTAGATCCCACCAACTCTTCCCTTCCATGCGCCCAGATTCAGACTGGCTCGCCTGCCTCTGATCATTCTAGCCCTATTGATGGTAACACTTCTCCTCCCACACTTACTCCCCCCGTGCAGGAATCTCTGGGTCCTGTTCAGGGTTATGCTTCCACCCAGAGTCCTTCCAGGGTCACAACAAGAGGGAGGATGGCCCATAAAGCTAAAGGTAATACAAAAGTCGTTACTAAAAAACATCCGAGAGGTCAGGGAAAGAGTAAACCTATTGTTGAGTCGCTTCCTTTTAAGCCTAGCGGGCCCCCTGTAGAAGGGTGTGTTTTGGACCTAAACATTATTCCTACTAGCCAGGCCCAGTTACAACCTCTTTTGGATTTACTTCTTGCCGGCCTCAAAGATCATCTATCCTGTCTTCTTGTACCTGTACACCAAAAATTGGATCTTGTAGCCAACAGGTTGGACCAATTGGAAGCTAGATTTTCAGGTAACAAGAGCTTAGTCCCAGGGCCCCCCTTGCCATCGAACGGGGTGTTGTCAGTGGAGGTGCCCAACGAGGCTAGTAGTTCTAGACCATCAAGACCAGTGGGGGCAACGCCTTTGCTACCATCTATAGGGGAAGAGAACGATACCGCCCCAGGTCATGAAGCTGTTACCGACAGGAGTATTAATACTCGTCATGACCTGCAAAGACGCCCCTCTCAAGTTAACAGGGTTGGTACTGAAGGGGTGGGTGCGGGGCTCTCTTCACCCCCCACTAGTCTACATCTTCCGCCCCAAGCCACCCCTTACACGATCATCTTGGCAAATGGTCCACCACTCCTGGACGGATCTTATGAACACTGGTCCAACCTTAAGAATAAATCCCTTCATTATTTGAGTTCCAAAATTGGTAATAGCAAGGCCCTATTTGATGACTTCAATATGGTTAGGCGTATTAATTGGATCGGTCAGTCCCACAAGTCTTTTCCTGGGGATTGTGTTGTGTTAAGCTTCAGGTCACCTGCTCTAGTCAAGTACATACTGGAAGCTGCCCACCACCTCCCCCCTGCCCCTAACACAATTAAGATCCTCCCTTTGGGCTTCTTTTATAGGCCAGGCTTTTTACAATCCTTACGGGATAATTGTAATCTTCCAACATTTCCCGTCAGGTCTGACATGCCCCTTGCGACTTTCAACCGCTTTGATATTCTTTCTACATTGCAGGATAATGATTGACATATGGATGGCTCCCTACGTATCCCAGTGTCTGCTCCAGGGTTGGTGGGTCCTAATTGTCATCTGAGCCACGATATTATGATCAAGACACCCCCCCTAAAGATCGTTCATGTTTGATTATTTCACCTGGTCACATCTTGATACCATCTGTTGAAACGATCGATTCACATCATGTCTCAGGTCAAGCAGTTGAAACCAGGGTCGAGAAGTCTACATTAAAAATGGGCTCCTGGAATATTGCCGGGCTGGGGTCAAGGCTCGAGATCCCTGATTGGGCTGACTTCGTTGACGAGTTTGAAATATGGGCATTTCAGGAGACTTGGGCACTGTCTCCCCACTTTCGTACAGGGTTTTTGAATTTCCACAAACCTGCTGTTAAGAGCCATAGAGGCAGACCCATGGGGGGCTTAACCACCTGGGTCCGTCAATGTGAAGGTGTTACAGTGTCAGAGGTTCCAATTGATAGTTCTGATATTTTGATTATCAGGGTCAAACCTCGTAGCGGCCCCGATTTTCTTATAATTAACATCTATGTAAGAGGTCTCCCGGGAGGCAAGTGCTCTCCCACTTGTCTACTACTGGAGAATTTTCTGGAGACCTCTTCTATGTTCACGTATATGATTGTGGCTGGAGATTTCAATGTTTGTTTTGAGCCATTGGGGGCCGATTGTGGGGACTTCACCGAGGAAGAAGACTCAACCTGGGGTGTTCCCATGCTGGAGCTGGAACCAGTTAACAAATGGTCTCAAGCTGCTCTTTTTATGAAGGGTTTATGTTTAAATCAGGGCATGAGAGCAGTCAACGGGCGAACTAAATCTGACAGGATGGGGAGGTTCACATTTGACAATGGTAGATCAGGGAGCCGAATTGATTATATATTAGCCAGCTTGGATTTGTGGCCACTCATAGACGACATGGTGGTAGTAAGTAGAGTCGAGAGTGACCACAACCCCCTTGCACTGTGTATCAAGGTTAATATTTTTGCAGCCTCCCCTACCCACCCAGACGGCAGTTCCCCTATAGATGTCATCGTTACCAATGATCTTAGAAGGGTGAGATGGCCGAAGATCGCCACTTGTGAATCTTCACGTGTGGCCATCAGGGAATTAATCAACAGTACCCTGGTCACACTTAATCAAATGGAATCCCAAAACTTGATTAAGGATAACATCCGGGATTCCCACAACAAATTCTTTGCGGAGCTCAAATCCTTTTTTGTGAAAAGCCAACCCGCCACTGGTAGGGGTAAAGAGTTGAGACCACGTACGTGGTACAACAAGGATTGCAGAATGGCTCAAAGTGCTCTGAAAGAGGCCATTAAATCAGGCTCTCTTTCTACCATCCAAAAATGTAGACTTGTTTACAAAAACGCCCAATACAAGGCCAAGCAAAATTGGGATGAGGAGCGCTGGAGGGATTTATATCAGGCTTGTCATGATCGCAACATGGTCCAATTCTGGCATCTCCTTAAATGGGGTAGCTCCCCCTCGGATATTCGCCCCTCTAATCAAGTAGAACCACAACAATGGGTAGCGTATTTTGAGGAACAATTTAAGGTTGGTGCTTTAATGGACAGGCAGTTTTCTTGTCCTTTAGTTGTTGAAAATACACTAAAATTCTCCCCTGATGAAGTTAAGTTAGTCCTACGTTCGATCAAGAGTGGTAAAGCCCCAGGACCAGACTGTATCCCTCCCGACCTATTTATTCAGGAGCAAGATGTATGGATTCCATACCTGACCCTCCTGGCTAATGCCCTTGCGGGTGGTGCTGTAGTCCCTGACTCGTGGCAGAGATACTGCCGATATATAAGAAAGGCGATCGCTCTGCCCCGGGTAACTACAGACCCATTAGTCTAATAGACGCAGTACAAAAAATTATTGCCCGCCTTGTACTTGGTCGTATCCAAATTTGGATGTCTGACTTTGATGTGTTGTCTCCTCTTCAGGCAGGGTTTCGTTCACACACTGGGACCCTGGACCAAGTATTCAGGGTAGTACTTCTGTATTGGAAGGTTGTCTTTTTGGGGGGAGGCAAGTTGTATGCAGCCTTTGTAGACTTAAGGTCTGCGTTTGACCTTGTGCCGAGGGACAAGCTATGGAAAGTTCTCTTGGACATGGGCATGCCAAAAGATCTGGTTTCTTTTTTGGTCACCATACATAAAAACACGTACGCCCGTGTCCGATGGGGTAAACCCGGGGAGCTGACCGATAGATTTAAAGTATCCAAAGGTGTACGACAAGGGTGTGTACTCGCACCCACCCTGTTTTCAATATTTATCAATGGGGTTGTAAACTACTTCTTAAATAGCCCTACTGATGCACCTACATTGGCAGGAATGAAGATTCCCCTGCTCATGTTCGCGGATGACACCCTTTTGATCTCGAGGACGAGACAGGGACTGCAGCTGGCCCTGTCTCGCTTCGAGATCTTTTGCCGCGAGCATGAGTTGGAAATAAACGTTGGGAAGACCAAGTTTATGGTTTTTCGCGGCCCCCGGCGGGTTAAGGCGGAGGTGTGTTTGGGTGGTGTCAACTTATCCCAAACGGCAGTGTTTACTTATCTTGGAGTCACTTTTAGCGAGACGTGCAGCTGGTCTCACCAGCTGGATCTTCTCGCGCTCAAGCATGCCCAACTGGGAGGAGCTTTGTTGAAAGAGCACAAACACTCTTTAATAAAACCAATAGCTCCACTCATGAAGATCTACGGCTCCAAGATTTTACCTGCAATTTTATATGGAGCTGAGATCTGGGGTTTTAACAACTTGTCTAAATTGATAACTGCCCAGAATAAATTCCTCCGGACAGCTATTGGGCTTCCTCAATCCACTCCACGCATCCCTCTTTTGTTTGACCTGGGAATTCAGCCTATAGAGGACTGGGCAGGGTATAGACCCCTGGCGTTCTTGCGCCGCTTGTGGACGACCCCCGAACTATCTAACTATGCAAAAGCCCTTCGGGAGATCAAAGGGTTGGAGGGGTCGCATAGGATTCCCTGGTTGTCTAGCATCAAAACCCTATTGTATGATCTCGGGATGCGTGACCTATGGGTTAACCCTGATACAGAAGTTTTCCCGGCAAAAAAGGTGCTTAAGGATGCCTACTGGAATTACATTAAGAACAGGAGATGTGCTTCCCTTACAGGTTCCACGATGACTGTTACTTTCCTAGTTTTTAAGGATGACTCTGTCTATGAAAGTTACTGGGATACTATCTCGAAGTTCCTTGATCGTAAGTTGTATCACCAGTTCAGAGTGGGCGCTCTACCACTGCGAGGACTCACCAAAAGTTGGAGTCCTCTTGGTAGTGATAAATGCCCATTTTGTGTAGACAAGATTGAAACCATGGACCACTTCCTTTTTTGTTGCCCAACTTATCAACTTCCTAGACGTATCTGGCTCCGACCTGCATGCAGACTAATGAGTACCCGCTCTGCACAGGTCGCTAGTAGAATTTTGAAAACTGATACTTCCATTCCTATAGTAATTGGTGTTGCTAAATTTATTAGTTGGGCATGGATCCTTAGGGCTAAGAAACTGAAGCCGTAATCTTTGTTCCCTGCTGCCACACAATAGTATCTACTTTGGTCCTTGGGCTAAACGGCACGTCCCTCTCTGCACTTTATTGTATTTTTTAACATGATGTGATTATTTTTAATCTACTATTTTAAAGGTTTTATAGTCTTTTTTGTATTGTACATGAATTGTATTTTAGTCGAATTGTCTAATATGTGTAGTATGTCTTTTATGATGCAAATCGAATAAAGACCTTTTGACTGACTGACTGATACGGATAGTACAAAAATGGCTATACATCAGCCCATCTAAATTAGGTAGATGAAAATACAAATAATGCGTTGGAACCAATATATACTAAACAATAAATTGAAGGAAAACTTTAATTAATCCTTCCAGCGACATTCATTCTCCAGATTAATCATATACAAATTAATATCATTGACAAAAAGCAGTTCAAGCAAAGTTCTTTTATGTATCTATATGCAAAAAAGTGAAACAAAACTTTTACTATTTAACTATATATACATACATTACAAAACCATTATATACAGTACATAATTTTTAAACAAAAATGTAAATCAAAAATAGGAATATATCCCCTATTCCCTACTACCCTATTGGTAAAGCTGGATACTCTCACAGGGGCATTCCATTTGTCAGAGATAGCCCTAGTCATAAAGACTTATTGAACTGAAGAAGCCCATACTAAATAAAAATTGTTTGGAAAAATAGATAAAAAAGTACTAACATTTTTTATAGAGGGCGGAGTGTTTTCCTCATAGTACTTAGTCTAGGGCTATCTCTGACAAATGGAATGCCCCTGTTAAAAGTGAGAGCATCCAGATTTACCAATAGGGTAGTAGGGAATAGGGGATATATTCCTATTTTTGATTTACATTTTTGTTTAAAAATTATGTACTGTATATAATAGTTTTGTAATATATGTATATATGTATAGTTAAAGTTTTGTTTCACTTTTTTGCATATACATACACCCCTTGAGTATACATCTGAATTGGGTAGACAGACATGTAGGCTTTTCTCCAACGGCTCTTACTCTGTCTAGACATCGGAAGGTTTGGCTTTAGTGGTGAGTACACCCTCTCAAATTTAGATTTGTTGCCTTTCAAGCTGTAAGGGACACAGATTCAGCCAGCGTTTGCTGAGGGTATGCATGTGTAATCGCTAGCACTGAAACTTTACCTTTTAGCTCACCTACCCGAGGAGATTCATTCAAAATTACATAGTGATTTACAACAATCACAGTTTGCCAGCTCATAAATCTTTATCTTGGCTGCATCACACACCAGCCCCCAGTAACCAACTACATACTACCCCAGCAATCTGTACAGCGTGTTTTAGCGGGAGAACCGTCCATCAACACTTTATCTCTAATTTGGCCAAGTTTATTACTAACATCCAACTCCATATTTTCCAACCTTTCTTCAACCCTTTTTAGCCTCTCCATTATTGGTAGTATGAAAGACCTTATAAGATGTTCAATACTTTCCAGGGGATCAGTTAAGTGAACTTTCTAAGGTGGGCTAGGATGGGGAATGCCAGCTTCCAGTGGCTTTAATACAATATTAGAAACAGCCTTAGGAATTGCCACTGGCGATTTATAGATAGAAACATTTTGGTTAGTAGTCTTATTACTTTTCCCCGAGGCAGTGTGATTTGTCCTAAGTCTGCGTACCTCTCCCCCCTTCTTTCTCCTTTTTTTAGGAGGTGGACCAGGAATCTTATGTAACGATAGGTTTCTAGCCCTTCTTTTGGAGATCTCTTTGTTGATCAGTGGAGGAATTGGTATCACTTTTGGGTCAGATAAGGAATCAGACGAGCTAGAGATTGTAATTGAGTGTATATAGTCCAGCGAATTGGGTACAAAAGGTTCAGGGGATAGCTCCCGAAGAAGTGCAGGGACACCGTCTAGGGAGGTCAGTTCATCACCAGAAGGATTTCCGGCTGGCAGGGTAGCTTGTTGTGACAAATCAATTGGTGGCCTATTTTTTAGGTACTCAATCGACTTGCGGCGCTCAACCCTGCGCTCCGCTAGTAAGTCCTCCCTTTCTCGATCCGTGCTAGACTTGCTAAAATAATGGTCCAGAGTGCCCTTAGCCAAACCCCCATTCTTCCCGGGAAATATATGCTCTTGGCTCCCAGCCATAGTTTAATAGTTCAACGACCAGTCACAGCAGCAAACCCAGCTTCCAAGGGGGACAGACAGCAAGGGGTCAGAGGATATGTCCTATATGATTATGCCGAACACACAATCAGGCTAGATACATCCGTTATCTCCAGCAGGGTAAGTGAAACACAGACGGGAGCTGGGACACTTACAGTTCTGTAGCAGATGTCAGAGGGGTTGCCCTGCCCGGCCTTGAACGGTCCTTGACGGGCAAGGACGGGCCCGCCCTTGGCCCGGGCTTTGCCCGGGCACGGCCCGCGCGCGTCCCGCGCTGCGGGTCTTCCTCGGCGGCTTTTAGCCCTCCCCGGCGCTGCCTGATGACGTGGTAGGCAGGCGCCCGGGAGAGGGAGTGCTGGGGGCTGTAGTTTTTTGCGTCTCTCCGCCGTTCCCCTCACGGCACTGCAGCTACCCAGGCACAATTCCAACTTGAAACGCCGTTCCCCTCACGGCTAATGGAGTGATCCGCACCTTTCAAAGTGCCCGACAAAAGCGTCCCCTGCACCACTCGTGTGCAGCACCCTATTTCTCTGCTCCTCTAGCGATTCTCCACCTTAAACTCGGCCCCCCAGTAATGCCCTCCCATGACTCAGCACATAACTTTGCACCAACCCTGCATCTCTCCATAATACAGTCTGAGATCCTTTCTCTGTTTATCTACATCATCAAATTAACGTACCCGTTATATATATCACCACCAGCAATGCACAACACAACCTGTACCTCCATGCCAGACATTACATCAACAAAATGTCCATCCCACAGCAACCTAACCCTTACCAGTTCCTTCAAAACCAACAGCTCTCTCCATAGTCCTAAAACCTCTCAATTACAGCTGCACTCATTTGCCATCATTTATACAACAAACACATCCATAATGCCTAGAAAAACTATCTGTAACACCACTTGAGCCAGTCACTCACTACCCCATTCACCCGGACCCCATTCACAGATTCTCCTAGCTGAACATCTTATGCAGTAATTTATAAAACACTAGAAATACACTCTCCCCTGACAATGCATGCTTGCCTTCAGACAGTACACTATTTATTCACTAGTTGCTCTTTACAATGCTCAAACCTCTAATTACTTAGTACATATCAGCAGTAAGAACCCCATTCATCTGTGCGTTCTTCTGACCTCTCTGCTTAATTTCCTTTTCATCATCTTTTCCATTTTTCCTCCCCCAGTGGTGCTTGCCCATTCTCCATGACCCATTATCCTTCCTCTCCAAAGTCTCCTAATCTCCCTTTTTCTCCTAACTCCCCATGGTCCTCTTCTTCCCCCTCTCCTTTATATCATATTTTCCCCTCCTGTTATTAAATGAGTTGCCTCTTCCACTTTCTCTCCAGTGCCTCTATTTATCTCCAAGACACTCTCAACTTTTCACTCTACTCCTTTTGAGTTACTCAGTAAAGTTAGGCCCTGCACAGCCTTCATCACACTGTCCCCAAGTCTTTATTGCAATAGGTCTGCATCCACAGCCACAGAATGTCCAAGCATTGCAAATTCCAGAAATATTTAGCGCCTCTATCCTCACTCCAGCATCTATTTTTAATTAATTGTTTTATTTATAAAGTTTTATATAGCGCGGACTTGACCTGAGTTGGGTATCGGAGCGCTTTACCCTAGGTTAAATAAAATGAAAATATGACAACCAAGCAACAGATGCGGTCAATATCCGTTGCAAATTGGGAGGTGGTCCATGAGTTAATCACCCAGCCGATGAACGGTTGGGACATTGTGTCAGCTACATTCTATATGCTGAGTCAGAGTGTTCTACTGTAGATATTTGTTCATCAGAAACAGTTTGACTTCTTTTTTTAATATGATGATTGATGGATTCAGTCTAATATCAGGGTAAAGGGAGTTCCAGATTCTGGGGGCCATTACGGAAAAGGTTTGGTTGTAGTTTTTTTTTCTCCAGAGATTTCTGTGGTTTTAACAGTAAGGTGCTGGCACTCCTAGAGGATCTGCAGCCACCGGACACTTCCAGTTTGACAGCTAGGTACTTCTGTATGTTTAAGTGTAGTGCTTCATGTGTCAAGCAAGCAATTTTCAGCTGTATCTTTGCCTCATAAGGGAGTCAGTTTAGTGTCTTCAGATCGGGAGTGATGTGGTTTTTCTTGGATCCAGTGATAAGTCTTGCTGCAGAATTAAGAGATGCCTTTAGTGGCGCCAGTTTGCATCTAGGCAGACCACATGAGGTAGTACTTCCATATTATAACCTGGGGATTACTAGTGCTTGCACAGCTGTTTTGAGGTTGCCGAAGCAGAGTAATGGTTTAATTCTTCTTAGAATGCTGATTAGAAAGTTGGCTTATTTGATGGCTGCGCTGATGTGTTCTTGCATATTGAGATTCTTGTCAAGTGCAATTCCCAGTGATATTGTGATATCGACAACTTGTGGAAGGCAATTGAAGGCTGTTAGAGGTTTCATCCAATCGTTGATGTCGAGGGATCCCTTTGGTGGGGTGATTAAGAGGAATTCCATTTTGAGCGAGTTGAGTTTGAGGTGGTTTCTTGCCATCTAGTTTTTGATTTTTTGAAGAATTGGCTAGGAGCAACCTATTAGTTGCTCCAAGCCTCACCAACTACACTCTTGCCCCCAGCACCCCGCACAGCTCAAGGGTCCACAGCTCAAGGGTCCATATCATTTTTAAACCTGTTAAACCTAGACTTTTCCTACACCCTATGCATGTCCCCAGGAGATTCAGTGGTGGCACCTCGGCCTATCCAGTTGTTCTTGCTCCTCGTCACCCACAACCCATGTCACTCAGATAGACCACAGTACCAGCCATACCAATACCCACCCCTGGATACCTTGCATCTCACAATCACTGTAACCTTTATTTACAGCCTACCATATCCCCGTCACCCAGCCTACTATATCCCCGTCACCTAGAAAACCCTGGCGCCTGCACCGTTTAACCTCTGGCCCAGTACACAATAGCCCTACAGTAATACTCAACCATAGTACTAGAAGCATAGCATCCAACACCACCCAGCAACCTTACACCAAGCATCCCCAGATATTCTGTATTCCTCATCGGGAAAACCCAACTCGTTTGTGGCCGCACTAATACTGCCAACCATACTCAGCCCAAGCACTTGCGGAAGGTCATCATAAAACATAATTTCACCTTGACACACTGTTGTTTCTTGGTTTTGCTTTTAAACAAATTGCTCACTTTGTTAGTCCAATTAGGTCACTAAAATGAATCCAAAACTACAACTCTCAAAATAGTTTGATGTCTTAAATGAAGCCTAGTACTCAACATGAGATGTTACTGTAATATAGTTTAATCTGATAAACCTGATGCAACCTCCATGGTTCTCCTTCCCCCAGCATCACATGCCTCTTAATCACTACATCTCGTCAACCTTCCCCGCACAGAGAACTAGCTCCTATGTATATATTACATGCTTTACTTTCATTTACACTAATCTGCAGTCATTAACAAAACCACTCAATATCCTTTTCAGTATTGCCAGACTCTACTCAAAGCCACTGTGCTTCTTGCTCACTAGGCCATCACCCACTCACATTCACAACACATCCTACTAACACTACTCACCACTCAACATTTTTCTTCTTATTCACTGCTGCTGGTAAATATTAGAGAATCAAGCGGCAACTGTATTTCCATTACCTCAAGAAATTGTCAATCTATGTCGGGCCAGTGGAATTATGCAGCTGAAGAGGACCAAATCATGAGGCATAGTTGACTAAATTATGTGGTAAGAAAAGGCATGTTTTGTAGACTAATGCGGCACATTTTGTGACATTTTTGCATTTATTATTTTTGATATTTCTATCCATTTTGACACTGTCTTAGCAAAGGCTTCACTCCATTAGTACTACTTTAAAACTCAAATACTGCAATAGACTATAGGAAGGTGACCAATCAACCTTCGCGTAAGGACTTCCACTATGCAGCAACAGTACGCCACTGTACACGACTCCACTCTGCCATTTCATTTTTTCCACACTCTAGTCCACTCTTCGCCATTCCACATTACAACACTTGACACCACTAGCTAGTGCACAACATGGCTAAAACACATTGGCAAAGCCAATAGCTCTTGCACAAGTGAATATCATTAAAATTTCATTTCACACACTTATATGTCCAAATGCATTTTCTTTAAAAAAGAAATTAATGTACAAGTCAATGCCATAAACGCCTTGTACAAATATGCGTAGCGAATTGTTTTTCTAAGTTGTAACATTAATAGAGTCTGGTGGACAATGAACACAGGAGGAATTAGAGCAATTACTTTTTTTATCTGACAACTAATTCAATTTTGCACAGTTGTTCATTTTTGGTAGTCTCAAAAACAAACTAAAGTGCTGTCTCCTGTCTTGTCATGGAACAAGTGGGAATGCAGTCAGGTTCTTCACATATCCAATGGCTGTCTCCTCGCAGGTGGGGGGGGTATCTCCTGGTACAATCCTGTATATATCTGGGGCAGCCCCTTTGCGTTGTGCTTCTCCTACAATCTCTTACTCTGGTCTTCTCACATACCACAATCATAACATGCTTACTGACTGTATGACTGAGTTTGTAACAGGCGTATTAGAATCATTGAGTCCCAAGATATGTAACAAATAAAATTTCGTCCAAAAGCCATTGTTGAAAGAAGCCTTATGAAAGCAACCAAATAAATAAAATTACTATAAATTAATCAGAATGAATGCAACTAGTATTCACTTGACATTCACTTTGAATTCTGATAGTCTTACTTAACTCTTGACAGTCATTGCCGTTAGTCTTCAGATACTGCTCACAAAGAATGGCACTAGTCTTCAAGTAGACGTCTCAATAAATGAGACTAGCCTTCATTTTGCTGTTGTAATAGCATAACAGTGTTGCAAATAAACTCTACTATAATATTGCTAAGCTTCAAATACTATTCTTCTGGAATACTACTAGTCTGCTTTTAGCAATCAGTTGAAATGTTCATCATGTATGTGAAGGGTAGTTCAATAGAACTAGTATTCCCTCATTTGCATATTTCGGCTCGTGGGCATACTACATAGTTTTCATGCATACTAAATGAATACTACAATTTAATAGTAAATAAATACCACTTTAAACACTGACATCACACTAAATGAAGAGCTTTCATTTTAGTTAGGATCACTGCAACAGGTGCCTTAACTCCATAAGATATTTTAAAATGCAGCCTTTCTAACCAATTAAGCCAGAACAGAGTTACAGTCACCTTGGTCTTTGTTGTCAATTTCTTTGGGTACAGTTTATTTAAAAATAAATGTCTAAGTCAAATGCCGGCTCTGAAAATCATGCCTTGTGACTCCATTCCCCTTGCCACACCTTGAACCCTATTTATGAGTTTTCGGAGTAAATGTTTTCCAATACCAGCAGTTTGTACAGGGACAGTGAGTACCTGCACCGCCTGTATTTCCGTGTAAAGTACAGTTTTAATAGAGTTGGCGTACATTTTAGGAATTATCACAGTTTGATTGTATATGGCCTCAAGACGCCTCGGAACACTACTTCTTCCCGAATCTCTCACCTCCACTGTCAACGTCCATTCCACCAAGCCATGCACTACTAACCAACTGATTCACAACCCTCGCCGCTGTTTGGACGTAGCAAGGTAAATGTAAATGTCAAGGTACTTATAGAGCGCACTGTCACCAGACGGCCACCTTGCGGTGTCGCCTAAGCGGTTTCCTGGCGCTGATACTCATACCGATGTGGAACCCCTCCTGGCTTTCCCTGTGAAGTGTCCACTCCTGAGCACCCCCAGGGTGAAGCCAGGCATCCTTAGCGCTGTTGGGGCCGGTGTGGAGGCTAAGCAAGCTATTGCCCAGAGTTGCAGCGTGGGGCCCGTGATTAGAATAAGCACCGAGGCGAGAATAGACAGGTCCAAGGAGATTGAGCCAGAGCCCCGCCGAGGTGGGAATCGAACCCTGGTCCCTGGCAAGAACTCTGCTTCAGGGTCTGCCGCTCTAACCATTGAGCCACACTCCTCCTAGTTAGTTGCTTGCGACCAACGGGCAGACTGTAATGCACAGGGTGCTCATGTAAAGCGCTCTGATACGTTCGGGTCAAGTTAGCGCTATATAAGACTGCACACAAAAACTCACCTCCTTCACATGCAGTTCCACGGTGTTTTCGAAGACGTGTGCTACGAGAAGGCTTATGCTGGCGATCAGCAGCAGGACGGACACTGTCCCTGTCGTGTACTGCAGCCAGCGGCCCATGGCTCCTTGGGGACTCCCACCTCGGGCTTCCTCGGCAGCTACAGACGCCTTGCTCGTGTTTTGCCGCCGAGTCCAACCCTCCCTCACTTGCAAAGGCTGTCAGTTTCGTTTCCAATAGAACCAAAAATAAATCCCTCCCAGTAGTGCCTGCTGTCCAGGGCTGTGTTTCGCTTCGGCTTGCTGTTATTGGCGCCGTAAAAATGTGCTACGTTTCCTCGCAGGTCTCGAGGAGAAGCAATAAATGCAGCCTGGGCTGAGGCAAGGGAGCGCAGAAGTGAAAACCGAATCTCATTGCACGCTCTCTGCTGTCGGTCGCAGGACTGTGACGCGAGGGTTGTTGTGAAGTCTGAGCTATTACGCTGCCAGCTGCTCCTTCAGCTGACACTGGCAGGAGCTGCTTACGTCCTCCTTCAATGCACTAGCTCGCCACCCCCGCGTCGGGCGCACCCTTCCGTTTGTCTCTTCTTGCTGTCCTGTTCCTATCGTTCCATGCAGGGATCCGCCATGAACGTGTGGGACCAAAAAGCGTGGCATCTCTATGGCTCCGGTTTTTTAATGACAATTGACAACGGCTGGAATATCGCTATTTAATGTGATGCCGGGGCCTGAACCTTGTTCATGCAGAACAATTGAGCTGCTTGTTATCATTACACGCTCGTTATTCACAGTTCAGCTAATCAGTAATCGGAGGTCTCAATTTTTCAGAATTGTGTATGAGGAAGTGAAATTTATTTTCTGATGACAACAAAGAAAGAAGAGTCACACAACATTTGGTGCTTTTGACAATCTAAAAAGTAACATGCACAGAATGATTTAAAACATCTAATAACCAGTACATATAATGACATAAAATGTATCAGAATTATTCTGGATGGATGATGTGGGTTGGTAGCTGTTCAGATTAATTTGGGAAATAGGGTGACCAACTGGCATGGGTGCAAGTTCAGGACGGTAAGTGTAACAAGCATTTGCAATGCAATAGGTCTCGCATGAGTGAACGTGTGAGCTATTGGCTTTGCTAATGATAATGCAATAGCTCAAACGTTCAGTAATGCAAAAGCGCTTGCATTGCAAGTGGGTTTTTTCTATATATTTATGTTTTAAGCAATTGCGGCACCAGCGCTTATCGCTTAAAAAAGACTTAGGGGTGTGTTAACAGAACCCTAGCAAAGAAGAGCAAATAAAACCGGAAAACAGTGCTGTGCAAAATAGATGTTAGGATACCAAACATCCTAAACTTGGGGGTGGCTATTGGCTGTTATTACACTAAAAGCCACTGTAGACATCGTACAACCACGACTGCAACTTTCTGCCTCACTCTTTCCTGACCCGTTGCCTGTTGTTTTGGGACAACAGCTGACACATTTATATAGAGTATTTTCAGTTTTTTGTAAAGCGCTAAATGTCTTTTTCAAGTCCCTCAAAGTGGTGGATCATTGATGCCGCGTTCGCTGGTGGCAGTGGGAATGTTAAACGTGTTTAGCAGCTTTCATCTGAATTTTGCGATTGCGTTCCTTTTTTAGCACAATCTCAATTTTAACCAGCACACTCTTTTCTAATGATTAGAAGCACACTTAATCATTAGTCACCTTTGTTAAACGCCTCAAGTTTGCACAGTGAACTCATTATTCCCTGGAGAACAACTCAGGACGATCTAAGATGCACACTTCATAGTGCGGTGGTATTAATTGCATCGCTTGCAAGCGGGTGATGCACATAGTCATAATGAATGAAATAAAATATGTATAACTCCGTGAGCTTATGTGAAAGACTAAACAGTCTGAAAAAAAGAGAGGGAGTAACAGAGTGAGAGAGAGAGTGATTGATTACAATATAAAGGAGAATAAGAGAACGTATTTACCCGCCTTTGTTTTTGCCCGAAATCTGCGTGTACCAAACAAACTCTTCCCTCTGAGCCTCCCACTGCCTCGCTGATAAATCAAAGTGCCGACGCTATGCGCTTAAGAAGGACCTCGAGTGCTGCAGGTTTGGAGGTGTCGGTTCCTTAAAACACTGTGACTGGATCCCTGGACAGCGCAATCACTGGCCTGCGCACGCCCAGATGAGTAACTGAACTGGCCCATGGGAAGACTGGCAGCCGCTGACCTGTGGACATTAGAGGGTGCCTGCTGGGCAGGCCCCTGGTGAGGGTGGACGGTCCTGTTGTGGGCGTACTCCATCTGAGTACGAGGGTGAGAGGGGAAACTGTCCTGATGTGATCGTCGGCACAGTACACAAAGTGCAAGGGTTGGCTCACTTGAGTCCCGTTCTGTCCGGTCACTGAGGCTGCTGACCAATGAGGAAGTGCTGCTGGACTGCCTGAGCCATCCTCTCCGCCTGCGGTGTGTGTCGCCCAGAGTTGTCAGGCGGATGATCAAAGGAGGTCCCTGCGTGGGAGACCCCCAGCCCAATGGCCATTTCTGTAGCAGTCTTGGGGCTTACAAAATTAAAGTAAAAGTGCGCATGGTGCGCTGAAAATAAAACAAGCGTGTGACTCTTTGCGGACGTTACGAGAGACAGAAAAAGAATGGCTTTAATAAACAAGAAAGAATGAGTGGTGTGCGGCAAAGCCGCAAAAGCGAAAGCATTTGTAACCTGACACAAGACATATGGCAGGCTGCGCGCGCTGCTGACTTTGGAGCTGGAGAACAGGGTTCGAGCCTCGGCGTGTGCTGCATTATTTAATTATTTAAAAATAAACAGCGATCTTGGAGGGGAGGGTGGGGAGAGATAAATTAAAAAAATAATACACATGGAGGGGGAGACAGATACAATTAAAAAAAAACACGGTTGAGAGCGACAAATGTAGCATCTGAAACCAAATACAACAAACGGTGCGAGAAGGTGGCTCAACAAGAACGCTGCTGTTTTTGGAGCAGGAAAACAGGGTTCGATCCTCAGCATGGGCTGCGTCATTTAAGTGTGATTTTAATATGAATAAATTGAAAGGCGCACGGCCTCCGTATCCACCTCCTTGCTTAGGGAGTGGGAGGGGTCATGGCGACTGGCTGTGTAACAAGAGTAGGCGGCTGGAGCAGCCGAGCCTGCGCGGCTCACTGTACAGGCTGGAAGACCTCAGCATACTGAGAACAACAAGGAGCGAGGGGCGCGAACCCGGCGCCATGGAAAAAAAAAAAGTAGTGCCTACATTTAAAGATGCCTCCCTGCAGCGCAATTTAACAGTAGTTGATCGATGCTGCTTCCGCCAGAAACGGAAGAAAACGGAAATGACGTGACGGACCACCAGCCAACAAAGAGCACGTTAAGAAGAGCAATGACCGATTTCACCAATGGTAAGTGAGGAAGTAAAGAGAAATGCAATGGGTGGAGTTTAACTAGCAATGCTGATTACTTAATGCCTCGTAGAGGCAGCGCATGCGCTGCCCTATGCGAGACCTAAAAATTAAGGACAAAGGGTCAAAATTCAGTACAAACATTCAGGACATAAGGTCAAAATTCAGAAAAATTTCGGGCCAAAAGGTAAGTTTTACAGACAGATCAGAGGAAGTTGTGCAATAGTATGAAAGTAAGTAAATAGACAACCACTTAAGTACAAGTCAAAATAAGTTTATATTAGGTTGAGACAATCGTGCAATTCATGGTTTTTCAGAATGCGCGCAGCTTTGAGCAACTGTGCAGGTTTTTTGTTGTATTTCATATGATGATAATCTATTTATATGATTACTGCACTGGATTGTCCAGTCCGATATTTTGTTTACAACTCATGGTCCTGAGCGGGCATGTTTGGTGAGAGAAGTGGTCTGGAAGATCTGCTCGGATAGTCTTTGTTACATATCTGAGTGCCATTGTGAGATATACAGCGGCACTCACAGGTGAACTAAAGGGAGGATTGCTGTGATGAACCCACTACAGGGAACTCATTATGGGTGTTTCAGAAAGTGGAAATTAAAATATGGAATTTGACTTTGCTTATGGGGGCTTCGCAGAGAGTTGCACTAGCTGACGAAGTCACAAAGGTGCTTTTCCCTGCAGCTTTCTTAAAGAAGACACTGTCGATACACTATTACATCGTTTATTTTTGACGCCTTGCCTATTGCTACAAACACAATATACATCTCAAGCACGGCTCATGGCACTATGAGGCTCTCCCTAAAACCTTACACCTAAAATAAAACATGCAAACATTTACAAGTATTAGTGTAACATTCAAGTAGCAGTTGTGTGTCACTCAAAATGTCATATGCATGATGTATAGTTCCCACACATAAGCACAGAGCAAATACGGAATAGTAACACCTAGGCAAGGGAGTGGCCAGAAAATGTAAATACCTCCTACTTTGAACTAGAGCGCTTATGGCACCAAGAAAGCAAAGTAAGTCATCACAACCCTCCCCAGAAGAGCTATCTTGTCCAAGGATCTAGCCATCCATCCTCCCATCGAAACTCCTCATATCCACCATTTCATATTTACATTCTGTCATCTATTAATTCTTTCATCCATTATTCAGTCGTTCACCATTCATTCTGTCTTTCCATCTGTGTGCCCATCCATATTGAAACCTTTTCAACCATAGGCAAACCTATCCATCATCTATCCTTCCATCCATCATTTCACGCATCCATCCCTCCATCCACCCGTTCACTCATCCATCCATCATCCATCCACCCTTTCACCCAATCCATCCTTTCACTCAACCATCCACTTTTCCAGCCATCCATCTATCCATTCACTCATCCATCCCGACATTTACCCTTTGACCCAAGCCATCCTTTCACTCATCCATCCACTCTTCTATCCATCCACTCACTCATCCATCTAACCATTTACCCTTTCACCCATCCAGCCATCCTTTTACTTACTCATCCATCACCCAGTCACTCCTCCGTCCACCCATTCAACTTTTCACTCATCCATCCATCCTTTCTTCCAGCTCTCCACCCTCCTTTTCACTCATGTATGCATTCTTAAACTCATACATCTTTACATTCTTCTTTTCACTCATCCAGGCACCCACTCGCCAATCATTCATCCATGCTTAAACTCATCCATCCATCCATCCATCTATCCTCCTTTTCTCTCTCCATTCCCCTTTCACCTAGCCAGTCATCCTTCCATCCTCCCTTCACCTATCCAACCACCCATCCACTCATAAATCAATCCATTGACCCTATTACTCATCCATCCTTTCTCTCATCCATCCACCCTTTCACTCATCTATCTATCCTTTTGTCCATCTACCCTCCCTTTCACTCGATCATGCATCCACTTGTCCACCCATCCATCCATTCACTCATCCATCCAACAATTTACCCTTTCACCCACCCAGCCATCCTTCCACTTACTCATCCATCCACCCAGTCACTCATCCATCCTCCCATTCAACTTTTCACTTGTCCATCCTTTCTTTCAGCTCCCCACCCTCCCTTTCACTCATGTATGCATTCTTTCACTCATACATCTTTACATTCTTCTTTTCACTCATACAGGCACCCATTCGCCCATCAATTCTGCCAATCATTTATCCATGCTTTAACTCATCCATCCATCCATCTATCCTCCCTTTCTCTCTCCATTCCCCTTTCACTATCATCCTTCCATCCCCCCTTCACCTATCCACCCACTCATCCACTCATAATTCAGTCCATTGACCCTATCACTCATCCATTCTTTCTCTCATCCATCCACCCTTTCACTCATCTATCCATCCTTTTGTCCAACTACCCTCCCTTTCACTCGTTCATGCATCCACTCATCCACCCATCCATCAATCACTCATCCATCCAACCATTTACCCTTTCACCCATCTAGTCATCCTACCACTTACTCATCCATCCACCCAGTCAATCATCCGTCCACCCATTCAACTTTTCACTCATCCATCCATCCTTTCTTCCAGCTCTCCACCCACCCTTTCACTCAGGTATGCTCCACATTCCAATGTTCCAATGTTATTTATTTCTTCTGCAAACATAAGCAATGTGGAAAAAATAGCAAGCATATTAAAAATTAAAATAAAGGTGTTGCCCAGCAGCCCAGGCACAAAACCCAGGCACAGAAGGGCACCCCTTTTTGGGCTGTTGTGCACATGTGATTTGTCACTTGCTGTGAAGAGAGCCAATGTGGGTTCACTCACTATGTATACGTTCATGTTTATGTTTATTATAAACTTTTGAGAAAGCATGAGTAGGGCCAGACCTAAAGCTAGCGCATCAGTTATCACGCAAGAGACAGCCATGTCCAACAAAGATGTTTACCAACCACAGCGTCCTGCAGAAGCACCAACTTCTCCCCAAATCTTCTGATTGGCCTTTATGCCAATACACTTGAAGAAAGTTAGGGAGCATCCTTCACCCTTCATCAGCGTAACTACTAGCCATTGATAGAATCATTCTAAAGCATCTGTGTATTAAAACAGGTGAGCACGGGGTCAACTGTTCACTGACCGAAAGTGCGGAACAGTTTGGAGGGGCAGGGAAGTATGAATTTACATTTTTTAGAAAATAACCGTCAGGCCACAGATCACGTCAGGCTTAATGTGGTTTGAGTTGATTATAAAGTTATTAAAGCTAAATACATGAGTGCATGATCTTCAAAGGAAAGGTCTGCAGATTCGATACCGAGGAGGCGTGTTGGAGGCAAATCTGGAGGTGGGTGACCGGGTGAATCTGCAGCAGGCACCAATTGTGCAGGAGAAGGGTTTGTCAAATCATTTGATCAGCGCTGCCCCAGCCGCCCTGGAAAGCCAGAGTCTCCTTGTGTGAAACACTGAGCATTAAACGGATTGCTCCAGGGCAATCTTCACAGCATGTGCATAATAAGCGTAATCATGACACAGACAGGAAGAAGGCCAGGGCAGACCAATGGGGGCAAAAGGACAGCTAAACAGAGAACAGGGTGTAACAGCCCAGACTGCCCCATTGTCATTCTGTATGTGGCAATCAGCTGCATACAGAATGACAATGGACGGGTGGGGCTGCTCTTGTGCTTGAGGAGGAGTGCGAGGTGGCCTCATCAGGGGTCTGAGGCTTCTCGCAGGGACCAGTGCTGCTCTCTGTAATGGCCATAATTACGGACAAAAGGCGTCCGTAAAAGGGACCCTCACAGACAACGGACGTGTGGTCCAAATTACGACGGTCCGTGAAATTTACGGACGGTTGGTCACCCTATTGGGAAAGCGTGATCACCCCGCCAACCCAAGTAGTGTAGCAGAGCTTTGATGAGTCCAGAGTGCATGCATGCTAACATTTGGGAAAAGAAAAGAGGTAGATTTAAAAAAACAAATTGGGGAAACTAATTTCACCTTTGACTTGCACTGAAATTGAGATTTTTTTTTAAGTGATAGAAAGCTGAATGCAAGCCGTTTTTGAAAAAAAAAGTAGCAGTAGCTTAGATTTGGCATGTAGGAGATTGAGTCCTCCCATTAACTGAAAACTCTTCTGCAGCCGTTCTCAACCTGTAAAGAGAGGGCTTTTTACATCTTCAGTTGTTGCTCTGGTTTCCCATCTTTGCAATAACCACCCACTTTGGAATCTATATCTTGACCTGGAATAATGGAGGTATGCTGTGCAGGAGCAGGCTCACAACCTGGTCCTTAGGTACATCTGGGGAATACACCACACGTTTTATAAACATATATAAAGCCTCCATCTTGTAAGTGGGCCCAGCAGACACTCCATGAAAGTCTCTCACTTGCAGATTAATCGTGAAGGTGGGTATGTACCCCACTCTAGAAGTTTGGTCATGCAGTTGTTCCAGCACTGAGCCAACCTCTTAGCAATGGTATCCAACGGATCTTTCTTTGTCGACTTAGAGTTGAAGAGAGTTAGCACTTAATTAAACACATCTAATTAACAGTGTAACCCATTTAGCTACACAATAAGAACTAGGAATCAGTAAATAAAGTCAAGGAGTTTTATTATAGGTTAGCAGTTAGGTTAATATAAATGAATCTCAATACTATGTAGTAGAGATGCAGAATAATTAATTAGATAGCCAAACCTCCTAAAGAAGTTCAGACGCATCAGCATGAGACAAACCAGAAATTCAGTCCCAGCAATACAACGAATTAACAGCAGAATATAGTGCTCAGAGAAGAGTCTTCTGTCTTCTCTCTTAAGCATAAGGAATATCTTACTTCATCAAATTTAAAGTCCAAGACTATCAAAAGTGATTTAATCTAAAGGAGTCTAAAAAATTTGGGGAAATGCAGATATAGAGAAAATGTCGGGAGGTGTGCGGGAAGGTGTGAGTCAGCATTTCAGAAGCTTGGTCAAAGCCATCCACTTCAAGACCCCGCTTTACCTCGCTCAGAAATTTGAGCTCTCCTGTGGTACAAGAGCCTGCAGAAGTGCCAGCACCCTCCTACTCAAACCACAAAAATTCAAGAAAAATAAGACGTACAATCGTGCCTTCTCAGGCATGGCGCCGAGGATCTGGAACTCTCTCCTCCCCGAAGTCAGGGTGATCCCTTCCACTGTCCGCTTCAAAATGGAAGTTGAAGGATTCTTGATAAAGAAATATTTCCCTCAGTCCGCCTTCCCCACTTGACCCGGGGTTCTGAGCCGTGGTTTGTAGCCCAGGGTTTTGCTCACGTTACTGTTGGACATTTTTATTAATCTTTTGTACATTTCGCTCTGTTGACTATGTATGTTTGCCTATAGCCTTCCTTGCTCCATTATCTGTAAAGCGCTTCGATACCCTCAGTGGTTGATGTTCGCCCTATATAAAACTTTATAAATAAATAAATAGAGATAGGGAAATAAGTGTTAGCCTAAGACACTTTCAGCAAAGTTTCAGAGGGCTAAGGATAGAGGTCTGTACCTCTCAAAGTCCAAGGAAAAAATGGTAAACATCAACCTGTGAGAGCACCAGTTAATCCCACACAAATCCTCTGGGTTCATACCATCAGGGGTTTAATTGTCTATTCCATTCTCATGTTGCGAGCTGCAACATTAGCAGATTCTCCCAGGCCAGTCCTAAGAACTACATCATCCTTGGGCACCTGCAACAACTTGATACAGTACTTAATAGAGACAGTCAATTAACACTCTGGCTCGCCATGTTCTTTGTCAAGGTCCTCTTCTCAGGCTCTCTTTCGCTAGTACAGTGTCACATCTATTTTTAAACTACTAAACCATGTGAAGATACCTGCAAGAAAAAAGGCACGTGAGCAGAATGGGAAAACTATATTTTATGCAAAAGAAATACAGGCTTACTTGGGTCAATTTAAGCATGTACTTCAATGGTGCACATTAATATGTGTTATTTGTTCACATACACGACAAATAAATGACACGTCAGTACATACATTCAACATTAGATTCACATTCACTTTTTAAGCAAATATAATATAATTTCAAATGCATGAATAAGGTTTGGTTAAGAACTACATTATGAATACTAATGTGAAAATGTTAGTGCACACGTTTACATAAATCTTTCTCGGTTTCTAATATAAGTACATTTTAATAGTGTGAAGATAATTGTATCCCATCTTTAAAGACTATATTTCATTTGAACGAGTGTGAGAAGTTGGCCTGGTATATGCTGGTCACTAGTTAAAGTGGCCACCTTTCATAAGTACAATTCGACTCTTATGGTAGATAGGTTTAAGACAAGCTTTTAAAGAAAGCTATCCTAGTGGTAGCTGTGGAGAGCTGCCTTCAGGCTAAGTCTTTAGAGGAACGTAAAGCAGCTTGTTTTACCTTATAATCTCTTGAATTACTAAATGAAAGGACACCACACAGGTATATATATAAAATATATATGTATTTATTATTAGACACACTCTACTAATCTCTTTATGAGATTAGAAGTCAGGAACATATGCACAAATCAACGTTTCACAACAAGTTAAGCACACATATGTCTGGGGCCCTAGGGGCGTACCAGACCATATACTAAAAAAGAGGTTTAGGAATATTGACTTGTGAGGGGACAAGGCCTTGGGCCTTCAGAAGCGCTGGGGCCTCACTAATCCACCCAAGGCAGGTAAGTAAAGGACCCACGGGAGACACATGCAGTGTGAGAACACAGCCGCGGATCCCAATAGACTTCAATGCAGCAAGTCGCCTTTGGAATTTTACAGTTTTAGGATACTTCGGGAGAGTCTACAGGGTAAGTAGTTCTAGAGCCAACACACACAGGAGCACCGTAGTGCAGGAGTTACCTCACCCAGGAAAGCCAGGTGCATAGGTGTCTTTTGGTGTCGGGTCGCGGCGTCGTTTTCAATGGGAGCCAAAGAAGACTTGCTGCTTGTGAAGACAGAAGAAGTGTCCGGTGGAATACAAGGCTGGATTCAGAAGAAGGAAGACGTGAAAGCAGAGGAGACCGTGTTCAAAGTCACTTGGCAGTGACCCGGGGCAAGGAAGCTGGATGCCCACAGTCGTCGGGGGATTTCAGGTGATCATGGGTGTCTTGACTCTTAAGGCATGAGGTCCAGGAGGCGTGGACGATGACCAGGAGCTGGATTCGGCGTGTCCCACAAAGTCTGCAGCTTACTGCGGTGTCGGTGACCAGATTGGAAAACACACAAGATGATGGACTTAATGTTGCACATTGGCAAAACATTCACCCCCAGTCACAGATCTGGGTTTAATCCATCGTTATTTTGCTCACCACGCCACCCCAGTTCAGACATGGCCATATGCAAATCAGTCTTGACCCTATGCCTCATGGGAACAGTCCAGCCCGAACTGCCAAGCCATGTCTTCCCTGGACCGGAATCAAGCATCCTAGACTGGTGTGAATGTATGACATTGTTCTGCATTCTGTCCATCAACTGTTGTTTTTGCGGTGACCAGATTGGAGCCAATAAGCCTTGGTAACAGCAAGTCTCGTGGAAAGTGTAAAAAGTCAGCGGTGCAGACCAGCAAGGTCTGAGGGACTCACCCAGTGAGGGTAAGTCAGGGCAGGCCTGGAGCGACCAGGGGAGCCCTTTGGTTTTGTAGAAAAGTCTTCTGGGGACCCACAAGCCAACCGGCAAGGGATCGTAAAGATGCCTCGGGAGGATTCACTCAATAGGAGCCCTCGGGACAAGGTAGGCCTCTGATCTTCGGTGGAAATCCTGCTGGAGGCTTGGACCACACGTGGTCCAATGCACAAGTTCGTAGAACATCGTGAAGGGGTTGCACTCGAAAATAGTGCCCGTATCCAGGTATTGCGGTTCCTCATCACTCGTGGGGTCCACTTGCCTCAGCTTCGCTGGAGACTCACGATGGCCTTGGAGAAGTCAGGAAATACACTTCTGGGGCTGCAGGGACTTCGGACTCCGGCGGGAGCGGGAAAGTTTGCGACTGTTGGTTCAAAGTTTTGGTGCCTGCCAAGCAGGGGAGTCACTCCTTGACTCCAAGGGAGATTCTTCAGTCTTCCAAAGGTAGTGGAACGTCGAAGGTCCAGGATTCTTCTTCAGAGCGTCGTCCAGGGATATTTAGTTTGCAATGGCAAGGGTTCCCTAACTTATACTACAAGGAAGGGAGGGAATAGCTCTATGACCCCTCCTATTGGAGGGTCAGGGGAGTGGGTGGCTACACCCACTTCCCTTTGTCCAGTTTCACGCCAGAGCAGGGGCAGGTAGCCCCTGAACCGGTTTGAGCTGGCATATGCACAGGGGAGCCTACTGCTCCCCCAGTGCAGGACTTCAAAGCACTCTAGGAGTGCACCCACCCAGCCCCAATTACACCTCCCTGTGACAGCATGCCTATTGTTGGGCATCCTCCACTGCGAGTTTCGGTCAGCAGCAGGAGGGCAGCCTAATGTCTGTGCTGGTGGCATTCATTTTGTGATGCCAGGGCTCTTGAGGATTTTACCGTGTTTCCACAGTAGGTACATGCCTATCTCTCTAGAAGGGTGGGATCATACTCCCACACCAATTACTGGTGTGGGGGTATGATTCCAAAGCGTTTGACACCAAACACAACATGTTTTGATGCAGCCATCCCAAAGTTAGCATTAATCGCGAGGGTATAATGCACTTAAGAGTATATGGTTTAACCGCATCCACAAACAGCCACAGAGAATGAACTCTGAGAGCTGCAGAGGGGCCCTGTTCTGGCAGAGGCACCCCCCCACATGGAAACCAAGCACCCTGCCCTCAGGATTGATAGGGCCTGCCTTAGGGGTGACTGATAGGTTTAAATGTGTGTGCAGGGAGAGATATAGTGAACCTATATCTCAGTGAGGAGTGCTAGCACTACCTCACCCAGGCTGCAGTAGCAGGCCTGTGGTGTCATAATCAGTCTGCTTCCCAGGGGTGGCATAATACATGCTTCAGCCCTGATAGGCCTGTGAAGTACCTATGCCCTTGGTACCTAAGGTACCATATGCTAGGGGCTCATAAGGTACCACAGTATCCAATCACTAGTGCACCTAATATGCACTTCAAGTTGTTTAGAGAGAACAGAGAGGCTGGGGCCCTGATTAGCAGGGTCCCAGCCAGACTATTGCCAGAAACCAGTGTAAACATCAGAAGAAAAGTGGGGGCATCATAAGGTGCAGATCCTACTCTCCTACACAACCCCCCCCAACGCAGGGACACTAAACTAACCTTGACCAGTTGAGTCTTCGTGTTCTAAGTGGAAATACCTTGAGAGTCCATCTGCATTGGCATGTTGGGTCCCAGATCTATGTTCCACTGTATAGGGAAACGGACCACCTTAAAAGTTTGGGGTTTTCACCTTTCATCTGTTTGAGCCAGAAAGTTGGCAAGATGGCCGCGGGGGAAGGAGCTCTAAGACCAAGCTCCCTGGCACCCGAATCAACACACTGTGTGCCGCCACCCCTACGGCGATCCCCATAACAACAGAGACCCCAAGCCAAAGGGAACGTAAGATTCTCAAAGAACTCACCGCAGGAAACGTTGATCTGCACCTCGCTGCCTTCAGGGTCGGAACAGATGCCCCGGAGGGGAGCGACCGGCGGACTTTTTCCATTGGGCGTCCTGAAGCAACCCAGAACTGCAGACTTCTCAGCGGACGATCGGGAACAATCCCACGCTGGAACCTCCAGTGCTCCGACACTGTGAACACTGCAATACTCAGTAGCAAAGCCCGGGATGCCTGACCCAATGATGGCGGCTCCTCGTGACCAGAATGATACAGTGCGCGGCTCACAATAAAGGCGTGATGGGGCTTTCCTTTGAGCTCAGCCTCGTTTGATCCCCGCAGAGTGCTTCCTTTCACTCCGTGCAGGACTCAACCACAAACTGAAACAGGAAAGAAAACTCCCGATGCCTGTCCCCAAGATGGCGGACCCTTGCGACCGGATACCTCCACCATGCAGCCCACAATTAAAGTGAGGTGAGGTTTCTAAAGACTCCGGTCCCCTATGTTGCCACAAAATGCCCCCTGTCACAATGGCTCATCCAACATCCTCCCCAGTCATGCTGGACTCTGCAACGTTGGGACACGGTCATGTACCCCTGGATGCCTGACCCTAAGATGGCGGCTCCTCGAGACCTGTTAAACTCCAATTCAACTATGGGATGTCACCTACTTTTCTGAACATTGCCTGCTGCTCTGAATATCAGGCTACTTTCACTCCTGGCTTAAATGAACCACGCCTGAAGACGCAGCATGAGGTGATTACATTTAAGGCAAGTCCTGGTCCCTAAGCCCATAATGATGGCCCATTCGGGACACAAAGTGAAGGAGAGTGATGGGCCCACCTGACTACCAACTGATATCTAGACCTTTTTGAAAATCTGAGGTGAAATTACTCTTTGCCAAAATTAAGACATCTGGGGGTGCCACAATTAAAGAATCAACTGGTACCAGTCGATAAGATGTCAGCTCATCGGATCCCAAATAAAGGACAGGTGAATGCCTGATTGACAATCAGCCTGCATTCATTCATTATTAAAGCAAAATACACCTGGAACCTCTATAACTCATTGGCACTCGCAGAAAAACAAAGTGGTGAGATGAAGAGATTATCTACCTCCTCTGAGCCCAGTGACTACACACTGCTGATCTGATTATTGAGCCCGCCGTCTTACAAAAGAAGGAGCTCACATCCAACTGTCTCCTACCTGTCAACCACGACGCTTAGCATTCCCTCCTAGAAAGAGAAGGTGCGCATCACTATCTACCACTAAGTCTTTGAGCGGGATTCCAGTTCCCTACTCCTCCTAGCCCTTCCCTGCCAAGAACAACAAACAGGAGTGATCACTGGAGACTAATCTCCCTGCTAACTGAGACAAAATGATTCCTGCCTCGTTACCCTCCCTCCGATCCTCCGCACCAAAGTGCCTGAAACCACACGGCCCCAACTCCTTCTCCATTACCTTTCCACCTAATCTATCACTCAAAACTAAAAGAAACTTTAAACACAGGTTGATTAGACAACACCCGGAAACTCTTTTTGCTGACATATACCACTGTTCCTCCAAAGGCCAGCAGAAAATGGACCTCATTTTCCACATCCTGAACCCTGTGAAGTGGATCTCCACCCTTAGAAACCACCTTCACATATCCAAAACAATTAGCACCCCTTTCAGCTGTAAAATACGATCACAATCTCTAACCACCATACGCGCAGAGGCAACACCTTTGCGACCATTTACAGCAACGGAACTGTCCTAATTCAAGCCAACAATGACAACCTAGACGCATTTGACTCTCGCTTCCCCTCGCTATGTAACGCCCCCACTCATCCACGCTATCCCCATGCAAGCAACTCCCCCGACAGACTATCCCCTCTGGAAAACTCACTCAACAACCCCAAAACACATAACACGCACTCCAACGTATCACCCTCTGACTCCACCCTCTTCTCCACCGCCACCACCCCTGACTGGCACAATACATACCTCTCTCCCAGACCAAATCTGAGACACCACCCCTGCCTGGCACAATACATACCTCTCTCCCAGACCAAATCTGAGACACTGCTCTGCTGAGATTCTCCAACCCCCTGTTGACCTCCACCTCCGCCCCACACCCCCTCAACTCTTCTCTCAAAAAACAACAGTGAAACCGACCGTCAGTCTATGACTTTGAACCCTCACCTTGCACCGGCACCCAAGAAGCTCCAACCACAATCACAACGTGACTTTCCACACCACATACCCATGGCTATCTTCAGGGACAACAATAACACTGCAAGCCACGCCCCCAAGGACAAGCTCCCTCCCTCCTGGGGCTGGCCAGCCCAAGACTCCCGGATAATAGACTCCCCTACCCCCTACTCCATGAATACGACTAAGAGACTTGCTCTGCTGGAAAGCCAACTAGAAATCGTAATACAAGGTATCAACAAAATCCTATCGAACCGCCCCACACCTCCGGAGCTCACCCAATGCACACACACTACACCCACAGCGGCCAACACCAAACAAATAAACCCCCCTAACGCTCGAAGGCACAGCTGAAACACAACCCCCCTCTTGAACCAACCTCAGAGGCCCAAAAGAGCGAGTGCCGCAATGTCCATGAGAGAGGCGACCGATCTTGCCAACTCCTGCGGCACAGCATCCTCTATTGTCATCCCCAACTCCCAAATCCAGGTTATCACTGGATTTGGAAGAGACAGCGCCCCACCCAGAAAGCAGAGGCCTCCATCCTTTCTTACTAATATCCCCATGGCCCCCCTAACGAAGAAAATTAAAAACAACGGCACGACCAACTGCATGGTCATAATCTGCAGATCAGCTACCAAACACGCAACTCAACTGGCAGAAACCATCCTCACCCACGACATTGACATCACATTCATCACGGAAACTTGGCTGAATGAATCTTCTTCCCCAATCATGGACATGCTTGTGCCCCCGGGTTTCACTATAATCAATAAAGACAGGAAAAACCAGCTAGGCGGGGCTATTGCAATCATCCACAAGAGCAACATCTCTATAACAGAAACAAACTCGTTCAATTACAACTCTTTCGAATACCTAACCTCCACCATTAAAACGATCGACAACAAAATGATATACTGTCACCTCCTCTACCACCCGCCAGGCAACACCCTCTCGTTCTGAGAGCACCTTTCCGACCTGATATCTCACTGCTCACTCTCGGATTCCAACAATATAGTTCTAGGTGACCTCAACCTGCACTGGAATGAGGAAAACAACTCTCTGATCCAATCTCTGATTGATCTACTCTGCAACAACAACCTTACCCAGCATTGTACAAAACATACCCACAACAAAGGATCTATCCTGGATGCTATCATAGCTCATCAGGACTCAGTCATTATCGACCACATCCTTCGCGTTGACTGGTCAGACCACCACATCATTCTTTTCCACATCAACCAAACGATCCAATGCCCTCCTCGTACACCTGTTTCCACCCATTGGATGAGAAATCTCAGACAGATTCCCCTGGCCGACCTGGAAGATAGGGCAAGTTCACTCCTTCCCACCATCCCACATGGCCTTTCCGTAACAGAGCTCACCGCGCATTACAACGTCACAATGACTTCCATACTGGACCAAATAGCTCCCTTGAAACAAAAGAGAGTCAGAAACATTCCATCTAGATCCTGGTTCAACACGGACCTGAACTCCGAAAGAAGACAACTAAGAGCTGCTGAAATAATCTGGCAGAACAATCCGTCCACAATCCACCTCTATCAACTCAAGTCTGAATGTAGCAAATACAAAAAACACATCAAGGAGGAAAAAACGTCCTTCTTCTGTGATGCACTAGACCATGCCAAAAACCGACCCAAAGAACTCTTCAGTATCATTAGACAACAAACATCCAAGCCCATTTCATCCACAAGGCAAGCGTTCAAAGAGTTATGCGATAACTTTGCCAACTTCTTCAATGAGAAAATCACCAAGATAGAGCTCTCAATGGACGACTACCGCCAACCTCCCATCGATAACCAGCTATCCGGAGCAGAAAAGAACAACCCACCCAACCTCCCCCCCAACAAATGGACATCTTTCAACCCCATCTCCGCAGCAACGATCATCGAAATGATTACCAGTTCCAAACCCTCGTCACACATTGGTGACCCTATACCAGCCCAACTGGCGAAAAAGCTTAAACTCACACTGGCACCTCTCTGGACCAGGATTATAAATAGCTCCCTGAGAACCGGAGTCATGCCAGACTCACTCAAAATCGGTCAAGTCACGCCACTACTAAAGAAACCGGGCTCTGACCCAAACGACCTCAATAACTTCAGACCTGTCTCCAATCTCCCGTTCCTAGCGAAAATACTGGAAAGGTGGGTTCTCCTTCAACTCACTCAGCACATCGACAGCAACAACCTACTAGACACTCATCAATCGGGTTTCAGAAAAGGTTGCAGTACAGAGACAGCGATCCTGAATGTCATTGATGATATCTACAAATCTCTAGACACAGACCGATGCAGCATTCTCATACTCCTAGCTCTATAGGCAGCCTTCGACACGGTTGACCACAAACTACTCATCAAGGTACTTCAAGAAAGAGTCGGAGTTGAAGAGGTCGTTTTGCAATGGTTCTCCTCCTTCCTGCAAAACCGCTCTCAACTAATAAAAATCAAAAACTCCATGTCGAACCCACTCCCCATTAACAGGGGTGTTCCTCAAGGATCTGTACTCTCCCCACAACTTTTCAACATTTACATGGAGCCTCTCACCAACATACTCAAAAAAGCCAATATTCCCTTCCACCTCTAGGCGGATGATACATCGATCTATCTAGAAACTTCCTCCATCTGTGACATCCAGAGACTAAACAACACCCTAAAAGAAGTTCAATGCTGGCTATCCCTCAACCACCTGAAACTCAACAATGATAAGACGGAAATCCTTCTCATATCTAATAAAGAACAGATTCCCCAAATCACAGAATGGCTTAAATCTATTGACGCTCTCAAATGCCAGCTCACTCCAGCCGACTCAGTCAAATCACTGGGAATCACTCTGGATCCCAACTTACACATGATCAAACATATCAAGACCACTGCAAAGAGCGCCTTCCTCAACCTAAAACTTCTCTACCAAATAAAACCCTTCATCCCTTCCTATGACCTTAAACAGGCAACTCAAACCCTGGTGTTGTCCAGGTTGGACTACGGGAACGCATGCCTCACAGGCACAGCAAGAGCCCATCTTGCTCCCCTCAGATCAACTCTTAATACAGCAGCCAGGATGGTCACTGGAGTAAAGAAATATGAACACATCTCTCCTGCTCTCAGAGAGCTAAAATGGCTCCCAATCGAAATGCGTGCCAGCTTCAGAACTGTCTGTCTTACACACAAAGCTCTGCACACTGGGAAACCTGCCTACCTGGCCGCCAAACTCATTAAGGCCGGCCAGACAAGAACCCTCAGGAGTACTAACACTCTACTTCTCATCCCCCAAAAACTCGCGAGCAAAAGCCACGATCACGCTCCTTCTCTGGAAACGCTCCCAAAATTTGGAACTCCATTCCAGTCCATATCAGAACCCATCCCCTCCTTCCGAAAATTCAAAAGTCAGCTCAAAGACCTCTACTTCAACCGCACTCTCCCGAATGGTTAACTGGACTCATCGCGTCTCATTGTTTACCAATGTTTTACTGTGTACTCGATTTTTTTCACTATAAATGTTGTAAAGCGCTCTGATACCTCCGGGTCTGGCCAGCGCTATATAAAACTCTTAAATAAAACTCTTAAATAAATAGGAGGGGCTTGTGGTCAGTCTGAACTATGAAGTGAGTGGCAAACAAGTCTGGCCTCAGCTTCTTCAGGGCCCACACCACAGCAAAGGCCTCCCTCTCTATAGGTGACCAACGTTTCTCTCTAGGGGTCAGCCTTCTGCTAATAAAAGCTACTGGCTGGTCTTGACCTTCATCATTCAGTTGAGACAGTACAGCTCCCACACCCAGCTCAGAAGCATCTGTTTGGACAATTAACTTTTTGGTGTAGTCTGGACTCTGTAAGATGGGGGCAGTGCACATGGCCTGCTTTAGGTCTTCAAATGCCTTCTGACAGCTAGCTGTCCACTGAACCTTTTTTGGCATTTTCTTAGAGGTAAGATCATTTAAGGGGGTCACTATAGATCCATATCCCTTAACAAACCTCCTATAGTACCCAGTCAGGCCTAAAAAGGCTCTCACCTGTGTCTGGGTGGTTGGAGCAACCCATTCCATGATGGTTTGGATTTTGCTCTGTAAAGGCTGAACCTGGCCTCCACCTACAAGGTGGCCCAGGTACACAACCTGACTCTGCCCTATCTGGCACTTAGTGGCCTTGATAGTGAGACCTGCTTTTTGCAGAGCCTCCAAAACATTTCTGAGGTGGACCAGGTGATCCTGCCAGGAGGAACTAAAGACAGCAATATCATCTAGATAAGCTGAGCAATAAGTTTCCATCCCTGTCAGAACTTTGTTCACCAACCTCTGAAAAGTGGCAGGTGCATTTTTCAATCCAAAGGGCATCACCACAAAGAGGTAGTGCCCACCAGGGGTCGAAAATGCTGTTTTGGCCTTGGCATCCTCAGCTAACCTGATCTGCCAGTAGCCAGCTGTTAGGTCAAATGTACTAAGATACTTGGCTGAGGCCAAAGTATCAATCAGCTCATCTGCCCTTGGTATGGGATAGGCATCAGTCCTGGTGACTGCATTGGGGCCTCTGTAGTGTACACAAAACCTCATTTCTTTCTTACCACCCTGCGTATGAGGTTTGGGTACTAGGACTTCTGGACTAGCCCAAGGGCTATCTGAAGGCTCAATCACACCTAACTCCAACAATTTCTGGACTTCAGTCCTGATACAGTCCCCGACATGGTTAGGTTACCTGTAGATTTTACTCTCGACAGGCAGACTGTCTCCAGTGTCCACCTCATGGGTGCACCAGGAACTCTGACTAGGGGCAGGCTAAACATATGTCTATACTGCTGCAGAACTTGTCTGCACTCAGTTTGCTGATGGTCAGTGAGGCTGCTTGCCAAAGCAACACCATCTACTGACCCATCATCAGGGTTCTGTGAGAGCAGGTCAGGGAGAGGGTCACTCTCCTCCTCCTGTTCCTCATCAGTTGCCATTAGTAAGCCCATGTCAGCCCTGTCAACATATGGTTTCAGTCTGTTGACATGGAGCACCCTAAGGGGGCTCCTGGGAGTTCCAAGATTCACCAGGTAGGTGACTTCTCCCTTTTGCTCAACAATTGTATGGGGGCCACTCTATTTGTCTTGGAGGGCTGCTGGGGCCACAGGCTCCAACACCCACACTTTCTGTCCTGGCTGGTACACAGTCAGCATAGCCTTTTGGTCATGCCAAGTTTTTTGTAGTTCTTGGCTGGCCTCCAGGTTTTTAGTTGCCTTCTTCATGTATTCGGCCATCCTGGAGCGGAGACCAAGTACATAGTCCATCACATCCTGTTTGGGAGATTTGAGAGGTAACTTCCAGCCCTCCTTCACCAAACATAATGGACCTCGTACAGGATGCCCAACAGAAGTTCAAATGGGCTGCAGCTAACCCCCTTCTGTGGAACCTCTCTGTATGCAAACAGAAGGCAGGGAAGTAAAAGGTCTCATTTTCGCCTAAGCTTTTCTGGGAGGCCTTTAATCATTCCCTTTAGGGTTTTATTAAAACGTTCAACTAACCCATTGCATTGTGGGTGATAGGGAGTAGTGAATTTATAAGTTACACCACACTCCTTCCACATTGCTTTTAGATATCCTGACATGAAGTTGGAACCTCTGTCAGATATGACCTCCTTTGGGAAACCCACTCTGGAGAAAACTCCAATGAGGGCTCTTGCCACCACAGGGGCTGTGGTGGTCCTCAGGGGAATTGCCTCTGGGTACCTGGTGGCATGATCCACTACCACCAGGATAAATCTGTTCCCAGATGCAGTTGGAGGGTCAAGGGGAACAACAATGTCAATCCCTACCCTTTCAAAGGGTACCCCCACCACAGGTAGTGGTATCAGGGAGGCCTTTGTTGAGCCACCTGACTTGCCACTGGCTTGGTAAGTGACACAGGAGCGACAAAACTCCTTGGTGTCCTCTGACTTATGTGGCCAATGAAAATGTGGAACAAGCCTGTCCCAGGTCTTGTTTTGTCCCAAGTGACCTGCTAAAGGGATGTCATGTGCTAGGGTCAAGAGGAACCCCCTAAACTTCTGAGGTATTACCAACCTCCTGGTTGTTCCAGGGGTTGGATCTCTAGCCTCAGAATAACTTTATAGGACCCACTAGCACTCCCAGCAACCTCAGCAGCAGCCTGCTGTCTGAGGGGTTCAAGAGAGGGGCAGCACTGTTGCTCCTTACTCAGATCTTCCCTAGAAGGTCCCCCTGCCCCCAAGAACTCAACCTGATCAGGTTCAAGTCCCTCTGGGGCAGTTCCTTCTTCAGGATCTGTTTCTCCTCCCTCAAGAGGTGAATCTGTGATCTGAGACAGAGGGGAAGGCACTGCCTTAACCCTACTGCTCCTCTTCTTGGGTAGCACCTGGTCCATAGTTTCAGGTCCAGAGCTGGTTCAGTTTGATGCATTTTGGCCTGTGACCTGGTCACAACAAATACCTCTGCATGGATGCCCAACATCTCAGCATGAGTCCATAACCCTACTTCAGACCAGGATGAAGTCTCTAGATCATTGCCCAATAGACATTCGACAGGGAGGTCTGCACTGACTACTACCTTCTTGAGGCCAGTTACCCCTCCCCAGGAGAAATTCACAACTGCCAGACTATGGTTGGTCCTGACATTGCTTGCATTGGTACATTTCATCCAGAATGATCTGCCCAGGGTCCACAAGATCCTCTGCCACCATGGTGACACTAGCACCTGTGTCCCTGAATGCCAAAGTCTGCTTGCCATTTATTACAGGCTGCTGTTTGTATTTGCCCAGATTAATGGGGCTCACTAGGAATGACATATCAATGTCTCCATCACAAATCAGCAATGCCTGAATGGGTACTCTGACTAGGCCAGAGTCCACTTCAGAACCCAGGGTCAACCCTACTACACCCTTATTCTGAGTAGCACCTCCACCAGTTGCTGAACTAGGGGGAACAGTTGCCTTAGGGGCAGGAGTGGTGGTGGTTTGGTCTTTGGACTTCTTACAGTCAGAAGTCCAGTGCCCTTTCTGTTTACAGGAATTGCACCAGGGCTTCTTTCAGCCTTTTCCCTTGTTAGACTGTGAATCCCCACCAGATGCAGATTTTTGGGGCCCTTGTGAAGACTTCTGGTCTTTTGATGTATCCCCACCTTTCTCAGAGCCTTTAGGATCTTGCTTCTTGGTGTTACCCCCTTGTTTCTGGGTTTTCTGCCTCACCCTGGTTCTGACCCATTTGTCTGCCTTCTTTCCCAATTCTTGGGGAGATGTCAGATCAGAGTCCACCAGGTACTGATGCAACAACTGGTTCTGGCAATTATTAAGGATCTCTTCTCTCATCATAATATTATACAATCCCTTAAAATCAGTAACTCTATTACCAACCAGCCAACCCTCCAGAGCCTTGGTTGCACAATCTACAAAGTCAGTCCAGTCCTGATTCTGTGCTTTCTGGGTGTCTCTGAACTTCAACCTGTACTGCTCAGTGGTTAAGCCAAACCCATCTATCAATGCACTCTTCAGGATTTCATAGTCATCAGCATCCTCTTCTCTAACAGTGAGGAGCTTGTCGCTACCTTTATCTGAAAAGGAGAGCCACAAGATTGCTGCCCACTGCTTTTGGGGGACCTGTTGTACTCTACAGGTCCTTTCGATAGCAGTTATCCACTTGTGGATATCATACCCACTCTGGTAGGGAGGAACAACCTTGCTCAGGTCCTATGGTCTGGAATATATTCTCTGCCTCTAGGGACACTGTTGCTGCCACCAGGGGGTTCTAACCCCTCTCTTCTAGAAGCTCTCTGGAGCTCAAAGGCTTCTCTATCTAATGCCAACTGCTTGGTTTTGAGGGAAAATCTTGCTTCCTCATACTGCAGCAGTTTGTACATTCTGTTAGAGGAGGTCTCCCTTCTAGGAAAGTAGGATCTCCTCTGCTGGACAGATTCTCTGCCAGAGTGATAGGAGTGATCAGACTCCCTGGAAAGGGACCTAGGCCTCTCCTCCACTCTGTCAGTTCTCTTAGGGAGAATTCCTCTGTCCTTTTCAGATCCTTGTGGATCTGGCCCTTCAGATCATCTTGATTTTCATCATCTGACCCAGACACTGTAATTGACCCACCCCCTGATTCAGACCTATTAGCTCCTAGAGCTAATCTAAGATCATCTGCTGTCAGCCGATCTATCAGGTGTAGTGTGGAGGGACTCTGTCCTAGCTTCAGGTGCCTTGCAGCACACATGGCTTTCAAGTTAAAGAAAGTCATGTCCTTATATTGAGGCAGGGTGGACCCACTTGCTCCACCTTTTGAGGACATTCTAGTGTTGTGCAGTGTTGTACCACCTACACTAGTTTGTGGCCTACTGATCCTAGCTTGAGCTGTAGAAAGAGTGTGCTATCCCTTGACACACACCTCTAAGTTCAGTAGAACTTATTGATACTAAGCTTGACTTTATATGTACCTTGAGTACCTATAGTGGTTTTCAGTTAGTAATTCAAATAGAGATTTTCTGCTAAAACAATGGCAAGCTGGAATCCCACACGCTGCCCACCAATGTGAGAAGTTGGCCTGGTATATGCTGGTCACTAGTTCAAGTGGCCACCTTGCACCAGTACAATTCGACTCTTATGGTAGATAGGTTTAAGACAACCTTTCAAAGAAAGCTATCCTAGTGGTAGCTGTGGAGAGCAGCCTTCAGGCTAAGTGTTTAGAGGAATGTAAAGCAGCTTGTTTTACCTTATAATCTCTTGAATTACTAAATGAAAGGACACCACACAGGTATGTATATAAAATATAAATGTATTTATTACTAGACACACTCTACTAATCTCTTTATGAGATTAGAAGTCAGGAACATATGCACAAATCAACGTTTCACAACAAGTTAAGCACAAATATGGCTGGGGCCCTAGGGGCGTACCAGACCATATACTAAAAAAGAGGTTTAAGAATATCGACTTGCGAGGGGACAAGGCCTAGGGCCTTCAGAAGCGCTGGGGCCTCACTAATCCACCCAAGGCAGGTAAGTAAAGGACCCACAGGAGACGCATGCAGTGTGAGAACACAGCCGCGAATCCCAAAAGACTTCAATGGAGCAAGTCGCGGTTCGAATTTTAAAGTTTTAGGATACTTCTTGGAGAGTCTACAAGCAAGTCACTTACAGGGTAAGTAGTTCTAGAGCCAACACACACAGGAGCACCATAGTGCAGGAGTTACCTCACCCAGAGAAGCCGGGTGCATAGGTCTCTTTTGGTGTCGGGTCGCTGCGTCGTTTTCAATGAGAGCCAAAGAAGACTTGCTGCTTGTGAAGACAGAAGAAGTGTCCGGTGGAATCCAAGGCTGGATTCAGAAGAAGAAAGACCTGAAAGCAGAGGAGACCTTGTTCAAAGTCACTTGGCAGTGACCCGGGGCAAGGAAGCTGGATGCCCACAGTCGTCGGGTGATTTCAGGTGATCACATGTGTCTTGACTCTTCAGCCACGAGATCCAGGAGGCATCGACGATGACCAGGAGCTGGATTCGGCATGCCCCAGAAAGTCTGCAGCTTACTGCGGTGTCAGTGACCAGATTGGAGCCAACAAGCCTTGGTAACAGCAAGTCTCAAGGAAAGTGTAAAAAGTCAGCGGTGCAGACCAGCAAGGTCTGAGGGACTCACCCAGCGAGGGTAAGTCAGCGCAGACCTGGACCAACCAGTTGAGCCCTTTGGTTTTGTAGAAAAGTCTTCTGGGGACCCACAAGCCAACCAACAAGGGATCATGAAGATGCCTCGGGAGGATTCACTCAACAGAAGCCCACGGTCACTCAGGACAAGGTAGGCCTCTGATCTTCGGTGGAAATCCTGCTGGAGGCTTGGAACACATGTGGTCCAAAACACAAGTTCCTAGAACATCACGAAGGGGTTACACTTGAAAATAGTGCCCGATACCCAGGTATTGCGGTTCCTCATCACTCGTGGGGTCCACTTGCCTCAGCTTCGCTGGGGACTCACGCTGGCCATGAAGAAGTCAGGAAATCTACTTCTGGGGCTGCAGGGACTTCGGACTCCGGCAGGAGCGGGAAAGTTTGCGACTGTTGGTTCAAAGTTTTGGTGCCTGCCAAGCAGGGGAGTCACTCCTTGACTCCAAGGGAGATTCTTCAGTCTTCCAAAGGTAGTGGAACATCGAAGGTCCAGGATTCTTCTTCAGAGGGTCGTCCAGGGATATCTAGTTTGCAATGGCAAGGGTTCCCTAACTTATACTACAAAGAAGGGAGGGACTAGCTCTATGACCCCTCCTATGGGAGGGTCAGGGAAGTGGGTGGCTACACCCACTTCCCATTGTCCAGTTTCATGCCAGAGCAGGGGCAGGTAGCCCCTGAACCGGTTTGAGCTGGCATATGCACAGAGGAGCCTACTGCTCCCCCAGTGCAGGACTTCAAAGCACTCTAGGAGTGCACCCACCCAGCCCCAATACACTAAATCCTGTCTGGGAGGTGGGTACACATCCCTGTGACAGGATGCCTATTGTTGGGCCTCCTCCACTGCGAGTTTCGGTCAGCAGCAGGAGGGCAGCCCAGTGTCTGTGCTGGTGGCATCCATTTTGTGATGCCAGGGCTCATCAGGATTCTACCGTGTTTCCATAGTAGGTACATGTCTATCCCTCTAGAAGGGTGGGATCATACTCCCACACCAGTTACTGGTGTGGGGGTATGATTCCAAAGCATTTGACACCAAACACGACATGTTTTGATGCAGCCATCCCAAAGTTAGCATTAACCGCGAGGTTATAATGCACTTAAGAGTATATGGTTTAACCGCATCCACAAACAGCCGCAGAGAATGGACTCTGAGAGCTGCAGAGGGGCCCTGCTCAGGCAGAGGCACCCCCCACATGGAAACCAAGCACCCTGCCCTCAGGATTGATAGGGCCTGCCTTAGGGGTGACTGATAGGTTTAAATGTGTGTGTACGGAGAGATATAGTGAACCTATATCTCAGTGAGGAGTGCTAGCACTACATCACCCAGGCTGCAGTAGCAGACCTGTGGTGTCATATTTAGTCTGCTTCCCAGGGGTGGCATAATACATGCTTCAGCCCCTGGTAGGCCTGTGAAGTACCTATGCCCTTGGTACCTAAGGTACCATATACTAGGGGCTCATAAGGTACCACAGTATCCAATCACTAGTGCACCTAATATGCACTCCAAGTTGTTTAGAGAGAACAGAGAGGCTGGGGCCCTGATTAGCAGGGTCCCAGCCAGACTATAGCCGGAAACCAGTGTAAACATTAGAAGAAACGTGGAGGTGACATAAGGTGCAGATCCTACTCTCCTAAAATGAGGTTGAGGCACACAGTATACATGAATTTTTTGTTCTACAGTGATCGAACGTCAGTACTGGATTTAAGTGCAACACTTTACATTAATGACATTAGGACACACAAGCATGTAGTGCTAAGTGCATATTTATGATGTGTGAGGTTGGAGCCAAAATTACACTACTGCACACCTCTGTCACAGTCCGGTAAAACATGACTATGCCCCTCAAACCATCATTGGGCTGAACAGCGCAGAATAATATGTTCACTTGTAAGAGCAAAAGGTTGCTTTATTAGGATAGGTATGCAACAGAACTTTTTATCCCTGATGAGGCTTTTCCACTCCCATTGTTGAACCCTTTTTCTGCTATTCGGGGTACTTTGTGCTTAGGCCTCCATAACTTTTTTACCACATAAAGTATCCAAGCCAAATTTGTATCCTTCCTTTCCCAACACCATGGGGATTCTAAAGGTAGGCCAGGGTTTGTGAATTTCCCTGGAGGGGATTGAGAAAATAGCCAAAATATATCTAACCTTGGTGGTCTTTTTTGGTAAGAATGGGCAAAAAGTGGTCTGCAAAAAAAGTGTCTTTTTTTCTACAAATGGCATCAAGAAAAGGTTTGCTGTGCTCAAATCACCATCTTCCCAGCTTTCAGGAACATGCAGAGCTGTATAAAAAACGGGAAATTGTTTACCGCCGTTTTGGCATTTTTTAAAGAGGTAGCTAATTTTTCAGAATCTTTGTACTTTTTACCTACTTCCAGGTTGTGATGGAAACAGGTGTGATACTCGTGTGTGATGCATGAGAATTTTACATTTCTGAAAAGTAGACTTAAGTCTGAATTCAGCAAGCTGACATTTGTATAGATCCCTCAATGTTTTTCCAAAGAAAGTGACTGTTGAATTAAAAAATCAATGCATAATGGATAGGCAAAACAAAGCCATTTGTGAGAACGCTTTCATCTGTAACTTAGTGTCATGATGGTCGATTTACAAATGCATTACACCGGTATATCTGCTAGGCTCTTCTTGTTGCGAGGATATATAGGGTTTGTAGATTCTCAAAGAACTTGAGTTATCCAAATCCAGTGGTGTAACAATACTTGAGGGGGCCTCCCCTCAAAGTACTAGGAAGGGGCCCCAATGCTCTGGACCCAGTCAGAAGCTCTCAGGCCAGGGTCCTGACACCCGTGCACTGTGCCGGAGGGGGCCCCGCACCACAGGGGCTAATGTTACTCCACTGCCCAAATCAATAACTGAGCTGCACCTTACTATGGTTTTCATTGTATACCAAATATTGAGAAAATATAAACAGCAAACAATGAGTGTGAAGGAAACCTATGTATTTCTGAAATATTCACCAGATGCTAAGTTAAGGAGCAGTACTTGTTTGTACATCCCTGAATTTGTGGGTACCCATACAAGCATGTCATTGAGCAGGCATTTTGGAAAATGTCTTCTTTCTTAAACACAGACTTACATTTGGAAGGCACCAATACAAAGAAATACTATTGCCAATAACAAATGTTTACTAGTCTGTAGTGCCACATGTCCCCCATTCCCCAAAGTCTCCGTATAAAGCTGGTGCCTCACTTATGTGAATGGGCCTAGCCCCAGAAACAGGAAAGTGCCAGAAACACAACATGGGCATGTCACCTCTTTCCACTAAAAACTGACCCTTTATTTGCAGATGGGTAGCTGTGGATTTGGGCCCCAGCTCAGCCCGCACCTAGGGAAACCTACCAAATGCACACATTTCTGAAAACTAGTCACCCAAGAGAGTCCACCGTGGCATGACTTGCATAGCTTTCACCAAGTAAATTTACCCAGAAGCCCTTGTAAACTTCATACGTTGATTAATATCACACATTGTCCTCAAATTTCTGTGGCAGAAAGTTCTAGAATCTGGGGTACACTACACATTACCTAACATACAGCATTTCCCTAAGTATGCCAACAAAAATGGTATCTTGCTCATGTGGAAGGGCCTAGCCCCACAACAGGATAGTGCCTAAATCGCTTCATGCACACATCACTTTTTTCCACTGAAAACGGTATCTTTTCTTGCAATTTGGATTGTTGGGTCATAGCTAAGCCGGCACTTAGCGTAGCCTGCCAAACCTATACATTTTTGTAAACTAAAAACCCAAGAGAGTCCAGGGTGGCATAACTTGCTTGGCTCTCCCCAGTTAATTTTCCCTGAAGTCCTTGCAAATCTCAAACTTTGGCTAAAAACACACATTTTCGTCATATTTTTGAGTTGGAAAGGTCTTGAATCTGCTAGGAGCCACAAATTTCTTACCATCCAGCATTCCCCTAAGTATCGCAATACAAATGGTACCTCGCATGTGTGGGTGGACCTAACCACCGCAACAGGATAGGGTTTAAATCGTAACATGGGCACATCACCATTTTCCACTAAAAAACTGCCCTTGTCCTGCAATTTGGATAGCTGTGGATTTTGGATCCTAGCTTAGGCAGCACCTAAAGAAGTCTAACAAACCTGCACATTTCTGAAAACTAGATATCTGAGAGAGTGCAAGGTAGCATGACTTGAGTGGTTCTTTCCAGGTAATTTAAACCAGAAGCCGTTGCAAACCTCAACCTTTGGCCAAAAACACACATTTTCCTCACGTTTCTGTGATGGAAGGTTCTGGAATCTGCAGGAGCCACACATTTCCTACCACCTAGTGTTTCCTACAGGCTCACTATAAAAGTGGCACTTCACTTGTGTGGGTGGGTCTAGCCCCCACAACAGGAAAGGTCATAAAACCTTACATAGATAGGGCACCTTTTCCCACTAAAAATTGATACCTTTTTTAGCAATTTGTATAGCTGTGAATTTTGGGCCCTAGTTCGGCCGGCACATAGGGAAACCTACCAAACCTGCACATTTCTGAAAACTAAAAACTGAAAGATCCCAGGGAAGCATGACTTGCCCGGTTCTTACCAGGCAATTTTCCAAGAAGCCCTTGCAAATCTCAAACTTTGCTTAAAAATACTTATTTTCCTCATATTTCTGAGTTTGAAATTTCTGGAATCTTCTGGAAGCCACACATTTCTTACCACCCAGTGTTCCTCCAGGGCTCCCGCTAAAAATAGTGCCTCACTTGAGTGGGTGGGTCTGCCCCCACAACAGAAAAGGGCCCAAAATGCAACATGGGGACATTGCCTTCTCCCACTGAAACCAACCCTTTTTAGGTTCTGCCCACACAGTGCTTGCAAAATCTCTTTTAAGGAAAAAAATCTTAAAAGGAGCTTAGAGTCTGCCCATTACTTACCTTTATTTACCATTGGCTGCCTCCTACATCACGCTGATTTCCATGCTCCCTGTTGGTCAGCGCCTCCTCTTTGCCTCGGGTTCCTTCTGGGCTTTGCGTCTATGTCCATGCCATGGACCATGGACCAATTACTGCTTCCGGTGGCCAGTGTCCTTCCATTGGCCACAAGCTCGTGCAGGTACTTGTTTTTTTAATTTCTTTTCCGCATAAACTATTTGAAAGTGCATGGTCTGCAGTCCCTCTCATTCACCCCTATCCTCCCCTGGTTTCTGTGCTGTCCGTGGTTTGGTGTATGTGCATAGTATTGCCCTGTTCGAGGTCTGCATGGCCACATCGTGTGGCACCCAAGCAAACTCTGCCGTCTTTACACTCACACAAATACTTACTCTGTGAGTTTGTGTGGCACCCAGGCGCACTGTGCCGCCTTTACACACAGGCACTTTATGTGTCACCCAGACAGGCACTGTCACATTTACTCACACAGCAGCTTCATGTTGTTTATTTTGAACATTATTGACACCACCTGACCATCACTTAATGTTCTCCTCTCCGCTATTTTTGTATGTTATATGCAGCCGTACCGAACTCAATCACACACTCAAGTGTGTATTCACAATTTCATTCCTATCCTTTTGATGGTCTTTGAATGGATGTGAATGTGAGGAGAGGATCTGGTATAAGGGTCAGAGCTGCTGACTTTGGAGCGGGGAAACGGAGTTTTAGTTCTGGCGTTGGCTCAACAGCCTGTGCTTCTGGGCAAAGCCAGTGTTTAATTTGAGTTGGTGGTTTCAGGTGCTCGGCACCGGCATGTAATTGTCAGCACTGGCACTCATGGCAGTCTGCCACATAATGCTGCTGTTTGTGCAATTTAGAGCTGGGCACAACAACAGTTGTTTATGAATTCAATGAACATCAAAAATGAGTAATAAATGCCACACAAGCCATTCTCCTAGTTGTTGGGTTCTGGAATAGTCTGAACTGTCACACTTGTAGGAGTACGATGGTTAGTAGTTGTGTTGGTGCTGTCTTTGGCAGCGCTGGCAGGAGAAATGGGTGGTGCAGGCTGCAGTAGCCCAATGACGACAGTCCTGGCACTTATGATTTTACAGATTAAGAACTGGAAAGCACTTATTGCCCCAACCCTAAAAAATAGAACATTCATGTGTCCTTGTTTTAATGTAAAGCGCTCCAATACCTTGATCGAGTTCGCAGTTTTCAAAACTGTACAAACAAAATGAAGTAAGTTGACGCGATTTTTCCAAAAATCATTCTATTCCACTAGGTATCTTTTCCTGTGAAATTGTGTATATTATGTACTAGCATTCATACCAAGTACTCGGCATGCAGCAACAGTTTTTATATGCCACGACTATGCAATGAATAAAAAAAAGAAAAAATCATGTTCATGTTGATGGCTACTAGGGCACAACATGGGTCTGTTTATTGTAAGTTGTGAAACAGAAAGCAATGCTTAGTTTTGAGATCACAAACTAAAAGAACAATTAGTTAAAATTCATTATAACTCCAATGTCCAGATCTCTAGGAGCAGCAAGAAATGCCTAAGAGCACACTGTTTATTGAAGAACTCTCACTTTAAAGGTGCTGCATCTGTGTTGCATATGTATTTCGGTTGCTTTTATATGTGTTGTTTTTCCGTAGATCTGGAGCACTGAAGATGAATAAAGGACAAACACACGTACATGGTTACTCATGTGGCACCCAGTCGGGCTCTGACACCTTTACACAAGCACACGGTCACCTGATGTGGCTCATAACGTCTGTACTCTTGCTATAGCATCCACTCAGACATAAAGACAAAGAGACGTGTAAAAACAAGCATTGGCATAGCCAATAGGTCTCACTTTTGGGACCTTCTAAGTATTTAGTTATGCAGCACAATATCCTTGGTGCAATCACATCAACTGTTGCATGGCTAAACACTTATAAGCAATACCAAAGGGGATGATGGACGGAGCGTTTGAGCAAATCAAACACTCACCCCAGTCAACTGATCTGGGTTTAATCCATCATCATTCTTTAGCTCACTCCACCACCTCAGTTCAGACATGGCCATATCCAAATCAGTCTGACCCTGTGCCTCATGGGAACAGTCCAGCCCAAACTGCCAAGCCATGTCTTCCCTGGACCAGAAACAAGCATCCTGGGACCGGTTTCGGGTTCATAACCCTCATCAGCCAGGCTATCTTGAATCCAGTGGCAAAGTGAGCAAGGGACCCACGTCTGGGCATACCCTGCCAACTTAGGGCGAACAAAGCAATACCAAAGGGGATGATGGACGGAGCGTTTGAGCAAATCAAACACTCACGCCCAGTCAACTGATCTGGGTTTAATCCATCATCATTCTTTAGCTCACTCCACCACCCCAGTTCAGACATGGCCATATGCAAATCAGTCTGACCCTGTGCCTCATGGGAACAGTCCAGCCCGAACTGCCAAGCCATGTCTTCCCTGGACCAGAAACAAGCATCCTGGGACCGGTTTCAGGTTCATAACCCTCATCAACCAGGCTATCTTGAATCCAGTGGCAAAGTGAGCAAGGGACCCGGGTCTGGGCATACCCTGCCAACTTAGGGCGAACAAAGCAATACAAAAGGGGATGATGGACAGAGCGTTTGAGCAAATCAAACTCTCACCCCCAGTCAACTGATCTGGGTTTAATCCATCATCATTCTTTAGCTCACTCCACCACCCCAGTTCAGACATGGCCAGATGCAAATCAGTCTGACCCTGTGCCTCATGGGAACAGTCTAGCCCGAACTGCCAAGCCATGTCTTCCCTTGACCAGAAACAAGCATCCTGGGACCGGTTTCGGGTTCATAACCCTTATCAGCCGGGCTATCTTGAATCCAGTGGTAAAGTGAGCAAGGGACCCGTGCTCTCCCTGCCACTGGAATCAAGCTATCCTGGCTGAAGAGGAGTGAAACCCCGAAACCGGTCTTAGGATGCTTGGTTCAAGTCCAGGGAGGACCTGGCTTGGCAGTTCGGGCTGGACTGTTCCCATGAGGCACAGGGTCCAGACTGATTTGCATATGGCTGGGTTCAAACTGGAATGGCATGGTGAGCAAAAAAAATGATGGATTTAGGCCCAGATCTATGTAATGGGGTGAATGTATGACATTGTTCTGCATTCTGTCCATCAACTGTTATTTTTGCATTTGTCACCCCAAGTGGGACGGGTATGCTCAGACGTGAGTCCCGTGCTCTCCCTGCCACTGGAATCAAGCTATCCTGGTTGAAGAGGGGTGAAACCCCGAAACCGGTCCTAGGATGCTTGGTTCCAGTCCAGGGATGACCTGGCTTGGCAGTTCGGGCTGGACTGTTCCCATGGGACACAGGGTCAAGACTGATTTGCATATGGCTGGGGTCAAACTGGAATACCATGGTGAGCAAAAAAAACTATGGATTTAGGCCCAGATCTCTGTACTGGGGTGAATGTATGACATTGTTCTGCATTCTGTCCATCAACTGTTGTTTTTGCATTAAACACTTATAAGGTCCCAAAGGCGAGAGTTATTGGCTATGCCAATGCTTGGTGTGGTTGTGTATGTGGTTGTGTGTGTGATTGTGTGTGGTTGTGTGTGGTTGGTTGTGTGTGTTTGTGGTTGTGTGTGTGGTTGTGTGTGTGTGGTTGTGTGTGTGTGGTTGTGTGTGTGGTTGTGTGTGTGGTTGTGTGTGTGGTTGTATGTGTGGGTGCAGGTGCAGTTGTGGGTGTGTGTGTGGATGTGTGGTTGGGTGTGGTTGTGTGTGTGGTTGTGTGTGTGTGGTTGTGTGTGTGTGGTTGTGTGTGTGTGTGTGGTTATGTGTGTGGGTGGTTGTGGTTGTGTGTGTGTGTGTCGTGTGTGTGTGTGGTGTGTGTGTGTGGTGTGTGTGGTTGTGTGTGTGGTTGTGTGGTTGTGTGTGTGGTTGTGTGTGGTTGTGTATGTATGATTGTGTGGTTGTGTGTGTGGTTGTGTGTGTGTGGTTGTGTTTGTGGTTGTGTGTGTGGTTGTGTGCATGGTTGTGTGTGTGTGGTTGTGTGTGTGTGGTATGTGTGGTTGTGTGTGGTGTGTGTGGTTGTGTGGTTTTGTGTGTGGTTGTGTGTGTGGTTGTGTATGTGTGGTTGTGTATGTGGTTGTGTATGGTTGTGGTTGTGTGTGTGGTTGTGTGTGTGTGGTTGTGTGTGTGTGGTTGTGTGTGTGGTTGTATGTGTGGTTATGTGTGTGGTTGTGTGTGTGGTTTTGTGTGGTTGTGTGTGTGGTTGCGTGTGTGGTTGTGTGTGTGGTTGTGTGTGTGTGTGGTTGTGTGTGTGGTAGTGGTTGTGTGTGTGGTTGTGGTTGTGTATGTGTGGTTGTGTGTGTGGTTATGTGTGTGATTGTGTGTGGTTGTGATTGTGTGTGTGGTTGTGATTGTGTGTGTTGTTGTGGTTGTGTGTGGGTGCGGTTGTGGGTGCGGGTCTGGTTGTGGGTGTGGGTGTGGTTGGGTGTGGTTGTGTGTGTGGTTGTGTGTGGTTGGGTGTGTGGTTGTGTGTGTGTGGTTGTGTGTGTGGTTGTGTGTGGTTGTGTATGTGTAGTTGTGTGTGTGTGGTTGTGTGTGTGGTTGTGTGTGTGGTTGTGTGTGTGGTTGTGTGTGGTTGTGTGTGTGGTTGTATGTGTGTAGTTGTGTGTGTGGTTGTGTGTGTGGTTGTGTGTGGTTGTGTGTGTGTGGTTGTGTGTGTGTATCTGTGGTTGTGTGTTTGGTTGTGTGTGTGTGTGGTTGTGTGTGTGGTTTTGTGTGTGGTTGTGTGTGTGGTTGTGGTTGTGTGTGTGTGGTTGTGGTTGTGTGTATGTGGTTGTGGGTGTGGTTGTGTGTGTGTATGGCTGTGGTTGTGTGAGTGTGGTTGTGTGGGTGTATATGTTTGTGTGGTTGTGTATGGTTGTGTGTGTGGTTGGGTGTGGGTGTGTGTGTGGTTGTGGTTGTGTGTGTGGTTGTGTGGTTGTGTGTGGTTGTGTGTGGTTGTGTGTGTGGTTGTGGTGTGTGTGGTTGTGTGTGTGGTTGTGGTTGTGTGTGTGGTTGTGTGGTTGTGTGTGGTTGTGTGTGGTTGTGTGTGTGGTTGTGTGTGTGGTTGTGTGTGTTGTATGTGTGGTTGTGGTTATGTGTGTGGTTGTGGATGTGGTTGTGGGTGTGGTTGGGTGTGGTTATGGTTGTGTGTATGTGGTTGTGTGTGTGGTTGTTTGTGTGGTTGTGTGTGGGGTTGTGGTTGTGTGTGTGTGTGGTTTTGTGTGTGGTTGTGGTTGTGTGTTTGGTTGTGTGTGTGTGGTTGTTTGTGTAGTTGTGTGTGTGTGGTTGTATGTGTGTGGTTATGTGTGTGGTTGTGTGTGTTGTGTGTGTGGTTGTGTGTGTGGTTGTGGGTGTGGTTGTGGTTGTGTGTGGTTGTGGGTGTGGTTGGGTGTGGTTGTGGTTGTGTGTGTGTGGTTGTGGTTGTGGTTGTGTGTGTGTGTGGTTGTTTGTGTGGTTGTGTGTGGGGTTGTGGTTGTGTGTGTGGTTGTGTGTGTGGGTGTGGGTATTTGTGTGTGTGGTTGTGTGTGGTTGTGTGTGTGGTTGTGTGTGTGGGGTTGTGTGTGTAGTTGTGGTTGTGTGTGTGGTTGTTTTGTTGGGTGTGGTTGTTTGTGTGTGGTTGTGTGTGGTTGTGTGTGTGGATGTGGGTGTGGTTGTGTGTGTGGTTGTGGTTGTGTGTATGGTTGTGTGTGTGTGTGGTTGTGTGTGGGGTTGTGTGTGTAGTTGTGTGTGGTTATGTGTGTGGTTGTGTATGTGGTGGTATGTGTGTGTGGTTGTGTGTATGTATGTGGTTGTGTGTGTGTGTGGTTGTATGTGTGGTTGTGTGTGGTTGTGGTTGTGTGTGTGTGGTTGTGTGTGTGTGTGTGGTTGTTTGTGTGGTTGTGCATGTGGTTGTGGTTGTGTGTGTGGTTGTGGTTGTGTGTGTGGTTGTGGTTGTGTGTGTGACAGTAATACTAAAAGCATATCAAAATAAAGGAACACAAACATTGAGTTTGTGGAAAGAGAAAGCACATTGTAAGTCAAAAGGGCGCAGCAAAGCATTTGATGTTTGATGTTCTTTGAACGAGAACATCAAAGGGATGCCGCGAAAGTGATCGCGGGCAAAAGTGAAAGTGATCGCGGGCGCTTACTGAGCATGATGAGGCTTGCCATATGGTGCCTCTGGTCCTATGTGCGCGCCCGTGCACATGCACTGTAGCTCTAGGCTGGCCATGGTAGCATATTTTGAGCCCTCACTGTGTGTGTGGTTGTGTGTGTGGTTTTGTGTGTGGTTGTGTGTGTGGTTGTGGTTGTGTGTGTGTGGTTGTGGTTGTGTGGTTGTGGTTGTGGGTGTGGTTGTGTGTTGGTATGGCTGTGGTTGTGTGGGTGTGGTTGTGTGGGTGTATATGTTTGTGTGGTTGTGTGTGGTTGTGTGTGTGGTTGGGTGTGGGTGTGTGTGTGTGGTTGTGTGTGTGGTTGTGTGGTTGTGTGTGGTTGTGTATGTGGTTGTGGTGTGTGTGGTTGTGTGTGTGTGTGGTTGTTTGTGTGGTTGTGTGGGTGTGGTTATGTGTGTGTGTGGTTGTGTGTGTGGTTGTGTGTGTGGTTGTGGTTATGTGTGTGGTTGTTTGTGTGGTTGTGTGGGTGTGGTTATGTGTGTGTGTGGTTGTGTGTGTGGTTTTGTGTGGTTGTGTGTGTGGTTGTGTGTGTGGTTGTGTGTGTGTGGTTGTGTGTGTATGTGGTTGTGTGTGTGGTAGTGGTTGTGTGTGTGGTTGTCGTTGTGTGTGTGTGGTTGTGTGTGGTTATGTGTGTGATTGTGGTTGTGTGTGGTTGTGATTGTGTGTGTGGTTGTGTGTGGTTGTGATTGTGTGTGTGGTTGTGGTTGTGTGTGTGGTTGTGGTTGTGTGTGGGTGTGGTTGTGGGTGCGGGTCTGGTTGTGGGTGTGGGTGTGGTTGGGTGTGGTTGTGTGTGTGGTTGTGTGTGGTTGGGTGTGGGGTTGTGTGTGTGTGGTTATGTGTGTGGTTGTGTGTGTGTGGTTGTGTGTGTGTGTGGTTGTGTGTGTGGTTGTGTGTGTGGTTGTGTGTGTGTAGTTGTGTGTGGTTGTGTGTGTGGTTGTATGTGTGTAGTTGTGTGTGTGGTTGTGGGTGTGGTTGTGTGTGTGTGGTTGTGTGTGTGTGTCTGTGGTTGTGTGTGTGGTTGTGTGTGTGTGTGTGGTTGTGTGTGTGGTTGTGTGTGTGGTTATGGTTGTGTGTGTGTGGTTGTGGTTGTGTGTATGTGGTTGTGGTTGTGGGTTTGGTTGTGTGTGTGTATGGCTGTGGTTGTGTGGGTGTGGTTGTGTGGGTGTATATGTTTGTGTGGTTGTGTGTGGTTGTGTGTGTGGTTGGGTGTGGGTGTGTATGTGTGTGGTTGTGTGTGTGGTTGTGGTTGTGTGTGTGGTTGTGTGGTTGTGTGGTTGTGTGTGGTTGTGTGTGTGGTTGTGGTGTGTGTGGTTGGGTGTGTGTGTGGTTGTTTGTGTGGTTGTGTGTGTGTGGTTATGTGTGTGTGTGGTTGTGTGTGTGGTTGTGTGTGTTGTGTGTGTGGTTGTGGTTATGTGTGTGGTTGTGGATGTGGTTGTGGGTGTGGTTGTGTGTGGTTATGGTTGTGTGTGTGTGGTTGTGTGTGTGGTTGTTTGTGTGGTTGTGTGTGGGGTTGTGGTTGTGTGTGTGTGGTTTTGTGTGTGGTTGTGGTTGTGTGTTTGGTTGTGTGTGTGTGGTTGTTTGTGTAGTTGTGTGTGTATGGTTGTATGTGTGTGGTTGTGTGTGTGGTTGTGTGTGTTGTGTGTGTGGTTGTGTGTGTGGTTGTGGGTGTGGTTGTGGTTGTGTGTGGTTGTGGGTATGGTAGGGTGTGTGTGGTTGTGGTTGTGTGTGTGACAGTAATACTAAAAGCATATCAAAATAAAGGAACACAAACATTGAGTTTGTGGAAAGAGAAAGCACATTGTAAGTCAAAAGGGCGCAGCAAAGCATTAACACGTTCTTTGATGTTTGATGTTCTTTGAACGAGAACATCAAAGGGATGCCGCGAAAGTGATCGCGGGCAAAAGTGAAAGTGATCGCGGGCGCTTAATGAGCATGATGAGGCTTGCCATATGGTGCCTCTGGTCCTATGTGCGCGCCCGTGCACATGCACTGTAGCTCTAGGCTGGCCATGGTAGCATATTTTGAGCCCTCACTGTGTGTGTGGTTGTGTGTGTAGTTTTGTGTGTGGTTGTGTGTGTGGTTGTGGTTGTGTGTGTGTGGTTGTGGTTGTGTGGTTGTGGGTGTGGTTGTGGGTGTGGTTGTGTGTGGGTATGGCTGTGGTTGTGTGGGTGTGGTTGTGTGGGTGTATATGTTTGTGTGGTTGTGTGTGGTTGTGTGTGTGGTTGGGTGTGGGTGTGGGTGTGTGTGTGTGGTTGTGTGTATGGTTGTGTGGTTGTGTGTGGTTATGTGTGTGGTTGTGGTGTGTGTGGTTGTGTGTGTGTGTGGTTGTTTGTGTGGTTGTGTGTGTGTGGTTATGTGTGTGTGTGGTTGTGTGTGTGGTTGTGTGTGTTGTGTGTGTGGTTGTGGTTATGTGTGTGGTTGTGGATGTGGTTGTGGGTGTGGTTGGGTGTGGTTGTGTGTGTGTGTGGTTGTGTGTGTGGTTGTTTGTGTGGTTGTGTGTGGGGGTGTGGTTGTGTGTGTTGTTGTGTGTGTGTGTGGTTTTGTGTGTGGTTGTGTGTGTGTGTATGGTTGTTTGTGTGGTTGTGTGTGTGTGGTTGTGTGTGTGGTTGTGTGTGTGGTTGTGTGTGTTGTGTGTGTGGTGGTGTGTGTGGTTGTGGGTGTGGTTGTGGTTGTGTGTGGTTGTAGATGTGGTTGGTTGTGGTTGTGGTTGTGTGTATGTGTGGTTGTGGGTGTGGTTGTATGTGTGTGTGGTTGTTTGTGTGGTTGTGTGTGTGGTTGTGTGTGCGGGTGTGTGTGTTTGTGTGTGTGGTTGTTTGTGTGGTTGTGTGTGTGGGGTTGTGTGTATAGTTGTGGTTGTGTGTGTGGTTGTTTTGTTGGGTGTGGTTGTTTGTGTGTGGTTGTGTGTGGTTGTGTGTGTGGATGTGGGTGTGGTTGTGTGGTTGTGTGTGTGGTTGTGTGTATGGTTGTGTGTGTGTGGTTGTGTGTGGGGTTGTGTGTGTAGTTGTGTGTGGTTATGTGTGTGGTTGTGTGTGTGGTTGTGTGTGTGTGTGTGTGTGGTTGTGTGTATGTGTGTGGTTGTGTGGGTGGTTGTGTGTGTGTGTGTGGTTGTGTGTGGTGGTATGTGTGGTTGTGTGTGGTTGTGGTTGTGTGTGTGTGTGGTTGTGGTTGTGTGTGTGTGTGTGGTTGTTTGTGTGGTTGTGCATGTGGTTGTGGTTGTGTGTGTGGTTGTGGTTGTGTGTGTGGTTGTGGTTGTGTGTGTGACAGTAATACTAAAAGCATATCAAAATAAAGGAACACAAACATTGAGCTTGTGGAAAGAGAAAACACATTGTAAGTCAAAATGGCGCAGTAAAGCATTTACACGTTCTTTGATGTTTGATGTTCTTTGAACACATTAAGGCGGAGCTCAGTACTGTTCATCATCTTCCTCATTTCCCATCTGGTTATTTGCAACCAGCTGGTGTTTGCTTTCATTCTCACAGTAAAGAAGGATATGGACCCTCCAGCATTTACTTGTGTGTCAGAAAACAGTCTGAATTCTTCAGGAATGTCATTGTACTCATCAGTTCATTGTTCTTGAGCCTGGTGCAGCAGAGCTGTCTTCTTCTGTAGCAGATGTTGCTACAACTTTGACATATCATCTCCAGGGAGGTCCAGAATCTGGGTGTGTATGGTGACTAGGGAGCAGAGGCCCGCCATCCGGGGATGAGCTGGTTGCAGGCAAACACGTTGTGGTTCTAATCTGTTGAGTTGTATTTTGGCACTAATCCTACGTAGGAACAGGTGGGGATTTCTGGGGTTACCTCTTGGGACAAGTAAAGCATGTCTAAACCTACTGCATGTGATATCAGTGAGCAGACGTAATATGACCTGGTTGATGTCTGGGCACCACTGCCGGTAGAAACCTTGACATTGGATTTGCCCATAATATCTAGAATGAAGAAATTTATATGCAGACAAAGATATACTCAGAGTTCATTATTCTATTTTTGCTGATGCCGAAGAAGATCCAGAAGCACTTGATTTGGACCTATCAGCCTAGCTCTCTGCTCTGTTCTGGGCTTTAATTAAAGTGGAGGACCTTGCAGGGCCTTCTGGTTTCTCAGATTTTTTTTATATCTTGCCTTCGGCTCCTTTCTCCTAACATTCAATAATTTGAGGAGAATTGATTACCCAAGGAAACCTAGTTAGTGTGCCTTCTTTAGTAGTACCCTTATCCTCATTCACATACAATTGAAAAACACCATTGTACCGTGAACAAGGTTCTGGCCCCTCCAACGGCCCTTACCGAAAGGCACATCGGCACTAGATCTTGGTGCAACAGGAATATTTGTTATGGTCCTTAGGAAGCAATTCTGAAGAAGATGCCTCATTCACACAAATATGAATGCAAAAATACAGTGCGTCTCTCATCAAAGTTAACTGCCTCGAGACAAAGTATATACAAGGCCCCGAGTTTGACCGTATGGACCTATGGAAATTGTTTTCTCTATGTGAATTTACTACAGCCCTCTATGACATTTCTGTCCTTATTTCTGTTGTCAATATTGATGCATTCATGAACTTTTAACTTAAAGTGGATTGAAGATAAATGTGTGATGAGTGAGTTTGCTGATTGAGGTCTGAGTGATTTAGCATGAATGTTGTGGAGTGAAAGAGAGAATATTAAGGGGTTATAAAACGAATATAAAAGAAAAAGAAAGGGAGAAAAAGAAAAAAAGAAATTTTTTAATACATGTCTTTGGCACACTTGCCATTATATTAATTAATTATTATACATTGTAGTTTTGATATGATATTTCTATGTTCCAAGAGACCATACAAGGACTAACAATATGATCAAATGTTTATTTCTTTGAATTCTCTGTCCATGCCAGCTTTGGTTAAATCTGATAAAGTATAGCGATATATTCTTGTTTTTATTAGCTTTTGGCAGGAGGCAATTTGTTACCCCCTTAAGGTGGGTTCTTCTTTTCATTGATGTCTGGGCAGCCACAATGGTCATGTGACGATACCATGTGTTATGTAAGAGGTCGCTGTGTAGTGTGTGTGGGATGCTGCTGTTGGGTTTGGTGTAATTATTAGTGACATGGAAGAGGTCCCAACGCAAGTGCTGTGCAAACGCCAGTGTGGACTCCAGTTCACTAGGCAAATTCCATTTACTTACAAAGTTGCGGATGTACACTTCCTGCCCAGGTTGAGGTGTTTGATATGGTAGCTTGGCAGTGTTGCACTTAGAGTTCTGATGGTTGACCTGCTTGGATAGGAACTTAGCGTTTTTGGTTAGTTCAGAGAGATACACATTAAGTTTTTCCCCTAGTGCCTGAGACCTCACCACAGCGCTTAATTTGGTTCATGTTTTTGAAATGGGTGTACGCAATGGCCAGCTTCAATCCATCTGAAGTATGGGAAGACCACTACAATTAGGTAAAAATAGTTAGCAGATCAATCATATCAATAAAGTTGATGTGTAGCACCCTAAAGGGTCCCATTGGTCTGGGTATTGCTGATGACACAACCTTGAGTGTAGGTTTGGGTGAGTATAATTGGCACATGGTGCATCAGTTTAAATACATGGTTACTGCTTCGGTGAGGTTGGGGATGACTTAGTCACTCCAGAGGTCCGCTATCAAGTTGTCTTTACTGTGTGTGTCGGTAAGTGTGATTGCCACAAAGTTATGTTAACTAGGCTCTGCAGCATGATATGTTTCCCTGTGGGTGCGTGTCGGTATATAAGGTCATGTGCAGCCTGTATGCAGCTCCTGGCTACCACTGTTCCTTTTTGCCAGGCAATGTTGTCTCCTGAATCTCCCTCAAGTATAACTCTGCTGTCTCTGTGTACAGCTTGTCTTGTGTTAGTTCTGTCTCGGATGCCTACTGTAAGGGGAGTACATTGTAGGAAGCTGGCTCTGTATATACTATACAAAAGTGAGGTATAGTGTGCACAGAGTCCGGTGGAACCCCAAAGATAGGCAGAGGTAAAGTTAGATAGCACCTCGCTCTCTATTTGTGGTAGTGTGGTTGAGCAGTAAGGCAGTATCACAGGACAGTGTTAAGCATTTGTACACACTCAGTCAGCAAATGAATTCACACACTCAAAGACTGAACTTCAGACCAATTGTTTTAGTATACAAATATTCTTTTAGGTATTTTATTTTCTAGAACCAAGCAAGCCTGGCACAGGTAAGCAATAACTACTTTACAGTAGTAATGTAGTTTGTAAACAGTTTGATTGAAATTGTATATGCACTTTGTTTTGACTTACAGTATGATTTCAGAGAAATGCAATACTTTGTAAATACAGTACATAGACTTGAATAGGCTTTTCAGTAAAATTAAAGGTAAGTTACTTTTGAGATTACTTTTCTTACTCAGAGTAGTATACCTGGATACTACTCTGGTACATTTCCTGTAAACAGGTAAGTGAAATCGTTTTTGTTAGTTATTGCAATTTTAAAGAATGTCTTAAGGTTTTCAAACTCCCCACTTAGGAACTTTTCTAAAAAAAACAGTCAATGTTATCCTATGGAGGAAAATAGTGTTATCGGTTTTGAGGTAAGTATTTGGTAGTGGGAGTTGAGGTTCTGGGGGTAGACTTAGGGGTCTCCCAGGGTCAAGCATGCACTCTAGTTACACCCTCAGTGGCACTAGGGCAGCCGGGTGCAGAGTGCTGAGGCCCAATGTTATCTAATGGGGGATAGGGGGTCTCCAGTTGGTGGCTGCTGGCAAGGTTGTTGGAGCAAAGCTCCTGGACTTTAACTCAGGGCAAATGGGGAAACAAAGGTACTGCAGGCTTGGGGATGAAGGTCTTCTGGGTGTGACCACCACTTCAAGAGGTAAGTTAGGGGTTGGTTAGGCACCATCGGTTTGGGCACCCAAGGCCGTGGGGCGTTGGGTGCAGGGGTGCCTTTTGGGGTCGGATCTTCTTACCAGCTCCTGGTCGCGGTTGGGGGGACCTTCTGGATTTAGGCTGCAGGCATCGCCTTGAGGCAGGTCAGGGGTCACCGGATTTCGGGTCAGGATCACCGGGGCGACCTCCTCGCGGTGTTTGCCCACTTGAGTTCAGGCCTTCGACGGCGGGTGCAGAGTGGGGTGGATTCGTGGTGTCCGGCTGGAGCCAGAGGATGCAGATGAACAAATCTGGTGTTCACGTGAGACAAAGTCTTTGTGGTTGAAGGCAGGCACGTCCTCCGGGGTTTTCAAGGTTGCTGGCTGCAGGACACAACAGGATTTCACAAGAGCAGGCTCAAGGGGGAGACAGGCTGGTAGGGCTGGGGCCAAGTCAGTGGGCGTCTTCCTCTTGTTAGCTTCGGCACATCTGTTCTGTCCTTCTTTTTCTTCTTCTTGTAGTTTCTTCTTGTCTGAGGAAGCAAGGTTCAGGGGTGCCCCTAAATACTAGATTTTGGGGTGTTACAGGTAGGTAAAAGGCAGGAAACAATGGGTCCCTTCCCTGGGAAGGATACACCCTCTATTATGCCACCCTCCAGTGGGAGGGGGGCATGAGACTGTCCCTGGTTGGCTGAGTCCCCCATCTGCAAGATGGCAGGGACTGAGAGTTGTGCTTCACCTCGCCTCCCCCACCTGAGGGGTGGAGTTGGCAGAGGTGGGCACACCTCTCTTCCTCATTTGTTTTTCCCTCCGGTTCTCCCGCCCAAAGTGGGGGTCAGAACCAGTGGGGACCAGTTGCTGAAAGCAGCAAGTGGCCTGGGAAAGCTCACAAAGGCGGCAAGCCTTTGAAGCTTCCCCTTCGTAAACCCTGCACATCCTGGGGGAGGAGGCTTTGCACCTCATCTCAGGATGTGCATTGTTTCAGGCCCCAGAGAGAAGCAGGCTCTTGACCCAGAGTGGGGCGGATTCGTGGTGTACGGCTGGAGCCAGAGGATGCAGATGAACAAATCTGGTGTTCACGTGAGACAAAGTCTTTGTGGATGAAGGCAGGCACGTCCTCCGGGGTTTTCGAGGTTGCTGGCTGCAGGACACACCAGGATTTCGCAGGAGCAGGCTCGAGGGGGAGACAGGCTGGTAGGGCTGGGGCCAAGTCAGTGGGCATCTTCCTCTTGTTAGCTTCGGCACAGCTGTTCTGTCCTTCTTTTTCTTCTTCTTGTAGTTTCTTCTTGTCTGAGGAAGCAAGGTTCAGGGGTGCCCCTAAATGCTATATGTTGGGGCGTTACAGGTAGGTAAAAGGCAGGGAACAACATTTACCAGGGGCTGACCTGTGGCCAGAGATGCCAATTGGGTTTCGGCTTCAATGCAGTTTTTAAGTAAAGAACATAGGCCCTGGGTACCTGATTAGCAGGAGCCAAGGGCACACTCAGTCAAAGCACATCAGTAATTCAGCAAAAAGTGGGGGAAACCATGCAGAATGAGGGCACTTTCTCACATACCTGTGTTTCTTTGATCATTCTGTAAGCTGCCCTTTTTACAAATTGATCAGCTAATGCATTCCCCTGACATATGAAGTCCTTGCCCCCGGTATGAGCGACGCATTTTCCCACTGCCACGCATTTAGGTAGAGTCACCACGTCGATTAGTAATTCTAGGAGGTCCCTGTGTGTGACAGGTGTGTCGTCTGATTTGAGACCTTCCAAGGCTAGTGTGCACTGTGGTGGTGACATAAGCTGAAGCGGAGTACCTGGTTACTGTCTTTCCTGAGCTTTGGATGAGGGCTTCAATTAATGTTGTTAGCTCCACCTCTTGCGCTAAGTGGTGAGGGAGGAGAGTCACCTGCGCGGTGACTTGTAGTGTTTCCGAGGGTGCGTGGCTATGAACCATTAGTTCAGCTGCCCCTGTGTGTCTTGCATATCGCAGAGGATCTATTGATGAACAATGCCTCACTATCTAGGATAGGATCCTCCTCTGCCTGGATATTCCCCTAGGGGTTGTATGTTACACAGTCATGGATCTCCTCCTGAACTTTGGGGCTAGGTTCACTAGATGGCACCGTACTACTTTAAGGGATGGCCTGGAGAGCATTAGTTTGTACCCTGAAAACTGTTGTGTAGTCAGTGTGCTCTTGCTCTTTTGAATAACAACAAATACTGAATGCTCTGCATACAGTGTCAGCGGTGCCTCAATCACAATGGAGGTGTTTTTGTCAACGGCAAAGCCCGCTGCTGCTAATGCCTGCTCGCATGGTAAATGATCCTGCATGACTGAGTCCAAGAGCCCACTGTAATACGCAAAAGATCTGTGCCCCAGGGCATACTGTTGTGTTAGGACGGCTGACATGACTCGCCTATCTCTGTGGCTGAATAAGAAAAATCCCTCTTTATAATCGGGCATCCCTGACCCGGGGAGTGTGTCATCTCTGTTTTGGGCCTGCCCAAGGTTGTGTGCATCTCAGGCATCCATGATAGTTACTTATGGCCAGCTTTCACCTTTTTCATGGCCTAGATAAAGAGACAGCAAGCTTGCTGTAGTCTAGGACCCTCTGCCGGACATAGTTGCATAATCCTTTAAACTTTAGCATACCCTTTTTAGGTCTCGCTGAGCCAGCGCATGCCCTGCTCTGTGAGAAATTTAGTCTGTGGGTTTTCAAAGTGCTGCCACAGGCTTTTGGTGGCCTAGCGCTTGTGTTCACGCGAGCGTGCACGCGTGCAGCCACCATGTGGGTTTCTGTCAAGGCTCATTAAGCCTTGCGTGCCTCAATGAGCTTTCACTTTCGTGATTGTTTTTCTTCATGTTTAAAAGCCGCTTTCAGTAGGCTCCTTTTTAGAATCTTGGCATTCCACGCTTTTATGCCTGATTCCAATTAACATTTGAACAGCCCCAATTTTTTTCTTTTTTACTCATACAAAAGTATTTATTTTTTAATACATCACTTTAAGTAGGGCTGTTGTCAGACTGAATTTAGAGTTAATTTTTGATTTTTTTTCTGCATTGTGTTTGCTTTTCTTAGGCAACTCAAAAGAGGAAATAGTCTGTAGTATATGCCGTGAGTTGAAAAGACATGATAAAATAACACGAAGAGAAACAATTGTATTATGGATTTTATCGTAATGAACTAAAGTATGTTAGATTTAGCAACATTATATTTTTTCTTAGATTGCATATTTACATACAATATTAGTCGAGTTAGAAGAGCTCTTGCACACTCCAGGGTTCGGTGTCTAAGTGATCACACTATTTATTTTTCTGCCCCTAACGATGTTGCTTTTTCTGCTGGTTCTTCTCTCAACATCAAGCACCAAACCCCTCTGTGAGCACAATAAAACTGCATAGGGCTCCTGTTTGCAGAGTTCCAAACCCTCACCCCTCCCGCCTACTCATGCAAACACAGCTGCTTCTCAGAAGCTTTTAAGCAGTGATACAGTTACCATGCCACCTTGCCTAAACAAGCATTGGTATAGCCAATAGGTCTCGCCTTTGGGACCATATGTGTTTAGCCATGCAACTGTTGATTTTGCACCAAGGATATTGTGCTGCATAATTAAATACTTAAAAGGTACCAAAGGCGAGACCTATTGGCTATGCCAGTGCTTGTTTGGTTTTGGTGGTGGCATAGCCCTGATAGAATCTGCATTTTCCGGCATGATCTGCTGACTGGCTGCTGAGATTAGTTGACCCAAATAACTAATGTCCTGTTGTATATAGTGCAACTTCCCCTTTTCCACTTTGTACCCTCTCTCAGCAAGTGCAGTCAGCAGGGCTATCATGTCCTGGTGACATATGTTCTCAGAGTGACTGCATATCAAGATGTCATCAGCGTACTGTATCAGGGTGCTGTTAGATTGGAAGTTAGCAAGGTCCTTCCTCAGTATTCTGTTGCAGATACTGGGGGACTCACAGTACCCTTGCGGTAGTCTCTGGTATAGCAGCTTAACCTCTGGGAAGTGAACTTAGTCAGTTACTGACTGTCGGGTGTAGCAGAATGCTAAAGAATGCATTCTTTATGTCTATGACAGAGAAATAGCTGGCGTCTGTGGATATGTTAGTTAATATGATATAAGGGTCCTGCACTACAGGGAATTCTGGGCCCACAATGTCATTGAGGAGGATGCAGGTCCTGCACCAGGCACCAGGTCTCTCCCTCACTCTTTTTGACTGGGAAGATCAGTGTATTGCACACGGAGATCCCCATGTGGAGGACCTCCTGATCTACTATTGCTTAGATCATGGGTGCTATACCTTCATCAGCTTCCTTGGAAAGCTTCCTTGGAAAGCGGCCAGAAGGCCCCTTCCTGCAGTGTTATCCTAATGGTTTTGGTGGTATTGATGAGCTCCATGTAATAAAGTCCTTTCGCCCATAACTGTTGCGGGACTGCTGACAGGTCTTGTTCCTGCCATGCTGTCAGTACCACTTTGGAAACCGGGCCGCATTCCGTAGTTCCACCCTAACCTTCACTGAATTGGCGAAGATGATTTCTGAGGCCCCTGGGCACTCACCGAACAGCTGGTCATCAGTTACCTCCCATATACTGAGACCAGGCATAACGAAGGTGACACATGCCCACATTGCGTTCGCTTGGTCGGTGGTCTGCAGGGCCCTATACTTGGCCACACCTCAACAGCCGCAAAGCAAAACAGCACCTCCTCTTAGGGTTCCATATCATGGTGGCCCTCCTGGCGGAAAACGAATTTGCGGTGCAGCTGTAGCTTCTGACCCACAGTTCTGGTGAGTTAGCAATGATTGTGAAGATAGCATTAGTGAAGGCTGGAAGATCGGCGGGTGTCGCTCTTATCGACCTGCCTGTGCAATGTGGGCGGGTCAAAGACATGAGTCTTAATTGGGCAACTCCAGGGTTTAAGCAAATCATTGTACCTTCTTCTGAGAAATGAATGCCCATGTTTAGTTTGTCCATTAAGGGGCCGATTACGATGCTGTCGGAAAAGGCTCCAACCCTCAGTCGGAGCCTTTTCCGACCGCATCGCAATATGCCAGTCGGATTCCTTACTGACCGCCTCATTACAATGGAGGAAGTAGGAAAGGAATCCAACTGGTAATTCCGGCTGGCTTCCGACGAGCTTGAGCCCATCGGCCTGTTGGAATGCGGCCAGTAATCCCAAGGGTGGCTCTTTGCCACCCTAGGGATTACGATGTTAGGTTTCAGCAGACTTTCCATGCCGGCCTTTCCGACACAGAAAGTCTGTTGGCAGCCGCATTTGGGGACCCCCAGAAAGGCCCCTTTGGTGCATGGCCTCCGGTTGGAGGCTGATGGGGCAACTTTGGTGCCGCCCTGTTGATCCATGCACAAGGTGCCTGCCAGAGGGTGCAAGAATGAACAAAACCTCCAATTATACAATGGGAGCATGCATTTCGGCCGGTTTACAACCGAAATACATGCTTCCATTGTAAAATGTAGGTATGTGACCAAACAGTGTTCCATTTGTAGCAATACTTGCTACGTTTTTTAGCCTGTGTGGGGAACCTAGTTTGCATGTGCTTTAGCAGCGACTCCATGATAAGTTGGGAACTTTTTGAAGGGACGGATACACGCGAGCTTCTCAGTATTAAGTGATCTTAGGTCTTAGGTTCTACTGTGGTCATAGGAAAAATAAATATATATATATATATATTCACTGAAAAAACCATAGGTTTCACACACGTTATAGTTAGGAATTAGCATTTAAAAAACCTTGCAAATTCACTTAAAAACCATAGGTTTCACACATGTTATAGTTAGCTGTACATTTCACTCGTAAAAAACCAATGAAATTCCACGTTATAGTTAGATCAGGTAACTATAACTTGCGCGCCCACAATAAACTGCTGATGACGTCACATATTACATCACTCATGACATGGTCAGTGACATCACTCTTCACATCAATGATGACATCTGAAATGACACATTGTGGATTGCGGTCGCGCAAGTTATAGTTACCTGATCTAACTATAACGTGGAATTTCATTGGTTTTTTACGAGTGAAATGTACAGCTAACTATAACATGTGTGAAACCTATGGTTTTTTAAGTGAATTTGCAAGGTTTTTTAAATGCTAATTCCTAACTATAACGTGTGTGAAACCTATGGTTTTTTCAGTGAATTTGTACGGTTTTTTAAATGCTAAGTTATGTATTTATTTTTTATTTTTTTTTCTGGTTTTTCACCCTGCGCACACCCTGCGCGCACGGTGCGCTTCGCGCACCGTGCGCGCGCTGTGGGCACTCGGTGCGCTTCGCTCATCGAGCGCCAATGTTGCGCAGTTCATACCGTGCGCGCCTCGCCTTTTTTTACACAGTAACAATTTTTTTTTCTCCCTTGCGGGTCCTTCAATTTATTTAATAAATGTGATTGTTATTTCGTTTTTTTTTTTTTTTTTTTGTTTTGCCGTGCGCGTACGGTAAGCTTACCGTACGCGCACTCCGCGATTTTTTTTAAAAATTATTAAATGTATTTTTCGTACTTTTTGGTCCTTCGTGGACCCCCTGACAAATGCTAGGGGGTCTGCAACTCTCTTCGTTGCCCCCTTTTCACGTTATCCACCTTTGTTTTTCAGTGCGAGAGACAGAAAATGGCGGCCGACACTTTCTGATTTCGACCGATTCGAGTGTTTACAGTCATGTAACCACCAATCAGAATTGAGCTCGCGCACGGCACCGTACGCGTACGGTAAGCTTACCGTAAGCGCACGGAGCGCGCTTACAGATATATATATTGATTTAAATGCTATTTTCTCAGGACCTACTGAACAGATTTACACCAGACCTGCAAAAGGCACATCTCTGACCTGAGGACTACCTCTCTGCCAAATTGCAAGTAATTCTGTTCAGCCGTTCGGGCTGTAGCTCGGACTAAAGGTCCTATGGGAAAATGCATGGGGAAAACGCGTTTTGGGACCCCCCTTTTTTCTCAGCCCCCGCTTGACGAATTCCCCCGAGACTTTCAGGGTAGGAGCGGAGCGGAGCGCCCCACCTATTTTAAAAATTTCGCGAGGATTCGTCAACCGGCGCCAAAGTTATTCCAAATAGAATGTTGCGGATTTCCTATGGAAACACGGTCCTAACTATAACTATCTACTGGCGACCGCCAGTAGATAATATATATATATGTATATATATATATATGTATATATATATATATATATATATATATATATATATATATATATTCACTTAAAAAGCCATAGGTTTCACACATGTTATAGTTAGCTGGACATTTCACTCGTAAAAAACCAATGAAATTCCCCCGTTATAGTTAGTGCAGGCAACTATAACTCACGCGACCGCAATCCTCTGCTGATGACGTCAGATATTATATCACTGTATTTAGACACTTATTTACCCATGTCTTCTTCCATTAATCTTTAGCTATACATATATTACAAATATTTATTTTTCATAAAGACACATATGTCATCAGTGATGTAATATCTGACGTAATCAGCAGAGGATTGCGGTCGCGTGAGTTATAGTTGCCTGCACTAACTATAACGGGGGAATTTCATTGGTTTTTTACGAGTGAAATGTCCAGCTAACTATAACATGTGTGAAACCTATGTTTTTTTAAGTGAATTTGCAAGGTTTTTTAAATGCTAATTCGTAACTATAACGTGTGTGAAACCTATGGTTTTTTCAGTGAATTTGTACGTTTTTTTAAATGCTAAGTTATTTATTTAATAAATTTTTTTTTTCAAGTTTTTCACCGTGCGCGCACCGTGATTTTTTTTAAATCGCGAGGTGCGCGCACCGTGCGCGCATGGTGCACTTCGCGCACCGTGCGCGCGCTGTGGGGGCTCAGCGCACCGAGCCCCCACGATTCGCAGTGCGTGCTGTGCGCGCACGGTGCACGCACCTCGCGATTTAATAAAAGAAAAAAAAAATTGTTTTTTTCTCCCTTGGGGGTCCTTCTGTGACCCCCTGACCAAGGCTAGTGGGTCAGGAACTGTCCACTCTGCCCCCTTTTCACGTTCTCCACCTTTTTTTTCACCCCCTCAGACTGCGAGAGACAAAATGGCGGCCGACACTTCCTGGTTTCGACCGATTTGAATGTTTACCGACATCTAACAACCAATCAGAATTGTGCTTGCGCACGGCAGGGTGCGCGCGTATAGATATTGATATGCTTTTAAATGCTATTTTCTCAGGAAATACTGAACAGATTTACACCAGACCTGCAAAAGGCACTTCCTGACCTTATGGCTACCTCTCTGCCAAATTTCACGTAATTCTGTTCAGCCGTTCGGGCTGTAGCTGTGACTAAAAGTCCTATGGAAAAATGCATGGGGAAAACGCGTTTTGGGACACCCCCTTTTTCTCGGCCCCAGCTTGACGAATCACCCCGAGACTTTCAGGGTAGGACCTGAGCGGAGCGCCCCATTAGTTTTGAAAATTTCGCGAGGATTCGTCAACCGGCGCCAAAGTTATTCAAAATAGAATTTTGAGATTTCCTATGGAAACTAGGTTGTAACTATAACTATCTACTGGCGACCGCCAGTAGATTATATATATATATATATATATATATATATATATATATATATATATATATATATATATATATATTAACTGAAAAAACCATAGTTTTCAGGGGTGTTATAGTTAGCTGGACTTTTCACTTGTACAAAACCATTGAAATTCCCCCGTTATAGTTAGTTCAGCTAACTATAACTCGCGCGCCCGCAATGCACTGCTGATGACGTCACATATTACATCACTCATGACATGGTCAGTGACATCACTGATGACATCTCAAATGACATCACTGATGACATCATCCAGTGAATGTGTGTTTTTCTGAAAATTAAATATGTTTTATTTATGTATATCTCAAGGTCGATGGAAGAATAAATGGGTATATAAGTGTCTAAATGGATGATTTGTTTTTGAAAAATTGATTGTGTAACTGACTGATTAAGTGTATCATAGTGAATACATGGCTTAGTGAGTAATGTTTAAATATGTAAATATCTGTATCAGTCTCTCACTTTGTGTATAAGTGGCTGCATGGGTTGGTGAGTAGCTACATGGGTGTCTATATAGGTTATTAGTTGTTTTTTTGAGTATCAGTCTGAGTGTCTGCATGGTTCGGTGGGGGGTATTACGTAGTGCATAGGTGCATGAATGAGTGACTCACTCTTTGTATGTGTTGAAGACAGCATGTGTGCAGGACTGTATGGGTGGATGAGTGTGTGTATGGGTGTGTTAGTGAGTGAATGACCGTCTCAATAGTGTCTTTATGAGTAACTACATATGTTTTAAACTAGTATATGTGACTATTGGTGTATATAAGTGAGTATATGTGAGAGTGAGAGATTGAAAGAGTTCCTGTATGAATAAGTATGTGTTTCTATAAGTGATTCTTTAAAAGACTAAGTATGTGTAAGTTTCCGTAGAAGTAAGTGTGGTGGTGTGTGTATAACTGTATATGCAAATAAATGTATGTTTGATTCTTTATTAGCATGAGTGACTATGTGTGTGAGTAACTCTATGGATGAGTGGCATTGTGTAACAGGATGTATAGGTGTATGAGTACATATGATGAGTGAATACATGTATGAGTGACTGTATAGGACTGTTGGTGAATGAGTGGATGTGTATGTGGATCTTAGAATTACTGAAGAGGTTGTTGTAACTGGTATTGGTATGTCCATTGTTTTGAAAAGTTTAGTCTCTATTTTTGAATGTGTGTATCAAAGGTTATATTAGGGTGAGAGGAGGTCTGCCACACTATCACAAGGATGATGTCATCAGTGATGTCATTTGAGATGTCATCAGTGATGTCATGAGTGATGTCACTGACCATGTCATGGGTGATGTAATATGTGACGTCATCAGCAGTGCATTGCGGGCGCGCGAGTTATAGTTAGCTGAACTAACTATAACGGGGGAATTTCAATGGTTTTGTACAAGTGAAAAGTCCAGCTAACTATAACACCCCTGAAACCTATGGTTTTTTCAGTGAATTTCTGAGGTTTTTAAAATGCTAATTCCTAACTATAACGTGCCTGAAACCTATGTTTTTTTCTGTGAATTTCAAAGGTTTTTTAAATGCTAATTTCTAACTATGCCTACAGAGATGGGACATGTGAAGAAAGAAGAAAAAATACACAGAAAGAAAAAAAAGAAGTGCAGAAAGAAGCAACAGAAGTCCTCAAAGACGAAGAAAAGTGCAGGAAGAAGGATAACGTGCAGAAAGAACAAAAAGAAGAGCAGAAAGAAGCCTTGTTGCAAAATCATCCTGTACCCTCAACTTTTTCAGACGGATACTGGTGGTAACTGAGTCTGACTAACCAGTCCTAGAGCCAGTGCTATGTTAAAAGACACTTAGAATACAGTGAAAACACCTACATACACTAGGGAACATTATGCGTTGGGGTCCCCCTGTGATTAGCATGACCTCCTCTGTAAGCCCCTAGTATATAATAGGGCAGGGGGATTAAAACTACCTCTTAAAACAGGCCACAGGGCGTTTTTGCACATGTTAACTCAGGCCCCGTCCCCTCCCTTCACCACTGTGTAAACACGCCCTTTGTCTGTTTTTAGTTGGGAGATTAAGTTCATTTGAATCCTGAGGGTCCCTAGGGTCCAACTAGCCCACTAGGTACCTCCAGTAAGTGCCACAGAGCTGCGTTGCAGAGAGGTGTAAAAAGTGGCACGGCCTGGGCCACCTCTCTGCAATGCAGCTCAGTGGCGCTTACTGGAAGCACTTGGTGGGCTAGTTAGCCCCCAGGGGTCCTCAGTATTGAAGGAAAATTATATCACCAATTTAAAACGTGCCATAGTGCGTGTTTGCACACGTCACCTCAGGCCCCGCCCCTCCCTTCATCACTGTGTAAACGCGCCCTGTGGCTGTTCTAAGTTGAGAGATTAAGTCCCCTTGAATCCTAAGGGTCCCTAGGGTCAAACTAGACCACTAGGTACCTCCAGTAAGCGCCACAGAGCTGCGTTGCAGAGAGGTGTAAAAAGGGGCTTGGCCTCAGAACACCTGTCTGCAGCGCAGCTTCCTGGTGTATACTGGAGATGCCTGTTGGGCTAGTTGGCCCTCAGAGACCCTCAGCATTGAAGAGGAATTAATTCCCCAACTTACAACTCGCCAGGGGGCGCGTTTGCTGAGTGCTGCAAGGAGGGGGCGTGGCCTCCGGCACGATGCCAGTCTTTTATTTATTTTAATTTTTTAAGAAGGGGGGCTGTGTGGTTCCCCTTCTTATTCTAATTTATTGGCCCTGATGTCCCCATCCCCCAGGGCCTGTCTCCTAATTATATTTTATTGACCCCAATCCCCAGGGCCGGCCACTGTTTTTTATTATTTAAAAAAAAAATATATATTTATAGACACACCTAGGACATGCTGGACAAACCGTACGTACCTATCACCATGACGATTTGCGTGATATTCATTAAAAGGCGACTATGCATACAATGAATCCACGTGGAATGTATTTACACCACTAGTGAAGCTCTGACATGTCTGATGCCCTACCGTGCCTAATCCCGGTAGACACCCTTGTCGTTTATTTATACAAACATGGGTAGCTATTGACGGGCACATTTAATACACATGCACACCAAGCCATTCAAAGGGGATTCGACAAAAATTCGACCAAAACTATGCAAGAAACCCCCCTCACGGTTAATAAAACACACATCCACTGCCGGATGTGTAATACTTTTTATTTTACTCTCTGGAAAGGGGACGAACATCACTTGAGAGTCACAGCGCGCTCCTGGCAGAGCCCAATGCTGTGTTACACCCACCATTGCCTGCTGAGTGCCACACACCTCTGTGTTGTATTCCACTAGCTAGTGCATATGCTATGACACTCTCTAGCCCATGTGCACTGTAACACCACCCCATGAATATGTCATGCCACACTTGTCTTTGCACGGGTTATATTGCCCCATCTAACGTGCCTTCCTCGATGCCTATGTTATAACGCACAGTGCTATGCCATACATATTACAATCTGGGATCCATATCTTTGTCACAGTGCATATGCAACGTTACACTCCCCAGCACATATTTTATATTACAACTTTAGAGACTAGTTAGGTTACACAACACTGCCCTGTGCATATTACACTCCAAGGCGCATATCGCATAGCACGCGCTAGTGCCTGTGCTATCTCGCGCTCTCCAATGAATCTGTCATTGCGCACAATGTATTGCATATTATATTTCACGCCCAGTTCATCTTATATCACACTTTTTGGTGCATAGTTTATACCATACACTATATCTAGTTTTCATTTTCAATCGTGCTCTCAGGACTATGTTCTATATAACACTGTGTTCACCTACCCTTTTCACGGGCATTACATTTTGCGATAGGGGGTGGAGGGTCAGGGGGTGTTTCTGCCACGTGAGCCCGGAGTCACAGTCACAAACGTCCTCTTCTTCCTGAATAAAAGTGAGATTATGCTGCATACTTGTTCATATTTTAAGTAGTTCGCACAGACACACGTTTTAAAAACAATAAAGTTCCTAATACCCGCCTTCTCTGAACAGTTAGCTTTCTGCCCCATCCCCCTCCTCCCTATCCTCTGTTGTGTGAATCCATGGACTAGCCTCCTCCCTCCTGCCATGCATGGTCTGATGTGCTGCCACTGCCCTCAATTTACTATGATGTACCAGTCTACTCCTCCTGCCCTCCATTGCCCAATTCTATGCCCCATCATTGACCTCCTGCTTAAACTCTGTGCTTAGATTGCTGCCCCTATTCTCCTTCCCCCTGCCCTTTGATGTCTTTGTGTATGCCCCTGCTCCACCCTTTTTGCCCACCATGTTCCATGGACCTGCCACTCCTATCTACTCTGAGTGTTCTGTTGAGCTGCCACTCCCCTCCCACCTGCCTAGCATTGTCAGATGACTGTAACCTGTCCCTGCCTGTCCACATGCCATGCCCCTATCCTCTTCCTCCTGTCCTACATGGTCCATTGTACTGCCACACCCTTCTGCCCTCCCTGGTCTGTTATGCTGCAACTGCTCCTCCTGCCTGCCCCGTGTGGTCTGTTGTGAGGCCCCTTCCCCTGAACTTTCTTGTCTGTGCACAGGTCCTGACCCTTCCTTCTATCCTCCATCGTCCTTTGTGCATGCCCCTGCACCCTCCTTCTTGCCCATCATAGCCGTTGTGCTACCACTAACCCTCCCACTTGCCATGCATGGTCTTCTGTGCTGCCATTGCCCCTCCCACCTTCCCTGTGTGGTCAGTTAGCTGCCCCTGAACCCCTCGCACCTTCCCTCCATGGTCTGTGTGTATGCCATCACAGTCTCACTGTTGCTCTTCATGGTGTGTCTTGCTTCTAGTGCCCATCCTGCCTGACCTCCATGGCTATCTTGCTGCTCCTGCCCTGCCCCCTTGCCCCCAGCCCTCTGTTTACATGTGCAGACGCCTACTCCCTCCCTCCTGGCTTGTCTTTTCCATTGTAATGCCCCTGATCCATCCCTCCTGCCCTTTATGGTCTGTTATGCTGCAGCTTTCTCTCCTGTCTGTCCATTATGGTCCTGCCTCTTGCCCCTCTGTTCTCTGTTGTCCATGTGCATGGTCCTGTCCCCTCCCTCTTGCTTTCTATGGATTGTTGTGCTGCACTCCCGTCCCGCATGCCCTGTGTGGTGTATTGTGCTGCTGCAAACCCTGATGCCTGCCCTGCAGGGTCAGTTTGGTGCACCTCTCCATGTCCCTCCTGTCCTCTGTTATCCAAGTCCATGTCCCTACCCCATTTCCTTCCATGATCCAATGTACCATACTTTTTTTTTTTTTTTTTTTTTTTTTTAAAAAACCTTTATTTGTGCATCTTAAAAGAACAAATACGGGCCTACAACCGTCAGGCCGGCCACGATACAATGAAGCACTGATACCCACATTACATCCCCCGTGCGTCAATGGTCAGGATTAACAACGAGTTATGAGTCACATACTGGAGATATCTCTGACACCCGGGGAAGGAGAAGTGAAGGTTAATTTTAAGTTTTTAGATTATTTTATCAAAGAAAAAAGTCAATGAAGGATAAGAACAAAGGAGATTCGAGTCCGCAAGATAGCCTCACCACACGGGAGAGCAGCAACATCAGTAAGAGCAACAATGGAAGTAAAAAACTCAGACAGTGAGGCGGTGCCGAAATATCACAGGATAGTCACATGAACAAGTACGCACCCCTCCGGAGCCGCCCCCACTTGATCCACCCCACACCCGGACCCCGAATCGAAGAAAGTAGAGCGCAGAGACATAGAAGAAAAAAGGCCCATAGAACTAATTAAGAACAGAGTATTATCCCCCCACCCTACACCAATGCGGAGGCTACGGCCTACCCCCCCCCGACATAGTGCCTGTCGCCCAATGAACCCGAAATATAGAGAAGAGAGAAAGTGGGAATAGAGTAAAGAAAATAAGAAAACAGAAAAGAAGGTGGGGAGGAGCCCACGGGACACCAGAGCGCCCCGAACCATCAGCCAGTCATGGCCCCCACACACTGAGAGCCCACTACTCCAAAAAACGGCATGCGAAGACACCATGGCATCACAGTGTAAGCGAATGGACACAAGTCGCGATGAGTGCGCGCAAAACAGACATACAGTTCCATTCCCAGGCCAGCCCGTCCATAAACCCTGGCAATAGAAGTCAGTCTAGCCCTGGCCCGATCGCGGGCGTGGGATTAAACCAGCCCCTGCATGAAGGCCCCGTGTCCCGAGCAGACAAAGACAAGATGGCCGCTCGTGAAAGGATGGTGAAGTAGGATCACGAAATGGCCGCCAACCATCGGTTGAGGTCCCTCTTTGCACCACATAAAATCCAAACCTGGCAATTAAGGTACAGGAGTTCCACAAAAAGTAAGCCGTGGACCACCGCGGACGGTTCCTCGACGCCGTTAGGTATCGCTCAACAGGATAGTCCAGCGGACGCGGCGAGGCAGGCAACAATGAGGCAGGCAGCCATGACCAGGGGGACAAAGTGTCCGCAGTTGAGGTGTAGAGCGGTATACCCTGAGCGCCGGGAGCGCCAGGTGAAGGCAGCAGTGTAGCACAGTCATACACCGCCGTTGCGTCCCCGCAAGTGGACAAAAGCACCGGGAGATCCACGCCCTGTAGATGACAAACAGTGCGCTCACGACCCGCAGCCGACAGTATGGGGTCAAGCCGCTCACTCAGCGCTTGCAGGCCAGCGCACATCTGTAGTTGGAAGTCCCGCAGGGCAGCCAGAACGGAGCCGCATGTCGGCAGAGGCTGGGCCCCCACAGCGGCAGCAATCCGGGACGGCACCGTGGGGCTGGTGTCCGTAAGAGGGAGGGCGAAGTGGGCAGCGGGCGAGACCGGAGTAGCACCCCCCCGCCTCGAGCAGGCACTCAGCGCCATGTTTTGCCGCTATACGTTACAATGGCCGAGGGGGGGGGGGAGTCGTGGCAAGGAGTCAATTCCCCTCAGGTCTACGCCGCAACGGGAACGGCCGACAATCGCTTCTCTTCTCGCAGGTTCCCCTCGCCGCTGGCTAGGCAATAGGCGAAGGGGGCAGCAGCATCCCACAGCGCGGTCATCAGAGCGGGGCCGGAGTCACGCCGCACCGGGGCCCACCCCACAGCTCCAGCCCGGCCGGCACAGGGTGCAGAAGGTGTCCGGCCGTCCCCCTCCGGGCTCATCCGGCAACGATCCGTGGTGCGAGGGGAGATCGGGACCGCGGGGCTCAGGTTAGCGCTCGCTGGTCCGGTAACTGCGGAGCTTCCAGGGGGCCAGCAAAGGCCGTAATGGCGCAGGATTTCAGTGCCGAAGACAAAAGCACCCAGAACTCGGGCATCCGGGCGGGCTGAGACTCCGGGAAAGCGGCAGCACGGTCAGCGCGTCTTCGCACACGTTTCACCTCGAAAATCGGCGAGGATGGGCATCAGGATAGTAGTCCGAGGCCACGGACCGACGGAGCCGGGCGCTCAAGCGTCTGCTCCGGTCGCCATCTTGGCTCCTCCCCCCAATGTACCATACTTGCGAACATTTTGAACTTCGTAAGAGGGAGATTTTGAAAAAAAACTGGGGTATTGATTTTCCCCTTTGAGTTACATTGAAAAAGAGGAGATTGTAGACGAGACAGATCAAATAAAGCCCATTTGAGCTTAAAAACATTGGACGTTTCCTGGCTGAATCGGGTCTGTTGGCATGTATGGTTGTACTACCATTGCCTCTTCCTTCTGCCCACAATGGTCTATTACATTGCCACAGCCTCTCTTGCAAGTCCTGTGTTGTTGGTTTGTTGCCCCTGCCCCCCTTTCCACTGCCCTCCATAGTCTGTTGTGCTGCCACTGCCCTTCCTGCCTGCTCAGTGTGGTTAAATTGTTGCCTTTGCACCCTCCTACCTGCCTTCAATTTTCAGAGTCCGTGCCCCTGGCCTCTGCCTCTCAACAGTATCCTAATGAACAACTAGATTGCTAACATTCTATATTTATTACAAAAGTGTGGAACGCCTGACGTCATCTTGATGTAATCAAAACTGTAATACCTAGAGCATTTCCTTTAGAAATTACATATATGAGCGGGTCTTATTGGCATCAAAAATTATGGTTAGTGCTCTAAAAGACTAAAATAAGGACATATTTTCTGAGTTTTCAAATAGCGACAAAGCACTTTTAAATTATTTGTTACCTTTATGTTTTTTTATCCAGTTGACCACTTGATTAAATGTTGCACTTAGGGGGGAGGATGTGGTGTTACTTCCAGAACTGCAGACTTTGCAACTGGGGAACCAGGTTGGAGTTTCTGCTTCAGCTCGACATTCTGTGATTCTGGTCAAATCACTTAGTCTCCCCATGTTTACAACCAAAATGAATTTGTTCTTGTGTGATGTAACCAATGCTCATGTAAAGCACTCCAATACCTGACAAGTCTGCACTATATAACACTGCAAAACACAAAATAATAAGTGTTTTGCACACTTCTGTCATTGGGCTATATTTAGGCTACATCTGGGTGATTTTGGGCTACATTTGGGCTCTTTTGTCTCCGGTGGCCATCTTGGGAGATTTATTTGTTACGAAGTTTCCTAATTTCCTCATGTACTGCAGTCTCCTCAGTAAGAAATGCTTTCAGTTTTTTACTTTGAATCCATCATGAAGGTATTCAGATATGTCACACATTTGCCATAAATTCTGAATGTTAGCACTCTAGTTGCTCATTAGATCACTGTAGTAAAACTACTGTTCACCATGGAAGTCTGCTCCTGGTATTAAAAGTGCATGTTTCAGTCTGCATGTCAGAATTTTTTAATGAAATAGAAGAGGATTTGAGAAGTCACTCAAAATGTGCCCTCATTTTCTTTCTTCAGCATTAATCATAATTTCTATGGCAAAATGAACCCCCTCATTGTGTTCCTTTTTAAATTAAATGTTTTAAGTGTTACCAGTTTATTCCAATCAAGATGGCTTCAGGTGTGCCATACTTTTGTCATAATGAAGACAGTAAGCGCTCTAGTTGTTTTTAAGAACACTCTGGGACATTCTGTGATTGGGCTATACTTGGGCTACATCTGGGTGATATTTGGGCTACATTTGGGCTCTTTTGTCTCTGGTGGCCATCTTGGCAGACTTATTTGTTATGAAGTTTCCTAATTTCCTCATTTACTGCAGTCTCCTCAGTAGGAAATACTTTCAGTTTTTTACTTTGATTCCAAAGGCATTCAGATGTGTCACACATTTGCCATAAATTCAGAATGTTAGCACTCTTTTTGCTCATTAGATCACTGTAGTAAAGCTACTGCTCACCAGGGAAAACTGCTGCTGGTATTGAAAGTGCATGTTTCAGTCTGCATGTCAGAATTTTTTTATGAAATAGAAGAGGATTTGAGAAGTCACTCAAAATGTGCCCTCATTTTTCTTTCTGCAGCACTAATCATACTTTTTATGGAAAAATGAACCCCCTCATTTTGTTCCTTTTTAAATTAAATGTTTTAAGAGTTACCACTTTAATCCAAGCAAGATGGCTTCAGGTGTCCCATACGTTTATCATAAGTTCGTCTGTTAGCGCTCTAGTTGTTCTTTGGAACACTCTGGGAAGCTGCAGTAGAACACAAAGGAATCAACTGACAGTCTCTGCCCTTGTTGGATGTACATGTTTTACTGAGAATGTCAGACTTCATTCTCACATGACTGAGAAAGATAATGTGAATTTACAGAAAATAAGCTCTCAGTTTAGCTTATAGATCACCTTCCAAACCTCTGTGGGAAAAGCATGAGAAAATATTTTTCTCTCAATCATGATATCCCAGCAGAAGGCTTTTTCACATGGTGAAATCACCTTAGAACATACCACAATTCCTAAAATGAGTATGGTACCATCAACAAATGATTTATAATGTAACTAAAGTCTTAAAATCTTCTATTAACTGCAATGCTTTTTAATGAGGTGCTATCATGTATATTGGTCCCAAGATGGCTGCCAACACTTCTTGGAGGAAGTGCTGACAGCCAATCAGATCTCAGGATGAGATGTGTGGTTAGGCTCCGCCCACATATATATATGATTTTACTTTTGATTTTCTCAGGAACTACTGAACAGATTGACTCCAGACCTGCAAAAGGCACATCCCTGACCTGAGGACTACCTCTCTGCCAAACTTCAAGTAATTCTGTTCAGCCGTTCGGGCTGTACCTTGGACTAAAGGTCCCCATGGAAAATTGCATGGGGAAAACGTGTTTTGGGACCCCCCTTTTTTCTCAGCCCCTGCTTGACGAATCCCCCCGAGACTTTCAGGGTAGGAGCGGAGCGGAGCGCCCCACCTATTCTGTAAATTTCGCGAGGATTCGTCAACCGGCGCCAAAGTTATTCCAAATAGAATGTTGCGGATTCCCTATGGAAACACGGTCCTAACTATAACTATCTACTGGCGACCGCCAGTAGATAATATACATATACATATATATATATATATATTCACTTAAAAAACCATAGGTTTCACACATGTTATAGTTAGCTGGACCTTTCACTCATAAAAAAACAATGAAATGCCCCGGTTATAGTTAGTGCAGGCAACTATAACTCACGCGACCGCAATCCTCTGCTGATGACGTCAGATATTACATCACAGTATTTAGACACTTATTTACCCATGTCTTCTTCCATTAATCTTTAGCTATACATATTTTACAAATATTTATTTTTCAGAAAGACACATATGTCATCAGTGATGTAATATCTGACGTCATCAGCAGAGGATTGCGGTCGCGTGAGTTATAGTTGCCTGCACTAACTATAACGGGGGAATTTCATTGGTTTTTTACGAGTGAAATGTCCAGCTAACTATAACATGTGTGAAACCTATGGTTTTTTAAGTGAATTTGCAAGGTTTTTTAAATGCTAATTCGTAACTATAACGTGTGTGAAACCTATGGTTTTTTCAGTGAATTTCAAAGGTTTTTTAAATGCTAACTTTTAAGTGTGATAGTAGTTATATCTATTTTTTGTACTGATTTTCTACAGTTTAACTGTTTATTTATAAATATTTTATTCATTAAATAACATATTTTCCTGAAAATTGCAAAAAAACTTTTTTTAATTAAAACTGAAATATTGATTAATTTTCTTGTTTTCATTTTTTATTTTAATATATTTAGATAATTTTCTTTAAAAAAATAATTCCAATTTTTTTCGCAGTCGCGCACTCAAAGTGTACACATCACGGTGGATGCGCGCATTCTAGCCGCCATTTTAGAAAAGTCATGAAGGATCCGCGTATGGTGTGCGACGGCTGCGTGTTTTTCAGTTACATCATATACATTTAATATCACGTGATATGCGCGATTGGTATGCGACCAGTCTGCGACTCCTGCTCCCACGCATTCTCGACACATGCGCATTACGGTACAAGATGTTTGCGCGCTTGCGGGTCCCGCGTGACATCATATACGTGCTGACTCCCGCAAAAAAAAATTATGTTCCAAAATGATATGTATGTGTCTTTAATATACATATTAAGGCAAGAGATTATGTAAAATATTCATCAAAATAATATATTTGTACTTATAAGAAACTTATAATATTTTTAAATATATTTTCGCGAAGTCGGGTGCGTGCGTCGTGAGTGCAGAAAACCAGGTCAGCAGAGCTGCTGTAGAGCCAGAGAACCAGGTCAGCAGAGCTGCTCTAGAGCCTAAGAACTAGGTCAGCAGAGCTGCTCTAGAGTCAGAGAACCAGGTCAGCAGAGCTGCTGTAGAGCCAGAGAAACCAGGTCAGCAGAGCTGCTTTAGAGGGAGAGAACGAGGTCAGCAGAGCTGCTTTAGAGCCAGAGAACCAGGCCAGCAGAGCTGCTTTAGAGCCAGAGAACCAGGTTAGCAGAGCTGCTTTAGAGCCAGAGAACCAGGTCAGCAGAGCTACTCTAGAGCCAGAGAACCAAATCAGCAGAGCTGCTTTAGAGCCATAGAACCAGGTCAGCAGAGCTGCTTTAGAGCCAGAGAACCAGGTCAGTAGAGCTGCTCTAGAGCCTAAGAACCAGGTCAACAGAGCTGCTCTAGAGCCAGAGAACCAGGTCAGCAGAGCTGCTGCAGAGCCAGAGAAACCAGGTCAGTAGAGCTGCTTTAGAGGGAGAGAACCAGGTCAGAAGAGCTTCTATAAAGCCAGAGAACCATGTCAGCAGAACTGCTTCAGAGCCATAGAACTGGGTCAACGGAGCTGCTTTAGAGCCAGAGAACCAGGTCTGCAGAGCTGTTGTAGAGCCAGAGAACTAGATCAGCAGAGCTGCTCTGTAGCATAATAACTAGGTCAGCAGAGCTGCTCTAGAGCCAGAGAAACCAGGTCAGCAGACCTGCTGTAGAGCCAGAGAAACCAGGTCAGCAGAGCTGCTTTAGAGAGAGAGAACCAGGTCAGCAGAGCTGCTTTAGAGCCAGAGAACCAGGTCAGCAGAGCTGCTCTAGCTGACACTGTCTGACTGACACTGACTGACTGACACTGACTGACACTGATTGACACTGACTGACACTGATTGACTGACACTGACTGACTGACACTGACTGACTGACACTGATTGACTGACACTGACTGACTGACACTGATTGACTGACACTGACAGACTGACTGACACTGACTGACTGACATTGACTGACATTGACTGACACTGACTGACTACTCTCTACTACTCTACTACTGACTCTCTACTACTCTCTACTACTCTCTCTCTACGACTCACTCTCTACTACTCACTCTCTACTACTCACTCTCTACTACTCTACTACTCTCTACTACTCACTCTCTACTACTCACTCTCAACTACTCACTCTCTACTACTCTACTACTCACTCTCTACTACTCACTCGCTACTACTCTCTACTACTCACTCTCTACTACTCACGCTCTACTACTTTCTACTACTCTCTACCACTCACTCTCTACTACTCTACTACTCACTCTCTACCACTCTCTACTACTCACTCGCTACTACTCTCTAGTACTCATTCTCTACTACACTCTCTACTACTCTCTCTCTACCACTCTCTACTACTACTCTCTACTATTCACTCTCTACTACTCACTCTCTACTTCTCTCTACTACTCACTCTACTACTCTCTGCTTCTCTCTAGCACTCACTCTCTACTACTCTACTACTCTCTCTCTACTACTCACTCTCTACTACTCACTCTCTATTCTACTACTCTCTACTACTCTCTACTACTCACTCTCTACTACTCACTCTACTACTCTCTCTCTACTACTCACTCTCTACTATTCACTCTCTACTATTCACTCTCTACTATTCACTCTCTACTACTCGCTCTCTACTACTCACTCTCCACTACTCACTCTCTCTTACTCGCTCTCTACTACTCACTCTCTACTACTCACTCTCTACTACTCTCTACTACTCTCTCTGCTACTCACTCTCTACTACTCACTCTCTACTACTCTCTACTACTCGCTCTACTACTCACTCTCTACTATTCTCTACTACTCACTCTCCTACTCTCTGCCACTCACTCTCTACTACTCTACTACTCACTCTCTACTACTGTCTCTCTACTACTCACTCTCTACTACTCACTCTACTACTCTATACTACTCACTCTGTACTACTCTCTCTCTACTACTCTCTACTACTACTCTCTACTATTCACTCTCTACTACTCACTCTCTACTTCTCTCTACTACTCACTCTACTACTCTCTGCTGCTCTCTAGCACTCACTCTCTACTACTCTCTCTCTACTACTCATGCTCTATTACTCTCTCTCTACTACTCTCTACTACTCACTCTACTACTCTCTACTACTCACTCTCTACTACTCTCTCTCTACTACTCACTCTCTACTATTCACTCTCTACTACTCACTCTCTACTACTCACTCTCCACTACTCACTCTCTACTACTCGCTCTCTTCTACTCTCTACTACTCACTCTCTACTACTCACTCTCTACTACTCTCTACTACTCTCTCTGCTACTCACTCTCTACTACTCACTCTCTACTACTCTACAACTCTCTACTACTCGCTCTACTACTCACTCTCTACTATTCTCTACTACTCACTCTACTACTCTCTCCTACTCTCTACCACTCACTCTCTGCTACTCAACTACTCACTCTCTACTACTCTCTCTCTCTACTACTCACTCTCTACTACTCACTCTACTACTCTATACTACTCACTCTGTACTACTCTCTACTACTCACTCTGTACTACTCACTCTCTACTACTCACTCTACTCTCTACTACTCTCTACTGCTCACTCGCCACTACTGATTCTCTACTACTCGCTCTCAACTACTCTCTACTACTCACTCTACTACTCACTCTCTACTACTCTACTACTCTCTCTACTTCTCACTCTCTACTACTCTCTCTACTACTCACTCTCTACTACTCACTCTCTACTACACACTCTCTACTACTTGCTCTCTGCTACTCGCTCTCTACTACTCTCTAGTACTCACTCTAATACTCACTCTCTGCTACTCTCTACTACTCACTCTCTACTACTCCTCTACTCTCTACTACTCACTCTCTACTACTCACGCTCTACTACTCTACTACTCTCTACTACTCTCTCTCTCTACTACTCACTCTCTACTACTCACTCTCTACTCCTCACTCTCTACTCCTTCTCTCTACTACTCACTCTCTACTACTCTCTACTACTCACTCTCTACTACTCTCTCTACCACTCTCTACTACTCACTCTCTACTACTCTCTACTACTCACTCTCTACTACTCTCTACTACTCACTCTGCTACTCACTCTCTACTACTCTCTACTACTCACTCTCTACTACTCACTCTCTACTACTCTCTACTACTCACTCTCTACTACTCTCTACTACTTTCTACTACTCACTCTACTACTCACTCTCTACTACTTTCTACTACTCACTCTCTAATACTCACTCTCTACTACTCACTCTCTACTACTCACTCTACTACTCTCTACTACTCACTCTACTACTCTCTACTACTCACTCTCTGATACTTTCTCTACTACTCTCTACTACTCACTCTCTACTCTCTATTACTCGCTCTCTACTCTCTACCTCTCTACCTCTCTCTCTACTACTCTATACCTCTCTACCTCTGCCTCTCTACCTCTACACCTCTACCTATACACCTCTACCTCTCTACCTCTCTGTACATGCACACATATGCACATATATATATGCATTACGAATATTCCTCCGCTGACTTTCACCAAACGGCTCTCCCGAAGGATGGACACAGACCCAGAAATTTGTGCAAAGTTATTCCTTTATTCCTTTGTCGCCATTACGCGTTTCGGCTCACCTGAGCCTTGATCACATGACAGTGGCATAATGGAGGTAATTCCCTTTTAAAGTGAAAGTACAAATGTGCTAATGACCACGTGACAGACATGACGTGTTGATTTCCAATGAACATAGACAAAAGCTTGACCTTATTTACATTGTGCGAACTCCATGTAGTGTCTAAATAATATTTAAACATTTGATGCAATTTTACTTATCAAAGGTGCACATTGATACCATTTTACTCGCGTTTGTTTTCACTTGGTCATCTCTATACAGTTCTGAACATCTCGGTAAAATACTGTCATTTAGTTCATAATGTCTTCTATTTGCCAATGCTTGTCTAAGTATGAAAACCAGAGATTTTATTAAAGTGCTCTGTTGCATCCATCGTGGTACATTAATTAAAAGCAAAAACAATAAAAACATATAGTTATTGTTTCTGTAAAAGTGCAAAGTGTAATGTGCAATGTGTGTGCAAATACAGCCTAATAAATAAACCGGGTTTCCGTAGTTCATAGGGCCATTAAAATAGATTACATGAGTTCTTATAGATAATATATAGTCTCTTTGGACTTATTCATACTGTTTCAAGAGCTAATGTGACCACTGTATATATGGCGGGAATCAGGCAATGCCTAAAGTTATTTCTTTTTCGTTCAAATGATCATAAGAATATGCTTGTGAAATACCTGGACCTGTAATATTGTTGTAATAACATTGATCATTTACAATAAAATTGTTTTAAATCACGGTCCTATCTTTTATGCAAATCCTCTGTCTTGTATTGCTGATGGGTAGATTCCTAGATCTAATGCCAGGTTCATCTATACCCATTCAAAGTAGACCGACCGCACCTGTAAAGTGCATACGTGTCAGTGCATTTTAGTATGTGCAAGAAATGCCAATAAATAAATTAAAAGGTGATTTAACCTTAAAATTATATCTATCGACCTATCTATATAGTATCTCATCCAGATGATAGGTACCACTTAAACCGTATATGTACTAACCATATTAAATACAATAACATTTTAAATTATGAGATGTTGATAAAAACACCTTATAAAATAACTGAATAATAAAATATCATATTTTTAAAAGACATAAGAGGATCTGTTGATAAAAGGTAATGATTTAAAAATTAAAAAGAATTGTAATAGGTATTAGAGGACTGAGATTGCGTATAATTGACATCCACTATCTTTTGGGACATGCAAGCTTGTTGTATCAGATAAAACATGTGTACAAGTCCTCCGTGGCATTAAGACCTGCAGGGTGCTTAGTGTCTAGTTGTAGGATGTACCGTGTTTCAAGTTTCCTTAATTTGTTTTCACGGTCACCTCCTCTTCTGCTTGGTGGGATTGCATCTATGACATAATATTTAAGGAAATGGTTGTCAGATTTGTGTTGTTCCCTAAAGTGCCGCGCAACAGGGTACGTGTTGTCCTGATTCGTGATAGCTCTTAGATGCTGAAGGATACGTTTGAAGACAGGTAATTTAGTGCTGCCTATGTACCGTAAATTACAAGGGCATGAGAGAACATAAACAGCGTATTCTGTCTTACATGTTAAGAATTTAGAAATAGTATGGTTGTAATCACTGAAAGGAGTTTTGTATGTGTTGGTATTAACTCCCTGAATGCATGCCTTGCACGTTTTACATCTAAAAAATCCTTTAACCGATTGTATCCAGCTGCTATTGTCGATCACCTCAGGACTTGTGTGAACTAGTGTGTCTCTCATTACATGTTAAGAATTTAGAAATAGTATGGTTGTAATCACTGAAAGGAGTTTTGTATGTGTTGGTATTAACTCCCTGAATGCATGCCTTGCACGTTTTCCATCTAAAAAATCCTTTAACCGATTGTATCCAGCTGCTATTGTTGATCACCTCAGGACTTGTGTGAACTAGTGTGTCTCTCATTGAGGGCGCCTTACTGTAAGTGATGGACACCCTCTGCGGTAGCAGGGGTCCTATCACCGGGTCACTGAGTGCCAATGGCCAATTTCGCTGAATGAGTCTATTTAGACTTTTGTGTTGTTGGCTATATTGAATGATCAGTCGGAATTCCTCTTTCAGATTAGTTCTTACAGTATTGTCCTGGGTCATATTATCAGGGTTGGCTTTCCTAACTTTGTCATGAGATTTCTTGTCCACTCTCTTATCCTTGATAGCTTCCTCCCTGCTCCAGGACATGGACTTATTGATAGCATTGTTAATAACACTATTCTTGTACCCACGTTGCATAAAGCGACACTTACTTTCATCCTGTGCCACCTTCAGGTCCTGATCATTACTGCATATGCGCCTTATGCGCAACATTTCCCCGTAGGGGATACTGTTGATAAGGTGTTTGGGATGCGCACTGGATGCATGAAGGGTAGAGTTACCCGCTGTCTTTTTTCTATAAAGTCGGGTTTCAATTTTATTATTGCTTATGTAGACTTGGGTATCTAGAAATTCAATCTGGGAATGACTGACTGTGGCGGTGAAATGTAAATTCATGTTGTTAACATTGATATTCTGAATAAACTCATTTGCTTGATGTAAAGTACCGTGCCAAACTACAAACAGATCATCAATGTATCTGAGCCAAATTTTAACATTGTTCATGACATTATCACCAAATTTCTTTTTGAGGACCAGCTCCTCCCATCTGCCCATATGCAGACATGCATAGCTTGGTGAAAAGCTGGCCCCCATAGCTACCCCTCTGGTCTGCTGATATAACTGGCTATTGAACATGAAGGTGTTGTTATGCAAACAGAATTCGATCATTTCTACTAGGATTTTACTGTGTTCTAGATGTTGTGTGGATCTCTGTGCAAGATAATGTTGTACTGCTGTTAAACCATCCGTATGTTTAATACTGGTGTATAGAGAGGTTACATCCAATGCCATCAGTAAGTAATCTTCCTGCCACTCAAAATTCGAGATTTTCCTAAGAAAGTCGCTGGTGTCCTTTACATAGGAAGGTAAATTCTGTACATACTCCTGTAAATAATAGTCAATATATCTTGTTGTGTGTTCCATCAAACTATTTTTAGCACTGATTATTGGTCTTCCGGGAGGTTCGTTATAGTTCTTGTGAATTTTTGGGATAAAATAGATGGTCGGTGTCGTGGGATTGTCATGTTTTAAAAATTTGAGTTCATCATTACTAATCAGTTTTGCGTTGTTCCATTTGATGAGCTTGAGATGGAATTCCTTGTGCGTAATTTTCATATTGCCAGTGGTAATCCTTGTGTAGCAATCACGATCATTAAGTTGTTTGTACGCTTCTTTATTATATAAGGTTATTGGCCATATTACAATGTTGCCGCCCTTATCACTGTTGCGGATTACAATTTCCTTGTTTTTCTGCAATTTGGATGTTAATAATCGATATTGCTGATTAACTTTGTTATAATGTCTTGTTTTAGATTGTGTCTTCTTATGCAGCTCCTTGATTTGTGTGGTTGCTGCTTCATGAAAAATATCGATGGAATCACGAATCATTATTGGATTGAAGGGATTTAGGTTTGAATGGACTCACTTCCAACGTTTCATTTGTACGATTGCTTTCGTTGTTTAGATCTTCCAAAATTTGTAACAGGGGTGCATCAGATTGTGTCAACATCGTTACCCCTTGTCTGATATCAGTTGTGGGAGCTTGTTTGTTGGTTGCTCGATTGAGTGTATTGACAAGAAAATGCTTTTTCAACTTCAACTTTCGCACCCCTTTGTATAGATCCAGTCTAGTTGCTGCATAATCGAAGTTATTTTGTGGCGCATAAGAAAGACCAACTCTCAGTATATTTGTTTCTTGTTTTGTCAACACAACGTGGACAGATTGATGATGGTGTTTTCTACCTGTTCGTCCATTATTGTTTGTTTCTCCAGTATCCCCGTCCTCTCTTTCTCATAGGTTTTTGCTCGTTTATTGCTGGATTTAGGGCCTACTGTTGTAAGGTTGCGCATCTCAGATTCGGATTCGCTACTTCCCCCTCAGCTAACTTCTGATTGAGGGGTATTTATCCTTGGATTATATTGGCCCTCGTTGTGTTTAGACATTGTTGGTACTACATCCACATTGGAGAATTTGGACCTTCTCAGTGCATCATAGCGTTTGGCAAAAGTAAAGATTTGACCCATCTCATAATCTGTTCTATCTCTCTGGAATTTGAATGCTTTTCTGATTTTGATTTTTTCCTCCTCTTTTTGTAGACGAGTCATCATTTCGTTCCTTAATTTATAGAAATCTATATCCAACTGCTATTGAGACCCCACGGTGTTTTAGTTTGAAGATCGATAATGTACCGTGACTCAAATCTCCGGAGTTGAGCTACTTTTGTCTGGACCATGTACCGTTGAATCCCAGAGGGGGTGACAGGATACTCAAACTCCGGAGATTGGAGTCACGGTACATTATCGATCTTCAAACTAAAACACCGTGGGGTCTCAATAGCAGTGAAGAGTTAGCTGTCCATCTAGGGGAGTGAAGCTCTATCTTCTTTCCTTCCCCTCCCTTCACTCTCCTGTTCATAACCCGATGATACTGCATTCTGTTGTATATAGACCTGTATATATGTATGTATATATGTAGAGATTGTATTGAATTTGATCCTGAGTAGAGGCCTCTTTACCCTTTACCCTTTACCCTTCCTTGGTTGATTATTGCTTCCTTTAGACTCACTGTTCAAAGTATTTCGAGATATAATGTATAGACTTAGCAATTGCTCACCCACTCCGTATTTTTACATATTGTTTTATGTTATTATAAGATGTATAGAGAACATAGTAACAGGCAGCCCTAGCCATGATGGATTTTTGTTAGAGAGTTCCTCCAAGTTTATGCCCATCCAGGGCTTTAATAACGTGCATTGATTAATTCTCCAATCATTGTATTGAGCAGATTTGTGCATATTTGTGCTTGTATACATCTTTGGACCTTGTTATGTTGGTATTTTAGACATTCCAAGATGGCGCAGACATTGGGGAGGAAATGTTGGGGATTACGTGATTGACGTTTGTCCCTCATTGATGTTGATGAGCTGCAAGGGGATTTAAAAATCATGGCGGGCGGGCGCTTCGGTAAACATAGATGAAGGTTGTTACCGAAACGCGTCTGTTTGTAAACGTGTCAGTTTCCAGTGAATAAACTTTGGGAACGGCCCCCCGCGAGTGCTGTCTTTCTCCAGTGGATGGTGAATGTGAGAAGGAGATATATACATATATAAACATATAATCTGCATATCTAAATAAATATAAATTCATCCAAATATATACATATATGCATACATATGCATGGTATGTATATGAAATTCTGAAAAACACTAATAAAAGCAAAGCTAAAAAGCCACCTAATTATAAACAGAATTGCTTTAACTTAAACGAGGGCGAGACCTATTGCATTTTCAATGCTTGTTTACTTTGGTTCCATCAAGAAGGCATTCAGATGTGACACATTTGCCATAAATTCTGAATGGTAGCACTCTAGTTCCTCATTAGATCACTGTAGCAAAGCTACTGCTCACCATGGAAGTCTGCTGCTGGTATTCAAAGTGCATGTTTCAGTCTGCATGTCAGAACTTCTTAATGAAATAGAAGAGGATTTGAGAAGTCAAAATGTGCCCTAAGTTTTCTTTCTGCAGCACTAATCATAATTTCTATGGCAAAATGAACCCCCTCATTTTGTTCCTTTGCAAATTAAATGTTTTAAATGTTACCACTTTATTCCAATCAAGATGGCTTCAGGTGTGCCATACCTTTGTCATAAGTAAGACTGTTAGCGCTCTAGTTGTTCTTTAAAACACTCTGGGATTTCTGTCATTGGGCTATACTTGGGCTACATCTCGGTGATATTTGTGCTACATTGGGGCTCTTTTGTCTCTGGTGGCCATCTTGGGAACCTTGTTATGAAGATTCCTAATTTCCTCATTTACTGCAGTCTCCTCAGTAGGCATACTGTCAGTTATTTACTTTGATTCAATAATAATACTGATATTTGTAAAGCGCGAGCAGCTACCTCATGAGGAGGTGTCCCGGCGCTATAGACCAATGCGCTATAGATCAATGAAGAAGGCATTCAGATGTGTCACACATTTGCCATAAATTCAGAATGTTAGCATTCTAGTCGCTCATTAGATCACTGTAGGAAAGCTACTGCTCACCAGGGAAGTCTGCTGCTGGTATTGAAAGTGCATGTTTCAGTCTGCATGTCAGAATTCTTTAATGAAATAGAAGAGGATTTGTGAAGTCACTCAAAATGTGCCCTAATTTTTCTTTCTGCAGCACTAATCATACATTCTATGGCAAAATGAACCCTCTCATTTTGTTCCTTTTTAAATTAAATGTTTTAAATGTTACCACTTTCTTCCAATCAAGATGGCTTCAGGTGTGCCATACCTTTGTCATAAGTAAGACTGTTAGCGCTCTAGTTATTCTTTGGAACACTCTGGGAAGCTGCAGTAGAACACAAAGGAATCAACTGACAGTCTCTGCCCTTGTTGGATGTACATGTTTTACTGAGAATGTCAGACTTCATTCTCACATGACTGAGAAAGATAATGTGAATTTACAGAAAATATGCTCTCAGTTTAGCTTATAGATCACCTTCCAAACCTCTGTGGGAAAAGCATGTGAAAATAGTTTTCTCTCAAACATGATTCATGATATCCCAGCAGAAGGCTTTTTCACATGGTAAAATCACCTTAGAACACACCACAATTCCTAAAATGAGTATGGTACCATCAACAAATGATTTATAATGTAACTAAAGTCTTAAAACCTTCTATTAACAGCAATGCTTTTTAATGAGGTGTTATCATGTATATTGGTCCCAAGACGGCTGCCAACACTTCTTGGATGAAGTGCTGACAGCCAATCAGATCTCACAATGAGATGTGTGGTTAGGCTCCGCCCAGATATGTATATGATTTTACTTTTGATTTTCACAGGAACTACTGAACGGATTTACACCATATATGCAAAAGGCACATGCCTGACCTGAGGACTACCTCTTTGCCAAATTTCAAGTAATTCTGTTCAGCCGTTCGGGCTGTACCTTCGACTAAAGGTCCTATGGGAAAAGGGAAAACGCGTTTTGGGACCCCCTTTTTTCTCAGCCCCCGCTTGACGAATCACCCCGAGACTTTCAGGGTAGGAGCTGAGCGGAGCGCCCCATTAGTTTTGAAAATTTCACGACCATAAGTCAACCGGCGCCAAAGTTATTCAAAATAGAATTTTCAGATTTCCTATGGAAACTAGGTTGTAACTATAACTATCTACTGGCGACTGCCAGTAGATAATATATATACATATACATATATATATATATATATATATATATATATATATATATATATATATATATATATATATATATATATATATATATATATATATATATACATATATATATTCACTGAAAAAACCATAGGTTTCAGGGGTGTTATAGTTAGCTGGACTTTTCACTTGTACAAAACCATTGAAATTCCCCCGTTATAGTTAGTTCAGCTAACTATAACTCGCGCGCCCGCAATGCACTGCTGATGACGTCACATATTACATCACTCATGACATGGTCAGTGACATCACTCATGACATCACTGATGACATCTCAAATGACATCACTGATGGCATCACTGATGACATCATCCAGTGAATGTGTGTTATTCTGAAAATTAAATATGTTTTATATATGTATATCTCAAGGTCGATGGAAGAATAAATGGGTATATAAGTGTCTAAATGGATGATTTGTTTTTGAAAAATTGATTGTGTAACTGACTGATTAAGTGTATCATAGTGAATACATGGCTTAGTGAGTAATGTTTAAATATGTAAATATCTGTATCAGTCTCTCACTTTGTGTATAAGTGGCTGCATGGGTTGGTGAGTAGCTACATGGGTGTCTATATAGGTTATTAGTTGGTTTTTTGAGTATCAGTCTGAGTGTCTGCATGGTTCGGTGGGGGTATTACGTAGTGCATAGGTGCATGAATGAGTGACTCACTGTTTGTATGTGTTGAACACAGTATGTGTGCAGGACTGTATGGGTGGATGAGTGTGTGTATGGGTGTGTTAGTGAGTGAATGACTGTCTCAATAGTGTCTTTATGAGTAACTACATATGATTTAAACTAGTATATGTGACTATTGGTGTATATATGTGAGTATATGTGAGAGTGAGAGATTGAAAGAGTTCCTGTATGAATAAGTATGTGTTTCTATAAGTGATTGTTTAAAAGACTAAGTATGTGTAAGTTTCCGTAGAAGTAAGTGTGGTGGTGTGTGTATAACTGTATATGCAAGTAAATGTATGTTTGATTCTTTATTAGCATGAGTGACTATGTGTGTGAGTAACTATGGATGAGTGGCATTGTGTAACAGGATGTATAGGTGTATGAGTACATATGATGAGTGAGTACATGTATGAGTGACTGTATTGGAATGTTGGTGAATGAGTGGATGTGTATGTGGATCTTAGAATTACTGAAGAGGTTGTTGTAACTGGTATTTGTATGTCCATTGTTTTGAAAATTTTAGTCTCTATTTTTGAATGTGTGTATCAAAGGTTATATTAGGGTGAGAGGAGGTCTGCCACTCTATCACAAGGATGATGTCATCAGTGATGTCATCAGTGATGTCATTTGAGATGTCATCAGTGATGTCATGAGTGATGTCACTGACCATGTCATGAGTGATGTAATATGTGACGTCATCAGCAGTGCATTGCGGGCGCGCGAGTTATAGTTAGCTGAACTAACTATAACGGGGGAATTTCAATGGTTTTGTACAAGTGAAAAGTCCAGCTAACTATAACACCCCTGAAACCTATGGTTTTTTCAGTGAATTTCTGAGGTTTCTTAAATGCTAATTCCTAACTATAACGTGCCTGAAACCTATGGTTTTTTCTGTTAATTTCAAAGGTTTTTTAAATGCTAATTTCTAACTATGCCTACAGAGATAGGACATGTGAAGAAAGAAGAAAAAATGCACAGAAAGAAACAAAAGAAGTGCAGAAAGAAGCAACAGAAGTCCTCAAATACGAAGATAAGTGCAGGAAGAAGGATAACGTGCAGAAAGAACAAAAAGAAGAGCAGAAAGAAGCCTTGTTGCAAAATCATCCTGTACCCTCAACTTTTTCAGACGGATACTGGTGGTAACTGAGTCTGACTAACCAGTCCTAGAGCCAGTGCTATGTTAAAAGACACTTAGAATACAGTGAAAATACCTACATACACTAGGGAACATTATGCGTTGGGGTCCCCCTGTGATTAGCCTTACCTCCTCTATAAGCCCCTAGTATATAATAGGGCATGGGGATTAAAACTACCTCTTAAAACAGGCCACAGGGCGTTTTTGCACACGTTAACTCAGGCCCCGTCCCCTCCTTTCACCATTGTGTAAACACGCCCTGTGTCCGTTTTTAGTTGGGAGATTAAGTTCATTTGAGTCCTGAGGGTCCCTAGGGTCCAACTAGCCCACTAGGTACCTCCAGTAAGTGCCACAGAGCTGCGTTGCAGAGAGGTGTAAAAAGTGGCACGGCCTGGACCACCTCTCTGCAATGCAGCTCAGTGGCGCTTACTGGAAGCACTTGGTGGGCTAGTTAGCCCCCAGGGGCCCTCAGTATTGAAGGGAAATTATATCCCCAATTTAAAACGTGCCATGGTGCGTGTTTGCACACGTCACCTCAGGCCCCGTCCCCTCCCTTCACCACTGTGTAAACGCGCCCTGTGGCTGTTCTAAGTTGAGAGATTAAGTCCCCTTGAATCCTAAGGGTCCCTAGGGTCACACTAGACCACTAGGTACCTCCAGTAAGCGCCACAGAGCTGCGTTGCAGAGAGGTGTAAAAAGGGGCTTGGCCTCAGAACACCTGTCTGCAGCGCAGCTCCCTGGCGCATACTGGAGATGCCTGTTGGGGGCGCGTTTGCAGCGTGCTGCATGGAGGGGGCATGGCCTCCGTCACGATGCCAGTCTTTTATTTATTTTATTTTTTTAAGAAGGGGGGCTGTGTGGTTCCCCTTCTTATTCTAATTTATTGGCCCTGATGACCCCATCCCCCAGGGCCTGTCTCCTAATTATATTTTTTTGACCCCAATCCCCAGGGCCGGCCACTGTTTTTTATTATTTTTAAAAAATATATATTTATAGACACACCTAGGACATGCTGGACAAACCGTACGTACCTATCACCATGACGATTTGCGTGATATTCATTAAAAGGCGACTATGCATGCAATTAATCCACGTGGAATGTATTTACACCACTAGTGAAGCTCTGACATGTCTGATGCTCTACCGTGCCTAATCCCGGTAGACACCCTTGTCGTTTATTTATACAAACATGGGTAGCTATTGACGGGCACATTTAATACACATGCACACCAAGCAATTCAAAGGGGATTCGACAAAAATTCGACCAAAACTATGCAAGAAACCCCCCTCACAGTTAATAAAACACACATCCACTGCCGGATGTGTAATACTTTTTATTTTACTCTCTGGAAAGGGGACGAACATCACTTGCGAGTCACAGCGCGCTCCTGACAGAGCCCAATGCTGTGTTACACCCACCATTGCCTGCCGAGTGCCACACACCTCTGTATTGTATTCCACTAGCTAGTGCATATGCTATGACACTCTCTAGCCCATGTGCACTGTAACACCACCCCGTGAAAATGTCATGCCACACTTGTCTTCGCACGGGTTATATTGCCCCATCTAATGTGCCTTCCTCGATGCCTATGTTATAACGCACAGTGCTATGCCATACATATTACAATTTGGGATCCATATCTTTGTCACAGTGCATATGCAACGTTACACTCCCCAGCACATATTTTATATTACAACTTTAGAGACTAGTTAGGTTACACAACACTGCCCTGTGCATATTACACTCCAAGGCGCATATCGCATAGCACACGCTAGTGCCTGTGCTATCTCGCGCTCTCCAATGAATCTGTCATTGCGCACAATGTATTGCATATTATATTTCACGCCTGGTTCATCTTATATCACACTTTTTGGTGCATAGTTTATACCATACACTATATCTAGTTTTCATTTTCAATCGTGCTCTCAGGACTATGTTCTATATAACACTGTGTTCACCTACCCTTTTCACGGGCATTACATTTTGCGATAGGGGGTGGAGGGTCAGGGGGTGTTTTTGCCAAGTGAGCCCGGAGTCACAGTCACTAACGTCTTCTTCTTCCTGAATAAAAGTGAGATTATGCTGCATACTTGTTCATATTTTAAGTAGTTTGCACAGACAAAATGTTTTAAAAACAATAAAGTTTCTAATACCCGCCTTCTCTGAACAGTTAGCTTGCTGCCCCATCCCCCTCCTCTCTATCCTCTGTTGTGTGAATCCATGGACTAGCCTCCTCCCTCCTGCCATGCATGGTCTGATGTGCTGCCACTGCCCTCAATTTAGTATGATGTACCAGTCCACTCCTCCTGCCCTCCATTGCCCAATTCTATGCCCCATAATTGACCTCCTGCTTAAACTCTGTGCTTAGCTTGCTGCCACTATTCTCCTTCCCCCTGCCCTCCGATGTCTTTGTGCATGCCCCTGCTCCATCCTTTTTGCCCACCATGTCCCATGGACCTGCCATTCCTATCTACTCTGAGTGTTCTGTTGAGCTGCCACTCCCCTCCCACCTGCCTAGCATTGTCAGATGACTGTAACCTGTCCCTGCCACCTCCACCCTGCCTGTCCACATGCCATGCCTCTATCCTCTTCCTCCTGTCCTACATGGTCCATTGTACTGCCACACCCTTCTGCCCTCCCTGGTCTGTTGTGCTGCAACTGCTCCTCCTGCCTGCCCCGTGTGGTCTGTTGTGAGGCCCCTTCCCCTGAACTTTCTTGTCTGTGCACAGGTCCTGACCCTCCCTTCTATCCTCCATCGTCCTTTGTGCATGCCCCTGCACCCTCCTTCTTGCCCATCATAGCCATTGTGCTGCCACTAACCCTCCCACTTGCCATGCATGGTCTTCTGTGCTGCCATGGCCCCTCCCACCTTCCCTGTGTGGTCAGTTAGCTGCCCCTGACCCCCTCCCACCTTCCCTCCATGGTCTGTGTGTATGCCATCACAGTCTCACTGTTGCTCTTCATGTTGTGTCTTGCTTCTAGTGCCCATCCTGCCTGACCTCCATGGCCATCTTGCTGCTCCTGCCCTGCCCCCTTGCCCTCAGCCTTCTGTTTACATGTGCAGACCCCTACTCCCTCCCTCCTGGCTTGTCTGTTCCATTGTAATGCCCCTGATCCGTCCCTCCTGCCCTTTATGGTCTGTTATGCTGCAGCCTTCTCTCCTGTCTGTCCATTATGGTCAGCTAGCTACCATTGCCTCTTGCCCCTCTGTTCTCTGTTGTCCATGTGCATGGTCCTGTCCCCTCCCTCTTGCTTTCTATGGATTGTTGTGCTGCACTCCCGTCCTGCATGCCCTGTGTGGTGTATTGTGCTGCTGCAAACCTTGATGCCTGCCCTGCAGGGTCAGTTTGGTGCACCTCTCCATGTCTCTCCTGTCCTCTGTTATCCAAGTCCATGTCCCTATCCCATTTCCTTCCATGATCCAATGTACCATACTTGCGAACATTTTGAACTTGGTAAGAGGGAGATTTTGAAAAAAAACTGGGGTATTGATTTTCCCCTTTGAGTTACATTGAAAAAGAGGATATTGTAGACAGGAGACAGATCAAATAAAGCCCATTTGAGCTTAAAAACATTGGACGTTTCCTGGCTGAATCGGGTCTGTTGGCATGTATGGTTGTACTACCATTGCCTCTTCCTTCTGCCCACAATGCTCTATTACATTGCCACAGCCTTGAAGGAGGGTAGATTTTGTATCACAGGGGGCCCCTGGCCCGTTCTGTCCACACCTGAAGTATGAGACCCTTGTCCTTGCCCTGCCAGCCGCATTTGTAGGCCGTATTAAATTGACCAGCGGGTCCTGTGTTGCTATATAATTATCCTGAGACATCCTTACCACTCAGCCAGCATAAAACCCCTGTGTAGGCCCTTCTGTTCAATGTGTAGGCCTCTTTGTTAAATTGACCATAGCTCTGCAATTTTAGTGTATAGCAGTCTGAAGGCAGGTCTGCGAGGCCTTCTGCTCCAAACTAGTAGCCCCCACCCTACCCGAGTGCTCCGTGCTCGGTATCAGAGTTCAACATCCCCCTGAAGCTGTCGTCATACAGTAGGCTGCATCCTGGACTGGTACTTGCTTCCTGGGCAGGTTTCCCGCTTTTAAGGAAGTGGCAACCGCAGAGCGTCAAGTTAGGAGAACTGAGGAGATTTTATACATGAATATATTGAATTCCTGTACAATACCCATTATTTTCTGCTTGCTCTATGGAACTTACGATAAGCGATTGGCCTGAGAGACTGACCTTTTCACCCAGTCCATTGTCAGCATTAAGTGGGTAAATGACGAAATGTCTGGTAAAATCTGCAGACGAAGCTTTTGGGTAGCATACGTAGGTAGATGTAGCGTGCAAAGGAGCCCACAAAATGATATAAAAAGGGAGCACCCACAGATATCGACGGACAACCTCGCCGTCTGTATGTAGGTTAACAGGCTGTGCAGGTTTTCCCCAAGAACTGGGAGCTCTTGTCTTCCTTTGCTTAAAATGTCTTGCTCGGCTTTGCTTGAAGTATCTTATTCTATTTTACCTATATGAAATGTCATGTTATGTTTAACCATTGTTCTCTTTACTTTTGCATTTAAAAGATGTTGTATTGTAATTGCAGGAATGCTTGCTCTAAGAGTAAATGTGAGTGTCCCTAGGTAACATTTTCCTTGGTGTAACTTGTTTCTCATGATGCATTTATAGATGTGTTTTCTCTCTCTCTCTGTCAGTCCATTAATTGAGATACAGAGAATATCATGACAGCTGTATGATTATCTGGATTCTGTATTTTGTACTTTAGGTCTCTATTCTGCGGTTTCTTTGAAGTTGCATCTTCTCATTAAACTGCCATTGTATTCTGCCTCCAATTCCATGTCTCATATGTCTGTTTTCTTCATTTTTGGAACAAGCGTTCCTAGGCACCCCGGCTCAAATTAAGGTGCCCCTTTTGTCCCTGACTCACTCTCCTGCTCAGTTCTGTGGTGGCTCCCGGGGCTCTGGGGACCGCCCCTAGCTTCCTTGACCCGTAATAGATCTTCCCTCCAACAGCCTCTCTTGCAAGTCCTGTATTGTTGGTTTGTTGCCCCTGCCCCCCTTTCCACTGCCCTCCATAGTCTGTTGTGCTTCCAAGGCCCTTCCTGCCTGCTCAGTGTGGTTAAATTGTTGCCTTTGCACCCTCCTACCTGCCTTCAATTTTCAGAGTCCGTGCCCCTGGCCTCTGCCTCTCAACAGTATCCTAATGAACAACTAGATTGCTAACATTCTATATTTATTACAAAAGTGTGGAGCGCCTGACATCATCTTGATGTAATCTACACTGTAATACCTAGAGCATTCCTTTAGAAATTACATATATGAGAGGGTCTTATTGGCATCAAAATTATGGTTAGTGCTCTAAAAGACTAAAATAAGGACATATTTTCTGAGTTTTCAAATAGCGACAAAGCACTTTTAAATTATTTGTTATCTTTATGTTTTTTTATCTAGTTGACAACTTGATTAAATGTTGCACTTAGGGGAGAGGATGTGGTGTTACTTCCAGAACTGCAGACTTTGCAACTGGGGAACCAGGTTGAAGTTTCTGCTTCAGCTCGACATTCTGTGATTCTGGTCAAATCACTTAGTCTCCCCATGTCTACAACCAAAATGAATTTGTTCTTGTGTGATGTAACCAATGCTCATGTAAAGCACTCCAATACCTGACAAGTCTGCACTATATAACACTGCAAAAACACAAAATAATAAGTGTTTTGCACACTTCTGTCATTGGGCTATATTTGGGCTATATCTGGGTGATTTCGGGCTACATTTGGGCTCTTTTGTCTCCGCTGGCCATCTTGGGAGATTTATTTGTTATGAAGTTTCCTAATTTCCTCATGTACTGCAGTCTCCTCAGTCGGAAATGCTTTCAGTTTTTTACTTTGATTCCATCATGAAGGTATTCAGATATGTCACACATTTGCCATGAATTCTGAATGTTAGCACTCTAGTTGCTCATTAGATCACTGTAGTAAAACTACTGCTCACCATGGAAGTCTGCTCCTGGTATTAAAAGTGCATGTTTCAGTCTGCATGTCAGAATTTTTTAATGATATAGAAGAGGATTTGAGAAGTCACTCAAAATGTGCCCTCATTTTCTTTCTTCAGCATTAATCATAATTTCTATGGCAAAATGAACCCCCTCATTGTGTTCCTTTTTAAATTAAATGTTTTAAGTGTTACCAGTTTATTCCAATCAAGATGGCTTCAGGTGTGCCATACTTTTGTCATAATGAAGACAGTAAGTGCTCTAGTTGTTTTTAAGAACATTCTTGGACATTCTGTCATTGGGCTATACTTGGGCTACATCTGGGTGATATTTGGGCTACATTTGGGCTCTTTTGTCTCTGGTGGCCATCTTGGGAGACTTATTTGTTATGAAGTTTCCTAATTTCCTCATTTACTGCAGTCTCCTCAGTAGGAAATACTTTCAGTTTTTTACTTTGATTCCATCAAGAAGGCATTCAAATGTGTCACACATTTGCCATAAAATCAGAATGTTAGCACTCTTTTTGCTCATTAGATCACTGTAGTAAAGCTACTGCTCACCAGGGAAAACTGCTGCTGGTATTGAAAGTGCATGTTTCAGTCTGCATGCCAGGATTTGAGAAGTCACTCAAAATGTGCCCTAATTTTTCTTTATGCAGCACTAATCATACTTTTTATGGAAAAATGAACCACCTCATTTTGTTCCTTTTTAAATTAAATGTTTTAAGAGTTACCACTTTAATCCAAGCAAGATGGCTTCAGGTGTGCCATACATTTATCATAAGTAGGACGGTTAGCGCTCTAGTAGTTCTTTGGAACACTCTGGAAAGCTGCAGTAGAACACAAAGGAATCAACTGACAGTCTCTGCCCTTGTTGGATGTACATGTTTTACTGAGAATGTCAGACTTCATTCTCACATGACTGAGAAAGATAATGTGAATTTACAGAAAATAAGCTCTCAGTTTAGCTTATAGATCACCTTCCAAACCTCTGTGGTAAAAGCATGAGAAATTATTTTTCTCTCAATCATGATATCCCAGCAGAAGGCTTTTTCACATGGTGAAATCACCTTAGAACATACCACAATTCCTAAAATGAGTATGGTACCATCAACAAATGATTTATAATGTAACTAAAGTCTTAAAATCTTCTATTAACTGCAATGCTTTTTAATGAGGTGCTATCATGTATATTGGTCCCAAGATGGCTGCCAACACTTCTTGGATGAAGTGCTGACAGCCAATCAGATCTCAGGATGAGATGTGTGGTTAGGCTCCGCCCACATATATATATTGATTTAAATGCTATTTTCTCAGGAACTACTGAACAGATTTACACCAGACCTACAAAAGGCACTTCCTTGACCTGAGGACTACCTCTCTGCCAAATTTCAAGTAACTCTGTTCAGCCGTTCGGGCTGTAGCTGTGTCTAAAGGTCCTATGGAAAAATGCATGGGAAAAACGCATTTTGGGACCCCCCTTTTTTCTCAGCCCCCGCTTGACGAATCCCCCCGAGACTTTCAGGGTAGGAGCGGAGCGTAGCGCCCCACCTATTTTGAAAATTTCGCGAGGATTCATCGACCGGCGCCAAAGTTATTCCAAATAGAATGTTGCGGATTTCCTATGGAAACAGGGTCCTAACTATAACTATCTACTGGCGACCGCCAGTAGATAATGTATGCATGTATGCATATATATATATATATATATATATGTATATATATATATATATATATATTACCTACTGGCAGACGCCAGTAGGTAGTTATAGTTAGGACCAAGTTTCCATAGGAAGAACATTCTTTGTTTTGCTGATAACTTTGACTTCGTTTGATGAATCTCCATGAAATTTTCCAAACTAATTCTTTGTTCATATCAGCTGCTATGTGGGAAGTATGGGGGTGATTCGTCAAGGGTGGCCAAGAAAAAAGGGGGGTCCCAAAACGTGATTTTCCCATGTTAATTTCCTTAGGAAACTTTAGACAAGGCTACAGGTCGAACGGGTGAACGGAATGACCCCAAATTTGGCAGAGAGATGGGTCTTGGTCTGGAAAGCACGCTTTTGTTTATTTGGTGTAAATCCGTTCAGTCCTTTTTGAGAAATATCTAAATTTACAGATATCGATATTTGGGAATTCTGCCATCTGATTGGCTGAGGCGTTACGAGCACGAGCTTGCTGCTTATTGGCTGTGAGCGCTGCGAGCGGTTGCAACTAAGAAGTGTTGGCCACCATTTTGTGATTCCGTTGAAGCGAGTAAGGGGAAAAAAGGGCAAAAAGAGTAGGAAAGAGGAGGGTAGGAGCGCTGTGAGGTGTGTGGGGAGGTTAGGGTGTTCTAAACAGGGAGTGTGAAGCGATGTATTCACCCCTACCGGTGTGAAAGTGCTGTTTTGCCCAGAGTGAGAGGGTGCTGAGGTGCCAGTACACTCGGGGATGAAACCGTGAGCTGATTACTGTAAACTGATATGCTCTGGGCGCTGTAGCATACTAGCCACTGTAGCATAGCTGTGCAAGTGGTGTTAGTATGGGTTTAGACTACAGCGCTGTGAGCTCTGTGGGTTGGTTAGGATGTGCTATACAGGGAGTGTGGAGTGAAGTATTCACCCCTAGCGGTGTGAAAGTGCTGTTTTGACCAGAGTGAGATGGTGCTGAGGTTAGGTGCCACTACACTCGGGGATGAAACCGTGAGCTGATTGCTGTAAACTGATGTGCTCCTGGTGCTGTAGAATACTGGCCGCTGTAGTGGTGTTAGTATGGGTTTAGACTATAGCGGGAGTGGGAAGCAAACTACTCTCCCCTACCGGTCTGAAGACTCGAATGGGGTGTTTTAGCAAGCAGGAATAAAGGAATAATCGTGAAGAATATAATGCAGAATGTTGCAATGCCACAGAAGACAAATGGTGAAATCAGGTGTGTTTAAGAAAGTGGCTGTGTGGGATAAAGCGATGGAGTCTGCAAGTTATATAAAAAGTGTCTTTATGTAAGTGCCATAAATGGCACCACTGGTGCAAGAGCTAAGGCATCCATCTGAGGCAAACTCCAACCGCTTCTGCTGTATTCAAAGCTAAGCTTCTGCAGCAGTCAATTCCACATACATGTTACAGTTCCATGTGACATAAACAATACCTATTAGACATGAATGACTGTAAATTGTAGAATGAAAATAAAGGTAGGATACGATTACCACACTGTGACAACCAGTTCCTAAACATACTGCATTTTTTGATCTTGATCGCCAGTTCATGAGCAGAGGCTGAGGATGAGCTAATTTGTGTGAAAGGGCTTCACGGATAAGAGGCAGGCAGAGAGACATGGGTACAAAGAATAGATATGGTTTCAAAATGGATGTCGGGTTTAGGCTAATTTAGCAAGTAAATAGCGTATTTGCATAGGCCATACATCACCCATCCCTGGTTAGTGTGGAGAGGTAAGGGCCAATAATGAAAACAGAGTTCAAATGGCTAAGCATACTTAGAAAGTTATTATATGAAAATAGTTCAATTGAAGTGTATTAAAAAATGTAATAGGAAAGAGTAAAAAAAGTTGGAAAAAATTAATCCAAGAATAAAGTGAATTTCTTACTAGTCTTGGAGATTGCAGTCCGGAAGTTCTTCAGCGGCTTGAGATGCGTAATGTTCCAAGAGGCGATTGTTGCCATCGTGTGAGAAAAGTGAAGCGATCCAATTCATATCCTCGAAGGGACAGTAATGTTCCTCGAATGTTGGAGCGGCAATTTGAATTGGCAGGCAATCTGCGATGTTGTCAAAGGTCGCACGTTGCAGGAGATCTTTCGCGGCTGCGCAGAAATACCATTCCGCCAGGATACCTTTTTGCGTTGCATCCGCCATTGCTCCACTGCCCGAACAATCAAGTTCATGGTTTTCAAGATACTCCATTACCTGCTGGATATCGGGAGCGTTTGGTGGGATGTTGGCAAGGCATAGATCCATTCGCCAGTCGATTGGACAAGTTTTGCAATAAAAAGATGGTTGCACGCAGATTGTATATGTGTAAATAAATGTCATGTTGTAACTGGCTCCGATAATAGATAGAGGCAGGCAGACGAAAAGTTGTTCCATTTTTTCACGGTATTGACGTAGCTTCGCGTAGGGGCGTATTCTGTCGGACATGCTTGTTACCACAGGGAGCGTAGCCTTTTTTAACAAGCTAAAATAGTAGTAGGATGGCCGCAAACAGAGTGAGAATTATGGGCACTGTTGCTGTTATTCCAGAGATGATCGAATGAATGAAGTTTGGTATTAGACTAAAACCAGTTTTAAAGCCTGTGAGAAGGCCGGAGGAGACAATGTTAAAAACGTGTGCCAGACCTTAAATGTCAGATGTGTTGAAAATTGTGTAACAATTCACAAAGTGTAATGGGAGGTTCGTATTTAAAAGGGAGTGTATTTTACTTCAAGTTCGTGCTATCTGCAGTCGATAAATTACTTTTGGAGAAGTGAGGGACACTTCTGTTTGAAACAAAAGCGCTTTCAGTTTGCTCCGTTTAATAAAATCTGTTTTCAAAGTAGGTATTGAAGGCCAAGTTGAACTTTGGGAGTTACTTTGTGTGGGTGGGAATAGAGATTGCCAGAGGAAGTTATCTGGTTTGAAACAGTAAGGACATACGGTATGCCAGCTCACATTGCGTAGCACTCCATGTTATTAAGAAGCAGGAAACTGCAGTTTGAAAGCTGTGTGAATGTTGGTCTGATTGTGAGAGTTGGCGTACTTTTAAGAAAGCACACACAATTGGGGGCTGTAAGCTTAGAAGCGTCGTGCAGTTGGACATTCTTGCATAGTAATGAATGAATGGTTCCACTTTTCACCTGTGAGAAAAACATTGGTATCCTCTTTAAGACAGCGATATGTAACTGGGAGAAACCACTGCTCTTGAATAAACACACTACCTTATATAATCACATACAACATGACAAACAACATGTACACCTAGCAGACATAACAACACTACAGACTGTGGGAACCGTGGCTAGCCATGTACACAAACCAAACATGGCATGACACCTCTGCCACACAATGCAGAATGCGGGGAGAGATGGGAGCAAAGTATGTGCGAAGGTGGCAAGTGATTCTCGATTATAAAAGTATACAATGGAAAGTGTTGAGGGGATGTGCGGGACAGACTTGAGTATGCAGAGCACAGACATGTACATGTCAACATACACTGATGGTCTATTGAGTGAAGTCGACAGTGAATGCAACCATGATAGTACAGTCAGTAGGGAAGATTCCGAGAACATAGCGCGTACGTTGCCCCTCCCCCGCAAAAATCTTTAGCCTAGTGGGCTGGCTCGGCGTACGCAAGGCTAGCATAGGGCTATGAATAAAAGGCATGTTTCTCCGGGTGTGGTTCTCTTCCGGAATGGCGAACATGTCTGTCAGGTCTCTGCAGCTTACACCGCCACGAGGCTGACGCCGTGAGCGAAGGTGGTTGCGGGAATAATGCTCTCAGCCTGCTGCTACCCAGAAACCGTTATGGCCGTTGCGGCGCACATATGCCCCACAGTTCCCCTTTCGACACCGTCGTATGTGAAAGAGGGCCCACCAAATGCCGGCGGAAGCTTTTGGGCCAAGGTCTGCGAGCTGGGAAGGCTCCTGAGATCAACGCTGGCTACCGCGACACAGGCAGGCAGCGCCTAGCCTGAGGCCCAGCACCGTGAAGTGCTCTGTATACTACTAACATAGTAGTCGAAGAGGTACCAATAGTGGAACTGTGTCTTGATCTCACAATGGACGATGTTAGAGCTGCATCTGAGAGTGCAGATGAAGGTACTCTTTTCGACCAGCTATAACCAACTCTAGGTCCCAACAGTGGAACAGTGTCTTGATCCCACAATGGATGATGTTAGAACTACATCTGAGAGTGGAGATGAAGGTACTCCCTTCAACCAGGTGCAAGCAACTCTATGTCCCAACAGTGGAGCGGTGTCTTGATCCCACAATGGACGGTGTCCGATATTACCTGCTGCTTGTGAATTTTCACAGAAGTCCCTGCGTTGACGTGCTTCCGTAGCTAAGTGCTGCACATGATTATTGTGCTTGGTTGACACCAGTCGGTGGAGTACACCGCGGTACAGCAGGTCTGAACAGTGGAACGGGGTCTTGATCCCAGAATGGACGATGTTAGAACTGCATCTGAGAGTGGAGATGAAGGTACTCCCTTCGACCAGGTGTAACTAACTCCAGGCCCCAACAGTGGAACGGTGTCTTGATCCCAAAATGGACGATGTACGATACTACGTGCTGCTTGGTTTTCACAGAACTCCCTCCTTTGAGGTGCATCAGACTCTGCGCTTCCGTAGCTAACTGCTGCACATGATTATTGGGGTTGGCTGACTGCAGTCGGCGGAGTACACCGCGGTACAGCAGGTCCAACAGTGGAACGGGGTCTTGATCCTACAGTGGACGATGTTAGAACTGTATCTGAGAGTGGAGATGAAGGTAGTCCTTTCGACCAGGTGCAACCAACTCTAGGTCCCAACAGTGGGCCGGTGTCTTGATCCCAAAATGGATGATCTCCGATATTACCTGCTGCTTGGTTTTCACAGAACTCCCTCCGTTGAGCTGCATCAGACTCTGTGCTTCCATAGCTAACTGTTGCACATGATTATTGGGCTTGGCTGACTGCAGTGGGTGGAGTACACCGCGGTACAGCAGGTCGGAACAGTGAAACGGGGTCTTGATTCTGTGATTGAGGATGTCAGAAGTTAAAGTTTGTGATGATTTCTGTGTACCCACTCCGATCAGATGCAACCAACTGCGTGCTTCCGACTCCAACGGCACGTGGCTGTGAGGCGTTAATAACCACTGCCTCTGGCCTACAGTGCGTTCAGCAGGGCTTACAATTCAGATTGAGTGGTGATTGTTTAATTACAGAATCCAGAAGGCAACTAACTACAACGTCTATTGAAATATACACAATAGCCTTTTAGTATACTTGCTTGAAGAAGTTTTTTAAGATGACTTATAGGTCTAGTACAATGACCAAATTCTTCTTGGTAGTGGTAAAGAACACTGAATAACAGTGGGCAGCAGAGATCGCAATTTGAATTGTTTTGATTTATTTATTGCAGAGTTTTGAGTAATTTATGTTGTTGTATTTTGTGAAGAGGACATGAGAGAAAGTATTCATGGAAGACTGTGCTCAATACTGCCTTCAATTTACACTGCAGACAGCAGTGTTCACAATTCAGATTGAGTTGCTGTTGTAGATGACGCAGTCCTGTAGGCAAAAGACATTGCTCTAGTGCGCTCTGTCTGCACCACGCATACGCATCATCACAGGATCCGCACACGGTTTTTGTTGCTTCGCGTACGGCAAACTGGGCAGCTCAAGTCAATGCCACGTGGCTGTGGGCCCTTGCTGACCGCTCTCTGGCCTACACTGCAGACATCAGTGTTTGCAATTGAGATCGAGTCGCTATTGTAGATGACGCAGTCCTGTAGGCAAAAGACATTGATCCAGTGCACTCTGTCCACACCAAGCATACGCATCATCACAGGGTCCACACACGGTTTATATATATATATATATTCACTGAAAAAAACATCACTGTTCTTTGTCACTGACCATGTCATGATTGATGTAATATGTGACGTCATCAGCAGTGCATTGCGGGGCGCGAGTTATAGTTAGCTGAAATAACTATAACAGGGGAATTTCTATGGTTTTGTACGAGTGAAATGTCCAACTAACTAGAACGTTCCCTAAAACCTTTGTTTTTTTCAGTGAATTTCTAAGGTTTTTTAAATGCTAATTTCTAACTATAACGTGCCTGAAGCCATTTTAGTTAGCTATGTGCTGGACATTTGCTGTTTCCCTCTCCCAGAGTCTTGCGCATGCGCAGATATGCTTAGCTAGTAGAGTGCACCTGCTCCTAGTATAGAACTGTCAGGCTGCTCTAACTGATGTCAGCAACTTATTACTCCTCCTACTTGTTGACTGTGCAGTTTCTGTATGACCATCTATGTGCATAACTCTTCTCATGTGTACTTGTACTGCCTTTTTCAGCCCCTGTGTGGGTATAAAAGAGCCATGCTTCTTCTGTTCAGTGTGCTACTTCACTCAACACCGAAGGGTGCTGTGTGAATGTAGTTCCACCTCATGAGGTTTATTAAACTTTGTATTTTCTATTCCAGTTTCTGTGCCAACTTCTTCCTATTGGAATGAGGACTCTGTGCAGAGAAGGGCGAACCCCTTGCACTGGTAGGCCTAGCTGAGGTCACCATCAACAAATTGGCGCCCAACTACTGGGGCTCATCGGTGACTCGGATGCCCAAAGTATTGGTCGCGACGAAGGATTGGAATCTCGCTCTGGACGCGATCGCTGCCCGATGAGACCCGAGTCTTGGCAACCACGGCGTTTTTCCTTTCTTTCTGATCTGACCATCCAGGTGGTGCCGGTCCTCGACTGAGATCTCTTCTGTTGATTCGCCATGCAGTGACCATTTGGTCGATTTTAGAACTTGGCAGTTGGAACTTGGACACCAAGTGATTGGTAAGTGTCCTTCTGTGGCGCTTGCTGTTGGTTTTGATGCCTGGGATTGGTAAGGTAGTTTAGTAACACTTACTGTGGCTTTTGGATTTTGGAATTGGTGTTGGCCAACTTGGCTTGTTATGAGATTTATATATGGATTGCAATCTATATAGGCAGGTAATGAGGAGATTTTTCTCTATTTGAATTGATTTGAACGGCACATTGTACTAAAGGTACCTTAAGTGCTACTTTGATTATAATACTGCATATTCTGCACTATTTTTGGCATGCCTGTTTTTAGCACACTTCATAGGATGTGTTGCTTTTGTAGTGGTACCAATTCGAGACTAGAGGAAGCACAACCGGTACCCCGGAGGGGACGCCTAATAGGGATATGTATATTAAGTATGGTCTTTCTTCTATAATGTACAGCGCATTATGGAATAAATACACTCGTAAGGATCCTGAGTTGCGTTGGCCTATGTATGGGTCATTTGATTTACGAAAGATTGAGTATGTGGAACAATGTATGTTTAAGCAAAAGACTAGGCAAGAGATGTTTGATTGTGTACGAATGTGGGAGAAAGAAGTGCGTGAACGAATGAAGCGTGAGCAAGCCTTGATTGAAAAAGAACAGCGAAAGAACATTTATGTGAAAGCATTAGAGCTGAAGAACAAAGCAGTTAATTGTAAGCAAATGCGTGATGGTCTTTTTGTTTTCCCCCAGGTGAATTTATTAATGTGTTGCTTTCTTGGATGTACCATTTTTAAACTTGTATATAATTAGCCGGCTCCCCTAGAGGGGATACTTAACTAGGTTTAGGTATAAAAACGTATTTCTTCGATGGTGACTAGTACCCCGAGGAACTAAATATGTACATAGAAAGGATCCTGGTCTGTGCACTTTGTAACATTCATAAGTGGTGATATGCAGAGCGTTTTTTTTCTTGGTGTTCTGCCAGCCAAATCTAGTAAATATGACTTACAACTAGTATTTACAAATGGTTTGGTTTTAGTACAGTCTGTGGGCTGTCTTTTGTTGCTGTCCTAAGTGTTGATCTGTGGGTTAAATGTGTGTTTAAATGTCTGTGGTTTGTCATTAGTGGTACTTGTAAGTAGCGATTGCGCTCTTGGTGCAAGAATGGCTAGCCTTAAGTGCCCTGTATTATGTGTATGACACCGTTTTGAAAATGTCTGGAATGAGCTCCATGTTTTTTTTTTGTCATCATTCTGTTATGCCAAATATCATTAAAATACAATACATTTTAAAAGAATCCAGCAATGACTTATATAATATATGCTAAATAGCTGCACGCTATCATTAAATTGACAGAGTAAGACACTATACATGTGTGCAAATTGCCACAATGTTAAAGATAAAATTAGAATCCACATTTAATAGGAATAAAAAAAGCTTCAAAAAACGAAATTGTGTGTTTTGCAGTAGATAAATTAAGATACAAAATGTCACAGCATTTATCCTTCTGTATTAGGTATTAACAGGCATTCACATTATCTAAGTGAGTTGCTTGTTGAAGACCTGAATACATTACAGAACGACAGATTTTTGGAAAGGCTGACTTGAAAGGCGTGTGAATTCGACGCCTTTACGTGTCAAGCAGCTGTGTCAGTACGTGGGTATTTCTGACTCCGGCCACAGAGAACAGCTGTCAAACACGGTGTAAAATCCTGCATTTCAGACTGCTGTTTTAAAAGTTAGAAATATAGTTTCATTATTTTTGATAAACAGAGGACAGATTGACAGTAGGGATTTATTTTCTTAATGCCTTTTTAAATAAGGATAAGAGTGGTTTTTGATGTTAAATAATAATGACTGTCCTTCATTTAAAAGTGGCGCAGACTTTCAAGTTCGGTTTCTGTTCTTAGGGCTATGAATGAATGCGTTTAAATATGATAGGCAAGGGATGCAGCTTGCTTATCATATGTGGACTCATCAAAATGATTAGATGTATTAAAAAAATAAATATATATTTTGATTATATAAAAAATGTTATTTAAAATAGGTGCATTAAATTCGTTTTTTAATATTTATAATGCCTAATAATGATGCTGTGACCTCCTAGCATCCAAATTGAATTTAAGCCATGCTATAAAGCAATAGGGGGTCACTTACATGTGAAATGTCACTTGACCCAGGCGTACAAAACTCATTTTTATAAGGGTATAAATTATATATTTCTGATGCCACATCTCTGGGATATGTAGGGGACATTCTGGGGATGACTATTATGCAAAAACATTGTAGGATATTCATTTTTAAGTGCCCCAAACATCAAAGTCGAAATTGAGTAAAATTCACTATTTAAATGAGGTTATTCCAATCAGAGCAGCTTTTAAACTGCCTCAGGCTACAGTAAATGCACATATGTAAGCATAGAATGAATAGCTGATATCTATACTGCTAGACAAGCACTCAGCACACTGCTTACAAATATAAATATGTACAAAAAAACTGGCAGAAGTTATTAAGCTTACCTCTGAATTGCTGGTAGACAGGAATGAAGTGGGTTTTGCTGTTGCTCTTTCAGTTTCCAGGGTCACTTTGAATTGGGACACCCCCATGAAAACCTTGCATGCAAGATGGGACAGCTGCATAGGTTAAAGGCCGAAGTCCTACATTTAGAAGCCTGCAGGGCTCAGCGCAACGTTTGCTTTGACATTTTGACATTTGAAAGACGAAATGGCAGGGCAGGGACAGAAAGAGGTTTTGCTTGCTTTTTTTTTGCAAAAGCAAGTTTTTGTACACTCATATGAACAGATTGAATAATAATGGTATATGTCAGCTTTTATTAAGACAATGGCTCTGTCATATGTATAGCACTAATGCTTTCAGGGCTGAATTAAGGAAGCAATGGGATTTAGTTTGAATTCATGTGCCCTCGTGTCACACTTGTACATTTGCTAAAGGATTATGTTCTTTAGCTAGCTCAATGTGCTATTTAGCTCCTCAGAGTTTGTTTATGCCCAGTTGCTACAAATTGGGGTTGATAGTGTTGACAGAATGAAACCTGTTACAGGTTTCCTACTGTCAAAAATGGGGGGAGGAGGCTAGCTCCTCTACAAATTAAGGGTAGGCAAATTTATGTTTTCTCTCTCTTTTTCCTAATTTCTTTTGAGCCTGTCTAAACTGTCTGTGAAATAGCCATGAGACATTTAATTGGCTATTCAGTAATACTGTTTTAAACATTATTAGCATTAATAAAATGAATAAATAAATTTGCTATGTTACTGCCCATCCTGTCTGATGAAATTATGAAAGGATGAGTAGTCTAGATTGTGGTTTCCTTATTTGATCTTTAAGGGGAACTAGCTGTGGGTAGTTTTTGTTCTAAAATTCTCAGGTGATAACACCACTATTGTTTGTTATTCTCATGCTACATACCGTTTTTCAAGGGCATTGCTAGTTTTTATTAGCTAGTCTGTGTAAATAAACTGACAGTCCTTACTATAGCTGATGTTGCATAGTTTGGATTGTGAAAAATAGAATGCAGAGAAGATGCCCATGTGATCCTTAGCAAACATTTTTGAGGAAAATATTGTTTTATAGGAGTCTGTTTGTCACAAGATGTTCTGCTGGAGAAAATGTACCCATTATGTTGAAGTTTTTAGTTCTTTATGTAATAGGAATCCCTGTTAAAGTAGCAGTTTTAGATTTTACTGTTGCTCCTATAACATGAGAGCATGGTCCTAAGCATACAATGTAGGTGCTTTTATTAAGAGAAATCATTTTAGAAGTGTCTGCAGTCCTGTACAAGTAATGCAAAGTCTATGAGTAAAAGTGTAGAACATTTCCTTTTTTCTTGAGGGTCTTTAGATGATTAAGATAGGAATATACAGATGTAAGGATTTGGAGTATGTCTGTATTGTTTTTCTCTTTTCCTCAGAATTTAGTAAATGAACACAGACTTCCTTGGCTGCTTGGGATTGGGTGACGTATTACTCTTGTCAGTTCACCAAAGAGATCCTTTTATATTTGCCAATAGGTCGAGGCTGTTGTTTTTTTTACTCTCACATAGATGAAAGTGGTTCTTGGGTGCCTTGCTAATATATGGGGTGTCCCTAGACTAGGAAGTATTCTGAGACTATCCTCTCTGTTGATAGATTATTTCTGTGCCTTGTCTAAAGACCTTTTGTTCTGTCCACCAATAGATATTTGCTGCCTTACAACCATTGCCAGAGGGGCGCGGACATCTGATCCAGCTTGGAGAGTCAGCACCAGTCCAGCTTGAAGTCAAAGTGAAGGTAACCAGCACAGGCATTGCTGGCAACCAGGACCTCAGTGAAGGTAGAAGGCCGGAAGCACGGGGATGTGAAGTGTGTACTCCTGCCACTGTCTTGGGCGAAAGACGGGGTCACAAATCAGAAAGGAGAAATCGTGGATCAAGTTTTTGATGCCCAGCCGAGAGTCACAGACCGACCAGGAAGGCGAGAAAGTTTTTGCTTGAGGTAACCCCCTTTGAAACAAGGGTTGCTTCAGAGATCCTAGCATCAGGCCTCTGAATCCTGGTCCCAAAGTGGCTGTAAAGTTTTCACCCTCATTGGTCAAGAGATACCTTTGCACACTGAATGTAATCTATGACCCCAACGAAAGAGCAGCGTGCCAGCAGAGCAATACAGGAGTTAGGGAAGGACTTGAGTTCAGGGTACAGATGCTGTGTCTCTGGTGCCTGTTAGATTGAAATGAAGAAAACTGGTGCATTGCCTGAGACACTGGACAGGATCTCTGAGAGCATTTGCCCTGGTGGGTGATTGCCCTATCCTGAAAGTAGAAACTTTTCCCTTGAAACTGGGCCGTGATTCCTGAGTTGCGAGTTGTGCAGCTCCACCGTGGGAACAACAAGAGCCTGCCTGTGAGGCTCAAACGGACACAGGGAGAAGACTCCCCTCTGGTTGGTTGTACAGCGGCTTTAATTTCCCAAGGACTTCTTTTTCTTTTTTGTTGAAAATGTACCCCATTGGTCGTCCCATTTTTGAGGAGGAGCAACCCTTTGCAGCTCTTCGTCCTAATTCTCATGGTCCTGTGTGGTCCTCCTGGTCCTCTGGATCCAGGATCATTTTTGTAATAATATGTCTGACTGCTTTCATAATTGTATTAGGAATAATGTTTATTCTGCGAGAGAAAAGTTCATCTTGATTGATACTCTAGCCCTCATTAAGAAAACACTGGAAAAGTCTAGTGAAAATGTTTTTATTAGATATGTGCTGTTGGCTATTTTGAAGTTGAAATTGATGGTCACTGAAATACATAGGAGTCTTGAAAATGTTTTTACTGGATGGTTCTAGGATTTGCTTAGGACTAGAAAGCTAATAGTTCTGTTTCTGACAATAGTAATTACTCTCTCCTGCTATCTGTATGACCCAATGCGCTGTTCCCTTTGTACTCCTGCTTATACCTTACACATACCAGCTTAACAATATTTAGAATGAGAAATGCCCACCAAGCAATGAATTAGGATATTGATAAAATTATGAAAAAAAATGAATATGCATATTTCCTACTGGATTATGGGAATGTCTTTAGCTCATGCTAAAAGGACCATCTGTTGAAGATTGCATTAATCTCTTAGCATGAGCTGAAAGCCATTTTGTACTTGGCAGCCATTTTAGTTAGCTATGTGCTGGACATTTGCTGTTACCCTCTCCCAGAGTCTTGCACATGCGCAGATATGCTTAGCTAGTAGACTGCACCTGTTCCTAGTATAGAACTGTCAGGCTGTTCTAACTGATGTCAGCAACTTATTACTCCTCCTACTTGTTGACTGTGCAGTTTCTGTATGACTATCTATGTGCATGACTCTTCTCATGTGTACTTGTACCGCCTTTTTCAGCCCCTGTGTGGGTATAAAAGAACCATGCTTCTTCTGTTCAGTGTGCTACTTCACTCAACACCGAAGGGTGCTGTGTGAATGTAGTTCCACCTCATGAGGTTTATTAAACTTTGTATTTTCTATTCCAGTTTCTGTGCCAACTTCTTCCTATTGGTCTGAGGACAGAGAAGGGCGAACCCCTTGCACTGGTAGGCCTAGCTGAGGTCACCATCAACACCCCGAGCACCGAAAAAGATGGGGGAGGTATCATTAGAAAGGGGAGATGCTCCCCTTTCCAATGGTACCCTTCCCTAGGGGATCCCTGCTTAGAGATCACCCCAGGATAGCGATCCCCAAGCAGGGATCTACCCACTAGCGCCAGGGAGGAGGGAGCGGCTCTTTGGGCAAGGGCCTTTGCTCCCCCCATATTTGCTTGGCCGTAACAGACTTTCTATCCTCCCTGGGGGGGCAGATGGGGCAGAAGCCCCCAATCTGCCCCCCCGGGGGCAGAAAGCCCACTAGGAACCAGAGATTTTTTTTATTGATGTTGTGGTGGGGGCTGCCCAAAAAGGGCATGGCAATGCCCCCCAGAGAAATGTCAGTCTTACTACCCCCCCTGGGGGGCAGATGGGGGCAGTAGCCCCCAATCTGCCCCCGGGTGGCAGAAAGCCCACTAGGAACCAGGGATTTTTTTTTATTGAAGTTGGGGTGGGGGCTGCCCAAAAAGGGCATGGCAATGCCCCCACTCCCCCAGAGAAATGTCAGTGTTTCTGCCCCCACGGGTGGCAGAAAGCCCGCTAGGAACCAGGGATTTGTTTTGTATTGACGTTGGGGTGGGGGCTACCACAAAAGGGCATGGCAATGACCCCACCCCCCCAGAGAAATGCTGGTCTTTCAGCCCCCCGGGGGGGTGGAAAGCCCACTAGAAACTTGGGATTATTTTTTTATTGACGTTGGGGTGGGGGCTGCCCAAAAAGGGCATGGCAATACCCCCACCCCTCCAGAGAAACGCCAGCCTTTCTGCCCCCCAAGGGCCAGATGTGGGCAGTAGCCCCCAATCTGCCCCCCTGGGGGGGGCAGAAAGCACACTAGAAACCAGGGATTCTTTTTTTTACTGACGTTGGGGTGTGGGCTGCCCAAAAAGGGCATGGCAAAGCTCCCCCAGAGAAATGTCAGTCTTTCTGCCCCCCAGGGGGGCGGAAAGGCCACTAGAAACCTGGGATTTTTTTTTTATGTTGGGGTGAGGGCTGCCCAAAAAGGGCACGGCAATGCCCCCACCCCCCCCAGAGAAATGTCAGTCTTTCTACCCCCACGGGGGGCAGAAAGCCCACTAAACCAGGGATAATTTTTTTTATTGATGTTGGGGCTGCCTAAAAAGGCCCCCCCAGAGAAATGTAAGTCTTTCTGCCCCCGGGGCAGATGGAAGCAGAAGCCCCCAATCTGCTCCCCCGGGGGGGCGGAAAGCCCACTAGAAACCAGGGATTATTTTTTTTATTGACGTTGGGGTGGGGGCTGCTCAAAAAGGGCAAGGCAATGACCCCCCCAGAGAAATGTCAGTCTTTCTGCCCCCTCAGGGGACAGATGGGGGCAGTAGCCGCTAATCTGCCCCCCCATGGGGGCAGAAAGCCTACTAGAAACCAGGGATTGTTTTTCCTTAATTGACGTTGGGGTGGGGCTGCCCAAAAAGGGCATGGCAATGTCCCCACCCCCCAGAGAAATGTAAGTCTTTCCGTCTCCCTGGGCGGCAAATGGGGGCAGTAGCCCCCAATCTGCCGCCCCAGGGTGGCAGAAAGCCCACTAGAAGCCATGGATTTTTTTTATCGACGTCTGGGTGGGGGCTGCCGAAAAAGGGCACGGCAATACCCCCACCCCGCGGAAAAATGTCAGTCTTTCTGCCCCCCGGGGGCAGATGGGACAGTAGCCCTCAATCTGCCCACCTGGGGGGCAGAAAGTCCACTAGAAACCAGGGATGATTTTGTTTATCAATGTTGGGGTGGGGGCATTAGAGAAATGAAAGTCTTTCTGCTTGCCCCAGGGGCAGATGGGAGCAATAGCCCCTGATCTGCACCCTGGGGGGGTCAGAATGCCCAACAGGCACCAGGGATTTTATTTTATAATATAGGGGTGGGGCGGCCCAGAATGGGCTTGATAATGCCCCACCCCAAAAACAATTACCACAGTCTTTCCGCCCCTCCCCGGAAGCATATTGGGGCACTAGCCCCTTATCTGACCCCCGGGGGGTAGAAAGCCCTCTAGGCCTCAGGATATTTTTTTTTTATTCAGGGTTGAGGTCAGCCCAGAATGGGCATGCCAATGCCCACACCTCCCCCAAAAAATGCCACAGTCTGTCTGCCCCCCGAAGGGCGGATGGTGGCAGTGGCCCCTGATCTGCCTCGGGGGGGACAGAAAGCCCATTAGGTACAACCAATTACGCTGGCTTTTTTATGTGTGAGGGTGGGGGCTGCCCAGAATGAGCACACCAATTCCTCCAACCCCCCCAAAACATAGCCACAGTCTTTTTGACCCCCTTGGGGGCATATCGGGGCAATCCCCCCCCCCCCCCCCGATTCCCTCCCAAGGCAGCAGAAAGCCCACTAGGCACAGATTTGTTTTTAGCACTGTCCCTTCCTGTGGATTTTGGGCCCTAGCTCAGCCGGCACATAGGGAAACCTAACAAACATGTACATTTTTTTAAACTAGACAGAAAAGGGGATCCAGGGTGGGGTGACTTGTGTGCCTCTCACCAGGTTCTGTTACCCAGAATCCCTTGCAAACCTCAAACTTAGTTAAACAAAACACACATTTTCCTCACATTTCTGTGATGGAAAGTTCTGGGATCTGCGTGGATCCACAAAATTCCATCCAACCCGCATTCCCCAAAGCCTCCTGAGAAAAATGGTACCTCACTTGTGTGGGTAGGCCTAGTGCCCGCGACAGGAAATGGCCCAAAACGCAACGTGGACACCACATTTTCACAGTGAAAACTGACCCTTTTTTGCAAAGTGCCTAGCCGTAGATTTTGAACCCTAGCTTTGCCGGCACCTAGGGAAACCTAGGAAACCTATATATTTTTCAAAATTAGACACCCAGGGGAATCCAGGATGGGGTGACTTTCAACAACATTTTCCTCACATTTCTGTGGTGGAAAGTTCTGGAATCTGTGTGGATGCACACAATTCCACCCAGCCCGCATTCCACAAAGTCTTCCAAGAAAAATGGCACCTCACTCGCGTGGGTGGGTCAAGTAGCTGCGGCAGTCAAGGGCCCAAAACCTATTGAGGCGACTTCAAAATTACCTATCACAGAACAACCTAGTATTGCAAGGGGGGTGCCCTGGGTTTTTGGCCCAGGGCTCAGTGGCCATCTTGGAAAACTACCAAACCTACACATTTCTGAAAACTAGACACCCGGGGGAGTCCAGCGAGGTATGGCTTGCGTGGGTCGCCCAAAGTTTTCCTACCCAGAATCCCCTGCAAACCACAAATTTAGCTGAAAAAATCTATTTTTTCTCAAATTCCTGTCTGGAAAAGTTCTGGAATCTACAAGGATCCACAAATTTCCTATCACCCAGCATTCCCCCAGGTCTCCTGATAAAAATGATACTTCACTCGCGTGGATGGGTCAAGAACCCGCGACAGGCAAGGGCCCAAAACGTATTGAGGAGCCATCAAAATGACATCTCACAAAACAACCTGGTTTTGCAAGGAGGTGACCTGGGTTTTTGGCCCCGGGCTCAGTGGCCATCTTGGAAAACTGCCAAATCCACACATTTATGAAAACTAAACACCCGGGGGAGTCCAGCGAAGTATGGATTGCGTGGGTTCCCCAATGTTTTCCTACCCAGAAAGCTCTGCAAACCTCAAATTTAGCTGAAAAAAATAACTTTTTTCTCAAATTTCTGTGTGGGAAAGTTCTGGAATCTACGTGGATCCACAAATTTCCTACCACCCAGAGTTTCCCCAGGTCTCTCAATAAAAATGATACCTCACTCACGTGGGTGGGTCAAGTACCCGCGACAGGTAAGGGCCCAAAACATATTGAGGAGACATCAAAATGACCTATCACAAAACAACCTGGTTTTGCAAGGGGGTGACCTGGGTTTTCGGCCCGAGCTCGGTGGCCATCTTGGAAAACTACTAAACCCACACATTTCTGAAAACTAGACACCCAGGGGAGTCCAGCGAGGTATGGCTTGCTTGAGTCCCCCAACGTTTTCCTACCTAGAATGCCCTGCAAACCTCAAATTTAGCTGAAAAAAATCACTTTTTTCTCAAATTTGTGAGTGGGAAATTTCTAGAATCTATATGGATCCACAGTTTTCCTGCCATCCAGTGTTCCCCCAGGTCTCCTGATACAAATGATACCTCACACACGTGGGTGGGCCCAGTACCCACGACAGGCAAGGGCCCAAAACGTATTGAGGAGACATCAAAATGACCTATCACAAAACAACCTGGTTTTGCAAGGGGGATGTCCTGGGTTTTTGGCCCCGGGATCGGTGGCCATCTTGGAAAACTACCAAACGCACACATTTCTGGATACTGGACACCCGGGGGAGTCCAGCGAGGTATGGCTCGCGTGGGTCCCCGAACTTTTTCCTACCCAGAATGCCCTGCAAACCTCAAATTTAGCTGAAAAAATCACTTTTTTCTCACATTTCTGTGTGGGAAAGTTCTGGAATCTATGTGGATCCACAAATCTCCTACCACCCAGCATTCCCCCAGGTCTCCTGATAAAAATGATACCTCACTCACGTGGGTGGGTCAAGTACCCGCGACAGGCAAGGGCCCAAAACGTATTGAGGAGACATCAAAATTACCTATCACAAAACAACCTGGTTTTGCAAGGGGATGACCTGGGTTTTTGGCCCTGGGATCGGTGGCCATCTTGGAAAACTACCAAACCCACACATTTCTGGAAACTAGACATCCAGGGGAGTCCAGCGAGGTATGGATTGCATGGGTCCCCCAATGTTTTCCTACCCAGAATGCCCTGCAAACCCCAAATTTCGCTGCAAGAATTACTTTTTTCTCAAATGTCTGTGTGGGAAAGTTCTGGAATCTACGTGGATCCACAAATTTCTTACCACCCAGCGTACCACCAGGTCTCCCGATAAAAATGATACCTCACTTGCGTGGGTGGGTCAAGTACCCACGACAGTCAGGGGCCCAAAACCTATTGAGGAGACATCAAAATTACCTATCACAAAACAACCTGGTTTTGCAAACAGGGTGACCTGGGTTTTGAGCCCCAGGCTCGGTAGCCTTTTTGGAAAACTACTAAACACACACATTTCTGAAACTAGACACCTGGGGGAGTCCAGCGAGGTATGGCTTGCGAGGGTCCCCGAATGTTTTCCTACCCAGAATGCCCTGCAAACCTCAAATTTAGCTTAAAAAGTTACTTTTTTCTCAAATTTCTGTGTGGGAACGTTCTGGAATCTACGTGGATCCACAGTTTTCCTACCACCGGGTGTTCCTCCAGGTCTCCCGATACAAATGATACCTCACACACATGGGTGGGTCCAGTGCCCGCGACAGTCAAAAGCCCAAAACCTATAGAGGCGAATTCAAAATGACCTATCACAAAACAACCTGGTTTTGCAAGGGGGATGACCTGGGTTTTTGGCCCTGGGATCGGTGGCCATCTTGGAAAACTACCAAACCCACACATTTCTGGAAACTAGACATCCAGGGGAGTCCAGAGAGGTATGGCTTGCATGGGTCCCCCAATGTTTTCCTACCCAGAATGCCCTGCAAACCCCAAATTTAGCTGAAAAATAACTTTTTCTCACATTTCTGTGTGGGAAAGTTCTGGAATCTATGTGGATCCACAAATTTCCTACCACCCAGCGTTTCCCCAGGTCTCCTCATAAAAATGATAGCTCACTCACATGGGTGGGTCAAGTACCCACAACAGGCAAGGGCCCAAAACGTATTGAGGAGACATCAAAATGACAGTTTTCTGAAAACTAGACACCCTGGGGAGTCCAGCGAGGTATGGCTTGCATGGATCCCCCAACGTTTTCCTACCCAGAATGCCCTGCAAACCTCAAATTTAGCTGAAATAACCCACATTTTCCACATATCTGTGGGTGGAATCTACATGCCGGCACAAATGTCTTACCCCACAGCGTTCCCCTCAGCGTTCCCCTCAGTAAAATGATACCTCACTTGTGTGGGTAGGGCAAGGGCCTGTGACTGGGTAGAGCCCAAAACATAGGAAATAAGGGTATACCACAGAGAATTCTTAAGTTTAACTTTATTAAAAGAAGAATTGAATATATAAAGAGATATAACACAATATGGTTATAAACATCAGCAATAACAATTTATAGAAAAATGAAAAAAGGAAAAAGAGAAGAGGGAAACGTGGCGGGAATCAGGGAGGGAAAAAGAAACAAGGGGAGTAAAGATGATAAAATATTACATCATCAAAATTAGAAATAAAACCTGAGTTTAAAACTTTATAGGAATAGAAAAACAGGTTCTAAATTGTTGATATTAACTGTAATTGAAACCATTCAACAAAAGGAGATATATGATAGTGAAGTAATCAGACGACAAATAGATCAAGGAGGTTTCCGGACTTCATCGGAAGAATTAGCTAATGTCATGTTTGTAGAAGAAACGCAGGTTAAATAGGAGGATAATGGGAGCCATAAAAGATCCCTTTTAATAGAGATATGGGAGTGACATAATTAGTGTCCAGCCTATGATGAAAACAAACTGCATTCCACCATGCTTTGAAATTGACTTTGTCCGCCTGTTTCCAATTGGAATTTATCAAATGGAAAGCTATTGCTAATAATAAATCAAGTAGTGTAGGATTGTGAGAAGGAATAGGCCAGGAAAGTGATAGAGAGCCTAAAAAGATGTTAGTATGTGAAAAAGGGATTTGTGTTTGAAAAATGTTATTAATTTGATACCAGACCAAATGCCAATAAAGAGAGATCGGAGGACACTCAAAAAGCATATGTTTTAGGTGAGCTGCTACACAAGGACAAGACCAGCAGGCAGGGGGAGAATCATGAGAAATAGAAGCCAGCTTTGCAGGAGTGAATAGAATACGTTTGTAAATAAACTATAGGGTTTGTGAGGTGTTAGCAGCTCTAGATGTCTTGTGAATCTTTAGCCATAATTTACCCTAGAGAGAAATAGGCCAACAGTTGGCTAAGTCCTTTTCCCAAGCCAATTCACCTTTCTCCTTGCTCCTAATTGGAGAGAAAAATAAACATTTATAGAAAGATGAAGCTGAGGTGGGAGTTAATAGCAAAGGAAAAATAGTGGTGCATTTGGATGGAGGAGTGGAAATTGTCGGTAAAGAACGGAGATACTGGGAAAGAGAGGCGCAAAGTAGAGCATATTTAGCCTTACAAGAGGGTGGTAAAGAGAATTTTGATTGTAAATCTGAAAAAGACATAGGGATGTTATTGAATAGTAATTGGGAGATCCAAAGGAGCCCCTTGAGCCTCCACGTTTTCCAATAAAAGGTACGATTATTAATGCGCAATGAATTATTATACCAAATGGGTTGCTGATCTAACGAAGTTTAGGAAGGATAAGAAGAAGGAAGGAGAGGGGTAAGTATTTTACACGTATGGGAGATAACTGGAGAGCAGAAGAGAGAATTATTATTAGTAAAGGCAAGTGATTCTTTGAGTTCAAAAGGGGATAACAAATATTTTTTTATATTCAACCAGATAGGAGGGTGAATAAGTTGATCTTCAGAAAGTCAGCGAGAGGATTGTTTTAGAGAAAAGGCATAATGATATGATTTAAAGTCAGGAAATTTAAGACCTCCAGATGATTTGTCTGCTTTTAAGGCAGACAGAGCAATTCGAGAAGGTTTGTTTTCCAAAGGAACTTGGTTTAAAGAGAGTCAATTTTCTTAAAGTAAGAGACAGTAATATGAACTGGAATCATAGAGAGAAGATAAAGAATCAAAGGAGAAAGCATCATCTTGATGGAATCTAAACGTCCCCACCAAGAAAGAAAAAGTGGGTGCCAGCGATCAATAGATTTTGATAGGGTTTTTATAATACTATTAAAATGTATCTTTCAAGTTTCAGGGATGTTGGAGGAAAACCATAAGCCCAAATATTTAATCTTAGAGTATTGCCAGGAAAAGCCCGTTTGTATGAAGTCTTGTTTGAGACATAGAACATTTAAAGGTAAGACCTCACATTTATCCGAATTGAGCCGATACCCCGATAATCAAGAAAAAATGTCAACCTGAGAAAAAAAGGAAGGGATAGAGGATGACTGGTTGGAACAGCACAGAAGAATATCATCCGCATATATGGACATTTTGACATGAGAGGAATCGAGTTGGAAGCCAGTAATTTTTTCATCCGATCTAATCTTAGTTAAAAAGGGTTCTAAGGCTATTATAAATAAAAGAGGGGAGAGGGGACAACCTTGACGCACTCTCCTAAAAAGCGGAAAATAATCTGATGTTTTGCCATTTAGAAAAATAGATGCTTTGGGACCAGAATATAGTATAGCGATAAGAGATATTAGTTTAGGGGGAAATCCTATCCATTTTAATGCCTGAAACATAAAGTCCCAACCAATTCTGTCAAACGCCTTTTCTGCGTCTAATGCTATAGCAGCAATGGGGTACTCAAGAGAAGACGCTTTGCTAAGGATATTTAAAAAGACTCTGGAATTATCAGAAGATAGACGACCCTTTACAAAGCCCGATTGTTCAGAGCCAATAAGAGTAGGTAGAATAGGGTCAATACGAAGGGCTAGAATTTTAGCAAAAATCGTATAATCTAGATTGACTAGAGAAATTGGCCTATAGATTTTACATAGAGATGGATCTTTATTTTCTTTAGGTATTAAACAAATCATGGCCTCTTGAAAGGTCCCTGACGAAGAACCACTAGAGATTAAGGTATTGTAAAGTGATAAGAGATGAGGGATCAAAAGATTTGCAAAGTGAGCATTAAATTCAATGGTAAAGCCATCTGGACCCGGAACTTTCCCTCTTTTTAATAGCGAAATAGTGCGTGAAATTTCAGATGTGGTGATATCTGATTCTATGGAAGAAAAGTCTATGTCATAGGGCAGAGGAGGCTCAATAGATTGAAAGTAAGTAGAGAGATCTGTCGGGGTTGGTTGTTGTTCAGGAGTATATACGTTTTTTATAAAAAGAAACAAATTCATTCAATATATCATTATCTTTAAAGAAAGATAAACCAGAGTCAGTTCATATAGATTCTATTTTAGTCCTTTCACGTCTGATTTTTAAGTAGTTCGCTAACAATTTTCCCATCTTATTTTGACCTCCATAGTTTTGGGCACTGAGGAAGCGGCTTCAGTAGAAAGCTTATTAAAAGTGAATTTTGCGTCAATAAGATTCTTTAATGCGGATTCAGAGTTCGAATGGTAGTAAGCATATTCAAGGTGTTTGATTTTAGCAAGTAACAGAGAATTTTTATCTTGAAAACCTTTTTTTTTGTGTGAAACACATTTTATAATAAAGCCTCTGGCGGCAGCTTTCAAAGAATCCCAAATCATTACGCGGGAAGAGTCCGGGGTAGAGTTAAAAGAAAAGAATTCAGAAGCAAAGGTGGTGAATTGGCTTGTGAAGTTCGGATCTGATAGCAACACATTGTTAAAACTCCATCTGCCTGCATGAGGGGTAAAAGGAAGTAACTCAAAATCAACTAAAACTGGAGCGTGGTCAGAAATTAAAATAGAACCAATTTCAGAATGGGAGACTTGTTGAGATAGGGGTTTACTGATCAAAAGATAGTCTATACGGGATTGTGAGTGATGCGGGGGAGAATGAAAACAGTATTCTCGAAGTGCTGGATTGCAGAGCTTCCATATATCAACTAAAGTTTTACGGCGTATGGAGGAAGTAAATTGTGAGTGCATCTTTGTGTTAGAGAACTTAACTGAAGATCTTCTATCTAAAATAGGGTCAAAAAGCTGATTACAATCCCGACCAAAAATAATATACTCATCATCAAACAAAAGAAGTTTATCTGATACCAGCGTCCAAAATGTATTATCCATAGTAACTGGTGCATACACATTAAAAAGAAGAAGGGGTATTTGATTTATAAGAATTTTACAATGACCCAACAGACCTCTAAATCAGTTTCTTGATTGACAACTGTAACTTGGTATTTCTTATGGCATAAGATAGAAACTCCATTTTTTTTTACCTAAAGCAGGGGAAGAAAAGACATTGCCACCCAATTTCGTTTCAATTTAGCGGCTTCATTGTCAGATAAATGAGTTTCTTGAATTAATGCAATATCAGTGTTTAGTCTAGGTAAATGTGATAGTACCCGCTGTCGTTTAATATTGTTATTTACTCCTTTAACATTCCAAGTTACAACTCTAAAAATAAACCATCAAATAGAACATGAACAAGTATTATGCAAACAATATACGAATTCAGATTTCTATTGCATATAAGAAAGAAATTGGAGAGGAAAGAATTGCAGAAGAGACTCAGAAATGGGGAGAGTAAAGGGATAAGAATAAGATGAGTGATGTAAAGTATAGAGAAATAGATAAGGAAAAAGTGAAAGGGAAGAAACATGAGAGGAAGTAATCAGAGGGAGGAAGAAACGAATAACAAAAATACAATACCAATCCAACAATTGTGAATGAAAAAAGATGTCAAAAAGACATGCCACAAAACAACAATAAGACTGGGGATGGTGGAACCACATGAGGAAGGTAGCACACCGGACTGAAGTCTCCATGAGAACGCGGCAAAGGGATAACGACCTCCAGGTAGAAAGAAAGAACACATAAATCAAGGGGTCACAAAACCGCATCTAAAAAGAATCCAAAAAGAGATAATATTAACAACAAAAGTTACAACGGAACAAAATGCAAAATACAAAATACAAGATACAGCAGGGAAGAGTAAATAACAGACATCTTGACAGAGCATCATTTCAAAATGCAGAGGAATTACATCCGATAGTTATGCTCTAGGGATGTCCATAGATTCATTTCTGCAAGAGTCCAAAAACTGTTGAAGTATCGCCGGGTCTTCATAATTTGTTGTCTTGTTATTATAAGTTACTTTAAAGAGGCAAGTGTGGAATAAGCCATAACGCGCATTCAAGGAACGAAGAGTAGGTCTCATCTCCAAAAACTTCTTCCGACGATCTGCAGTGGTTTTGGCGTATTCTTGTGCAAAGAAAAGATTGGAACCTTCCCAAGTAATCTTCCCTTTCTGCTTGGCAGCCTGAAGAACTTTAAGTAGATCGGTATATTCCAAAAAGTACAAGATAACACCTCTAGGTTTTGCTACAGAAGAAGAAGAAGTAGATGAACGAGAAACTGGACCTAAAAGGTGCGCACGTTGACTATTTAAAGCTGGAGAGTTTGGGAGACCAAGAAGCATAGGCAAGAATGATTGAAAAAAGGAGATGGAATTCGATCCTTCAAGGCCTTCCGCAAGCCCGTAAATGCATAGGTTGTTACGCCTATTTCGATTTTCTAAGTTTTCAACTTGTTGCTTAAGATTCTGAATTTCTCTGTGTATGTAGGGAACTTGGTCAATGACTACTTGAGCTGAAGCAACTTTTCTCTCAAGAATCTCTACTTTTTGTTCAGTGTGTGACCAGTTGTCTTCGAGGTTTTGAAACCGGGAATTCGTTTCCGCCATGTAGGGTTTGAGTGAACGTATTTCCTCCAGTAGAAGCTCCATAGAGATAGGTGAGGATGTATTGGTAGGAGATGGAGGATTCGTTTTAACTCGTTTCCCTGGCATAGAAGCGGAAGAAAAGGTAATTTAGTAGAAATATTTGAGCTTAGACGAGAAGTATGGGGAGAGGCGCACTTTGTGGTAGAAGTGTCATTAGCCGCATCCTTCATATTATCCTGCAAAACACTGAAAGGGTTGATGTCTTCCAAAGACACGTTGGCTGTATTAGTTTGCTGAGAAGAATTTTGATTATAGCGTGGCATTGCCATTGAGAAAGTAGAAAAATATGAAGATAAGGTTAATAACTAAGATGGCAGTTCTTAAAACGTATAAAGAAACTGGTTTGTTAAAATTCCTATAAATGGCATTCAAAAACGCAACATTCTATGAAAAAGAGTACCTTCTTACAGCATGAAGATAAAGTTAAAACATTTTGAAGCAGAGAAACACTGACTTAAACTGCATCTGAAGATTGAAGTAGAACGATAATCCTGAGGAGCGTCAGGAGGAAGAAATAAAGCAGTGAAGAGCAAAAGAGGTGGTCGATCTTTAGTTATAGAAAAAACCTATTCCGTCAATTATCCACAGAATTCGCATTCCAGGGTCAACTTTGAGCAGAAAATATGCTGTGTAAATTGTAGCATGAAGTGAAAAGTAAGCGGCAAACCATTGGTGCAAAAACCACTTCTAAAAAGGCGATTGCACTTCAACTATGGACTGCAAAAAGCAAAAAGTCGGTAAAATGTTAAAGTTCTCTTACCCCATTTGTTAGTAGTAGTCACATTCCAAGCCTGAGGTGCTTTTCAAAGAGAAGGACGCTGTTTTACAATGCAGCGTGAGACAGACGAATATGCAGCGGTGACTGAAGGTAGCAAAGGCTGAGGCATCAAAATCAAAATGGCGGTCGCATCTCAAGCGCAAACCGCCGATGTCGAAAACGTTGGAAACAACATGCTCCTCTCACCCCATGCAGCTATGAGACCAGCCTTTGAGTCCACAGGCGTTCTGCTGTAGAAAGATGCAGCTTTGAGGACTGGGTGACCGCTTATACACCTAGAAAGGCTCCCGTCGCGGCTACGTTCTGACGGAGCTCTCCAGAACGGCGGCCATTTCCTCTGGTGCCGTAGCCACACCCCCAGCACTGAGAATTCTAAGCGCTACATTTTTGGAAAAATAGGTTTTTAGCCAATTCTGCATTGGACACTGTAAGACCTGGTACCATTGGAGTGAGTCTCCCTTCCATTTTTTTCTGATTGCTTCCTCTGTTTTTGATGTGTTTTGCTGGTTTAGATGCTTTGGGCACTGTGCCACTGCTATTCAGTGCCACAGTGCAAGTGCTCCCTATGTTAAATTAATGTATTGATTAGTGACTCCATTGATTGGGTTATTTGATTTACTTGTCAGACCCTAGTACAGTACACCATGGATGCCCAGGGCTTGTAAATCAAATGCTGCTCTTGGGCTTGCAGCACTGGTTGTGCCACCCACCAAAGTAGCCTATAAAGTGTGTCTCAGGCCTGCCATTGCAGAGCCTATGTGCAGTCTGGTACTGCCATGTTGACTGGCCAAGTGAACCCACTTGCCAGTCCCTAAACCTTCCCTTTTCTTCATATCAGACACCCCTAAGGTAGGCCCAAGGGCAGGGTGCATTCTAAGTACAAGGTAGGACATGCCCTGATGTGTGTGGCATGTCCTAATAGTGAATTACAGCCATTTTCGTTTTTCACTATTGCAAGGCTACCTGTTCCCCATGGGCCAGAATGGGCAGTTTGATTATAACATCCTATAATCCCAACTGACCCAGGGAACATGGTATAAATTCGGGTTTAGTATGCCTGAACTCAGAATGATAAAATACATCTTTTAGTGAAGTTGGTTTTAACATTCTGTGTTTGAAAATACCACTTTTAGAAAGTAGGTATTTTCTTGCCTAACTGTCCAAGCCTGCCTCTACTAGGTTGTGTATTGTGTGTCTGGTTTTGTGAGTGACAGGGGCTGGGGGATTCCAGGAGACAGGGTGAGTCAGCACAGGGCTGAATAGACCGATCTACATGTAGAGTGGTGGGAGGAGTTGCACCTGGGCCTGAGTAGGGCTGTGCCTGCCTTGTATAATGCTGGCTCCACCTCCTGTGGTGCTTCTGATGTCCCTGGCCCACAATGTCAAAGGAAAGAAGGAATCCTGTCAACAAAGTGCTCCAGGACTGCACAGAACTAGTTTGGACCCGGCAAAGGCCCCTCTGCCTTCAGAGGACAAAGGATTTATGGGTATAAATACTGGGGGCCTGACCCCAAGACTTTAGATCACTTCTGGAACAACAAGACAAACCTCTGCCAAGAAGAAGCACCAAAGGAAGCTGTAGGAGTTGGACTGCCCCCCTGCCAGTGTCCTGTGTTGCTGGGTTGGCCTACAATGGTGTCTTCAGTGCCAAGGAGAATAGAAGGAACTTTTAAAGAACTTTCATCATCTGCAGAATATCACTCCAAGGGCTTGATTTGAGCTTGCCTTCTGACTGGAGTCTCAGGGATACCAGACTTCACCCCTTCTGTTGGCCTGCATTTGGAGCCTGCTTCTACAGATGTAATTTTGCAACACCGACGCCCGCGAGCGACGCCGTCCTCTGCATCGAAGCCGTGACTCATATACAGTGATTGGTGTACACTACTAGTGAGTGCAGACCAAACGCGACCACATACTTTTTTGGTAGAATTTCTTTTTTTTCCTTGGACTGTTATTTTTTCCTGAGAACTGACAATTCTTACTGCCATCTGTTGCATCTAGATTTTGAGGAAGAGAGGTTGGAAATCTACACTTTGAAACAGCTCAAGCATCTCTGCAAGAAATTGAAAGTTGCTACCCCAGGCATTTCCTAAAAGGATGACTACCAAAAGGCGCTGAGGGCCTGGGTAGAAGCAATAAATGCCCCTGAGTCCTTACGAAGAATGAAGGATACCAAGACCTTGTAGGCCCCATATTGCTTTAAGATTTAGAACAACACAACGAGTTGGCACTACTCTGCTATTTTGAGGGCTTGGAGGTGCGCATCAGGTTATGAAATATAGCTGCACTATCCCTCTGTCTCTTTTGGATTTACTCCGTCTGGATTGTTGAAGGCATTTGCATTCCTGGTCATTTCCCTCACCCCTGTCCTGAGGAGTCCTAGATGTCTCATTTGGCCGAAACGCACCCGCGTCGACAGATTTTGTTAAGAGGAGTCTGACGAGAAATGATTTGATTTGTCTTATGAAGAATTGATGCGCAATTTTTTAAATAGGGTTCTGTAGACTTTTGAGAGCCAATTGTGTAAATAAGACTTCCTCCAAGTGTATTGCCTATAGGTTATAGGTGAACACTTCCTTTTCAACGATTTGGGTGTAAGGGACTGGAAATTATTGTTATTATTATATATAAAAAATGTTTTTTGCTATTTGTACATAAGTGTTGTATGTGTGTGTATAAGTATTTTTTTGGTATGTTATGAAAAAAATTTCAAAATCATGATGAAGTAATTCCGGATTACTTTAATTAAATTATGTAATCATTGGACCTTTGTTATGTGATTGTTTCTTGTGTTGAAATGTATGTTTATGAAGAATAGGACTATGCACTACCAACGGAGGAATATTGAGCCTCCTATTGAGAATTCATTTTTTTCTTATATATTTTTTCCTCCTGGCCATTTTTCAATTTCTCCATTGGATCTTGATTTTGAGGAAGATAGATTGGAAACCTACACTTTGAAACAGCTCAAGCATCTCTGTAAGAAGTTAAAAGTTGCTGCACCAGGCATTTCTAAAAAGGATGACTACCAAAAGGCGCTGTGGGCCTGGGTAGAAGCAATAAATGCCCCTGAGTTGGTGGTGGAGCCAGCTGAGGATGCAGATGGGCAACTGGATAGGCCAGTGTTTCCAGCCAGGGGAGGGGTACTGTCCCCACCTGGCAGTAGTATCTCATCCAAAGACCTGTCCCCCAGAGAGCTAGAAGACAGGGAGAGAAATAGGGCACACAAGCTGGAGATGGCTAAGCTTAAGATGGAGGGTCAGAGGGATATAGAGAATAACAAGTTGTCCTTGGAGAGAGAGAGAGAGAATTAGAATGGAACATGAGAGGATGTTCAGGGAGTTAGAGATCAAGGCAAAGGGCTTAGAGATCAATCCTTCTGGTGGCAGCGCACCGTCTGTGCCTTAAGAAGGCAGGGTATATATCCCCAAAGATGTCAAAGATTTCCATACGCATGAGGATTTTGGTCAGTGGTTTGCAGCCTATGAGATAGCAATGTTGGCCCACCGGGTCCCCGAGAAGGATTGGGGAGCTGGGTTGTGGGGCCGCTTTGTGAGTAAGGGGAGGGATACATTTTTAGACCTACCCAGTGAGAATAGGATGTCTTATGCCCACATGAAGGAAGCCCTGATGACAAGGTATGGTCTGACCCCAGAACCCTATAGACAGAGGTTCAGGAGTTGCAAGAAGCTGGAGGCAACCACATGGGTAGAATATGTATCTTTCTTTTGCAGAGCTATGGATGGTTGGGTGAAGGGTAGCAAAGTGGATACTTTTGAAGCGCTCTATGATTTGTTTGGATGGGAGCACTTGTCTGCTAATTGTTTTCCAGAGCTACGCCAGCACCTTATTGATAGCAAGTTAACTAACCCTAGAAAGCTTGCTGAGGAGGCGGACTGCTGGGTCAGTACCAGGGTCCACAAGGGTCATGTGGGAGACTCATCCAAAGGTGGGCAGGGTCCCCAGCAGAAGAGTGGGGGGACAAGGGTAAACAGAGGGAGTTCCAGAAAGGGCCCCAAAGTAATTCCCAAGGGAACCAAGGGAAGGGTTCCCAGCCTTCTCCTGAGAAAACGTCAGAGCCCCGACAGATAAACCTGTTCACAGGAGGCCCGCTACATGCTTACAGTGTAAGCCAGTGGGACACCGTTGGTATGATCCCCAGTGTCCCCAAAAGGGTCAGTATGTGCCACCCGTGCACCACCCCATCAGATGGCCAGTGTAGCCCTGGGAGGGGAGAAGATGGGTGCCCAAGGTGAGAGGGGTCCCGCAGAAATGTCCCTTGTCTCTTTAGGAGACTTTGAGATGGTCTCTAACACCCAGCTGCCTGATGACACTAAGAAATACAGGCAGTGGGTGACCATCAATGGCCATAGGGTGGAGGCTCTGAGGGACACTGGGGCTAGTGTGAAAGCTCTTTGGACCCGGCAAAGGCCCCTCTGCCTTCAGAGGACAAAGAATTTCTGGGTATAAATACTGGGGCCCTGACCCCAAGAATTTAGATCACTTCTGGAACAACAAGACAAACCTCTGCCAAGGAAAAGTGCCAAAGGAAGCTGTGGGAGTTGGACTGCCCCCTGCCAGTGTGCTGTGTTGCTGGGTTGGCCTACAGTGGTGTCTTCAGTGCCAAGGAGAGGAGAAGGAACCTTTAAAGAACTTTCATCATCTTGCAGAATATTACTCCAAGGGTTTGATTTGAGCTTGCCTCCTGACCGAAGTCTCAGGGATACCAGACTTCACCCCTTCTGTTTGCCTGCATCTGGAGCTTGCTGTTCTAGCTGCTACAGAAGCAATTTTGCAACACCTACGCCGGCGAGTGACGCCGTCCTCTGCATCAAAGCTGTGAGCGCTGCTCCGACTTGCAACATAGACCCGACGCCGCCACCCTGCCACATCGATGCCAGTGAACGACATTGTAAGCTTGCCATAGCCGTGAGCGTTTCCCCAACTTGCGACGCCGGCCTGACGCCTGCTGCTGTGCTGCATTGACTCCAAAGCCGACATCATCATGGAGCCGATCGTCGACCTGGGTGGTCAAGAATCCATCAACATCGTGACATCGTACGGAACCATGGTTTCGGCGACATCATGACGTCACCTCCTCTCTGGTCAGGAACCGACGTCTCCCCTGGCTGCGCAAGCATCCAGGTCCCGATGGATCATCTCCTCCGAAGCAAGGAACAGATGCCGCAACGCGCCGACGCCGCACCTCACCGACGCCGTGAGCTGTCTTTGTTTTCACTTTTCCAAGGTACAGTTCTTTGTGGGTCAGTTTTGACTCCAGGCCCGACGCCGCTCACCTCGCGGTCGGCGCCGTACTTTGGGATTTCTCTGACCTCGACGTCATGATAACTCCAGTTAGGGTTATCTGTTGCTAAAGACTGCTTTTAAGTGAATAACCTATTTTTTAACTATTTCTACCATCTTGAAGAATTATTATTGATTACAGTATTGTGATCCAAGCAAGCCATACCTCATTGGACTTCCCAGGGTGTCTAGTTTTCAGAAATGTGTGGGTTTGGTAGGTTTCCATAGATGACGGCGAGCCCGGGGCTAAAAGCCCAGGTGCCCCCCCAAAACGAGGTAGTTTTGTTATAGGTAATTTTGAAGTCTCACTAGTAAAATTTGGGCCATTTCCTGTTGCAGCCACTATGCCTACTTTGAGGTACCACTTTTATTGGGAGACCTGGGGGAACGCTGAGTGGTAGGATATTTGTGGGTCCATGCAGATTCCAGAACTTTCCCACACAGAAATTTGAGAAAAAATTGATTTTTTCAGGGAAATTTGAGGTTTGCAGGGGATTCTGGGTAGGAGAATGTTGGGGGACCCACACAAGCCATACCTCGCTGGACTCCCCCGGGTGTCTACTTTCCAGAAATGTGTGGGTTTGGTAGATTTCCGTAGATGGCAGCCGAGCCCCGGGCCAAAAACTCATGGGACCCCCCTTGCAAAACCAGGTGGGTTTGTGATTGGTAATTTTGATGCCGCCTCAATAGGTTTTGGGCCCTTGCCTGTCGCGTGTACATGACCCACCCAAGCAAGTAAGGTACCATTTTCTTGAAATACTTTGGGGAATGCGGGGTGGGTGGAATTTTGTGGATCCACACAGATTCCAGAACTTTCCACCACTGAAATTTGAGGAAAATGTGTTTTTTTGGACAATTGTTAAGGTTTGCAAGGGATTCTGGGTAACAGAACCTGGTGAGAGCTAGTCAAGTCACCCCGTCCTGGATTTCCCTGGGTGTCTAGTTTTCAAAAAAGTATAGGTTTGCTAGGCTTCCCTAGGTACCGGCAAAGCTAGGGTTGAAAAACTACAGCTAGGCACTTTGCAAAAAAATTGTCATTTTTCACTGTGAAAATGTGGTGTGTCCACGTTGCGTTTTGTACCGTTTCCTGTCGCGGGCACTAGGCCTACCCACACAAGTGAGGTACCATTTTTCTTGAAAGACTTTGTGAAACGCAATGTGGGTGGAATTCTGTGGATCCACTCAGATTACAGAACTTGCCACCACAGAAATGTGAGGAAAATGTTTTTTGGGACAATTGTTAAGGTGTGCAAGCGATTCTGAGTAACAGAACCTGGTGAGAGCCAGACAAGTCCGCCCATCCTGGACTCCCCTGGGTGTCTAGTTTTGAAAAATATATAGGTTTCCCTAGGTACCGGCAAAGCTAGGGTTCAAAAGCTACAGCTAGGCACTTTGCAAAAAAGGGTCAGTTTTCACTGTGAAAATGTGGTGTCCACGTTGCGTTTTGGGCCATTTCCTGTCGCGGGCAGTAGGCCTACCCACACAAGTGAGGTACCATTTTTCTCGAAAGACTTTGTGAAACGCAGTGTGGGTGGAATTCTGTTGATCCACTCAGATTCCAGAACTTGCCACCACAGAAATGTGAGGAAAATGTGTTTTTTTGGCACATTTTGAGCTTTGCAAGGGATTCTGGGTAACAGAACCTGGTGAGAGCCAGTCAAGTCAGCCCAACCTGGATTCCCCTCGGTTTCTAGTTTTCACAAATGTATAGATTTTCTAGGTTTCCCTAGGTGCCGGCAGAGCTTGGGTTCAAAAACTACAGCTAGGCACTTTGCAAAAAAAGGGTCATTTTTAACTGTGAAAATGTGGTGTGTCCACGTTGAGTTTTGGGCCATTTCCTGTCGCGGGTACTAGGCTTACCCACACAAGTGAGGTACCATTTTTCTTGGAAGACTTTGGGGAACGTGGGATAGGTGGAATTTTGTGGATCCATGCAGATTCCAGAACTTTCCACCACAGAAATATGAGGAAAATTTGTTTTTTGGGATACTTTTTTATGTTTGTAAGGGATTCTGGGTAACAGAACCTGGTGAGAGCCATTCAAGTCACCCCATCCTTGATTCCCCTGTGTGTCTAGTTTTCAAAAATGTATAGGTTTGCTAGGTTTGCCTAGGTGCCGGCAGAGCTAGGGTTAAAAAACTACAGCTAGGCACTTTGCAAGAAAAGGGTAATTTTTCACTGTGAAAATGTGGTGTGTCCATGTTGCGTTTTGTGCCGTTTCCTGTCACGGGCACTAGGCCTACCCACACAAGTGAGGCACCATTTTTCTTGGAAGACTTTGGGGAATGCGGGGTGGGTGGAATTTTATGGATCCACGCAGATTCCAGAACTTTCCACCAATGAAATGTGAGGAAAATGTGTTTTTTTGGACAATTGTTTAGGTTTGCAAGGGATTCTGGGTAACAGAACCTGGTGAGAGCCAGTCAAGTCACCCCATCCTTGATTTCCCTGGGTGTCTAGTTTTAAAAAAAGTATAGGTTTGCTAGGTTTCCCTAGGTACCGGCAAAGCTAGGGTTGAAAAACTACAGCTAGGCACTTTGCAAAAAAATTGTCATTTTTCACTGTGAAAATGTGGTGTGTCCACGTTGCGTTTTGTACCGTTTCCTGTCGCGGGCACTAGGCCTACCCACACAAGTGAGGTACCATTTTTCTTGAAAGACTTGGTGAAACGCAATGTGGGTGGAATTCTGTGGATCCACTCAGATTCCAGAACTTGCCACCACAGAAATGTGAGGAAAATGTTTTTTTGGACAATTGTTAAGGTTTGCAAGGGATTCTGGGTAACAGAACCTGGTGAGAGCCAGACAAGTCCCCCCATCCTGGATTCCCCTGGGTGTCTAGTTTTGAAAAATATATAGGTTTCCTAGGTTTCCCTAGTTGCCGGGAAAGCTAGGGTTCAAAATCTACAGCTAGGCACTTTGCAAAAAAGGGTCAGTTTTCACTGTGAAAATGTGGTGTCCACGTTGCGTTTTGGGGCATTTCCTGTCGTGGGCACTAGGCCTACCCACACAAGTGAGGTACCATTTTTCTCGAAAAACTTTGTGAAACGCAGTGTGGGTGGAATTCTGTTGATCCACTCAGATTCCAGAACTTGCCACCACAGAAATGTGAGGAAAATGTGTTTTTTTGGGAACATTTTCAGCTTTGCAAGGGATTCTGGGTAACAGAACCTGGTGAGAGCCAGTCAAGTCAGCCCATCCTGGATTCCCCTGGGTTTCTAGTTTTTTCACAAATGTATAGATTTTCTAGGTTTCCCTAGGTGCCGGCAGAGCTAGGGTTCAAAAACTACAGCTAGGCACTTTGCAAAAAAAGGGTCATTTTTAACTGTGAAAATGTGGTGTGTCCACGTTGAGTTTTGGGCCATTTCCTGTCGCGGGTACTAGGCTTACCCACACAAGTGAGGTACCATTTTTCTTGAAAGACTTTGGGGAACGTGGGATAGGGGGAATTTTTGTGGATCCATGCAGATTCCAGAACTTGCCACCACAGAAATATGAGGAAAATTTGTTTTTTTGGATACTTTTTTAGGTTTGTAAGGGATTCTGGGTAACAGAACCTGGCGAGAGCCAGTCAAGTCACCCCATCCTTGATTCCCCTGTGTGTCTAGTTTTCAAAAATGTATAGGTTTGCTAGGTTTGCCTAGGTGCCGGCAGAGCTAGGGTTAAAAAACTACAGCTAGGCACTTTGCAAGAAAAGGGTCATTTTTCACTGTCAAAATGTGGTGTGTCCACGTTGCGTTTTGTACCGTTTCTTGTCGCGGGCACTAGGCCTACCCACACAAGTGAGGTACCATTTTTCTTAAAAGACTTTGTGAAACGCAATGTGGGTGGAATTCTGTGGATCCACTCAGATTCCAGAACTTGCCACCACAGAAATGTGAGGAAAATGTTTTTTTGGACAATTGTTAAGGTGTGCAAGCGATTCTGGGTAACAGAACCTGGTGAGAGCCAGACAAGTCCCCCCATCCTGGATTCCCCTGGGTGTCTAGTTTTCAAAAATGTATAGGTTTGCTAGGTTTGCCTAGGTGCCGGCAGAGCTAGGGTTAAAAAACTACAGCTAGGCACTTTGCAAGAAAAGGGTAATTTTTCACTGTCAAAATGTGGTGTGTCCATGTTGCGTTTTGCGCCGTTTCCTGTCACGGGCACTAGGCCTACCCACACAAGTGAGGTACCATTTTTCTTAAAAGACTTTGTGAAACGCAATGTGGGTGGAATTCTGTGGATCCACTCAGATTCCAGAACTTGCCACCACAGAAATGTGAGGAAAATGTTTTTTTGGACAATTGTTAAGGTGTGCAAGCGATTCTGGGTAACAGAACCTGGTGAGAGCCAGACAAGTCCCCCCATCCTGGATTCCCCTGGGTGTCTAGTTTTGAAAAATACATAGGTTTCCCTAGGTGCCGGCAAAGCTAGGGTTCAAAAGGTACAGCTAGGCACTTTGCAAAAAAGGGTCAGTTTTCATTGTGAAAATGTGGTGTCCACGTTGCGTTTTGGGCCATTTCCTGTCGCGGGCACTAGGCCTACCCACACAAGTGAGGTACCATTTTTCTCGAAAGACTTTGTGAAACTCAGTGTGGGTGGAATTCTGTTGATCCACTCAGATTCTAGAACTTGCCACCACAGAAATGTGATGAAAATGTGTTTTTTTGGCACATTTTGAGCTTTGCAAGGGATTTTGAGGTAACAGAACCTGGTGAGAGCCAGTCAAGTCAGCCCATCCTGGATTCCCCTGGGTTTCTAGTTTTCACAAATGTATAGATTTTCTAGGTTTCCCTAGGTGCCGGAAGAGCTAGGGATAAACTACTACATCTAGGCACTTTGCAAAAAAAGGGTAATTTTTCATTCTGAAAATGTGGTGTGTCCACGTTGCGTTTTGAGCCGTTTCCTGTCGTGGGCACTTGGCCTACCCACACAAGTGAGGTATCATTTTTATCGGGAGACTTACGGTAACACAGAATTGTAGAGCAACTGTTATTACCTATTGACTTTCGATGCATTTCTGCCTTCTAAATGAAAGACAATGTGTAAAAAAGAAGTCCTTTTGAAAAAGGACCTATAATTCTCATGCTAATATGGGTATTCCCAATTTCGTAAATGTGCAAATATCTACTGTTTCTTAACTCTATATTTTATTCCCATTTCAGAAATACATAGGTGTCTTTCATACCGATTTTTCCATGTATATATTTTCCCAGAATAATTGCTCTATACCCGGTACATAATAAAAAACCATTGCAAGTCACTGCTCAGGTATTGGCTCTGGGTTCGTCGGGTTCTTGGTGATCCTACAAGTCCTATATATCCCCACAACCAGAAAGGTCCAGCGGATGTAACGGTATATTGCCTTCAAACAGATTACCTAATTAGAAGGAGTTACAGGTGAAAACGTTGACACAAATGGCTGTTTTTTTCAACTAATTTTCAATTTTTCCTATATTTAATGGTTAGTTTCTATAAAGAAACCTTGAAGGATCGACACAAATGACCCCTTGCTGATTTCAGAATTGTGTCTACTTTTCCAAAATGTATAGCTTATCAGGATCCATTATTGCTTTCATACCCATTTCTACCATTAACTGGAAAGAGGTTGAAAGCACAAAATATAGTAAAAATAGGCCATGTCCCAGAAAAATGACAAAACTGTGTACACAATGTAGGTTTTCTGACAAAAGTCTGCTTGTCCCTGAACGCTGGGAAGATGGTGATTTCAGCACCACAACCTCTTTTTTGATACCATTTGCAGTGAAAAAAACAGACGCTTTCATCTGTAGCCCTTTTTTCCCATTTACATTTTTTTAATTTTTTTAAATGTGCTGTATTTTGGCTAATTTCTGGGTCCCCTCCAGGGGAATCCACAAACCCTGTATTTGTTTAGAATCCCTATGATGTTGGAAAAAAGTATGCAAATTTGGCATGGATACCTTATGTGGTCAAAATGTTACAGGGGCCTAAGCGCGAACTACCCCAAATAACCAAAAAAAGGCTTAGCACGGGGGAAAAGGCCTAGCAGCGAAGGGGTTAAGAAAACCCCAACCAAAATCAACATGGTTGAATAATCGACAATGTTTTACAAAATATGTAAAATGTAAAGCTTGTACACATGGCGTAAACACGGAACAATATACACCAGGTCTGACTAAAAATATAAGGAAAATTAGGGGAAAATATACCGGCAAGACAAGCTATGCTGTCTACGTGCTGCAATGCCTTGAGTCTTGTGGTACGTTGGCAGCACAATCTTAGAAGTTCACAAAAGGATCCTACAGCGTCTAAGGGCAATACAAAATGGTGATGGGTCCTATCCAGTTGCACGCCATTTTGAAAAGGTCCATAATAAAGATGCTAGGGGATTAACAGATTTTGTGATTGATTGTGTGGCAGAGAATGTCAGAGGAGGGAACAAGGAAAAAACATTAAGGAGAATAGAGTTGCGCTATATCATAGAGCTAGATTCTAAGCAGCCCAGTTGGCCTGAATGTTGAAGAAGATCTTCACACGCATCTGTAACATGTAGATAGATTGATGGAGAAAAATATTTGAATCAGAAATTCTATATTGTTTTAAGTGTAAATATGTAAATTTTCTCACAGACTTGTAGGATGAAATTGTGATATCATTTAGGAGGTGCACTTTATATTGCCCACATGGGCTTGACTCAACTTAAATTAATTAAGAAAAATGTTTTTCATGTTGTTGCAGATATAGGCCCACTTGGGCTGGATAGGTGTAGAAATACAGGATGCCACAAGTTCTTCCTTATCACGTAAACCATGGATTTATAAAGGTTTACATGATCAAGTAAGGTACAGCAGTTTTACTGAACATACAATTATAGTGGAATAGTGGCAAGTCAGCAGTTAGCACAGTCGCATTTGAGTATAATTGAATACGCTATGTTGTAAATATTGTAAATAAAATTGAATGTTTGATTATTTACTGGTGACAGTCAAGGCAATGAACTTGTATAATTATAACATTGATACCAACTGAAATATTGTATTGCAAGTATTAAGGTTTTGTATTATCGTTTACTGAAGTAAAATGAACTACAAGTCTGTTTTCACTATCACTGGAGTTGTAGTTGTCATGTGACACGCAGAATTCACGAATTATGTTTAAAAAATGGCCGCGCTCGATACCTCGGTATCAGTGAGCAAGACTGCTGTGCAGTTGAAACGCGTTTGATAGTGCCCGGCAATAAAATCTGGAAACCACACACGGCAACGTGATCCTTTTTGTTAAGGAGTTAACTGGATTTGATGGGATCTACTCTTGTGGGGTTCTTGCGACAACGCAACCGTCGTTCTGGTGGCGGCTCTGACTGCACTAGGGAGAGTATGGAGGAATATATATATATATATATATATATTTGAACTTCTCGTTTCACAATTTTCTGAGGAAAGAAGACGAGTATGGACCCAAATCCGTGCTGCAATAGGTTTTATTCGTTACACACCACCAGTTAGTCCACCATGACGCGTTTCGGCCGTCCCTCGGCCTTGATCACATGACACACTACAGACTGTGAGAGCTATTTTTAAAGTGCCAGTGCTTCCATTGTGCATGATAGACATAGACAAAATACTTATGATTTGTTAAGAATACAGCGAGCCTTGTGTAAATACATATGTCTTTTACATAGATACAAATCTACTAGTAATTCATGTCCGCTATACACAAAATTATATATAGGATTTATTAATTGCATAAATGCTAACTGAAGTTAATGAGTATATATAATGTGTAGTGTCATAGGCCTATCATGTGCAAAATAGCAAAGTCTGAATAAGTGAATAAATAAATTAAATATTTCTTGTTCTCACATAACAAATTAATGTCATTGTTATGGTAAATCAGAAGGAGCAAAAAAATATAATAATAATAAAGTGAGATTATGTGTTTGAATTCTTAAATCTATTAAAAGTTATATTATAAAATTACATATAATATAATAAAGTGCAGTGCTGCCTAGATGTATTTGGTATAAATACCTTATACTAGCTTGGCTTAAAATGAAAACTATATTGAGTGCTTGACAAAAGCGGAAGGAGATGAAAGACAAGGATGAAGTTAAAACTATGTGTGAGGGGTAAAAACGGTTAGGAAGGGAGAAGTGCGAGCTATGATCTGATGGTATAGGAGGTGATCATATTTGATATAAACCTGTCCTAATACCTCCTAGGCTGTGTGATGGAGGATAGTTGAATTCAATTAATAAATATTACATATAAATACACTTAATAAATATAATACACTTGTTAAACAATTTGTAAAATAACGTTCAATTTAAATTAGTGCATATAAATATAAATATAAAAATCCGTAAAATATGAATTATATAAATATTCTAAAATCCTACTTCCTAGTCATTCCTCTAACACATCTCTCCTATCCATTCCTGAATTTACCTTCTCTGGTTGGTATATCATATATGGAGTTTTTCTATTATATTTTTGCATGGGGTACAGATCTGCCTCTTCTCAGTGATCATGCGCAGTGCCTCAAATAGTCATTGTAAATAAGTATATGTGTATTCTCGAGTCTTACGGGGAATCACCAAGTATAATTACTATCAAGTAAAATAGAATAGAATATAAAATGTAAAAATAGACTATAAAAGGAGTAAAATACTATGAGTAGTATACCAGTTAGCAAGTTAAATCTATTATGAGGGTTTATTAACAATAACGGGGACCCCAATTGTTAAAAGGATTTCCCTGTATTGAAAGCATGTATGAAACACCTCAATCGGTATAAATTACTTGGCGGACCTAATAAAACTCGTAAAATCACACTTATACAATACAATACTAAAAGATGGTAAAATGATAAAATCATATGTATGTGTGCAAATCTTCTGTTGTGTTAAGTCCTTTCGGATGTTTGGAATCAAATTCTAGAATGTATCTGGTTTCCAATCGTCTTAGTTTACCCTCACGGTCACCACCTCTCTTGTGTACTGGAACTGAATCTAGAGCGTAATATCTAAGGTCTTTCAGATTGCTATCATGGATTTCTTTAAAGTGTCTTGCAACTGGATATGTGACATCGTTATTCGTAATGGCTCTCATGTGTTGGAGGATTCTTTTGTGCACTGCTAATTTGGTGCTTCCTATGTACTTGAGGTTGCAGCTGCATTCCAATACGTATACTGCATATTCAGTCTTGCAGGTAAGATGTTGTTTTATAAGATGTATTTTATTGTCAAATGCAGTGCAATAGGAGCTAGTATTAATACCTTGTTGGCAAGCTTTGCAGGTGGTGCACTTAAAGAAGCCTTTCCTGGCCGTTAGCCACGTTGTTTTGCCTTGATCTTCTGGGCTGCTTTTTACTAATGCATTGCCCATGCTGGCAGTTTTCCTGAATGTTATAGAGGGATTGTTTGTTATGAACTTCCCTATGATAGGGTCATCCTTAATTAATGGCCAATTGCGTCTAACGATGGTGCGAATTTGTTTATCCTGTTTAGAGAACCCCAGAATAAGTCTGATTGGGTCAGCTGCATTTTTCTTATTATCAGACTTATTTCTATATTGTAGGAGGTCTGTCCTAGCTTTCTGTTTGGACTTCATGATAGCTGCTTCAATTATCTTACTCTTGTACCCCCGTGCTAGGAACCGATTGCGACACTCTCCCTGTATTTTGTCTACCTCTTCCTCTTCGCTGCATATGCGGCGTATGCGTAGCATTTCCCCATATGGGATGCTATTGATGAGGTGTGTCGGATGTGCACTTGTTGCATGGAGAAGCGTGTTACCCGCAGTTGGCTTCCTAAATAGGGTAGTGGTTAATTTGTTATTGACTATTTTGATTTGGACATCCAAAAAGGTAACCTGTGCACTGCTTATATCATGAGTAAATTTAAGATTGACATTGTTTATATTGAGGAGTTCTAAAAATTCTAATGCGCTTTTTTCACTGCCTCTCCATATAATAAATAAGTCATCTATAAATCTAAGCCAACTTACAATGTGGGTCTTAAATGTTAGTTCATGCTGCCTCATGAGGACCAGCTCCTCCCACCAGCCCATAAATAAACAGGCATAGCTGGGAGAAAAGCTGGCCCCCATGGCTACTCCCTGAGTCTGTTGATACATTTGACTGTTGAAGGTAAAGAGATTATTATTGAGACAAAATGTTAGCATATTGTAGAGCATTTTGTTGTGCTGTACAAATTGAATAGCTCTTTTGGATAAAAAGTGTTCTACTGCTTTGAGACCATCTATGTTTTTGATGCAAGTATAAAGAGACGTTACATCCAGAGCAATAAGTAAATAACTCTCATCCCATGTAATATCTCTAACCTTTCTCAAAAAGTCACTAGTGTCTTGTACGTATGACTTCAATTCTTTCACATGATCTTGTAGGAAGTAGTCAATATATCTAGACACATTTTCTAGGGGTCCATTGCAGGCAGCAATGATGGGTCTACCCGGTGGCTTCGTAGTGTTTTTATGTATCTGGGGTACAAAATACATAACTGGTGTGGTAGGGTGATCTTTTTTTAAAAATGTATATTCATCCCAATTAATCATGCCCACACTTTTCCATGCCAATAATAGAGAGAAAAATTGTTCTTGCATCTGCTTGCATTTTAAGATGGTACATTTTCGATAACATTCCCCATCCATAAGTTGATTACGTGCTTCCTCTAAATATTGTTCCAAGGGCCACAACACTATATTTCCACCCTTATCTGCATTTCTAATGACAACCTTCTTGTTCTCGTTAAGTTTCTTAATTAATGCAAAATAACTTCTTTCTTGATGGGTGTATTTTACTTTTGACTTATTTAATGAATAATTGAGACTTTTGATCTGTGCCACCAATTGCTCACTGAAAATGTCCAAAGAGTCACGTAGCATTACAGGTACAAATTTGGACTTCATCTTAAATGGAGTGCTCGGTTTCACGCCTTTCACCGTCAGTCTATCCAAACTTGGATCCTGATTATCTGTAATAGTTTGTGCCGTCATGTTGCTGGTTGTTTGAAATTGTTCCATTTGGAGATCTTGCATATCTTGCAATAAACCTGCATCTGATACCATTAAGTTCCATGGTTCTTTCTCTTTGTCTTTGTCACTGATTGTGCTCTCAATAGGGTTGGTTTGATCCCTATTGGCCTTTGACAAATGATATTTAGCCAATTTTAATTTTCTAATGAAACAATAAATGTCCGCCCTAGTTTGCACATAATCAAAATTGGATTCCGGGCAGTATGATAGCCCTAATGATAATAATTGCTGTTCCGCTCTGGTTAGATTGACATTAGCCAGGTCAATAATAGTATTTTCTACAGTAGCATTAGGGGCCGTGGTGTTAGTTATGGCCATATTGGTTGCATTCATCTGCGATTGCCTCGTCCTCGCCCCCTCCTCTTGTTTTCTCCTACTTCTTTGGCCCTTTCTTCTCCCCCTTCTCCTCTGGGTACTCCTGCTGCCACAGGTCCCTTGTTTCGGGGTCGCAATGTGTCTCTCCTGCTTCTTTTTAAAATGTCCAATTCTTCCCCCGGGGTTAGTCTTAGTGCCCCTTGTTCTCTTCTTCTTTGCCTGTTTTCAGTATCCGATTCACTGTCCACTGTGGAGCTTAGTTCTGACCCAGATTCCGAACCATTTTCTTGTTGATTTGGATCTTTGCCAGCAGCGCCTTGCATCCGTCAGCTCGCTGTGGCTGTTCTCAGCGTGTCGTATCTCCTTGCGAAGGTAAATATTTGGCCATTTGCATAGTCGTCTCGATCGCGTTTAAACTTGTATGTTTTCCTCGCCTTGATTTTCTCTTCTTCTTTGCCGAGTCGATTGACCATTTCTTCATGCAATTTGGCTCTGCTCTGCGGGTCCCCTTGCTGTTGAATTTCACTTTCTAATGTCTCTATTTTAGTTTGAAGTTCCGCTCTATCAATTTCGGCATATTTAACTAATATGCTCACCAAGCGTCGTGACGATTCTAAGTTGCATTGGGCCCACTCTGTCATCATTAATGAGTTCGGAGTCTCGTAACTGGGGGCAATCATGATGCGGAGACCCCTCGGGATTCTCCCCACATCAAGGTACCTCTGCAGAGATCTTGCTTCCCACCATTTCGATTGCTCCTGTTTTTTAAGTTTCTCCAGTATACGATAGTTGTCTTTAACTCCTTTACTTTTGCCATTACTTTCTCCTCCCGTTACTTTGTTCGTGTTAGGGCTTGCAGCTGGGTCGTCCGAAAACATTTCCTCCGCCGCCATTTCCCTATTTTTTAGCATGTCGGCCGACATATTAGGCTGGTGTAACTACAATATATAACTATGAGTCCAAAAGTTCATATACCTTGCCTCTGTGTTGGGCTACTTGGTTATATGATTTGGTGCACACCTCCTCCCCTGTTCGCAACTGTTTCAAACGTACCTGACAGCGGTACCTCCGGACGAAGGAATAGCTTCCAATCCCGCCTTCACTCCTCCGAGTAATCCACGAGTTGAATGCCGCTCCTCTTCTTGTGTTGCCTGTCAGGTAATATCCGTAAACTAGAAGTTGCTCAGGGGGCTTCGGTTACTCCTTTGCGGGAAATATAGTTCAGTGCCCTTGGGGTCCCTGCTGACTCCAACTAACAAGCCCGCGTCGTTGTCAGCTTCGTTCCCGTCCGGGCGGTAGACTGCCGTTCCGAAGCCTGCTTAGTGAGGAAGGGGTCCATAAATTGGAGGCAGACACTCCATGCAATATTTGAACTTCTCGTTTCACAATTTTCTGAGGAAAGAAGACGAGTATGGACCCAAATCCGTGCTGCAATAGGTTTTATTCGTTACACACCACCAGTTAGTCCGCCATGACGCGTTTCGGCCGTCCCTCGGCCTTGATCACATGACACGCTACAGACTGTGAGAGCTATTTTTAAAGTGCCAGTGCTTCCATTGTGCATGATAGACATAGACAAAATACTTATGATTTGTTAAGAATACAGCGAGCCTTGTGTAAATACATACGTCTTTTACATAGATACAAATCTACTAGTAATTCATGTCCGCTATACACAAAATTATATATAGTATTTATTAATTGCATTTATATATATATATATATATATATATATATTACCTACTGATGGTCACCAGTTGGTAGTTATAGTTACATCCTAGTTTCCATAGGAAAAGCGTTTTTTGATTTGCAAATTACTTTGGCGTCGTTGGACGAATCTTTGCGAAATTCTCCCAAAAAAAGTCTATCCAGGTCAGCTCCTATCCTGAAAGGGGGTGGTTCATCAAGCGGGGGCTGAGAAAAAAGGGGGTCCCTAAACACGTAGGAAATTTTGCGACGAGCTACGGTCTGAACTGGCAGAAAGGTAGAGCTTGGTTCAGAAAGCGACCTTTTTTTTAAATGGTGTAAATCCGTAAATCCGTTCAGTAGTTTTTGAGAAATTCAAAGAATAAGAGTCAAAAAATCAATTTCCCATAGGAAACTTTGTGCAAGGCTAGAGCCGAAACTACTGAATGGAATTACCCCAAATTTGGCAAAAAGGTAGTGCTTGGATCAGAAAGCGACCTTTTTTAAAATGGTGTAAATCCGTTCAGTAGTTGCTAAGAAATTAGAAAAATAAAAGTTTTGATATCTGGGCGGAGCATAAGTCCCGAGCACAAGCTTCACTGTGATAGGCTGTCAACATTCCAAACCAGGAGGTGTTGGCAGCCATCTTGTGACTCGGTAGAAACGAGTCACCAGAAAACAGAGAAACAAAGGTATAAAACAAGAGAAAGAAGCAGGGTAGAAACACCCTGACTCCCTAGGCCTGCTCAGGGGGTCCCAGAGGGACCCTCAGGGCCAAAGAAAGCATTTAAAAAAAAAAAATATCTGCGCAATTCGCTCTGGGGTCGCGGGTTCCCGCGTTCTATTTTAATGAGACCCCGGGGTGGGTCAGGTCCTGGAGGCATTTCTTAAGAAATAATAGCGCAGACCCGGGGCTTCACTCATGTTGGTAGGGGGTTGCACGTCCATCCTCCTGGAGTCCTCCATGTGCTTATAACTGTGGCGTCGTTTGACGAATCTTTACTAAATTTTCCCCAAATTTTCTCTTTTTTGATCAACTCCTATCTTGAAAGTTTAGGGGTGTGCTGAGGACGTAGAAGGTTGGTTGTTGATTGAAAGCAAGTTAATTGCGAGATATTTGCACCCACAACAGGAGCCATCCAGCTGCAAAGACATATTACAGGGTGATTGGTCAAGGGTGGGGGCTGAGAAAAAAGGAGGGTCCGAAAAAGTGTTTTCTCAATGCACTTTCCATAGGAAACTTTAGACAAGGCTACAGGTCAAACTGCTGAACGGAATTACGCCAAATTTGGCAGGGAGAAAGGTCTTGGTCCAGAAAGCACACTTTTGTATGGTGTAAATCCGTTCAGTAGTTTTTGAGATATTAAAGGGAAAAAAAATATCTATATCTGGACGGTGCCTAACTCCCGAGCATGAGCTAGCCTCTGATTGACTGTTAACACTCAAAACCAGGAAGTGTTCTCTGATTGCCTGCTAACACTTCAAACTAGGAAGTGTTAGCAGCCTTCTTGTGCCTCACATCGAGTGAAAATATAAAAGAAAGGTCCTGGGGGCAATTTAATATACCGGAGCTCTGTCTGTGCGAGATACCCCTTTCATGCTGCGTCTTCCTACATCAGCTAGTAACGCACCCTTTTCACCCATCAACAGCATACCTCCAACAACATTCTTGGGCCTGCATGTCTCCCTCTGCGAAACACTTGTTGGCTCACAGCTCTTCGGGTGCGAGTTCTCGGGCCCGCAGTTGTATCTGTGAAGCCAAGACTGGCAATATATCGCAGGTCTCTCTCTGTGAGATACGCTCATCACGGTCCCTCTCCCCACATCACTATGTGGGGGCTCGGAGACCCCACGCTGGGCCTCAGGCATGGGGAGTCCCGCAGGAGCACCCGAGGCCCGGACGCCCGGGGACCCATGGAGCCCGTCCCGAGCACTTTGCCTCACCGCGGGCTGGAGGAGGGAACCCCGGACGCCGGGGAGTTGTCATCCGGGCTTAGCCCATCTGGTCCCCACCAGAGAACCGCCATCCCCGGGAGGGGCGTCCCGGCATACCCTGCCCATAGTAATCCGGATGAAGGCTACCTCCCTTTCTGGTAAACCGTGCGCACCGAGTGACTGAGGGGACCCTAGGCACGGAGGCGCCCGACCTCCTGGAGCCCTGGCTGAGATCAGGGAGGCGAATGAGCCCACATCGGGACTTCCAGGCCGGCCCAGCCATCTGGTCGCCCCATTGGAAAGCATTGCGTGCGACCAGATGGCCGAGGGGATTGGTGCGCCCAGATGGCCGGGACCGAAATGACGACTCTCTTCCCACCCCGAGCCTTCGCGGGAGGGCTCCCGCCTGCCCTTGCAGGGCTCGGGTGCTGCAGGGCACGGGGACTGCAGGGCTCGGGGGCTGCAGGGCTCGGGAGCTACAGGGCTCAGGGGCTGCAGGCTCCGGGGCTGCAGGACTGCAGGGCTCCAGGGCTGCAGGGCTCGGGGGGGTTTGGAGACCCCACGCTGGGCCTCAGGCATAGGGAGGCCCGCAGGAGCTCCCGGGGCCCGGACGCCCGGGGACCCATGGAGCCCGTCCCGAGCACTTTGCCTCACCGCGGGCTGGAGGAGGGAACCCCGGACGCCGGGGAGTTGTCATCCGGGCTTAGCCCATCTGGTCCCCACCAGAGAACCGCCATCCCCGGGAGGGGCGTCCCGGCATACCCTGCCCATATTAATCCGGATGAAGGCTACCTCCCTTTCTGGTAAACCGTGCGCACCGAGTGACTGAGGGGACCCTAGGCACGGAGGCGCCCGACCTCCTGGAGCCCTGGCTGGGATCAGGGAGGCGAATGAGCCCACATCGGGACTTCCAGGCAGGCCCAGCCATCTGGTCGCCCCATTGGAAAGCATTGCGTGCGACCAGATGGCCGAGGGGATTGGTGCGCCCAGATGGCCGGGACCGAAATGACGGCTCTCTTCCCACCCCGAGCCTTCGCGGGAGGGCTCCCGCCTGCCCTTGCAGGGCACAGGGACTGCAGGGCTCGGGGCTGCAGGACTCAGGGGCTGCAGGCTCCGGGGCTGCAGGACTGCAGGGCTCCAGGGCTGCAGGGCTCGGGGGCTGCAGGGCTCGGGGGGATTTGGAGACCCCATGCTGGGCCTCAGGCATAGGGAGGCCCGCAGGAGCTCCCGGGGCCCGGACGCCCGGGGACCCATGGAGCCCGTCCCGAGCACTTTGCCTCGCCGCGGGCTGGAGGAGGGAACCCCGGACGCCGGGGAGTTGTCATCTGGGCTTAGCCCATCTGGTCCCCACCAGACAACCGCCATCCCCGGGAGGGGCGTCCCGGCATACCCGGCCCATAGTAATCCGGAAGAAAGGCTACCTCCCTTTCTGGTAAACCGTGCGCACCGAGTGACTGAGGGGACCCTAGGCACGGAGGCGCCCAACCTCCTGGAGCCCTGGCTGGGATCAGGGAGGCGAATGAGCCCACATCGGGACTTCCAGGCCGGCCCAGCCATCTGGTCGCCCCATTGGAAAGCATTGCGTGCGACCAGATGGCCGAGGGGATTGGTGCGCCCAGATGGCCGGGACCGAAATGACGGCTCTCTTCCCACCCCGAGCCTTCGCGGGAGGGCTCCCGTCTGCCCTTGCAGGGCTCGGGTGCTGCAGGGCACGGGGACTGCAGGGCTCGGGGGCTGCAGGGCTCGGGAGCTACAGGGCTCGGGGGCTGCAGGCTCCGGGGCTGCAGGACTGCAGGGCTCCAGGGCTACAAGGCTCGGGGGCTGCAGGGCTCAGGGGGGTTTGGAAAACCCACGCTGGGCCTCAGGCATAGGGAGGCCCGCAGGAGCTCCCGGGGCCCGGACGCCCGGGGACCCATGGAGCCCGTCCCGAGCACTTTGCCTCGCCGCGGGCTGGAGGAGGGAACCCCGGACGCCGGGGAGTTGTCATCCGGGCTTAGCCCATCTGGTCCCCACCAGAGAACCGCCATCCCCGGGAGGGGCGTCCCGGCATACCCTGCCCATAGTAATCCGGATGAAGGCTACCTCCCTTTCTGGTAAACCGTGCGCACCGAGTGACTGAGGGGACCCTAGGCACGGAGGCGCCTGACCTCCTGGAGCCCTGGCTGGGATCATGGAGGCGAATGAGCCCACATCGGGACTTCCAGGCCGGCCCAGCCATCTGGTCGCCCTATTGGAAAGCATTGCGTGCGACCAGATGGCCGAGGGGATTGGTGCGCCCAGATGGCCGGGACCGAAATGACGGCTCTCTTCCCACCCCGAGCCTTCGCGGGAGGGCTCCCGCCTGCCCTTGCAGGGCTCGGGTGCTGCAGGGCACGGGGACTGCAGGGCACGGGGGCTGCAGGGCTCGGGAGCTACAGGGCTCGGGGGCTGCAGGCTCCGGGGCTGCAGGACTGCAGGGCTCCAGGGCTGCAGGGCTCGGGGGCTGCAGGGCTCGGGGGGGTTTGGAGACCCCACGCTGGGCCTCAGGCATAGGGAGGCCCGCAGGAGCTCCCGGGGCCCGGACGCCCGGTGACCCATGGAGCCTGTCCCAGGCACTTTGCCACGCCGCGGGCCAGAGGCGGGAGCCCCGTATGCCTGAGAGGTGTTGCCTGGGCATAGCTCATCTGGTCCCCGGCAGAGAACCACGAGCCCGGGAGGGGTGTCCCGGCATACCCTGCCCTTAGTAATCCGGAGGAAGGCTACCCCTCTTTCTGGGAACCCGTACGCACCGAGTGATGGAGGGGACCCAGGGCGCGGAGCAGCCCGGCCTCCTGGAGCCCTGGCTAGGATCAGGGAGACGAATGAGCCCCCATCAGGACTTCCAGGGAAACCCGACCATCCTGTCGCCCCATTGGAAAGCATTGCATGCGACCAGGCGGCTGAGGGGAAAGGTGCGACCAGATGGCCGGGATAGAAAGGACTCCCATCTGCCCACACCAAGCCTTTGCGGCAGGGCTCCCGCCTGCCCACGCAGGGCTCGGGGGCTCCGCTTCCCGGGGGCTCGGGCACCCCGGCTGAATTCAGGCATGGGGCGGACCACCGGAGCTCTCAGGCCCGGACGCCCGGTGGAGGACTGCCCGGGCCCCATGGAGCCCGTCCCGGGCACTTTGCCACGCCGTAGGCAGGAGGAGGGAGCCCCCGGAGGGTGGGGAGGTGTTGTCCGGGCATAGACCATCTGGTTCCCGGCAAAGAACCGCCAGCCCGGGAGTTGTTGTTCTGGCATACCCTGCCCCTACTAATCCAGAGGAAAGCCACCCCTCTTTCTGGGAACCCGTGCGCGCCGAGACACTCAGGGGACCCTAGGCCCGGATGCAACCGACCTCCTGGAGACCTGGCTGAGATCGGGGAGGTGAATGAGCCCCCATCGGGACTTCCAGGGCAGCCCGGCCATCTGGCCATTGGAACGCTTTGCGTGCGACCAGATGGCCGAGGGAAAGGTGCGACCAGATGGCCGAGACTGAAAGGACTCCCATCTGCCCGCGCCGAGCCATAGCGGTAGGGCTCCCGCCTGCCCTTGTAGGGCTCCGGGGCTCTGCATCAGGGACCCTTGTCCCGGGCAGATGGACACTTGGCAGGCCGCAGGACGTGGGCTCCCAGGCCCTGACTGAAACTCAGGAGGCCCGGGCCGGTCCCTGCTTCTCAACCCAGCCAGGCCGGGGAGATCGGGGAGCCTGCCCAAGCACGAGGGACCCCTGTCCTGGGCACACAGTCCCTCAAGTTGTGCGCTCGTTTTCCACAATTTTTTTCAAAATTCTGCGTAGTTGCGCTACGCAAAGTCCGCCCAGCCCTAACCAAACTCCTACTACGCAGTGGAAAGGACTTATCCAGCCACCCACCCACCTGACCCGGTCCCTGCTTCTGATCCCAGTCAGGTCTGGGGAGCCTCCCTTGCCCCGATGGACCCCGTCACTGGCACCCGGACCCTCGCCAGGCCACAGGATGGGTGCTCCCGCACCACATTGTCATATAGGGGTGAGCAGAAAACTACGCTCCGCCAGCGTCGCAGATAAAGCCAGTCACCCCTGCTCACTGGCCCGGTCCCTGCTTTTGAAAGCAGGCAGGCCGGGGAGAGCCTCCCCGGGCCCTGGTGGACCCCTCTCTCCAGCGCCTGGACCCTCAGCTGGCTTGCAGGATGGGGGGCTCCCGCACCCTGGGGCCCGCTGGATGGAGCACGAGCTCCAGGCCCGGTCCCAGCTTCCAAACCCTAGCCAGGCCGGGGAGAGCCTCCCCAGGCCCCGGTGGACACCCTTCCCCAGTGCCCAGACCCTCGGCTGGCTTGCAGGATTGGGGCTCCCGCACCCTGGGGCCCGCTGGACGGAGCACGAGCCCCAGGCCCGGTCCCAGCTTCCAAACCCTAGCCAGGCCGGGGAGAGCCTCCCCGGGCCCCGGTGCACACCCGTCCCCAGCGCCCGGACCCTCGGCAGACTTGCAGGATTGGGGGCTCCCGCACCCTGGGACGGAGCACGAGCCCCGGGCCCGGTCCCAGCTTCCAAACCCTAGCCAGGTCGGGGAGAAGCTCCCCGGGC